>NC_059368.1:22099430-22738359 GCF_019703515.2 Myxocyprinus asiaticus
TAAGAAACAAATCGATAATTAAAACTTTATTAACTTTAAATTATTGCTTCCTGCCAGCAGTCGACGCATCATTGACATGAGCAATGATGCATCGGAAGCACACGCTTTGTATACAACAGAGGAACGAACATCACACGAGAGTTAGTTAATTTCAAACAAAAATACAGTCAATACATTAATTGATCGACTGGAGTCGTGTGGATTACTTTTATGCTGCCTAAATATGCCTTTCGGACTGTCAAACAGCCAGCAGCCTGATGGCACCGTTTGCTTACATTTTAAGGACCTCAAGAGCTTCAACATTTTTCTAAAAATCTTAATTTGTGTTCTGCTGAAGAAAGACAGTCATACACATCTGGGATGGCATCAGGGTAAGTGAATAATGAGTGAATTTTCATTTTTGGGTGAACTATTCTTTTAATGTCTACAAAAGGCATAAAATCTTCTCAAATACTCTAAGTGTCATTGACAAATGTGCTATCTGCAGCGAAAGCCACTCACACATCTGCCCAAAGTAAGATATATCATCATTCTTTTGACTGTATTCTGCCCATTAACACTCTTTTACACATCTTTGCAGTAGTATCAGTGTCATTGTACTTCTCCGTAAGTGTGCTGGAGCCTTAAGCATCTAAAAACAGACAATAGGTAGAATATTCCCTAAGCCTAAGACATTCTCTGTCACTCTTAGCTCATCAAAGGCTCCAGCGGTCTGGCAAATGCACTTTCCTCACCTTCTCATTTTGAAGGTCAAAGAAAGCTGTTCCTGCTGGGATGCTGGAGCTGGTTCCAGGATTGAGTAAACGTACACTCTTCCTGCCTCGGTTCATGCCATGGTAGACTGGTCCTGACACTCCCACATCCTCTGCATGGAACGCCCAGATCACTCTCACTGTACTGCCCTGGGCAGTGACAAATTATGGGCATTTACAGATGCACGTGCAGATTCTTATACAAGTAATACTGTAATTAGACAACAGTTTAGGGATTGGAGTTTCTTGTTTAATTCCCAAATTAAACATTGTACTATTGTTTTTTCCCTGGACGAAGGCAATGCGCTAAAATAAAAATGACAAATGAGAGCCTGTTCCACTGATAGAAGGCTCATGAGGCTTTCTTTTAAACTTTTGAAACCAGATGTATCGATGCATTAAGCACGTAGTCAAGCCTACCGTAATTACTTTGTCATTGTCATCACAAGTCTGGAGGTTTCTGCTGAAAGCCAGGACAGTATGTGTGTCATTCTCTCTGCCGTACAGCAGCCTGTAGCTCTGCTGTGGGTCTCTCTGGACCTCTCTGTTTGAGTCTGTAAAGTAGTCCTGAGCAGAGTAAAGAGGAACCCAGTTAGTCCTTCTCAGGTTTGACTTAAAGAAATAGTTCACACAAAAATGAAATATCTGTCATTATTTACTCAGTGTTTTAAACCCAAATTACTTTTTTTTGCGTAACACAAAAGTAGAAATATGTAAGAATGTCCTAGCCCCTCTTCTAGTACAATGACTTTGCTTTCAAGATTCAAAAAGGATGCAAAAGTGTCATAGAAGTAAGTGACTTGCGCAACATATTTCAAGTCTTCTGAAATCATAAAAATCTGAAATTTCAGTCATTATTCAGTGAAAATGTCCAGTGAGAGTAGCTTATTTTGTGTTCTGCAGAAGAAAGACAATCATACGGCTTTGGAACAACATGAAGGAGAGTAAATGATGACAGATGTTTCATTTTCCTTTTAAATGTGCTTTAAGAGTTTTAATCAGAAAAGAAGCTAATTTTAATGGTGTATTAGGTCCTAGTCAGTAAATCCTGTTTGGTTCTGCTTGTGGTCCCATTTGATAACATATGTTCCTGTAGCTTAGCTGTATGGAGCTATATCAGTGCACCGTAAATCACTTTGGATAAGAGTATCTGCCAACAAATGATGCATAAACAGGGTTGGGAGGGTTACTTTTGAAATGTATTCCACTACAGATTACAGAATACATTCTGTAAAATGTAATTTGTAACGTATTCCGTTAGATTACTCAAGGTCAGTAACTTATACTTTGGATTACTTCTTCAACACTGGTAGATTTTTTCACTTGTTTTGACAATAACAATTCTGCCAGTACAGTAAGACAAAATACACATGTTAAAAATACATTCTCTGAAAAACCTAAATATCTTATGCAGAGTTGTTTCTAAAACAAGATCAATCTAATTGATCTTGTTTTAAGGATTTTTAGATATCTTTACAGGAAAACAATACAAAAATTATTATCAAGAATACTATTTTTGACCTAATATCAAAGGTCTTTCTAGAAAAAAAGAAATTTTGATCTAACGTCAATTTTCTTGATAAAAAAATATGATCATGCTTGGTAACGTGCATGTAAAATGGCTAGAAATAGCATTTTAGCTTAGTGTAAAGTTTACATTTACACAAGGTTTATTTCTATTTCTTCTGCTCCAAACGTACTTCAAACTTACTTCTCTGTCTGCTTGTATGAATGTAATACATCATAAGAAAGTGTTTCACCACTGTTCAAATGCATTTTGGATCACATCATTTATATGTATAAATGTTTTCCATCTGAATGGACTAAATATTAAATGAAACAAATGAAAATAAAATGCAAAGTAATCTCTTTAGTAATCAAAATATTTTTTGAATGTAACTGTATTCTAATTACCAATTATTTAAATTGTAACTGTAGTGGAATACAGTTACTTATATTTTGTATATTTAATTATAATTAGGTCAGTGGATTTCAGTGGATGATCTCAGTTCAAAAAGATTTCAGGACACATTTAAAGTCACTGCAGAGAAGAGCACATATTATGGTTTTTCAAATATTACCTTTCATGTAGTGTGTTATATAGCTGTTTATGAATGTAAAAAAGTCTGCAAAGTTTCAAAAATCAAAGTGCACGACAAATGGAGTTATTGACTTCCAAAAGAAAGAACCGATTCTGAACACCTGAAACGAGTCAGTAATTCCAGACTTACTTCCTGTACTAACCTACATACTGGCTGTGTCTCGTTTGGAAGGATGTGTCCTCCGGAGGTCGCGTTTGTCGGCCGCATACGTCATCGAGGCTGTCTCGTTTAATTTTTTATGTTTTTTTTTTTTTTTTATTTGTATTTTTTTTTTTATTGGGAATGCAAAAAAGGTTAACAATTGTATAAATGTAAGTGCATATACATAGAAGGCATTGACAATAGATACAAAATAAGAAAAGAAAAAAAATAAGAAAAAAAAAAAAAAAATGAAACGAGACATATGCGGCCAACAAATGCGACCTCCGGAGGACGCAGCCTTCCAAACGAGACACAGCCAATTTGGTAACAAATAACCCGCCTCTGGTCTTCATTGGCTGCTCACGAACAGCATTATAAAACATTCATAAACAATGCTGATTAATAGTTATTGTGTATGCTGAAAACTAATCCTAAACATCTATGATTTTTGTATATATGATACAAATCAGAGCTAGAAGATGGACAGCAGCAGTAGGTTTTAAGTATTGCTCTGCTCGTATCGTAAAACCACTTCAGTGCAGGGCATCAGCAGTAGTGTATGTGATCCACTAGAGCTGTGTGAGCATTGTCTGATAGAAATCCAGGTCACAACAGCTTCCCAGTTGTAGTTAGGTCAGTGGATTTCAGTGGATGATCTCAGTTCAAAAAGATTTCAGGACACATTTAAAGTCATTGCAGATTTAAATATTTAGACAGTGATCTTTAATGTTGCCCACACTCTTGTAAAATAAAATGTTATATATTTGTAAAATACATCTTAAATAAGCCCTATTTACACAGTATATGGACATGTTGTGTTTAAGATTCCCATTGCAGGGATGCAAACTCATGAGAGGTGAAAAAAGGTGAGAAAGTAATAGGGGTATATTTTCAGTTGATTTGTTTGTAGTATTTAAAGATTTATTTAAAGATTTAATGAAGTTTAAACTTAAAGTTTCCATTTCAAGTGATTTTATAAGTAAAACGTAGAAAATTGTACCAAACAATCAGGCAAATTAGCTTAAAAAAGGTGACTTTAGCAAAAAAAAGTAGTTTGCATCCCTGCCTTTGAAGAAGTAAAAAAATTAATTAAAACAATAATTAAAAAAAATATATTTATTGTTGTACTACAGACACTATAAACTCATAATAGATTTGTATTATCCTATTTGATTCAACTTTCAAATATATATAAAAAATCAACTATAAACGTTTATATTTGAATAAACTTCTCAATCAGTCCACCACAGTAAAATCAAATTTATAATAGCCTATAATTAAAAAAGCACATACTCCATCATTTCATTCCTAAAACTGCACAAACACTGGTAGTAATCACTTCAGCAATATATTATAAAGATGACATTCAGCAAACTAATTTCAAGAATCAGTTTTCTTGCATTAAGAGCGGTTACTCTGTACCACTACTGAATACTTCAGTTGCTGATGAGAGCTGCATTCCACACCTAAAGGTGCGTTTCCACTAACTTACCACAAGATACGGATTTCCGTTGAGCACACCACCTATCACGATATCAGACGAAGCCATCGCACCGTTCGGTGACAAGCCAAATCCTATATATCCTTTCGTTTCCACTTCCGCTTCAAACGTTATCGTTGACTCGTCAAATCCCCACTTAATGTTGTATCTCCCATCCGCATCTAAGGTAGCTGAATGAACAAATCCCGTCCCCTGTGAGCGCGCTAAGCAAACCAGTGAAGTTAAGAAAACTACAGCGCAAAGGAGCTTATTTTCTGACATGTCGTGTGAAGTGTAGAACTTAATCGAAAACAAAACCAGTGGCATTCAAGGAAGGACGCTTTTTATCCATTGAGTAGCAGTGTGTGGAAATATGCAACTTCCGAGGGCAAGAGTGTTTGTTTGCTTTGGTGCATTGGAAAGGAATGATCCTTTCAAGCGCTGGCAGCCTCCCACCGCTGAACTGTTCAAACTTGTGTGATTTCCCTTTGATGTGAAAAGACATGCAGAGCTGAACACCGCCGTGTTTACAAGCGACGCGACGCGACACAAGTTTAACGCTCATATTATATAAGATGTCTACATCTGACAAAACGTTTTGATTATACTCCCATTATAATAAACACTGTCTGTGGTACAACAATAAACTTATAAGCCCTTGTAATGTATGCTATCTTGTAACATGCACATCTTTTAATCATTGAATGAAATGATTCATAATGCAAGCTTTTACAAAACAACATGGGAGAAAACATCAGATCTGCAAATACAGACTACACTCTAAAATCAACTGGTGAAATGACTCATTTTAATTACTTAATTAGGCTATCTATTTGTTTTGTGTTAAGAGGGTAGAAGATACTCAAGTAAATCAAGTTAGGCAGCTACATGAGTTTCTGAAATGTTTTTGTGTAGATTATTACAGTAAACTCAATTTGCAGGTTCTCCATTGTGTGAGAGTGCCCAAATATAATGGTAGCCTTTTCTTATTTCTCAAAATAAATTCTTTGTTTGAGAGAAGCAGAGAGATCCGCCCTTGAATGATCTCAGGATTTCCTGAATTATTAAGTACAATGCACCACAAACACTTCATTCTGAAGGGGTTTGAGGTTGATTTACCTGTGTAAATTATTCCAATAATAGGAGAAATAACTTTTTATAATAATGTTGCACAGTTATTCCTTGAAACAGTTTTACAGGGTTGGTAATGAGGCAACAAAATCTCTGTTCTATTCTATTCTATGAACTTGGATGTCTGCTGAGATTCCAGATTCAGCCATTGAACCCACGGGGTTCTCCGTGCACCGAGCGGACAGAGCGAAAGACCTCTCGGGTAAAAGCAGAGGTGGTGGTGTATGTTTTATGATCAACAAATCCTGGTGTGATCAGAGGAACGTACATTCTATCAAGTCTTTCAGCTCTCCTGATCTGGAATTTCTCATGCTTCTGTGTCAACCATTCTGGCTACCAGGGGAATTCACAGCGGTCATTATCACTGCTGTGTACATCCAGCAACAAGCCGACACAGACCGGGCACTCAAGGAACTGTACGGGATTATAAGCAAGCAGGAAACCGCGCACCCTGAGGCCGCATTCATTGTGACCGGGGACTTTAATAAAGCCAGTTTAAAATCAGTTGCACCAAAATACCACCAACATATTAGTTTTAACACACGAGGGGACCGGGTTTTGGACCATTGCTACTCTCCCTTCCGGGACGGCTACAAATCCCTCCCCCGCCCACCATTTGGCAAATCGGACCACTCTTAGATTCTGCTTCTGCCCGCTTACAGGCAGAAACTGAAACAGGAAGCACCCACCCTCAGAACCATCCAGTGCTGGTCAGACCAATCAGACTCTACGCTACAAGACTGTTTTGATCACATGGACTGGGAGATGTTCCGGTCCGCCTCTGATGACAACATCGAGCTTTACGCTGATAGTGTAACGTGTTTCATCAGAAAGTGCGTAGAGGACGTCGTTCCGACCAGAACAATACGGATCTATCCGAACCAGAAACCTTGGATTAATAGCGATGTTCACACGGCACTTGATGCGCGGACCACCGCTTTTAATTCTGGGAACGCAGAGGAGCATAAACAAGCCAATTATGCCCTCCGAAATCAGATCAGCAAAACGTCAGTACAGGAACAAGATCAAAGGACAGTTTAACACCACCAACTCTAGAAGCACGTGGCAGGGAATTAACATCATCACGGACTTTAAAGGGAATAAAAACTCCGCTGCGAATACCGCTGCCTCTCTCCCGGATGAGCTAAATTCTTTTTATGTTCGTTTTGAGGGAAATAATATCGCCCTCGCGGAGAGAGCTCTCACGGCCGAAGCTACAGAGGTTCACTCTCCGTCTCTATAGCGGATGTAACCCGATCCTTCTGATGGGTGAATATCCGCAAAGCCGCGGGTCCAGACGGCATTCCGGGTCGCGTCATCAGAGCATGCGCGAACCAACTGGCTGGTGTTTTTACGGACATTTTCAACCTTTCCCTCTCTTTGTCTGTAGTCCCCACATGCTTTAAAACATCCACCACTGTGCCTGTTCCAAAGCAATCCAAAATAACTTGCTTAAATGACTGGCGTCCTGTTGCTCTGACCCCCATCATCAGCAAATGCTTTGAGAGACTAATCAGAGATTACATCTGCTCTGTGCTGCCTCCCTCACTTGACCAATTGCAGATTGCTTACCTCAACAACCGCTCCACTGATGATGCCATTGCATCTACTATACACACTGCTCTCTCCCACCTGGAAAAAAAGAACACTTATGTGAAAATGCTGTTTGTAGACTACAGCTCAGCATTCAACACCATAGTGCCCTCCAAGCTTGATGAGAAACTCCGGGCTCTGGGCTTAAACAGCTCGCTGTGCAGATGGATCTTGGACTTCCTGTCAAGCAGACGCCAGATGGTTAGAATAGGCAGCAACATCTCCTCTTCACTGACCCTCAATACTGGAGCCCCGCAGGGCTGTGTTCTCAGCCCACTCCTGTAATCCCTGTACACACATGACTGTGTGGCAACACACAGCTCCAATGCCATCATTAAGTTTGCTGATGATATGACGGTGGTAGGTCTGATCACTGACAATGATGAAACAGCCTACAGAGAGGAGGTGCACACTCTGACACACTGGTGTCAGGAGCACAACCTCTCCCTCAACATCAGTAAGACAAAGGAGCTTGTGGTGGACTTCAGGAGAAGAGATAGAGAACACAGTCCCATCACCATCAATGGAGCACCAGTGGAGAGAGTCAGCAGCTTCAAGTTCCTGGGTGTCCACATCACTGAGGAATTAACATGGTCCATCCACACTGAAGTCGTTGTGAAGAAGGCTCATCAGCGCCTCTTCTTCCTGAGATGGCTGAGGAAGTTTGGAAAGAACCGCCACATCCTCACACGGTTCTACACCTGCACTGTAGAGAGCATCCTGACTGGCTGCATCTCCGCCTGGTACGGCAATAGCACCGCCCACAACCGCAAAACACTGCAAAGGGTGGTGCGAACTGCCAGACACATCATCGGAGGTGAGCTTCCCTCCCTCCAGGACATATATACCAGGCGGTGTGTGAAAAAAGCTCGGAGGATCATCAGAGACTCCAGCCACCCGAGCTATGGGCTGCTCTCACTGCTACCATCAGGCAGGTGGTATCGCAGCATCAGGACCCGCACCAGGCGACTACATGATAGCTTCTTCCACCAAGCAATCAGACTTTTGAACTCTTGATCTCCCACGATCAAATACATCAGCACTGCACTTTATTACTCTTATATCTCACACCGGACATTCATAAATTATATTATTATTATATTATATTCTCTCTTAACAACTTACTATCAACCGACAGCCTGAATGTCAATACAGTACAATACAACCTACTGTACATTCTATATATACTATATATACATTTTTTTTATTGTATAATGTGTATTCTATATTGTGTGTATTGTATACTGTACATTGTATGTTATTATTTGTAAATTGTGTTGTGTGTAATTATGTGTATATTAGATTTTAAACTGTGTTGTAAATCTGACGTTTATTGTAAATTGTCTCATCACTGTCATGACTACTATGTTGCTCGGAACTGCACCCAAGAATTTCACACACTATTGCACTTGTGTATATGGTTGTGTGACAATAAAAGTGATTTGATTTGATTTGAGCATTTGCGAATGATGACTGCCATCTAGCGGTGAAAATGCATACTGTGGTTTACAGAAAGAGCACACTTGTAAATTGATTATTTCAGTCAGTTAACCACTTATCTATAGCCATCCATCCAGTCATCCATCAAATCATATTAAGAGTAATGATAAAATACATTAGCACTGTTTTAGACAAATGAGTTTTGACTAAACCTCAGATTTGATTATACTTGATAGATTATACTGCAGGTATGATGTGCAATATTGAAAAAGCAATTTGGACCATTGCAGTTTAGAAACAGATTGTGTGTGTGTGTGTGTGTGTGTGTGTGTGTGTGTTATTTTGAATCATTATGATTTGTAACTTTGTTTATTGAAACACCTGAAGCATATGTGCTTGTCCTGAATTGACATGAAACAAACAAAAAAATAAAAAAATAAAAAATAAAAAAAATAACAGGAATACATCAACAACATCAAGACAGTCATAGGCATTGTAGATTTGTCCCTTGTAGTTTCATCTAAAGACACAAGATGACAGCAGAGTACAGTGAATAACTGCACTGTGCAAATCACCTCTAAATTTTGTTCTTTTACTGTGCCATTTCTGGTTTCAGAAATGATGTTACACTGATGTAAATTATATAAATGTTTGTTGAAAACTGATAACACCAATACTGCCAAGAACTGTTATTATATAAGCATTTTAAATAAAATAGGTGAAATGTTGTTTTTTAGGGCAATTTAGGTTTCGAAAGGCATTCAATGCAATTGATGATATTATGCTGGAAGATTTTGTAAACATGGTTAATTATCAGCCTGATAATTAAGTGGTTTTAACTTGTTAACAAAGTTTCAAGCCTTGGTGTGTAACATTGTTAATTCCAAAAAGGCATTGTTTTGGATCTTGGATTGAAGCATGAAATTGCTTTTCTTTTGGAGATGAAGAACACTCTTCCACTTAAGTTTCAAAAATGACAAAAAAACCCCTTTCCTTAATTATCTCACTAAGGAGCCTTGAGGCAGTATTAGTAAAATCCTTTTAAAAAGTGTATCTCTACTGTTCAGGGAGAACTTCAGCAATGTTTTGAGATCTTTATCATTGAGACTGATCCATATAGACTTATTTTCGCCTGGAGGACAGCAATTTCATAAACACTGTAAGTACTTTAAGTCAAATGGGTCCTCTCAGTCACATTTAATATGCAGCATACCCTTGACTTCAGAGGTCTATGCTGAGTTAAACTTCTTCTGATTACTCAGCCTTCACTGGCTGCCCAGGCTGAGACTGGCACACTGTCATAAGCACATGGAAGTTCAGTAAGTTGACCCAACCTTGTAAAATAAGCACTTGGAATACATATTTTCAAAATGCTGAAAACATAAAAGTAATAATAATAATAATAATAATATTTTCACAATTGGAGACTCAATATTGAATGCTTTGCATGCTTCAAAAGTTTCAAAAGCATTTCTGTGTACATAAAGCCAAGCCAGCACACTCTTTCATACACTGGATTTCTGAATACGGTAAATGACTGTATTGTTCTATAGTTGTATTGTTCTAAGCACTCTACAAGAAAGAGCACATATAAATCAAAGAATGCTCAAAAAACAAGCTACACCTGCATTGCAAAGTTAACATTCTATTTCACACTTAATTGAAGAACTGCATGTGGTATCTCCACATTCAGAAAATAAATTGAAGGCCAATAACATCTACTACACAATGAAAACTAATATTAGATTTCAAGAAGTAAACTATTTTTTGAAGGGTACACCAAGTATTTTATTTCAAAGTGCATTTCGGGAAGGGTTACTTCACCTAAAAATGAAAAATGCATTTTCATTTACTCACCCTCATGTCATTCCAAACCCTTTTCCACCCTTTCTTCTGTGTAACAAAAAAGGAGATGTTAGGCAGAATGTTAGGGACTGATAACTTTTCACTTTCATTGTTCTGGAAAAAAAAAAAGAAGAAGACTCAATGAAAATTCTGCATCACATCTCCTTTTTTGTTACACAGAAATACTGTATGGGTTTGTAACAACATCAGGGTGAGTGAATTATGACAGAATTTTCATTTTTGGTGAACTATCCCTTTAACCGTTTTGATTTAGTGATGTCCCCTTATCATAACGCTGCTACATTAATCAAATCAAATGAATTTATAAAGCTTTTCTCTATTTCCTATTTTTGAAGGCCGTATGTGTTTATGAGATAATTTTACTTGCATTGGAATGGTAAGATTGAAACACACACACACACACACACACACACACACACACACACACACACACACACACACACACACATGTTGCTGCAGCTATCATTATGAGGACTCTCCATAGACATAATGATTTTTATACTGTACGATCTATAGATTCTATCCCCTAACCCTAACCCTACCCCTAAACCTAACCCTCACAAAAAACTTTCTGCATTTTTACATAAAAAAATAAATAAACATTGTTTAGTATGTTTTTCTAAGCGATTTGAATTAAGGGGACACTAGAAATGTCCTCATAAACCACATTTATAGCATAATACCCTTGTAATTACCAGTTTGTAACCTAAAAAAAGGTCCTCATAAACCACTTAAACCTGCCCACACACACACACACACACGCCCTCAAACCTAGTGCTTTTTCACCTATGCACATCACATACACTCACAACATGTACTGCTGACTCACAGACAGACATGCTGCGGAGTGTTCAAAAGGTCTCTGAGGGCAGCCAAGCCTCTCTTAACATGCCTCCTGTCCCTGTGTCTTTCCATCCTGATAAATCTTTCTGTCTGTTTCTGGCTCTGTCTCGCACTCTCTGCTCTCTTAGTCTCTCCTCTTGCTCTGTTTCCATCCCTCTGATGCTCTCCAGTCTGTTTGCATTACTGTCTTTCTTCCTCCTAGTTTCTCTCTATCTCTCTCTCTCTCTCTCTCTCGCTCTCTCTCTCTCTCTCTCTCTTTCTCTCACCCTTTCTGATTAACCCTAGGCCCCTGCTGAGCTGACGGACGGAGCCATTTAATTTTCACTCGGATCCTTTTCATTTCTCTCCTCCAGGCATGTCCCTCCGTCACCTCAGAGTGGATAAAATACGAGCAGCTTTCAGGGGACACTCTCTCTGCGAGAGGAGACTCGGAAGAGAGTTGGTGGGAAATATTTATGAAACCTGAGTTGTGTGTGAACTTTGTCTTTTAGGATGTCACCATTAGCTACCATTGTTTAAATGTTCAAATGTGTTCTTTTACCATATTTTTCTCACATAACGGAAAGATAGAAAGGTACTTGTGCACCATTTTTGGGCTTTTCTGCACTTTGAGATTCCTCTAAAGGGTTTGATCTGAGAAAATTAACAGGAATAAAAGAAATAAACTTCAGTTATCCTATAGTACATTGGTAATACAATGTCATTAAACAATGGCTAAACAATGGCTTCCTGGCAAATTAGGTTGGTCTGCTCAGAGTGAGTGTGTATAAAGGTATAATATAGCACAGCTTATCCTGTGTGGTTTTTATCACTGTGCTGTATCCACCTAAGATTAGCCATGTCTGAAGTAAAGGGGTAGGAGTCCATAGGTTTGAATTTCACACAGTATTAAACTTGTGTACATGGTGCTGTTCTGTACAAATAGCCAGTAGTGTTATTGCCTTTCTGACCACCTGGTGATGTCATTCAAATAGCTTCACGAATCCCATGGACACCTTACCATACTATATATATATATATATATATATATATATATATATATATATTTATTTTTATTTTATTTTTTTAAACTAAATCTTACAATATGAGTACTTAAATCTTTGATGTTTTAACTTAAAGTGGAGCTTGTGTTGTAGTGCTGGAAGGAGAATTTGTGTGTATTAACTATGTGTTTGTTAGAAATATGCGTGTCATGCTATGTCTATATGATTAGTTACTATTAAAGCAATTTTTGCCACCAAACTCATGCCACTGGTTGAGGCAGTAGATCCTTTTCATAGACTGCAATGATGCGTAATTTAGCAGCGTAAATCTAGCAAATTTTTATGTTTTCATCTTTTTTAATTATTTAGTGTAAATTTATAACATTACTTTGTTATATTAATTTATATTAACCTACTGCTGTTATCCACAGCTCTCTGTTTTTTCTCTTTTGGATAGTTGTGGAAACGTAATAGTGCAGTTTTTCTTTTGCAGTTGGAACAAATAGGAATGAAAAAAAAAAATGCTGTTTACTCCCATTTGCTGCTATAGAAGTTTACTTCACTATAGTTTACTTTGTAAGAGAAATCACCCTACAAATGGCTTACTTACAGTTGTCTCTGCAAATTAAGCTGGGTCAGGAGAAAGTACTGTAGTATCAACAAATTACATAGTTCATCTTTAAGTAATGAAGCAAATTTTGCACATTTTGCAAAAACCTTCATCTTTAATATTTCTATTTCCCTCTGCAGGCACACCAGAATACTACAACCAACACAATAGCAGGTCGCACAACAGCTGGAGAGCTGGAGAACATTAACACCCATACGCAGGTGCTCACTGCTTTCTTCATTTAGAGATAATTATGTAATTGCTGTTAACACTGAGCCGACATCAGTCCCAGCATATACCCAATACCCCCCCCCCCCCCGCTTTAGTGTAGCATTTAGTTTGTTTCTTTAGGCCTATGCAAAATTTATGCTTGGAAACTTAAACATGAGAGCTTTAGTAATTTGCTGTAAAAAGAAACACTGTTTGCAGGCAGCCCTGTTTTCTCTTTGCAATGATGTATTCTCTTTACAATGTGATGTGAGAGTTTAGAGTACATACATGTGCTTGTGTGTAGAACTGCACAAATCCAATTTAAGTTTCCAATGAATGGTCACTGGGACCCAGCAAGCCCACCTTGCTGCCCTAATGGAAAAATAAACTCTGGGTGAGAATTAGCCTTCAGGTGCTAATTACAGTTCTTCACCTGCCAGCTGTCTCCGCTGAGGAGCTCCAAGTAAGCTGAGTGAAAGAATAAATGCTTTCATAGTGTGCACTCTCCTACAGGAGGCTACAAAGACAGCACAATTGGTGGCTTTCACATTCTTCCAATTTTACTACTATGGTTAGGCAACAAAGTGGCCATTGAGCATGACTGATTCACATAACATCCTGTGAAGTATAGAAAGATTCAGTAGAGCAGATCCAAGTAACACCCGCCATTGTTCTAGATTGAGAAAATAATCTGCACTTTATTGCCTTAAATATTTCAGGGAATATTATGAAAGGTTTGTTTTGGGGAAATTCAGCTGCATTACCTTCTAATCCAGAAGGCTTATATTAAATTTTAATCACTGCCTTTGCATATATATATGTCCTAACATTTACAAATAGTATGCCAGGGACTTAAGTGTTTTGCTGTGGATCAGTCATCTGAATGCCTCTGTCACATTCTGTCTCCCTCATGTTTACCTTGGACTCTTATTTTGAAGTTTCCCTCTGGACTCCATTTCCCACAGTGCACTGCCCTCATCACCTCCATCTGTTCCACATCATCCTCACCTGTCTTCAATCCCCTCATTAGTTCTTGTGTGTATATATACCCTCCAGTTTTGTTCAATATTTGTCAGTTCTCGTCTGTGTTATGCTTTGTTGTTTTGGTTTATGGTACTCTGTATTGTTATACATCGTCTTCATTAAAAAGCCTGCAAATAGATCCACCGTCTCTCGCCTTCATCTTCTCGACCACAAGCCGTGAGTTTTTAGATCTGGCTCACCTAACAATTGACTATGCACTTTTTACTATGTCGGCCTCAACGTCGCGATTAAGGCCAAGTTGTCTGGGGTGGGCCCTCGAGGGAACTTTGCCAAATATGTGGAGTGGGTGCTGGTAAGCTGTGACTCGCCTTTCACAGTCTGCCCTGCTGAGGACAATGCCAGCCCCACTCCAGCCCCAGAGCCCACCCAACCATCAGCCTTGCCCCTAATGGACAAAAAGCCAGAGCCCACCGCAGACTCTTGAGACCGAGCCCATTGCGGAGTCTGACCAGGTGCGAGAGCCGGCACCAACGTCCGTCACAGAGGGCATATTAGTTGAGTTTGAGGAGCCCCGCCCATACTCCCACCACTGTGGGTGAGCTGAGTCTCCAGACGCCACTAATCCCATCCAGTTTCCAATTCTCCTTGACTCTGCTGTTCCTGCCAACCTCCCACTCCCTCCTCCTCTGCCAAGGCCATCCAATTCCTCAGCCCCGCCTCCGCAGGCTCCCTTCAACCCCTCGATGCCTCACGTGGCTCCTCCCTTGACACCTTCCTTGGCTCCTCCTCTGATCGGTCAGTTCCCCTCAAGTCACCGGCTCAACCATCAGCCCGGTGACTCCACAGACAAGGGGATCTGTCTATCCTCCGACTCCGCCTTCGCCCTCTGAACCCTGTACTCCACCTTCATCACCTCTGCTCTGTGTCTCCTCATCTCCACTGTGGGCTGTCTTCAATCCCCTCATTAGTTCGTGTGTGTGTGTGTGTGTGTGCCCTCCAGTTTTGTTCAATGTTTGTCAGTTCTTGTCCGTGTTATGCTTGTAAGTTTGTTGTTTTGGTTTATGGTACTCTGTATTGTTATATATCGTCTTCATTAAAAAGCCTGCAAATAGATCCATCACCCCTCGCCTTCATCTTCTCGACCACAAGCCGTGACAGCCTCAAAAGCATGGAGTCAGATTATAAATAAATAAGAAACAGAGTTGATAAAGCGCCGATGCACTAAAGGAGAGGCAAGAGTTCATGTGTCTAATTCTAGACTTCAAAGAAAGTCTTGCCTTTTTCTTGTTTAAATATTCTCTCAAGAAATTAGGTTGAGTTTCCTCAGTGATTTAGAAATTAAGAGGATGCCTCTTGGAAATATAATCATAGAGGAGATATTGTAGAAACTCAACTTTCTTTGGTTTTGCTCTTTAATTTGCATATTACTTAAAGGCCTACATATTTCACTAATCTGGGCAATTGTGTCTCTAAAAGCAGAGAGGAAAAAAAAAACATGACTGTGCTTGGAAACATATTAATAATCATCATCATCATAATAAAAATAATAGTTATTATGGTTGTGCTCGTGCACCTTCTGTTTAATTTTAAATCCACCTAATTATTAAATATTCAGCTACAACAATTAAGCAAGAGATTTATTTTAGAATATTGTTCAAAGATCTCTGAGGCCTAATTTTAAGGATGTTCGTAAAATGATCTTAAATGTGAAAGTACGACAATTTCCTAAATGTTCCTACCTAAATACGATTTATGAAACGTCCGCATGCACGAAGAAATGTTCCTAAAAATGTTTGTAAATGAATCCCACTTTATAAATCACAATTCATCTTAAAAACATGCGCTCGACTCCACCTACAGAACGCCCACAAATATCCTAAAATGTTAAGACAGAAAACATTAAAAGCACATACACAAGTTAATCATTTGTTCATTCATTCATAGCGAATGTTCTTGCGTGGTTGGCAAGCCAAGGCTTTCTAAAAAAATAAAAAAGTAGCTACCGGTGTCTACCCATAAAATGCAGTCAATTCAACAAGTATTCATCAGAAATTCATTTTCATTCTCAATAATAAATCAATTGATTGATCACATTTACTGTCTACACCATTCTTCAACCACTGTCCAAATTCTTGCTAAACCTGAGCTACAAAAAGAGGTTTACTTGCTTGTTTACATATAATTAAATATGCATAGTCTAGAAAACGTAGAAATAAAACATTTTCACATCAATTTCTGATTTGTTCCACACATTTGACATAGGATCAAATCCATGGGATTTAGGATCAAATCTGATCATACATACTATGTTTCATGAATGAGGTCCCTATGTTTTTGTGACTGTTTTTTTTTTTTTTTTTCTATTGTAGCCAGTGGGTTGAAAATAATCACCACAGGATACAAAAATATATTTTGGGTTTTTATTCTGATGGCTGTTAAACAAAGAAAAAATAAATAAATAAATACAGCAGTTGATGGGGCCGTATATAATAAAAGGGAAATGAAATACAAAAATCAAGAACAAAAATGAAATACGGTAATGAAATACAAAAAAATGGAATACGCAAATGAAATATGGCAGAAGCTAATGTTAAATGAAAATACAAACAGGGCATTAGTCTACCCATATGCTTCAGCATACATCACCTTAATACATGCTTATATCATTCACAGCATTTTATGCATGTAAGTACTTGCTTAAATCACTCAAAGCAGCTTATGCATTTAACACATGCTTAAATCACTCAAAGCATTTTAGGCATTTTTAACCAGGCTTTAAGGACATGTATAACAGTTTAAAACAATAAAATTCTCATTACACATGTTCACTTAATTTGAAAACACTCTGGGCTATAAATCATTAAATGAGATATGATTAATTCTAAATTTACATACCCAGTTCTCGCATGTCCACAAAACGTGGTCAAACTCCATACATGTAATCCATATGCATCTTTCAAAAATGATCCATAACAAACACTACATTCTAATATACGACACTTCTGAACACGTATTTAAAGCAATTTATCAGCATTTTGTATAAAACTTAATATTTACCCAAGAATTTTCAACCAATGAACAAAACTGGGGGCTCCCTTGCACAACGTATGTTCTCACGTCTCTAATACAAGAGAGTGCCGAAAAGCAGGTGTAGCAAAACTCTGGTTCTTAAAGGGGCCACGTCCAATTTATGACTAGAGTTAAATTACATTAAATTTCTCCAACTGGCTACACTATGATTTTTTAAAATACTTTTAGTCCATGTCTATTAGCTTTGAGGCCGTTTATATGCTAGTGTACTCTTTCAAATTTGACAAAATTTACCTTTAACAGATACACACATTTAAAATGTACAGTCTTTTTCCTCTTTGAATTCTGACCAAAAATACTGATGACTCTTGTTTCACTACACATATTTTTGTCCAGTCAAATGCTCTGTAGAATCAGAAGGTCCCTCCCACTACAATGAACCAGCAAGTAAGTAGCAAATCATGGTTCTTGGCTGTGAGTTGACTAAAGCCAATGGGCTATTAAAAAGGGGATACAAGCCCTTTGATATGTCCCACTCAAATTTCCTACTGCAATACAGACAGAAAATGAAACTCGTCGATTTCATGTGGTCTAAAATATATTAGATGGACCTACAAATGATTACTGTAATTATAATGAAATAGTTATTTGCACAATGTTGCACCTCTAAAAAGTCAAACTTGTACCATACTGTCCTCCCACATCTACCAACAATTCAAGCATTTGTCCTTTTATTAGCAGCCATTCACTGTAGAGCTCACTCTGACTGATTCTGATGGCAGGCCCGAGTTGTAGAAATGTGCTACTAGGCCATCGCTGGTGTTCTTGAGGTGTGTGTGTGGGAGGGAGATAAGTTATGCAGGAAGAGTCATCATTTAGCATGCTGAAGCGCTCCACAGAGATCTATAGCAGCATGATGAGAAAATGAAATTAAGGTCAGCAACACCACAACTTTCCCTGTCACAAGGAAGATGCAGTGAATGGGTGGGGGAGAAGATGACTTAAACTTTCCCTGGTTGTCTGGGTAGGAATCTGATTTCAGGAGTCATTAATTTTGCTCTGAAGCCATTAATGTGTAATTTTACCTTTCTTACCTCTCTCTGCTACAAAGTGCTGAAACTGCCTATGTGAGGATAACTTGAATTTTCCCATTCCATTAGAGAGATTAACAGAATATTTATCCTTTTCGTTTTAAGAAAAAATAATGAAAATAGCTGATATTATAAAAAATATTTACTTGAATATTTGTTATTTACTATTTCTCAAAATATGAAAATGCTTTAATGTAAAAACTTTCTTCACTTGACTTTGAATGTCTGCTAGTCTGTTTAGCTGAGGTCAAGTGAGCTCAAGACCTGTGCTTCTGCAACCAGTAATTTAGAGTTTATTAAAATGAATTCAACATTAGCTTGTCTGTGAGAGATGTCACTATGTTTGTGTTTGCTTAGTCACTTTGCCTTACAGCTCAATTTAATTAAATTACATGTTTTAATGTAGGTGGTATTTACATTATCTAACGGCTTTGTAAAAATAATAATAATAAGTGCATCTCAATAAATTAGAATGTCGTGGAAAAGTTCATTTATTTCAGTAATTCAACTCAAATTGTGAAACTCGTGTATTAAATAAATTCAATGCACACAGACTGAAGTAGTTTAAGTCTTTGGTTCTTTTAATTGTGATGATTTTGGCTCACATTTAACAAAAACCCACCAATTCACTATCTCAAAAAATTAGAATATTTTGACATGCCAATCAACTAATCAACTCAAAACACCTGCAAAGGTTTCCTGAGCCTTCAAAATGGTCTCTCAGTTTGGTTCACTAGGCTACACAATCATGAGGAAGACTGCTGATCTGAAGACAATCAATGACACCCTTCACAAGGAGGGTAAGCCACAAACATTCATTGCCAAAGAAGCTGGCTGTTCACAGAGTGCTGTATCCAAGCATGTTAACAGAAAGTTGAGTGGAAGGAAAAAGTGTGGAAGAAAAAGATGCACAACCAACCGAGAGAACCACAGCCTTATGATTGTCAAGCAAAATCGATTCAAGAATTTGGGTGAACTTCACAAGGAATGGACTGAGGCTGGGGTCAAGGCATCAAGAGCCACCACACACAGACATGTCAAGGAATTTGGCTACAGTTGTCGTATTCCTCTTGTTAAGCCACTCCTGAACCACAGACAACGTCAGAGGCATCTTACCTGGGCTAAGAAGAAGAAGAACTGGACTGTTGCCCAGTGTTCCAAAGTCCTCTTTTCAGATGAGAGCAAGTTTTGTATTTCATTTGGAAACCAAGGTCCTAGAGTCTGGAGGAAGGGTGGAGAAGCTCATTGCCCAAGTTGCTTGAAGTCCAGTGTTAAGTTTCCACAGTCTGTGATGATTTGGGGTGCAATGTCATCTGCTGGTGTTGGTCCATTGTGTTTTTTGAAAAGCAAAGTCACTGCACCCGTTTACCAAGAAATTTTGGAGCACTTCATGCTTCCTTCTGCTGACCAGCTTTTTAAAGATGCTGATTTCATTTTCCAGCAGGATTTGGCACCTGCCCACACTGCCAAAAGCACCAAAAGTTGGTTAAATGACCATGGTGTTGGTGTGCTTGACTGGCCAGCAAACTCACCAGACCTGAACCCCATAGAGAATCTATGGGGTATTGTCAAGAGGAAAATGAGAAACAAGAGACCAAAAAATGCAGATGAGCTCAAGGCCACTGTCAAAGAAACCTGGGCTTCCATACCACCACAGCAGTGCCACAAACTGATCACCTCCATGCCACGCCGAATTGAGGCAGTAATTAAAGCAAAAGGAGCCCCTACCAAGTATTGAGTACATACACAGTAAATTAACATACTTTCCAGAAGGCCAACAATTCACTAAAAATGTTTTTTTTATTGGTCTTATGATGTATTCTAATTTTTTGAGATAGTGAATTGGTGGGTTTTTGTTAAATGTGAGCCAAAATCATCACAATTAAAAGAACCAAAGACTTAAACTACTTCAGTCTGTGTGCATTGAATTTATTTAATACACGAGTTTCACAATTTGAGTTGAATTACTGAAATAAATGAACTTTTCCACGACATTCTAATTTATTGAGATGCACCTGTATATAATGTCTATTCTATTATTGGTACAACAACACTTGTAATAATTATTATTAATCATGTATCCCCAAATATAATATATAATGTGTAATATACTGTACATTATTTAATGTACTGGACAGAGATGAAATCATTTTCCTGTTGTAAATCCAAAGCATCAGTACCACAATGCGAACACAATGGAATGTGATAAAATGTCCTGCACTTTGATGCATAATGATCCTAATCATTTGGTCACAACAGTGTAGAGTTGAAAGGGCCAATAGCACAGTGCAAAATGTGTAAATTCTATATTTAAACATTTTTAATACATTCTAAATCACAAATGTTAACAGTGATGCAGACTAGACTGTAATTGTTACAGTATGCAAACTGTATTTGTTGCTGTTTGCACACTGCTTCTACCAAAAAAGGTAATTGGCTAAACAGATGTAATATTCTTGCTTTAAAAGTTTGTGTCACTTAGCAATTATATGGGACATTGTGAGTATGCTCAGATTATATTCCATTAAATCATAACTGTATAAGTTTCACGAAAATCTGTCTTTACACAGTTCCCTTTACACATAACCTAATTATGGCTATAATTATGGGTTCATTCAGGTGCATGCCACAAAAATATATGACTATGGAAAATAATTATTCAAGGCGCAAGATAAAAATACCATGTCTCTGAGGTGTTTTTTTTTAGAAAACCTTCAGAGAATAAACACCAAGCTGAAGAGAACAAAAAACAGCCAGCATACAGCACACTACCTCAGCTGTCCAATACTGGAGCAGCTCATGAGCACTATGTTATCCTTAACCAGGTTTTCTACAGGGAACGGCTATAGTCAACTTATGACAGGGCTCTCAGGTTCAGCAAAACTGACGTGTCTAGCAAGAGTACTTATTTTTTTCTCTCTTTTATTTGAACTCATTTCATTTCTCTCTCACTCTCTCTTTTACTTTACTCTTCCCAACATTTCCTCTCTTTGCCCCAGAAACTGTCAACCCAGTGTGGTCCAAAAGTGTTCTGAGAAGCCACTCAGGGTTTGATTGCCCTCAGCAGGGATAGTGTGCCGTAGCTTATCAGTCTGTTAACTGACAGCCAAAGAGCACCACAGTAACAGGTATCTGTTACTGTGGTGGGCTCTGAAACTCTGTTACACAAGAGGAGCCCCATGGGGACTGGCCAGTCAGTTCTACACATAGAACAGCCTCTCTGACACTGGCCTGTGGAAACCAAGCACTGATTTAATATCAGACCTGTTTTGAGAATAGATTAATTTGAAAAAGACTTTTAATTCATTGCCTGATTTTATGGGAAATTATGTAATCTTTTTGGGTTTACCTCTGTGTGGAGAAAAACACATTCAATTGTAATTTTGCAAGTGTGAAGCACATCTGTCAAACTTCTTTGACAGGAACACAGAACCAAAAGAGAGTAAAACATAATATGCGACAGCTGTAATTTTTCTTCAAAAGACATTTTTTTCCTCCACAAGTTGTCAAAAGTTTTGTTTTTTCCCCTCCTTTAAAGCAATTTATCATGAAAAAGAGTTTTGTGTGTGTGTGTGTGTGTGTGTTTTGGTGGAATCAAAGCAACAGTGAGGATTGATTCATAGGGGTGCCCCAGCATGCAACTGTCAGTCTGAGGGGCTCTCTGCTGAGAGATCCCCTTGACTGGCCATCTGAATCCATAAGAATATGCCCGCTCCAGCCAACTTGACAGATAGCTGGGGTTTTCTGTGGTAGAAGTCCTACTGTCTTGAGATAAGGCACCTACCATTGCCATAGAGAGAAATAGAATATATATTTAGTATCTTAATTTACTTAACTGCATGCAGTATAATACTGCATTGTGCTATATCATGGAAATTGTTTGTATGAACAGATCTCAAGTTGAAGCCACTAAGATGGTTTTAGAAATGGGAATAGTTCATCCCTAAATTCAATCATTAATTACTTACAGTACCTTTATGCAATTCCAAACTCGTATAACTTTCTTAAAAAAAAAAAAAAAAAAAGCACCACAAAATTGTCATTAAATTATTTTGTGATATTACGTTTTTATTTATTTATTTATTTATTTTTTAGTTTAACCGCTTACCCAAACCTTAAACCTAACCATAATTAGAAGAGTGAACCAAGGAAGAAATAAAACGTTTGGAACAAGACGAAGTGTTTTCCGGGTTACTGAAATGCACCATCATTTGTATTGCATAAATAAATATGTAATGAGTCATAAAATTTGTTCACTGATGTAAATCTTAAAATGTTGGATAGGAGGCTAGCTAAAATCTGATGCCTTTATTGTATCGATTTGAAGTTCTGTTAGTTGATTGGTAGGTCTGCATGAGAATAAAAGTCGTACATTTTCGCACGAGCCAAGTCATACCATATCTTACAAATTTTCGCCATCTCGTACGAATTATTACAAATGAGAATGTGTTTGTCCATACAACTCGTTACATTCAAAGTCTACCGAACAGCTTTGTTTGAGGTGCATTTTGTGTGAGTAAATGAGTAAACATTTTTTGGTAAACTATTCCATTAATGAAAATTCTTAGGAAATACAGGTTAATCCAAATGCCCTTTTCTCCAACAAAAGGCTTAGTGAAACTTTTTTTTTAAATGTGGTAAAAGAGAGAGCAAAATAGAGAGTGATAGAAAGTAAAACAGAGAGAGAGAGAGAGAGATGACCAAAGCTGACATGTATGAGTCATTTAAATTCTGTTCCCACTCAGGCCAGCGAGATGAAAATGAACTCTAATACCGACTTAATAAGGCTCCAGTTAAGTCTGAGTGGCACTCCGTTCTTCTGGATGCAGCATTTAGGGTCTATTTTATGCCCATGGCTGGAGCCTGACACCTTTATCATCCATTACGCAGCCCAAATGTGAAACTAAGAAGGGCAGGGTGCTTTATGGGGCACTTTTTAGTTGCCTCCTGAGGGAAAATGTGAAAACACAATGAATAAGATAAAGAGACTATGCTTTTGCCTTCAAGGAGTTCATGAATTGTAAAGTAACTGACAATTTAACTGTTTAGGAATGGATGTTCCAATGCATTGCTGTGTCTAGGAGATCACTCATGCCTTTCTACAAGAGACAGAGACCTCACCTCAGGGTGAACCTGTGCCTACATACAGACTTCAGATTAACCATATGGTGAGGATGGCCCCACATCAAATTCTTCCTGATCTCAACATTCTGTTCTCAACTATAATATTATAAATCAAGTATATCAATTCATCAATACACTTGCACACATACCTCCTGATGTTGACCCAGTGTCATCTTGAGCTGTCAGAGGAGTTGTGGTCTTGAATGTGGTGGAGACTGAAATATGTGAGGTCTTTATGACATCATTAATCTCTGTCACCCATGCACAGCAGCAGAACAGTCTCCATACCACATGGAGCATCTGTGTTTGCCTTTACCTTTATCCACTGCAACATATTGGTATCACATGTTGGAGACAATCAAAAGAATGTTATATACTGTAATTTTCTTTTTGATTGACACAGCATGATGCTGTTGCATTGGAATGAAAGTCTATCGAAAAGATTGTTCAGATTGTGTTGTGAGCAATTGAGAGGAGTCTTTTACGTTGACTATTCAAATGAGATCTGACAATGAAATCTTACATAAGTAAAGAGAATGGAAAACAAAACTCAGTATAAGTGGGAAGGCTGATTTCCTTGTAAGATTGCAACTCACCAAACCAACTATGCAAACAGCCTACTGATAACACTATCCCTCATTTTAACTGTTTTGAGTTTGAATATTTCTATAAGCTAAAGTAAGACGCAATCACCATCCTCAGAACCAGACAGGGAAGTTTCATGGCTTACTACACAGACAAGTGTAGAGGTGGAATGTTCCCTATCTGTCACTCACTCGACGTTGTGTCGATGTAGTGACACTAGGGGTCACTCTTGGGAGCCCCAAACACCTCTGATTTTGAAAAAAGGCCAATGGGAATTGGCGAGTGGAATTTTCATGCCACTCCCCCAGACATACGGGTATAAAAGGAGCTGGCTCGCAACCACTCATTCAGATTTTCTCTTCGGAGCCGAGTGGTTGTGTTCAGCGAGCTGAATTACTCTGCCCATCCATTCACCTCGAAAAGCTATTGGATTTACGCCGCATTACAGTGGCTTCTCCCCCTCTTGCACTAGTGAAGTGCAGAGAACGCTCCTGGGCACTTCAGCAGCCAAAAGAGTATATTCTTCCTACTGAAAGAGGATATTTTCCCTTCTAAATGAATGGCATTAACGGAGAGCGTCTTTTTAAAGATGCCTCTCCGTTTGTGTGTATTTCCTGGTTGCGGTCGTTACCTCTCCGCTTCCGATGGCTACGATCGCGGTCTTACGTGCCTGGGCGCTGCACACACGGAGACAGTGTTCGTGGACAGGTCATGTTCTCACTGTGAGAGCGTGACCATGGCAACGTTGCGGTCACGGTTTTTCCTTCGTTAGAGGCAAAAAGGCGAAAAGCGGCTCCCCACCTTGGTCCTTCTACCTACGGGTTTGAGGCCGCGTCGGTTAGCACTGGTCGCCGGGTAATTCCCCATGGACCTCCCATTCCCCAGTATGCTCGTTTGCCCTGCTGGGATGAGACCGCCGGCTGGTCTCAGGGCGAGTTCGTGATCTAGTTTCGGCTCTCGCGCAGTGGATGAGCTCTCGATTGCAGCATCGGAGAGCGGGCTTTCCAGTCTGAAGCTGAGGACTCGACTGGGCTCCCACCTTCAGGTGTGGTCAACCAGTTGCAGCCTGACACGCAGGTGGCAGCCATGCTTGCCCGGGTGGCTGCGTGTGTCGGGCTGGAGTGGAAACCTCCACCCCCCCTGAACCCTCGCAGCCTGACGATTGGTTTCTGGGGCCAGAGCGCTGCTCACGGCCACGCCCCGCCTGGGTCCCTTTCTTCCTGGAGGTGCATGAGGAGCTCACGAGGTCATGGCGGGCAACTTTTCACTGCCCAGACCCAGTCTCTGAGCTCCTCCGCTCTCACTACCCTCGATGGTGGGGCTGCCAGGGGGTACTCGGCGATTCCCCAGGTGGATAAGGCAGTTGCAATGCACCTGTGCCTGCAAAATGCCACCTTATGGCGGGGCCGCCTGAGACCCCCATCCAGCGCCTGTAGGGTTATGTCGTCTCTGGCAACTAAGGCCTGTGGTGCCGCTGGACAGGCCGCCTCTGCCCTGCACGCCATGGCTCTCCTGCAAGTGCACAAAGCCAAGGTGCTAAGAGAACTGCACGAGGGTAGTTCTGACCCGGGATTGATGCACAACCGACCTCGCTCTCCAGGTGACAAAGGTCATGGCGCAGACTCTCGGGCAGGCGATATCCACCCTGGTGGTCGACTTGGTTGAGATGTGGGAAGCTGACAAGGTACGGTTCCTTGACGCCCCCATCTCCCAGGTCAGCCTGTTCGGTGACACCGTCGAGGACTTCGCCAAGCAGTTCTTGGTGGTGAAACAGCAGACAGAGGCTATTCAGCACATCCTGCATCAGCGCGGTTCAATACATCGCACCTCGTCTGCTCGTTGCCAAGGGCGTCCTCCTGCTGCAACAACAGTGGCTCCGCCGCAGCCCGCCCCTGCGGCCCGGCCCCAGCATGGAGCCACCCGCAAGAAGTAGACGCCACCCATCTCACGGCCGGCTGCCAAGAACCTGAGAAAGGCTTCGAAGCGCCCCTGAGAAGGGCGACCCAGGCACATGGAGACCTGCTGCAGGCCTAGAGATGGTAAGCAGACCACTCCATCCCCCGGTGGAGGGCCAGGAGGAGAATCCTTTGCCTTTTCTTTGATTCACCGCATGCCCAAAGGGCTGCGGCACCTACATGTTCAGAAAAGGAGCGGTTTCCTCATTCCCTGGGTCACATATCCGGTGCTCACGGCCGTCGTTAACACAACCATGACAGGTTACGCTCAGGGGAGAGTGGAGACTCCACCCCCAGGTGGTCCAGCTGATTTGGAGTCGATTCGGTCGAGCACAGGTAGACCTGTTTGCTTACCGGGAATCCTCCCACTGCCCCCTTTGGTACGCCCTGACCGAGGCACCCCTCGGTATAGATGCGCTGGCACACAGCTGGCCCCCGGGACTACGCAAATATGCGTTTCCCCCAGTGAGCCTACTTGGACAGACCCTGTGCAAGGTCAGGGAGGACGAGGAGCAGGTCGTCCTAGTAGCACCCTACTGGCCCACCCAGATGTGGTTCTTGGACCTCACACTCCTCGCGACAGCCCCCCCCCCCCGGCAAATTTCCCTGAGGAAGAACCTTCTTTTTCAGGGACGGGGCACCATCTGGCACCCGCGACCAGACCTCTGGAATCTCCACATCTGGCCCTTGGACGGGATGCAGAAGACCTAAATGGCCTACCATCCGCAGTGGTAGACACGATCACTCAGGCAAGGGCTCCCTCTACGAGGCCTCTGTATGCCTTGAAGTGGCGTCTGTTCGCTAAGTGGTGTTCTTCCCGACGCAAAGACCCCCAGAGATGCGCAGTCGGATCGGTGCTTTCCTTCCTGCAGGAGAGGCTGGAGGGGCGGTTGTCCACCTCCACCTTGAAGGTGTATGTAGCCGCCATTTCGGCACATCACGATGCAGTAGATGGTAAGTATTTGGGGAAGCACGACTTGATCTTCAGGTTCCTGAGAGGCGCTAGGAGGTTGAATCCCTCCAGACAGCGCCTCATCTCCTCGTGGGACCTCTCGGTAGTCCTTCGGGGTCTACGGGGAGCTCTCTTTGAGCCCCTGGAGTCAGTTGAGCTAAATGCACTCTCTTTGAAGACTGCCCTCCTAACTGCGCTCACTTCCATCAAGAGGGTAGGGGAACTGCAGGCGTTCTCTGTCAGTGAAACGTGCCTGGAGTTCAGTCTGGGCTACTCTCACATGATCCTGAGGCCCCGACCGGGCTATGTGCCCAAGGTTCCCACGACCCCATTTAGGGATCAGGTGGTGAACCTGCAAGCACTGCCCCAGGAGGTGGCAGACCCAGCCTTGGCGTTGCTGTGTCTGGTGCGTGCTTTATGCATCTATTTGGATCACACGCAGAGCTTTAGAAGCTCCGAGCAGTTCTTTGTCTGCTTTGGCGGTCAGCGGAAAGGGAGCGTTGTCTCCAAACAGAGGATCACCCACTGGGTCATTGACGCCATCGTGATAATATCATGCTCAGGACGTGCCGCCCCCTGTGGGGCTACGAGCCCACTCTACTAGGAATGTGGCGGCCTCCTGGGCCCTGATCAATGGCACCTCTTTAGCAGACATCTGCAGAGCAGTGGGCTGGGCAACACCCAACACATTTGTGAGGTTCTACAATCTCCGGGTTGAGCTGGTCTTGTCTCGTGTATTGTCAGGTACGAGCAAGTAAGTTCCGGGACAGCTGGCCGGGTGTACCGCTTGCGCATAGTGCCTTTCCCCTCCCCTGAGGTGAAGACGTGCGCTTTTGACTTCTTTTCAGTGAAGTTGTGATCCCTGGATGACTTTCCTCCTTAGCCCTGCTGGCCCAGTACATGTGCTAACTAAGCCCTGTACGGGAGTAGGTGCTACACATGCGGTGGTTCCCCATAGGTGACCCCATGTGATATATCTGCCACTAAATTGTTTCCCTGTCAGTAAACTGTGTCTTCCTTGGGCAGAGGGTCCTGTGATTTGTAGAGTTCCTCCCCTCTCTTGTAGGACCTACCATGGGACCTCTCCACATGACATACTTCCGACAAGACTTGGTAAGACCATGTGATGTATTTCCACTCGAAATGTGGTCTCTGTGGTGTCTTCCCCTTGGGAGGGACAACCCCCTGACGTAGACACTTATGGCCCCCAGCCGGTAAACAAAACTCCACTCTTTTTGGGGAGAAAAAAGAGGAAAAGAGGCCACGGCTGGGCTAGCCTGTCCCTATTTGTTGGGCAATTCGACTTGTTCCCAAAGGACCGTTCGACACTCATAAGAGCGTTGGAGGAAGTTACGTGATGGCCTGGTGCGCTAGCTACGAGGCACACAGTGGTCTGCCCATCTCGCACCACCAGTCCACTTAACACAGTTCAGCTTATTGTGGCATTTCCTATAGGGACCCCTAGTGTCACTACATCGACACAACATCGAGTGAGTGACAGATAGGGAACATCCTGGTTACTTTCGTAACTTCCGTTCCCTGATGGAGGGAATGAGACGTTGTGTCCCTCATGCCACAATACTGAACTACCTGCTGAAATGGCTGGGACCTTGTCTCGGCTCCTCAGCACAAAACCTGAATGAGTGGTTGCGAGCCAGCTCCTTTTATACCCGTATGTCCGGAGGAGTGGCATGCAAATTCCACTTGCCAATTCCCATTGGCCTTTTTTCAAAATCAGAGGTGTTTGGGGCTCCCAAGAGTGACCCCTAGTGTCACTACATCGACACAACGTCTCGTTCCCTCCATCAGGGAACGGAGGTTACGAAAGTAACCAGGACGTTTTTTAGAACTCATGTTTATGCATAACCAAGTCATATTCAGTCAATTAAAAATGAACAAGTCTAAACATATAAAGATTTAAAAGTTGAAGACCCTCTGAGACGAGTCTTAATTTCAGTGGCCAGAAGTTATTTGGGAAAATCAGTCTGGCTGAAAGACTATTAGGCTGTAGATACACCAAGTACATCTGATTTACATTATATCCCATTATCTCTGGTTGTCAACTCAGCAGATATATGTAAACACCGAGATCTCCTTTAAAACAAAGGAGAGGTACTGTATATTATTCCTTCTAAAATAAGGAGATTCAAAGGTAGCTGAGAGTCACTTTCAAACTATTGGACCCGCTGCAGATTCTTTGTTAGTGTGATAATTAAAGTCTAATTAGCTCAGCATTATTCCAGAGCTGAGTGCTATGCATCTCTAATACTGCAAAATAATTGTTCCATTTTTGGCATTGTGGTTCAAATTTTTTTTCTCTATTTGCCAGAACACTGTATATGCCACATGAAATCCAGAACACTGTATATGCCACATGAAATCCGTATGTTGCTACCGAATGTTCCGGTACCATGAAATCGATCCCATTCTGCTAAGTTACTGACAAGCAACTTCCCTATTAGACATTTTTGCATCAATTCAAATGTTTTTACCTTTTCCTGTGGAGCTACTGAGTGTGAACAGCCTTGAGAGACACAGGTCCTGGTGCAATGGAAACCAGGAAGTAATCATGTTCACATAATCAATGGTGAGCATGATCCAGACAGGGGGATGGGGTGGGGAGGTAACACCCCCTCCCCAATAATCAAAACAAGCAAGTACAACCCCCCCCCCCCCCCAATATTTATACCATGATCAATGGAAACCTGTAAATGCTTCACATTGCAACCCCCTCAAAGTTCAAGCCAAATCTACACCCTTGGATCTGGAGGTTGTATTTTCTCTCTAAAGCTAGCACCACACTAGCAGACTCCAAACAACTTTATTTTGGTGTGTCAGGCATGCAGACTGTTTTGCTGAAATTTAGCTTTCTTCAGTCGGAGGTATGACACTCTTGCCAGTACAGAAAGGTGGAGGGGTGACAGACATACCAACTCACCGCAACTCTCTCTCTCTCTCTCTGATTCCCTGTCATGTGGAGCTTGCCGAAATGACAAATAAAAATGTGGCAACATGTACAAATATTTGAGTATGTCATGGTTATGCAAAACGTCACAGCAATGTAAAGAATGAGCTTGCCATTCATAGCACTCCAAAGAAACATTATCGGACACACGGATGATTATGAGTTGTAAAATTTCCATTCTAGTTATTTTTATCTGTCATTAGTTGCTTTTGCATTAATTTAGCATTGAAAATACTTTCAAGGTCAAAGAGCTCTCTCTCTCTCAAGCACGCACGCACGCACGCATGTGCACACACACACACACAAACACACACACACACATACATACACACTGAAAGAGTGAAGCCACATTATTTCTGTTGTTGCTGTTGCTGACGCTGTCCTACCTCTGTTCTGCTGCTATCCACAAGAGTGAAGCGATCGTGCTAAAATGATCTCAGGAATTATTAAATTATTCGAATTTTAAACTACTATATCTAATAGGCTATATATGCTTTTTGATAATGAATTAGAGTAACGAGATGACCTACAGATTTCTTCTCTGCAGATCCACCAGGTATGTTCATGGTTTATTATAGGGATATTATTTGTCTCACCACAAGCGAACCAATCCAGAGTTAATTTGCAATCAGAACGAGACCACCTTGTCCAGATGGTCTCGGACCGATTGTTTTGGTGCGGATCGAGTGCGATTGCTGTGTTCATATATGCCTATATGAAATGAACCAAGAGAGAAAATGCACCAATGCTTCAAATGCTTCAAACGAACCAGGTGTGTGATTCATCGAGTAACTTTCTGTGTGAAAGAGCATGATTGTGTACTTATCCCCTGGAGGCTTACCTTAGAACATGCATGTCCATATGCAGCTTTCAGTGAGTAAGAAATTACATGCAATCAAAACAGACTATTGTGGCTCTGCTTTCTGATGTAATTTTAATGTAGGAGGAAAAAGGCAGGAATCACTATAGATTACAATCAGCCTTTGTGATGATATGCAACTGAGTGCAATTAAATTGTTCAGATCAGCTTGACATCTTGTCAGTTCCTCAGTAAAAGAAAAAGCTCATTGGTTACTTGACGAGAACACAAGACCACGCCTCTGCATCAGAACGATTTTTTCTAACAGTTTTGATGTGCTTTTCCATTGCTGGAACCATTAACTCAGCAGGGATTAACAACCTCCATCTGAGAGATGCTAATGCGTGCTTCATCACCGAACTGAGATCAGTCTGGTACAGTCTAAATATTATTATTTTTTTGTTGTTGCAGTGAGATTGTTGACATTTCAAACAGAGATGCCAAATGGGACATTTTGACTACAGCAGTCAGATTTATTACCATTCAAACTATCTGGCCTTACAATAACATCTGTTTAAATTTTACCCTGAAGTTTAGAGCCTCTGAGCCAAATGTGATCAACAGCATAACCATACTCTAAACCATTTCAGTTAGGACAACTCTCGGAGTAGTATAACATATATTTTTATTCTCTCTCTCTCTCTATATATATATATATGACATGGTATGGGCTTGGACTAGATTTGCTCTACGCACGCTGCTGCTGCTACTTGACATGAATAAATATGCTGCTGCAGTTGCATGGAACCCATGCGCTGCTGCTGCTGACAGAGAAGCATGCTGCTTCTACTGAACAAACATAAAATCCCCATCCCCATAGAGCAGACCTAGACAGGCGGTGCTGGGGAGGTTGAGGGAGAAATGCTGCATGTTACCATGCTGCTGCAGCCGTGCCGCTATGATGCATAGGTGGGTTATACATAATTTGATGAGGTAAAGTGGGTTCTGATTGGTTAATGTAGCAATGTGTGCCAGGGTGACCTATCAGCCTGCACCACAGAGTTTCCTAACTGAACTTAATTTGTCATTTCAGTTATGACAACTCTCGGAGTAGTATAACATATATTTTTTATTCTAAATACATATATGACATGGTATGGGCTTGGTCTTGACAGACTAGATCTGCTCTATGCATGCTGCTGCTGCTACTTGACATGAGTAAATATGCTGATGCAGTTGCATGGAACCCATGCGCTGCTGACAGGGAAGCATGCTGCTTCTACTGAACAAACATAAAATCCCCATCCCCGTAAAGCAGATCTAGACAGTGGTGCTGGGGAGGTGGAGGGAGAAATGCTGCATGTTACCATGCTGCTGCAGCCATGCTGCTATGATGCATAGGCAGGTTATATATAATTTTATGAGGAAAAAAGGGGTTCTGATTGGCTAATATAGCAAGGTGTGCCAGGGTGACCTATCAGCCTGCGCCACAGAGTTTCCTAACTAAACTTAATTTGTCATTTCAGTTATGACAACTCTCAGAGTAGTATAACATATATTTATATATATATATATATGAGATGGTATGGGCTTGGTCTTGGCAGACTAGATCTGCTCTACGCATGCTGCTACTGCTACTTGACATGAGTAAATATGCTGCTGCAGTTGCACGGAACCCATGCACTACTGCTGCTGACAGAGAAGCGTGCTGCTTCTACTGAACAAACATAAAATCCCCCAAAACCATGTTAAAAGAAAATAAATAGATAAGCAAATAAGGTGATCATCCCCCCCCCCCCAATGAGCAGATCTGACCGCCAGACATGTGGGCTGCAGTGAGGTGGATTTCAGATGCATGTAGCTAGCTGTGTATCCCTAGCGTGTGTTAAAAATGTGTTCCCACTGGGGTTTATCTAGTGACCTGAATAACTATGTGTGATTGTTAAGTAATCAGATTTTTTCCCCACATTTTTTCACAATGCACATTTGTGCTGCTGCAGTGTCGACCCATAGATGCTGCAGTTGCAGCACCTGGACAGCACAATTGTGCTGCTTGCAGTGTTTTTTTGGTGGGGGATTTTGGCTCATTTTTTGCACTTTGTTTTTTTTTTGCATGTCAACCTAAAGATGCTGTAGTTGCGGCACCTGGACAGCACAGCTGTGCTGCTTGCAGAGTCATTAGGTTTAGTTGCTCGGACCTAAGATGTCACAGTTGCAGAACCTAGAAAGCACATTTGTGCTGCATGCAGTGTTTTTTTTTTTTTCTCTCCCTTGACTTGAGCCAAGTGACAGCTTGAGACAATGACTAGCATGGTGCAAGCTGACAGCACTGCCTTGCCAGTTTAGGTGATGACTAGCACAGCACAGCTGACAGCATACCCCAGCAACCACCTGAGGAATTGTATGATCAACTGAATCCAGACTACATCGCTTGAGTATTCAGAAAAAATTAACTGGTCTAAGATACATACTGCTGAAAACCAACATTCCATTCTTTTAGATAGCCGACAAGGTAACTCTGGGTGCTGAAGTGATCTTGCTCTGGCTTTTAAGAGTGCTGGTGTATGCTTCTGCATACAGAGTCCCTTGAGTAGAAATATTTGCTTTACTGCAGGCAAACCATGACTCATCATAGGCTATCCGTCGACCGTTAGGAAGAGAGGGTCATAGAAGGAGGCAGAATTCTGGGTCTCAGGTCCAGAGACATGTGGAGAGAGGGCAGAACTGTGTTAGTTTGGGTTAGGCAATAGCTGATCCTTATTAAAATACAGCATTAGTAAATACGTTTTTATTTTTTTTTTACAGCACATTTGCGCTGCTTTGTAATGTCGTTAGAGGTTTAGTTGCTCGGCCTAAAGACTCTAAAGACCTGAACAGCACATTGTGCTCAGCAGGCCGAGTAGATGACAAGCATAGAGTATTATGATTGGACACCACTGATTATGAATTAAGAAGTGTAAGCCACAGAGGGAATATTCTACTATTTAATATCTTTTACTTGAACAGTAGGTGCGATCATGCAATACAGCCTCAGACCCTACTGGTATATTGGTATGAATTTGTTGCTGCATTACAAGAGTGGTATGTCTTTCAAGCTTATAATGCTTGATATGCGTGAGTGACCCTAGATGATACGTACCGATTTCTGCAAATCAAATGTACATCTAACTAAAATGATGGACAGGAGTTTAGGAACAGTATGTGTGTTAGAAATTTAACTAAACTGTCTACGTCATTATGTAGGGAAATTTGGTTGTATAAATGTATACGGTATGGGTTAAAGTGCCTGTGTACCTCCATCATTGTGTAAGGAATTTATAACTGAATTAGTCGCATTTGACAACCATTATAAGAAAGATAAATGACAAATAATTAGATTATTAGAATAAAATTCTCCACCTTTAAAATTGTAATACAAAGGCTCGTTGTATCCGCTCACAATTTCCATTGTAAGTAATTAGCTTTATTAAGGGAATTATGATTAATTCACTTGGAATAATATTCTCATGGCTTATTGAAAATAATATCACAACTATTTTATATATGGTTCTGAGCTTTGAAGCAAGATCTTTTAAAATCAAGTGATGAGAATATTTATCAAAATATACCACAGTCAAATTATCTTTGAATACAAACAATACTTTGTTGCTAATCTAAACATAAAAACTGCCTCAAAGCCGGTTTCACGATCGTGGTAGAGAAAGCAGCTGTTAGTTTATCACTCAGAGACGTGGTGGACGGCTTGAAAACCATCCCGCGGTCTTTGATTCTTTAATGGATAAACTCAGTGTGCCGGTCTCACCCGCAATGGCGGAAATGCACAACAGTCCAATGTGGTTGGACTACAACAGCAGATCTCATTCGTGATAATAGTACATTACAGTATTGTATATTGAGTATTAGCCGCAATGAGTGGACTCGGCAGTCCGTAAACTGTACAAGCTATAACCTTGATACACAAGAATAACACACTATAATATTCTATCTCTGCCCAGACGTAAACCTCTTACTTGAATCGCATGAGGATGCAGCTAGAATGTGTGTTCATCTGTCCTTTAACTCCGACTCGGTTTCTCGAGGCTCAGGTGATGATGGGAGGCTGTTTCCTCGCTCTGTCGGCGGGTGGTACGGCTGCTGATTCTCGGCGGGCTGGCGGAGAAATCAGAGACGTCGACTTGATTGAAGATGAAAGAGAAATCTTCTATCTCTTTACTTCTGCAGGCAAATGGATGAAGATGCGGATTGCTCAGCGGTATCCTTCGGATCCGTTAGAGTGTTCGGTGGAACACAGAGTAATCTCAACTCGTCCAGCGAGATGGAGATTGTATGGCCACAGTTTCAAGTCAGACATTACTTCCTTGTGCCACGAGGCTACACCTGAGAGCAGCGATGAGCTGCGTCTACGCACGGCGAGCAAAGTTGCTGGAAGCAAATCCTGGAAGCATCTCAGAGATATTTCTACTCCCAATGTTGTAATGGTTGAGGGGCATTCTGTTGTGTGCCTCATCCAATAGGAGTTGAGAGTTTGATCCTTCAGTGAGTAAGGCTTCATGGGATTTGATGTCTGTTTTGGACTCCCTTTGTTTGATTTTGGTGCGGTTTTTATCATTAAGATTTATGACGGAGTGTGTGGTCAGGCTTTTACGACTGTTAGCCCTGCCTTTGTCTTCTATCTGAATACATGAGGCTCAACATTCCCCCCTTTGGTCTGAAGAGTTGGTTGTGGTCCAGCATCTTTAGAGCAACTGAAGGGCTGAACAGTTCTTGTCGGTTCACAGTAACCTGTGGGTTACGCCATCCATGTACTCCTGATAGGAAAGAAAATGGTTGCACAGTCCATAAAGTTAATTAGAGTTCACAGAGGCTTTATCGTCTGGACAGAGATTGAGGCACATCTGGGCATAGAACTTCTAGCTAAATCTACAACTACATTCATCACACATAAACATTTCAAGTTATTGGAAGGCACAGCATTAACCGTAACAAAATCCTTTGTTGTTCTTTGGTCATAACACAAAATCAAAGTAGAACCTGACATTGGTTATTAGGACCAAAATGTTAGAGGAAAGAAGGGTTAAAGGTTAAAAGGCTTATCCTTGGAAATTATTGGGGTTAACCTGTGAGATGGGCTCAGACTGGTGTGTAAAACGTGGCTGTATGAGAAGGAGGGAGTCCAGTCTGGCCTGTAGGTGTTGAATGTACCTGTACATGGCGTGTGCAATAATTGCGATGATCCAACCCCTGAGGAGGAGCCAGAGGGCAACCAAACTGATAGGGTGGTCTTGGTAAGATGACGATCTGCTTATGTGACTAGGAAAAATAGTGGTCAAGCCAGTCGGTTTGAGACTGAACTTCACTAATTTCATCCCTTCAGCCTGAAGCTGCTGTTGAAGGGTGTCATCAATGGTGAGGTTGTGACCTCTAAATGCATCCATGATCTCAATTTCTGCATCATGTTTGTCGACATTGAGATGATGGAGGACAATATCGTCAATGTGCACAATGGCTCCTTGGGGAACCATTAAGAACACCGGTTGATTTTTGGATGATGGCGACTTGTCCATCTGAAGCTGGCAAACTGTTTTCTGGACCAAGTGGTCTCGGTATGTCAACCTGAGCCCACGTGTCCACGACGGCAGTCAATGAGCGGAACCAATCGGTTCAGTAGGTCCTGGCCAATTAACAGTGGTTCCGTATTAATGGGACATATGTAAACAGGGTCTATTAGCATCATTCCTTGAAAGGTAATGTCGATCCACACCTGTTTTGTGATAGACGACTTATCTTGCGTGTAGCTTTTGATGCTTATGTTGCAGTTCTGTCTGTAACAGTTTGCCAAGGGAGAGCTTTGCTCTAGCCACCTCTGCGAAGGTGTTGGCACCCATTAAACTTATTTCGGAACCAGTGTCGAGTAGTGTGTGGGAGCTGATGCACCCATGTGTCAGGCATTGCCCTTATGGTACAGATCGCCCAAGAAGGTCAGGAAAGGAGGGTGTGGCGTGTTAGGAGTGACTGTTTTGGGGAACAACTTGGACCCTGTTCCCCTTTCCCCAACCTACAAAGTAAACTTTGGTGTTAACGGGAGGGGGTACATCATCTAGTCATACTGACGGGGTTTCAGCACCGTGTTCCTTTGAGGAGTTCGGCGGACCTGGTGAACAACGGAGCACATCAAGCTTCGTTACTAACTCAGTCAAGCATCTCCTTATATTCTCCATTTCCTTTCTCAAAATGTTGTTCTCTGAGGGAGTTTGAAACCTTTTCTACCCACCCACCTTCTTGTTTGGGTTTTTGTTGGAACTGCGCCTTTCCTTTCGGCCGGCGAACGTTTTGTCGTTTAGGCCTGCCATGACCCTGGGTGTGTGTCTGGTCACCACCCCCCTGGTTCTGTTGCCTACCCTGCTGGTGGGGTGATCGGCGCCTCTGGGGTCCTGTTCTAGCATTCACCTTAACGCGATGCATTTCGTTGCCTTCAAGCACTAGGTCTGCATATTGTGAGGCTTGGATCCCCAGGGCTCTGGCATCACCTTAATGCCCTCGGGCAGGGTGCACACGTGTCTCCCATGCAAGTTGCGCATACCTTCTGATTTCCTGCATGGTGGGGTTGCCCGTTCTGCAGTGCATCGTGACGTCATATCGCACGCACTCGTGAAGGATGTGAAGGAAAAGAGACTTGAAAGCTCGTTCCTCCTCCAGACCTGGTTCGTTACTTCCTTGGAAGTACGCGGTTCTCAGGCATCTGTAATACTCACGCGGAGGCACGTGCCTATTCTGGGTGATGGTTAAAGCAGCTATGGTAGCGGAGGCTTCGTCAATATACAGCGAATACTCCTTGCTTAGGGCTTTACACAGAGCTGAGTAGCGGTTTCGGGTACCATTCGGTAGCGTTTCCATGAACACATGGACAATCCTTACCATGATCTTCCATATGAGCTTGAGTTTTTCACGCGATGAAGCATAAGGCAAGTCAACCAGGCAGTGCTCAATTTCTCTGAGATAACTGTCGATGTTTGAATCTCGATTACTTGGGTCAAAGCGCTCAATGTCCCCTGCGAGGGACTCGAGTTGTCAGACACGCAAGCCTTGGTGTCGGTATGACCATGGGTCGTCCAAGTCATCCGAAACACCAGTCAATCGGATCGCTATAGCGATGAGGACGACTTCCTCCTCTTCATGGTGGGGAAGGAGTCCAGTCGACGCATGGGGGTGGACCCCAGGCTGCATACAGCTCCCTGGCTAATGGGATCTTCGAGCCGCTTACACCACTCTGGGCTTGAAAATAATTGTCCCCCCTCCGTGGTGTGGAATCAGTTGATTTGAAACTCAAGGTGGCGTGACTGAAAGCTGACTGAGGGGGGCAACTGTAAGGAGGGGCACCTGCATCTAACCAGTGGGCCGCTGGAGGAGCTTGAAAGGTGTCTTGGAGGACGAATTCAGAGACTGTACCACTAGGGGCAGCTCGGTTCCTAGCGTGTGTCCCTGGGTTTCTCAGGGGCACATTTCTATGCGTAGCGCTAAAGAGGGGGCCCTCTTCTATGTCAGATGTTGTGTTGTGCGTTTCAGCTGCACTTACCTGATCTGACTCTACTCTAGCTGAGCAGCTTGAAGCTGCCTATGCAGGGTTTCGTTTTCCCCCTGCATCTGGGCATTATCTTCCTGTGCCTGAACTTTCTCAGCTTGGGTGCACCTAACTTCTTGGTGCAGGCTGAGATTTTCCCTCTGCACCGCTTGGTAGCTGCTCTGCAGCTGGGTGAGCTGGGCCTGGTACTCTGAGGTTTGCAGTTGGGTTCTGCGGTGATGAAGAAGGAACATCTAGCCCACTAGATCCGGGATTGTGCGCTTTGGCTTCCCGACCGGGTTGTTGAAATAATCAACTAGTTCCTGCAATGCTTCATCACAACGACTAATATTGTAGCCGTTAAGGTTATCTCTTTCCTCTACGGAGAGAAGGAGGACAGCAGCGACCACATCTTGCAGTGCTGGGTCGACTAACCTCTGTGGAGCTTAAGCTCCAGTCAAGTGGGGCGATTGGTGACTAATTTTACTGGGGCAGTAAAAATTCTTGCGACACAGTGGCTCTGATAGCTTGTTGTTTTACAGTTGCTATAATGCTGACACGAACGCACAGGTGAGAGGCTTCGACCTGTGGCTTACAGGCTACTGTTATGTAATGTGCAAATTTCACTGCGTTCTCTCTTTGGTGGACGTCAATGAAGTGACTTGGCACCTCTCTGTAACATCTAGGTGAAAGTGTTAGGAGTTAAATAACAACAACAGCAGGTTTTAAGCAGACTATTGTAAACTTACCAACCTCTAATTCACTCTTAAGAGCACTTTCACACCACACTGGCTTATGCTTAGCAAGTTGTGAGAAGTCAATTGTCAAACAGAACCAAACTTTAAAGTAATGATTTATTACTTTGGATTCCTATGTATACACACTGTGACAAACTGGCAGGTAGGATGCCTCATACAGGGCACCAATTATTATGTAGGGCTTTACTGGTTGTTTATATCAGTTTTACTATCAGAGATAATTAATAATTATTTCTTTAGTTATTAATTCATATTTAATTAATAGAATCTAACTCATTAAAACCTCATATGGGGCTCCAGTAAATGTAGTGTGCTACCTTCAGGAGTGGGTTTGGTTATTAGCAATAATTAATAATTAGCAAAGATAATTATTAATTATTAAAATCAATAGAACATTGATGAGAATCAATGTTAGCTTTTTTAATCCTTTAAATCAACAATTATCAAAGATAATCGTTAATTGTTAACATCGATGAAACATTGATTAAAATTAACAATAGCTTATTGATCCTTCAAATTCAACAATCAAAGATAATTATCAATTATTAAAAATCAATAGAATATTAATAAGGATTAATATCGCCGGGGCACCACCCTGGAATCAGGGACTAATAACCAGATAGTGTAACAGTCTCAATATTAGATTGTTCTCTTAGGAAAAAAGACATTGATTTTCGTAAAAAAAAACAATGAAGGCTTGAATCCGAGCACTGACATCCCGTCAGCATTTGACACAGGTGTATGCAAAACAAACCAAAACACTTCTCTTTGAAATATAAAGTTAATTTATGCAGTAATATCAATTAATAATTAATACAATGCAGTCAATAAACTTCCGACTTACAACTACAAACTAAACAGCGATATGATTAGATATGGAAACCAAAATAATCCTATAACACATGAGGAAGGTGTGTAAGGAGGGACATGCACAAAATGGCGGATGTGACTCTCATGGAGAGTACGTCACGCGAGATTTCCAGCCAGAGAATATGGCCGCGAATGTGGGCGGAGAGAAACCGGTCAATGGCGTCTGGCTGTTTACCATGTGTATCCGCTTGTACGATAACTTAGGGACAAAGCTGAGCTTTATCACGAAGGTATCTACTAGCCAAAAATGTGTGCGAGAATGTTTGTGAGGGGTCGCGTGTGTGATTAGTACGAGAGAGAGAGAATTAAGTGCCGGCCCCAAAGCCGGTTTCGCGATCGTGGGAGAGAAAGCAGCTGTTAGTTTATCACTCAGAGACGCGGTGGAAAGCTCATAAACCGTCCCGCGGTCTTTGATTCTTTAATGGATAAACTCAGTGTGCCGGTCTCACCCGCGATGGCGGAAATGCACAACAGTCTAATGTGGTTGGACTACAACACAGCAGATCTCATTCGTGATAATAGTACATTACAGTATTGTATATTGAGTATTAGCCGCAATGAGTGGACTCGGCAGTCCGTAAACTGTACAAGCTATAACCTTGATACACAAGAATAACACACTATAATATTCTATCTCTGCCCAGACGTAAACCTCTTACTTGAATCGCATGAGGATGCAGCTAGAATGTGTGTTCATCTGTCCTTTAACTCCGACTCGGTTCCTCAAGGCTTGGGTGATGACGGGAGGCCGTTTTCTTGCTCTGTCGGTGGGCGGTACGGCTGCTGATTCTCGGCGGGCTGGCGGAGAAATCAGCGACGTCAACTTGATTGAAGATGGAAGAGAAATCTTTAATCTCTTCACTTCTGCAGGCAAACGGATGAAGATGTGGATTGCTCAGCGGTCTCCTTCGAATCCGTTAGAGTGTTCGGTGGAACACAGAGTAATCTCAACTCGTCCAGCGAGATGGAGATTGTATGGCCACAGTTTCAAGTCGGACGTTACTTCCTTGTGCCGTGAGGCTACACCTGAGAGCAGCGATGAGCTGCGTCTGTGCACGGCGAGCAAAGTTGCTGGAAGCAAATCCCGGAAGCATCTCATAGATATTTCTACTCCCGATGACATCATGGTTGAGGGGCATTCTGTTGTGTGCCTCATCCAATAGGAGTTGAGAGTTCGATCCTTTAGTGAGCAAGGCTTCATGGGATTTGTAGTCTGTTTTGGACTCCCTTTGTTTGATTTTGGCGCGGTTTTTATCAGTAAGATTTATGACAGAGTGTGTGGTCAGGCTTTTACGACTGTTAGGCATGCCTTTGTCTTCTATCTGAATACATGAGGCCCAACAAAACTAATATAACACATAGACAAACATGGAACAGGCTAGTGAGTAAAGTGAACAGAGTAGCTTGAATGGAAATGATCTATACAGAGAAAATGGACTTTATGGAGTCTATAGACTCTGCCTTAAGAACCATTGATACTTAATTCAGTCTAACTCGATTTGGAATCGGGTAACTCTAATTATATTAAAGAGACCACCAGCACTTTCAGCAAAGTCTGGAGATGTACTTGCATTTCATTGTGTTTCCTTGCGTTGCTTGGTTCTTTGGCTCTTTGGAGAAAGTTCTAGTTGTTCCGTCGATGTTTTGGACCTATGTTAAGATCGTGCATGTCTGTTATCTGCATCAATGGATGATGAGGTGGGCTTTGAAGTGAGGCCTTCCGCATGGAAGACTTGCGGCTCCCATCACGTGTGTGGGTCATAGCGTTGAGAAGAGAAGGGCTTCCTCGGAACTTGGCCTCCGAGCCTTCTTGGACTTCTACATGGTATAGAACTTGAGGGGCACCGGGGCGATGCTGCAAGCCACGAGGGCAAGAGCATGGAGGATGCAGAGATGCAGATGACATGAAGAAGCAAGAGAAGAGAGAATATGCCAGAGAGCTTCTCATTGTAGGAAAGTTTTTAGATGAGACTGACTGCACCCAAAGGTGTCCTGAGCCAATCAGAAGTGCCTTTTCGGAGTTTCATGTTCATTTCTGTCCTTCCTTTTCAAAGTTGATTTACAATCCTTTGTGCAAAGGATTCTTAAATATTCCTGCTCGAAATAGTATGTTTTAACCATACATTTTATATCTGGGATACAACTGAATTTATCAAAAATTAATTAACATAAACATTCCTGAAATTCCAAAAGAATATCAACGATAGTAATCATGATAATAATAATAATTGCAATGGTAATGGTAATAACATTTATGATAAGTGATTACAAGAGTAATAAGAATAAACCATATGGTTAAAGCAAGGACAACCTTACAGAGGTAGTATGACCATCTCTAAGGTAGATATACATATGAGAAAGACAAGAACAATGTTAGTTTCATGTATTTAAGAGGGTAAAATGTTAGTAAAGCCAGTCTTGGAATTTCACAGCTTCAGATCTCACTCTCTTGAGTGTAACTTCGAGAAGAAAGGGGTGGGATCTCCCTTCCTTTGTTCATAAACTGAGAGCTCCAAATAGGATGCCAGATTTAAAGTTATAATGGTTAATTCATTGGTTTTAAAACATGGATAATACATTACATGTTATGAGAAACATGATTGTCAGGGTATAGTGTCAGGTTAAGCCTGGGATATAAAATTATCTTTGCCCAACATGCATAGAGTCAAAAGTTTGGTGCCTGTGTGGAAGTTCAGAAGGTCATGCTGAGTCTGCTCCATGTCACTGTCCCATGGGTTGCAGGGGCCTCTCTGACCAATGGCCCTTTTGTTTTAAATCATGCTGTTTTGCTGTTTTAGCAGAATGGTTAGTCTCCTTGACCAGCCATTTAGCACTTGTAAATTATCTCAAATCAACAACGGAAAAGGAGCTTCAGTCTCCCAGGTGGGGACTCCCTGAGGGGAGTGTGATCTTCCTTTGTTCAGTGAAAGTGGGCCACAGGATGCAGCTGGGAGACTTTCGGCATCAGATGTATAGATTCATAGTTTTATGGCCTAGAAAGGCCCTAAGGTTATTCCTCCAGAGGGTTCCACTTATTGCTTTGTGTGTCCTTTGGAATGTTTGCTGCCTGGTGCACTTAAAGGCACCATCTTTGGCAGTCTCTTAGTTTTATGGCTTTGAGGAATTCCAGGGTTAAAAGGTCGGGTTTTCCTGGATTCAAGTCATTTTGCATAGCAATTGTTCATTCTTCTGCACCTAATATACTACAGGAGTATGCAGACTGTGCAAATAAAGTCATCATATCAACAGGATCTGATAACATAACTGGTTGTTTCAGAAATGCCAAAGCATGCAAAATATAGCCTCCAATGTCCAATTACTGCATGCCTGCTGATTCGTTTTAATGATAGACTGAAACCATTTGTGGAAGGAAGCATCCATAATAGTCAGTCTGATATTATCGTGAGAGGGTCCGAACAGTATGTCTTTGGAAGATGCCTAGCAGCAAGGGTTTCTGCAAGGGAAGACTCTAGACCGACACTGAAAAGGTGGAATAGAAGCTACATCTAAAACAGTGGTTCTCAACTGGGGGTGGGGACCCACTAAGGGGCCTCGGCACACTTCCAGGGGGCCACCAGATCTTTTAAATTATTTAGATAAGGAAGTTTATTATGATTTAAATATTTATTACAACTAATTTAATAATTATAACTGAATGAAAATGCTAAAATTAATACTCCCTTCAACATCTTGCTTTTAATGAAAAATGTACAGTTGTAGACGTTCTGGTGTACAAATTATAATGATTAATAGTTTTAATCTATTGTCGATAGTAGTTTCTTTCATTAAAACTTGAAAACAGGCTTTGTCATCATTACAGTAGAAACAGAGGGATATCTTCCAATAATGAAAAATACCCTACATGGAAGGCCTTCAAATATTTTCTCTGACAGTGGGGGGCCTTGAAGACAAAGGGTGGAGAACCACTGATCAAAATACATTTAGGTACATTTTCAAATAGATTAATGGTATTCAGTGGGCATGCATGCATTTATACATCAATTATGTTGCAACAACTGAGATGGCCATTATGCTTTAAAATATAAAATCAAATATGCTTATATGCAGGGTTGGGAGGTTACTTTTTAAATGTATTCCACTACAGATTACAGAATACATGCTGTAAAATGTAATTTGTAATGTATTCCATTAGATTACTCAAGGTCAGATACGTATTCTAAATACTTTGGATTACTTCTTCAGCACTGGTAGATTTTTCCACTTGTTTTGACTATAAAAACTCTGCCAGTACAGTCAGACAAAATACACGTTAAAAATACATTCTCTGAAAAACCTAAATATCTTATGCAGTGTTGTTTCTAAAAACCGATGAATCAAATTGATCTTGTTTTAAGGATTTTTAGAAATTTTTACAGGAAAACAATACAAAAATTATTATCAAGAATACAATTTTTGCCCTAATATCAAAGGTCTTACTAGAAAAAAAGAAATTATTAACTAATGTGAATTTTTTTTGATAAAAAAATATGATCGTGCCTGGTAACATATGCATGTAAAATGGCTAGAAATAGCATTTTAACTTAGCGTAAAGCTGACAATTTACACAAGATTTATTTCTATTTCTTCTGCTCCAAACTTACTTCAAACGTACTTCTCTGTCTGCTCGTATGAATGTAACACATCATAAGAAAGTGTTTCACCGCTGTTCAAATACACTTTGGATCGCATCATTTATATGTATAAATGTTTTCCATTTGAAAGGACTAACTATTAAATGAAACAAATGACAATAAAATGCAAAGTAGTCTCTTCAGTAATACAAATACTTTCTGAATGTAACTGTATTCTAATTACCAATTATTTAAATTGTAACTGTAGTGGAATACAGTTACTAATATTTTGTATTTTAAATACGTAATCCTGTTACATGTATTCTGTTACTCCCCAACCCTGCTTATATGACAAGTTTAAAGCTGCTCTGAAGCTGCCATCATGTATACAAAACCAGCGTACAAAACTTACACGAGGCTGAGTTTGTAGAGTAGGGAGATTTATGCAGAGTTCGGAATGGCACACAACCCCCACTACCTCCACCACATGTGTCAATGGCACAAATAGCATGAGAAGTATGGTAGTATGCAATTCCGAACCCAGCCCTAGTCTGGTTCAATGCGGCACTGTGTTCAGGCAAGACAGATAACTTCTGCTGAAATACTATTCCAAAGCATTTAAAACAAATGATAAAAGCAATTCTGTTCACTTAAACTGAATTGTGCAGGAATAGAGCAGGCTTAACACAGCTACAATATGTAAAGATATATTTAAGAGCTTGAATTTTCTTCTAGAAAAAAAAAAAACGAATATAAAATTGATCTCGTTACCTGCTAAAATCTCCTACAACGGATGGTGGTATGCTACTGCAGAAGGAATCATACAGCTGTAGATAAAGGATTTGCTGCTGCCAAATGAATGGTGTGACGCAAGGGCATAGATTTGGCTTGAACACTGGAGGGGTTGCATCATGAGGCGACAGCAGAAGGAATCATACTGCTGTAGATAAAGGATTTGCTGCTGCCAAATGAACGGTGTGACACAAGGGCATAGATTTGGCTTGAACATTGGGGGGGTTGCAGCATGAGGCATGTTTACATGTTTCCATTGATCATGGTATAAATAAAGAATCTACGCCCCTGGTGTGACATCACGATCAGCCGAAGGACCCCTGTAGTCCCTGCAGGTGATGCCAGAGCTCTTTTATATACTCTGACGACATATCCGAAAAAAGATCTTTATCTCCTCTCCAGCGTAGCGCCCATAGTTGATGGTAGGCTCCCTTTATAAGGGCTCTAGTGATAGCTGCCTGTAATAACATTCTAAAATAATGCTCTAAAATAATGCTGTCTTGCTCGTCTATGAGGTCTTTTGATAACATAATCGATTCATCAGCTGCAGTTTATATGTTGCATTTAGCGGCAGTGTGGGTAGATCGGCATCACCGTTGAGATGTTAGCACTCAGACTAGTAGGCTCAGGCATGCCTGGAACATGACGTTTCCTTCGGTGTGTTTGCATATAGGGATTCCAGAAGCTCACTGGTCTTCTAGGAAAAGGGACTTTCTGGGTCTGAAGCTCGAGATAAGGCATGGAGGTGGGAAAACAAGGAGAAAATAGCAAAAATGATGACTGCAGGAATCTTGAGAAATGCTGTGTGTTACCATGCTGCTGCAGCCATGCCACTACGATGCATAGGTGGGTTATATATAATCTGATGAGGAAAAAAGGGGTTCTGATTGGTTAACGTAGCAAGGTGTGCCATGGTGACCTATTAGCCTGCGTCACAGAGTTTCCTAACTGAACATTTCTGGTATTGCTGTAATATATTTTTCCAATTTATTCAAAGCTCTCACTGACTAAATTAATATTAACAGGAAACAAATGCATATTTTTGCTGAGCCATGTACAGTATAATCTACAATTTACCAGGACATCTGCCCACATGATTCATGACTACATGAAACACAGACTGAAAAACCCATATACTCTCATGTATGCTTTCACATTTGCACAGCTGGTGGGCAAAAGAGTTTAACTTTCCCTTAGCAGTGAGCAGAGGTTGCAGAGTGAGTGTGAAAAGTTCATTTCATCAAGAAAAAAAGAAAATCCAGAACAAGGTATAAAGCAGCACATGCTCCTCTAGGACCTGTATCTTTCTCGTCATTAACATAAAGGTCTGTGCATCAAAAGTAGCGGATGCCCTTTTTAAAATATTAATGCACAGCCCATTTCTCTCTCACTCACTGCTTTGTAGCACCCACTATCAAAGGCTGAGAGAGACCGAGGCAGTGGGAGACAGAGAGGAGAGGGAATGTCTGGGTATGTCTATGTGTCTGCTTGTTTGTTCTCCTACTTTTGGCCTATATTCCATCATCATTTTATTAGTTTCTCCATGCTTTTCATTGTCACTCAGACAGCAGCCATTTCGCTTATCTACCTAGGAGAAAATGAAACAGTCTAGCCTAGTTTACAATAGAGTTAATGTAAGCATGAATGTATTGGACGAGTTAATAGCCTATAGGACTGGGATGAAGGTGTCAGAAAAATGCTGCCAGTGCGGTTTCATAGAGCGCTCAGTCTGTCTGAGAGTGTTGGTGAATCATTGTACTTTTTCACTTTTAGGAAGTTTGAGTATGTTCTGACCCAGTGGCACCTCAGCACAGCAAAAGTATAAACTTTAAGTATAAAGTATGAAATGAAAATTTACGCACCTGTGTTTTCCAAACCTATATGATTTTTTATTTTTATTTATTTCAATGGAACACATAAGAAAACTTTAGGCAGTTTTGTTGAGGAGTAGTTAACTAGAAGTAGTGACGATACTAACTTAACGTCCTAGTTACTTTCATAACCTCTGTTCCCTGATGGAGGGAACGAGATGTTGTGTCGATGTAGTGACCCTAGGGGTCACTCTTGGGAGCCCCAAACACCTCTGCTTTTTTGAAAAAAAGGCCAATGAGAATTGGCGAGTGGAATTTGCATGCCACTCCCCACGGACATACGGGTATAAAAGGAGCTGGCATGCAACCACTCATTTAGGTTTTGTGCTGAGGAGCCGAGACCAGGTCCCAGCCATTTCAGCGGGTAGTTCAGCATTGTGGCAAGAGGGACACAATGTCTCGTTCCCTCCATCAGGGAATGGAGGTTACAAAAGTAACCAGGACGTTCCCTATCTGTCACTCACTCGACGTTGTGTCAATGTAGTGACACTAGGGGTCCCTATACAAAACGCCACAACTAGCTGAACTGTGTTGTGTGAACTGGCGGTGTGTGACGGGCAGACTGCTGTGTGCCTCGTAGCCAGCACACCAGGCCATCACGTAACCTCCCCCAATGCTCTTATGAGCATCGAACAGTCCATCAGGAACAAGTCGACTGCCCAACTACAGGGACAGGCTAGCACAGCCGAGGCCTCTTTTCCCTCTCTTTTCTCCCCAAAAAGAGTGGAATATGTTAACTGACTGGGAGCCATAAGTGTCTGTGTCGGGGGGTGTCCCTCCCAAGGGGAAGACACCGTGGAGACCGCACCCTGCCCAAAAAGGGGGGGGGGGGTATTTTGAGTGGAATACGTCACATGGTCTTACCGAGTCTTGTCGGAAGTATGTCATGTGGAGAGGTCCCATGGTAGGTCCTACCCGAAGGGGGAGGAGTTTCTACAGAGCATGGCGACCGGGGGCAGAGGGGCCTCTGCCCAAGGAAGATGCAGTTTGTCATCAGGGAAACAATTTTGAGGAAGATATCACATGGGGTCGCCTTCGAGGAACCAGCATATGTGGAGCACCTACCTCTGTACAGGGGCTCATTAGTGCACGTACTGGGCCGGTCAGTGAGTTTCTCCGCAAATTCAGCTGCCAGAGGGCTAAGAAGGAAAGTCATCCAGGGATCACAGTCTGTGAACACGACTGGGAGTCAAGAGTGCACGTCTTCACCTCAAGGGAGGGGAAAGGCACTATGCGCAAGCAGTACACCTGGCCAGTTGTTCCGGAAGTTACCTGCTCGTGCCTGCCAATACACAAGATGAGACCGGCTCAACCCGGAGATTGTAGAACCTCGCAAAGGTGTTGGGTGTTGCACAGCCCGCTGCTCTGCAGATGTCTGCCAAAGAGGCGCCACTGGCCAGGGCCCAGGAAGGCACCACACTCCAGGTGGAGTGGGCTCGTAACCCCGCAGGGGGTGGCACGTCCTGAGCCTGATATGCCATCGTGATGGCGTCGATGACCCAGTGGGCGATCCTCTGTTTGGAGACAGTGCTTCCTTTCCACTGTCCACCAAATCAAACAAAGAGCTGCTCGGAGCTTCTAAGGCTCTGCATGCGATCCAAATAGATGCGTAAAGCTCGCACCGGACACACCAACGCAAAGGCTGGGTCTGTCTCCTCCTGGGGCAGCGCTTGCAGATTCACCACCTGATCCCTAAAAGGAGTCGTGGGAACATAGCCCGGTCGGGGTCTCAGGATCACGTGTGAGTAACTCCAGGCACAATTTGCTGACAGAGAACGCCTGCAGGTCCCCTACCCTTTTGATGGAAGTGAGCGCAGTCTTCAAAGAGAGTGCCTTAAGTTCAGCTGACTCCAAGGGCTCAAAGAGAGCTCCCTGTAGACCCCGAAGGACTACGGAGAGGTCCCATGAGGGGACGAGGCACGGTCTGGAGGGATTCAACCTCCTAGCGCCTCTCAGGAACCCGATGATCAAGTCGTGCTTCCCCAAATACTTACCATCTACTGCATCATGATGCGCCAAAATAGTGGCTAAATACACCTTCAGGGTGGAGGGGGACAGCCGTGTATTTGCGTAGTCCAGGGGGCCAGCTGTGTGCCAGCGCATCTATACCGAGGGGTGCACAGGTCTACCTGTGCTTGACTGAATCGATAACTCGTCTTCTTCCCGGGCTCCGAACGAGATGTCGAACTCGCCCTGAGACGAGACGGCGATCTCATCCGAGTGCCCGACTGGAGCAAACGAGTGTGCTGGGGAATGGGAGGCCAGTGGGGGGATACCCGGCGGAGGTGGTCCCATTGAGGTCCCCAAATCACCGCAATGCCACGACCGCAATGTTGCCATGGTCATGTTCTCGCAGTGAGGACAAGACCCATCCACGAATGATGTCTCCGCGTGGGCAGCACACAGACACGTAAGACAGCGATCGTGGCCATCAGAAGTGGAGAGATATCGACCACAACAAGGAATAACACACAGACGGAAAGGCATCTTTAAAAAGATGTTCCGTGTGTGCCGCTCTTTTAGGAAGAAAATGTACTCTTCTTTTTTTGTTTTTGCTTTTTTGAATATACTCTTTTCTGCCGAAGTGCCCAGGGGCGTTCTCTGCACTCCACGGGTGCAGAGGGGGAGAAGCCGCTGAAATGCACCGTAGAATCCAGCAGATGAGGTGAATGAACTTCGCGGATTAATTCAGCTTCAATGAATAGAACCGTTCGGCTCCAAAGAGAACATCTGTATGTGTGGTTGCATACCAGCTCCTTTTATACCCGTATGTCCGGGGGACTGGCATGCAAATTCCACTCGCCAATTCTCATTGGCCTTTTTTCAAAAAAGCAGAGGTGTTTGGGGCTCCCAAGTGTGACCCCTAGTGTCACTACATCGACACAATGTCGAGTGAGTGACAGATAGGGAACTAAATTTTTCAGTAACATGATAGTGCTATTTTTACAAAAGGGCAGCTTTTCTAGTAACATAATACACTTTCAGATGAGAAGGGCTGTAGCATTACAAAATGCTGTATTTGTCACATTGTATTACGAATGTAACTATGGAGCTGAGGCAGTAATCAAATATCAAATGAATCAAAAAGTGAATCAGATCTTTTGAACATTTCATGCAAAAAAAAAAAAAAAAAAAAGAAAAGAAAAAGAAGATTAAAATGAACTATTCCCTTATATTTAGCGCTGGCAACTCAGATTCATTTTAATGAGTTGGGTCTTTTGGATAGTTCATGTAAATGAACTAGTTTGCATAAATGATTCACTGATTCACTTGAGCCCCATGCAGCCTTAAAGGGACATTGCATTCTATTTTGAAGTGCATTGCTGCTGTTCATCACTATCTTTCGATTCAGTTATATTAAATAGGGTGTTTCTAGTTTATTAGTGTACAGTATATTAAGTATAGAAATGTTATGTAAATTTAATGTTGTCATCGTATTTTTTGAACCCTGATGAAAATTAGTCATGGGTGTAGTCAAGACTAGACCCTCCATGACCCAGACCCAGACCAATACCAGACCCCCTAAGACTCAAACCAAGACTAGACCCCTCGAGACCCAGATCCAGACCAAGACTAAACCCTTCAAGACCCAGATCCAGACCAAGACCTATCCCCAAGACCAAGACCCAGACCAAGACTTGTTGGTCTAAGAACCAGGCAGTAAATTTTAATGAACCAAAATGCTGAATTTATATTTGAAGAATCTTCTTCTAAGTTTTCAAATGCAAATTTAACCACTGCAGACTCTGACATTTTCCAGACAGCTATATATAAAAAAACAGTCCAGTTTTACAAGACGCATTCGTAACCCAAATGCCTAGCTATATAAATAATACAACTAAAGTGAAGTGAATTGAATTGGTTAGTGGACAGCCTAGAAGATGTAGCGCCTAAGCTGTCCACCACAGTAGAGGTCTGCAAGGCATTGGTCTGATTTTAACTGCATGTACACCTATTCCTTTTATTCCTTTTAAACAGAATGTTTTTCACTGACAATAACACTGACCATCTCTGATAGAAATAAAGAAAGACAAATGTTGATGAAAAACAGTTGCAATAATTGAAAAGAACAGTTTGAAAGAATTGATTTGAGGAAATGAGTCAAACTTCACCAACACCATGGGTAACTGAGAATTGTGTTTCATAAGCATTATTAATATAACAAAATAACAATGTTTATTTTTCAAAATCACAGACATATCAGTTGAGCGCATGAATGCAACAGCCAATCAGAGGCGTTTAAGTTTAAATCACCGGAGCAGATGAAATCTGCTCAGCATGCGCTCACAGACTGAGTTCAGCTGCTGCACTCTCCCAAATTATCTCATTATAAACAACAAGGTGTAGAAATGATGTAAATAAGAAATGTATTGTGCAGTGTAGACAGCTTCATTGATTCAGTGAGTTCACGCTGAACTTATGTGATTGACAGCTTCAGTGATTATAAAGGGATTGTTCTTTGCTTGCTTTTTGTATATAATTTAATCACAATTTGAATAACAGTTGTTTATCATGCTGCTAAGAGGAACAATGTGAAGTTGACCATTTAGTCACTGTCTTGATTTACTGATTTATAGAACAACACTAATTCGGGAACACAGTTCTCAGTTTGTGTGTAGCTTCATAAATAATACAGCATGTAATAAATTTATATTAATCTATATTATTAATAGTGATTACAATATCAAGGGAAATAATCTTCAATTATGATTTTAGTCATATTTGTACAGCCCTACTCCTGCCAACAACCGGCTACTCCTGCTTACAGCTCCTGCAATGTAATAAGTGTAGGGCTTTACTGGTTGTTTAGATCAGTGTTACTATCAGAAATAATTGATAATTATTTTATTTAGTTATTAATTAATATTTAAATTAATTAATTGAATCTAACTCATTAAAACCTCATATGGAGCTCCAGTAAATGTAGTGCGCTACGTTTAGGAGCAAGTTTGGTTATTAGCAATAATTAATAATTATCAAAGATAATTATTAATTATTAAAATCAATAGAACATTGATGAGAATCAATGTTAGCTTTTTCTAATCCTTTAAACCAACAATTATCAAAGATAATCTTTAATTGTTAACATCGATGAAACATTAATTAAAATTAACACTAGCTTACTGATCATTCAAATTCAACAATCATCAAAGATAATTATCAATTATCAAAAATCAATAGAATATTAATAAGGATTAATTTTGACGGGGCACCACCCTGGAATCAGGGACTAATAACCAGATAGTATAACAGTCTCAATATTAGATTGTTTTCTTAGAAAAATCGACATCTGAAGAATATCGATTTTCGGGAAAAAAACAATGAATGAAGGCTTGAATCCGAGCACTGACATCCCGTCAGTATGACACAGGTGTATGCAAAACAAACCAAAACACTTCTCTTTGTAATATAACAAAGTTTATTTATGCAGTAATATCAATTAATAATTAATACAATGCAGTCAATAAACTTCCGACGTACAACTACAAACTAAACAGTGATATGATTAGATATGGAAACTAAAATAATCCTATAACACATAAGGTGTGTGTGTGTGTGTAAGGAGGGACGTGCACAAAATGGCGGACGTGACTCTCGTGGAGAGTATGTCACGCGAGACTTCCAGCCAGGGAATATGGCCGCGAATGTGGGCAGAGAGAAACCAGTCAATGGTAGCTTAGGGACAAAGCTGAGCTTTATCACGAAGCTATCTACTAGCCAAAAATGTGTGCCAGAATGTTTGTGAGGGGTCGTGTGTGTGTGTGTGTGTGTGTGTGTGTGTGTGTGTGTGGTTAATACGAGAGAGAGAGAGAGAATTAAGTGATGGCTCCAAAGCCGATTTCACGATCGTGGGAGAGAAAGCAGCTGTTAGTTTATCACTCAGAGACGCGGTGGACGGCTCGTAAACCATCCCGCGTTCTTTGATTCTTTAATGGATAAACTCAGTTTGCAGAAATGCACAACAGTGGTTGGACTACAAAACAGCAAATCAAATTTGTGATAATTAATACCCTGAGTATTAATAATGAGCGGACATGGCGGTCTGTAAACTGTACAAGCAATAACCTTGATACACAAGAAAAACACACTATAATATTCTATCTCTGCCCAGATGTAAACCTCTTACTTGAATCGCATGAGAATGCAGAATGTGTGTTCATCCGTCCTTTAACTCAGATTCGGTTCCTCGAGGCTTGGGTGATGACAGGAGGCCGTTTCCTTGCTCCGTCGGTGGGCGGTACGGCTGCTGATTCTCGTCGGGCTGGCGGAGAAATCAGCGACGTTGACTTGATTGAAGAGGGAAGAGAAATCTTTTCACTTCTGCTGGCAAACGGATGAAGATGCGGATTGCTCGGCGGTCTCCTTCAGATCCGTTAGAGTGTTCGGTGGAACACAGAGTAATTTCAACTCATCCAGCGAGATGGAGATTGTTTGGCCACAGTTTCAAGTCGGATGTTACTTCCTTGTGCCACGAGGCTGCACCTGAGAGCGGCGATGAGCTGCGTCTACACACGGCGAGCAAAGTTGCTGGAAGCAAATCCCGGAAGCGTTTCAGAGGTATTTCTACTCCTGATGATGTCATGGTTGAGGGACGTTCTGTTGTGTGCCTCTTCCAATAGGAGTTGAGAGTTCGATCCTTTAGTGAGCAAGGCTTCATGGGATTTGTAGTCTGTTTTGGACTCCCTTTGTTTAATTTTGGCGCAGTTTTTATCAGTAAGATTTATGACTTATGTGGGGGCCTGAGTTAGGTTTTACGACTGTGTTAGGCCTGCCTTTGTCTTCTATCTGAATACATGAGGCCCAACATAAGCTTATTGGCAGTCTTGGGTGTAACACGTTACTGTAATCCGATTACATTTTGCGATAAAAATAAGTAATCTAATCCGGAATAATCTCGAAGTAATCTAATCTAATTACAGTTACAGACATTAATAAAATTACATTACTTGGATTGCACATTTATTGCTAAGACAAAAATATAAATGAAGTAGAATGCATTTTAAAATGTAGTGTATTCCTGTGTTGGTACTTTTATGTGTGTTGCTATGTCAGCTAATGAGCATGTGCTCTAACAAACCACCATGGCATACAGAGGACATGTGAGGTGATGGCAGATGAGTGAGCGGCATTACTATGGACGCAGTGGAGTGTAGTTGTTTATTCAAATTGAAAACGAAAGTTAAGCGTTTCAAGTTTTCATGTGCTCACAAACAATCTCAGCGAGCCCTGGCTGAGGCACGCAAGGCTGGGCCGCTGACAAATCCTCCTCAAATCTCCACGCTTCTCCCTCAGGTGTCCCTCTGCAGCTGCCGGGGGAGGAGAGGGGATCGGTTTCAGGTGTATATGGAAAACAGCGCTCATTCCTGTCTGACACAGGGATATATCGCTCATAAGGTGGGAACATTTACAAAACGGCATCTTGAAAAAGACGTCGCTAAGCAAACAGCTTTTTATGTTCTTTATGTACTGTACAAAATAAAACACAAACACAATGCTATAGTGTTACAGATGCGCAAGTGATAAAGGATACTCAATTCTTTCAAGCACAAACAGGGAGGTAGAAATAATCCACTTGCTGTAAAGTTGTGTAAACACATACATGCTGCACATGTACACACACAAGCAAACCTGTATGTGCACACCGAAAAGAAACAACAAGCATTCAAATACACAATGGTTTTACTATCAAAGCTGTCTGCAAATGGGTTTTCAGAAATGTTTTCAGTTCATTAGTATTCTTTTTTTGTCTTTCACACCAACACAAACACAGGTAAACAATCTTACTATACATACAAGCCACACACAGCTAAGAAGCTTGTAGATAGTGGACACACACACACACACACACACACACACATGAAGATACTACTACAACATATTTGAGATAAGAAAGTTAAGTTGCATTTTTAGAAATGCATTGGATCTCTTTAGCCAAGTTTCTGTCTTTGTTGTATTGCTGTAATTTTGTTATTGTTTTCAGTCAATATTAATGTACTAAAAGAGTTATTAGTGTCACATTTGTTTTTTTTCACAGGTTTGGTTGGTTTTAGAAAGTAATTTCAAAGTAAAGTAATTAGCAATCTGATTACTTTCCACATAAAGTAATTAGTAAAGTAATATAATTACAATTTAACAGAAAGTAACATACCCAACACTGCTTATTGGGTCCCGCAGCTACCACAAGTAAAGTCATGACCTCTACATGGCAGTTATAACCATTAATCACTAATGATTGCTTTGTGTTGTCAGACCACAGTTCTTGCACTTACATTCATGTGATGTGATTGTGAAGCATGCATGATGACACTGAGACAGAAGTACTTGCAAATGGTGAAGATGCCACGCCAACTAGTGTTTGAAAAAATTATCACATTTAGTGCACTGGTAATGCACTGTGGTCTTGACTAAGACCACAGTCAAGTGTTGAGACCCAAACCGCGTTTATCTTGAGACCAAGACCACAAGATCAAGACTCCATTATCTGTAAATAATATAATCAGATTAAAAAAAATATATGTGTATAGTCACAAGAAGTAAATAATATGCTTGTTAACAAGATTTTAGTGTGATACTAAGTATCAGTACTAACCTTTTCTGTGTAAAGTAATATCCAATTTTACAACTTCGTTGTCATGACGATGTGACTTTAAACCCTAAAATGATGATTTAAACAAATTTATAGCTGATATAATACACTACTTTTAACAGAAAAATTAATGCAAGTGATTTTATTAGGCTAAATTATAAGCTTTGCATTTTGATTTTAAACTCTCTATAAATTGGACACTTTTCATGTCCATTGTAAGTGCCTCACTATAACCTCGACTTGTACTTTTTTCATTTTACAGAAAATAAGGGACGAGTCAAAATATATATATATATATATATATATTGTGGTAATTAACTTTATGCCACAAATGCTGTTGACTGAGCTTAAAGGTGCATTCAGTAATTTGGGGCTAATTTAAAACATTTTACATGTTAACAAATGAATTGTGTTTTTGTGAAGAGTGATCTGAATGGTATACTTTCACATGAGATGAAGACTGTACTCATAATAGTTTTCTATAAAAAAGTGTTTTTATTATACATGGTGCAGGTCACCCACTTCAATGTGTTTCGCCATGTTGAAATGACATGGTCTGCTGTGTTTCACTAAACATCGAAGAAGAGAATCCTCGCGCTCATTGGCTGCCGCCTATGTAGATATGCTTGGCTATGCTTAAAACAGTGTTGTTTGGTGAAGCAAAGAGCAAAAAGAATACAATGGAACATATTTATTATGGTGCTTTAGCAGCAGAGACAACAGGAGATTCAGTAGCTGTACTGCAGAAGAAGTGAAAATGGTCCGAAGGAAGAAGACAGAAAGGCAAAAAACTAGAGTAAACATCAGTACGGTATACACAAGGTGGAAAGATGATGAGTAGTTATGCTGATGTTGCTTCTTTTTTGTTGGACAGGTAAGACATTATTAATTGTTTAGTCCACTCTCTAAAATAGTATCAGTGGAATTTACAGAAAACTCATACAAGTTTCCCTCTAAATTTTTAAATTACGTGTGTAGTCAACATATGTTAATAATGGACAGTTTTCAGCGGTGTTTACAAAAGCAACTGGAAAGCAACGAGTAATTTTATTTTCTTTGTTATCACAGCTATAGGAAGGGGGACTATCAACCTCCACCAAATGGCATAACGTCTTCATTCGTTTAGTAGCTTGGCACAGCGATTGTTGTAGATTTTGAGTAAACCATGACGTTGGTTTGCTTGGAAACAAAACGAGTTCTTCAAATACAGTATTCAAGGACATGCTAAATATGATCATCAAAAACAATTCTTATCTTTCCTTTCATCATAACATTCTGTATCACTAATTTTCACACTTTATTTCATGCTAAGCAATTCTCAAATGAAGGTAATAACTGTCTTTAGAAATAACGTGAAACGTAGACAGTCTCCAAAGATTATTGATATGAGGGACAATAATAATCTGTCCTTAACTGTAGAAGTCTGTTCACTTGAATTCTAACATTTGTTTTTAGGCAAAGCAATTATATTATAGTAGTAATAAATAACTTTAGAAATTACCTCAAACTCCGACATTTTCCAGATGCAAATGATATTCTAGAGCTGGCGGGGGCAGCAGAGATGATCATGCTGATCCATGTCAATAGATAGCAGTACAGCGTCTAACACCACTGTCGTATCAGTACTTAAAGTACAAGAAGAAGAGCAATGCTAATGCTAGCTAGAGTACTACTGAATGCCCCTTTAACTTGTATTGAACCTGTAATATTCCTTTAAATGGTTCAATGTCTGTAACATCCCCAACTCTGTTAGGCAGTATGTTAGTACTGACAGTCTCAGTCACCATTCATTTTCATTGCAACTTTCATAGTCATTCTGCCTAACATCTCCTTTTCAGAAAGTACTATGGGTTTGGAAGAACATGAGTTGAGAAACTGATGACAGAATTTCATTTTTGCATGAACTACCCCTTTAAGAAACTGCCAAACAGTACTGTGGAGTAAACAAACTCTCTGGCAGTAAGTGCAATAGCACGTATTGTGGCTTGTGACTGGTTTATAAGGTTTGTTTGCCTCGTTTTTCTCATGACATTCTTCATGGTATTTATGTTCTGCATTATTTTGTGTGTTTTGTTTACACAAAGTACCCACAAGTTTCTTTAGGCAAAATATGAATACAGAGATTATTATTATTATTTTTATTTTTTTGGCATTGGAGCTAAAGCAAGTTCAATTTGTAGCTTGGGTTTGTACAGTAAGACCTTTGATAGGACATTGCTGTTCATTCTCTCTCACACACTGACAATCAGAAATACACAAACACACACAGACACAGCTGTTTCGATATCCTTAGACTTGAAAAACATCAGACGATTTGTGTATGTGGGCAGGCACTTTTGTGTCCTTACGCATCATTCGTGATTGTTATTTTCGGTGTATGCTCAGAGGGAATAGCAATAAATCAAATTAAAATGTAATTTCTCCCCAGTGGTTCTCACCAAAGTCATTCCGGCTTCATCTGTCATCACATTACCTAAGTCATTTATCATGTTTTATTGTGTCTTTGCAATGGTCTTATTGGAGAAATATTAGGGAAGTATTAAACAAAGGTGTGCATTGAGGTCTACCTCATCAAATGTAGTAATTTGCTTACTTTATTATTATGTTGAATTGGCCTGTTTCCAAATAGGGCAAACAATATCACAGAGCAACACAAACCCAACCAAATTCAATGTAATTCTCATAGATGTTTTTGTCTCTGATATCTGATATCTTCTCTGCAAATTCAACAGTCCTCAATAATTATATTTTGCTCTATGCAACTGTAGTCACTAACCCTGCTTTATTATCTTACCTGATTAGTAAACTCCCTTCCATCTGCTTCTAATAAAAAAAGAGCTGTGTCAAAGAACTAGTGTGAATCACTGAAAAGGCTTGTTTACAAAGCCTTCAGCATAATTCTCAAAGGCAGCACTCAAAACATCACTCTTTTATATGAGTATTTTGGCAGACAAGTGTAGAAATAAACCACAAAGCTGTTTGTAACTCACACTGATGACAGAGTAACTTATGGAACTAGTACGTATCCTGTGCCTCAGTCCCAGTCATAACCTCCCTCTATGATCTACTTGCCCATAAATGAAGATGTCGCTACAGTATGAAATGGCGCTCAAGGGACTAGAACTAAATAGGGCAGTTTGTACATGACTTTCAGCCAGATTTATTCTTTCAGTTTAGAATAGCATACTTGGCCAGATATTAATCTAATGGTAAATGCAGCGAGAATCAGTGCAGATACAGCAACAAAGTTTTGCTCAGTGAACTTTTTTTGGATTAAGTACTGAGCTTGGACTCACTGATTTTATCAAGCTGAGGTGAAACAAGCCAGTTCTCACAATAGCAAATATTTTATATTTCAGCTGTAATACTTTATCTTCATTAGCCTGTTGATCTCCATTACCCCTTTTGAGTACAAGCCTGAAAATGACATACTCAAACTAAAATGGTCGAAGTTCATGAACCCTTTGTACTACTGTATAATCCTGATTACTTTTGAAAGTAGACACTTGTGATTTTATTCCCCCTCAAGCCACAGCACTAATTCAAGTCATAAAGAAAAATGGTTAGAAAAACTTGAATTTGTTGGAAAGTGATCAGCAATTTATTTGCATAAATATATATATATATATATATATATATATATATATATATATATATATATATATATATATATTAAATTAGTTATACAATGGAGTCAATATCAAGAGTACTTTTAAGACATCATATCTGGCTGCTTTCTGTATGAGGGTGACCTGTCTACTTGTATTAAAGTAACACACATCATTAGAGTGTTTGCCTCTGGCTCCTTAGATCACATGATTTAGTTGAAAAGATAGAGACAGGCTAGCCCAGTCGTGGCCTCTTATCCTCTTTTTTTCCTCTCCCCAAAAAAAGAGTTAACCGACTGTGGCCATTTGAGTGGAAATACGTCACATGGTCTTGCCGAACTTTGTCGGAAGTATGTCATGTGGATAAGTCCCATGGTAGGTCCTACTCTATGGGGGACGAGTTTCTACAAACATGGTGACTGGGGCAGAGGGGTCTCAGCCCAAGGAAGATGCAGTTTATCAACAGGGAAACTGTGGCAGCGGGGGCGTGGTCAAGCATCTCTCTGGAGAGAGAGAAAGCGGTAAGGGCACTTGCACCTGAGCTAGATTATGTCTAACACCTGTCTCTAATTACGGCATAAAAGAGCCACACCGCCAGCAAACGTGAAGAGAGAGACTGGGTCCCCAGAGTTATGTTTGTGAAGTTAAGAGTTTATTATAGTTAAGTTGCAGAGACTGTTATTCTATCACGGAAGAAGTTACTATTGTAAAGTTGAGAGCAGTGTGGTCATTAAAGAAACCTAACCTGTGAGTAGAGCAACCTGCCTCCCGCCTCCTCCTTTCCACGGAACATTCACACTGGTGTCGAAACCCAGGAAAATTGTTTTGGTTGAAGATGGATGGAAGTCGCCCCGTAGAGTCCTCCCAGTTGGCTGAGATCCTCCAAGCCCTCGCTGGCCTACATCGGAACCACCAGCAAACCCTGCTTGAGCTCCGGCAAGATCAAGATCGCCAGTTTGTGGAGCTCCTACGCGCTCAAGCAGAGGACCGGCAGGCAATCCAGAGCCTCCTGAGCCAGGAGGCGTCCCCAGCCGCGACCCCGGACACTCACACGCCGTTGCCCCCACCTGCGCTACACAAGATGGGGACAGCGGACGACCCCGAGGCGTTCCTGGATTTGTTTAAGCGCACTGCCGAGATCTAGGCTGTGGGTGGCCCGACTTATTCCACTGTTGTCTGGGGAAGCCCAGCTCGCGGCTCAACAACTGCTGGCGACGAGCCTCCTGGCTTATGGTGACCTGAAGAAAGCCATCTTGCAACGGGTTGGTCGGAGTCCGGAAGAGAATCGTCAACTCTTCCAGAGCCTGAAGCTGGAGAACTCCGACCGCCTGTTTGCCTTCACCCAACGGCTCCGCGACGCCTTTTGAAGATGGCTGCTAGCAGGGGACCACGGCGATGACGGGATCATGGACCAGGTGGTACTGGAGCAATTAATACTTCGACTGCCAAAAGGGATGGCGGAGTGGGTCCAGTGCCACCGTCTGGCATCACTGGAGGAAGCCGTCCGGCTCCCGAGGGCGGAAGAGCCCTCCTACTCTCTCTCCCCTCCCCCTGTGTTTTCCCCTGTCTCATCCCCCACCCCTCTCTCCTCTCGTTCTGCTCTCTCCCCAGGGCACGTTCCTGCCCCACGCAGGCGAGGAGGACTTCAGCCACCGAGACCAGCTCCCCGGGCGTGGGAGGCAACACCTCCCCCTACCCCGATGCCCCGCCGCTCTCCCTTTCAGGTAGGGGACCATGCCGACGCAAGTGTGGGCGTAGCGCCTGGGCCAGCCTGCTGGAGGTGCGGGGACCCGGGCCACTTCCGGGATCAGTGCCCTCTGATGGAGCTGGAGACGGTGGTGCGGGTCTCCAACCTTCCGCTGGCTGCCCCCAACCGGGCCAGAGCATACCGGATACCGGTAAGTGTCAAGGAGGGTACTCACCAAGTGTTGGTGGACACCGGGTGTAATCAAACCACTATCCACCAACGCTTGGTTCAACCTGAGGCTTTGGGCACAGCTAAAACGGTGAGGGTGAAGTGTGTGCACGGGGATATTCACAAGTATCCTGTGATGACTCTGACGATTAAATTCCGGGGGAAAAAGCATAGAATGGAGGCCGCGGTTAGTTCCCGCCTCATCCGGCAGGCCGGATGCCTCCTGAATTGGGCGGTGGGGATATGTGGCAGTGGGGGCATGGTCAAGCATCTCTCCGGAGAGAGAGAAAGCGGTAAGGGCACTTGCACCTGAGCTAGATTATGTATAACACCTGTCTCTTATTACAGTGAGCACGGGGAGAGCGGCATAAAAGAGCCACACCACCAGCAGATGTGGAGAGAGAGACTGGGTCCCCAGAGTTATGTTTGTGAAGTTAAGAGTTTTATTATAGTTAAGTTGCAGAGACTGTTATTCTATCATGGAAGAAGTTATTATTGTAAAGTTGAGAGCAGTGTGGTCATTAAAGAAACCTAACCTGTGAGTAGAGCAACCTGCCTCCCACCTCCTCCTTTCCATGGAACATTCACAGAAACAAATTAGCAGAAGATATATGTCACGTGGGGTTACCTATGGGGGAACCAACACATGCGGAGCACCTACCCCAGTACAGTGCTTAGATAGCACATGTACTGAGCCGGCAGCGAGTTCCTCCGCAATCTCGTCTGCCACAGGGCTCGGAAGAAATCATCCAGGGAACACAGTTTGTGAACACTACTGGGAATCAACAGCGCACGTCTTCAGCTCAGGGGAGGTGCAAGGCGCTATGCACAAGCGATACACCTGGCCAGCTGTCCCGGACTTACCTGCTTGTGCCTGCCACTACACGGGACGAAACCGGTTCCACCCGGAGATTGTAGAACCTCGCAAATGTGTTGGGTGTTGCCCAGCCCACTGCTCTGCAAATGTCTGTTAGAGAGGCGCCACTGGTCAAGGCCCAGGAGGCCACCTCACTCCTGGTAGAATGGGCTCCTAGCCCTGCCGGGGGCAGCACGTCCTGGGCGTGATATGCCATTGTTATGGCGTCAATGACCCAGTGGGTGATCCTCTGCTTGGAGACAGCGCTTTCTTTCCGCTGTCCACCAAAGCAGACAAAGAGCTGCTCAGAGACTCTAAAGCTCTGCGTGCAATCAAAATAGATGCGTAAAGCACGCACCGGACACAGCAACGTCAGGGCTTGGTCTGCCTCCTCCTGGGGCAGGGCTTGCAGGTTCACCACCTGATCCCTAAAAGGGGTCGTGGGAACCTTGGTCACATAGCCCAGTCGGGGTCTCAGGATCACGTGAGAGTAGCCCAGACCAAACTCCAGGCACGTTTCCCTGACAGAGAATGCTTGCAGGTCTCCTACCCTCTTGATGGAAGTGAGCGCAGTCAGGAGGGCAGTCTTTAAAGAGAGTGCGTTAAGCTCAGCTGACTGCAGGGGCTCAAAGGGGGCTCTCCGCAGACCCTGAAGAACTACAGGGAGGTCCCATGAGGGAATGAGGTGCGGTCTGAAGAGATTCAACCTCCTGGCGCCTCTCAGGAACCTGATGATCAGGTTGTGCTTCCCTAAGGACTTATCATCCACTGTGTCGTGGTGTGCCACTATAGTGGCTACATACACCTTCAAGGTGGAGGGGGACAGCTGCCCTTCCAACCTCACCTGCAGGAATTAAAGCACCAATCTGACTGCGCATCTGTGGGGGTCTTCGCGTCGGGAAGAACACCACTTAGCGAACAGATGCCACTTCAAGGCATACAGGCACCTTGTAGAGGGGGCCCTAGCCTGAGTGATCGTGTCTACCACCGCGGGTGGTAGGCCACTTAAGTCTTCCGTGTCCTGTCCAGGGGCCAGACATGGAGATTCCAGAGGTCTGGTCGCAGGTGCCAGATGGTGCCCCGTCCCTGAGAAAGAAGGTCCTTCCTCAGGGGAATTCGCCGGGGGGCTGTCGTGAGGAGTGTGAGGTCCTAGAGGGGAGCCTCGGTAAGGGCGTACCAGAGCAGGCAGTAGGAGGATTCTTGGGAGGCGAACAGGTCCACCTGTTCCCGTCCGAATCGACTCCAAATCAGCTGGACCACCTGAGGGTGGAGTCTCCACTCTCCCCTGAGGGTAACCTGCCATGACAGCGCATCCGCTGCAGTGTTGAGGTCGCCCGGGATGTGAGTGGCTCGCAGCATTGATGGTTGATATATGCTACCGTTGCCGTGTTGTCTGTCCGAACTAACACAAGCTTGCCCTGGATCAACAGCTGAAACCTCCGCAGGGCAAGCAGAATTGCCAGCAACTCAAGGCAGTTGATGTGCCAATGTAGCCGTGGGCCTGTCCAGGAGCCGGCGGCTGCATGCCCGTTGCTAACAGTGCCCCAGCCCGTTTTGGAGGCATCTGTCATAACCACGACGCGCCTGAAGACCTGCTCTAGGGGAACACCTGCCCGTAGAAATGTGAGGTCAGTTCAAGGGCTGAAGAGGCAGTGACAGACCGATGTGATGGCCACGCAATGTGTCCCGTGGCGCCATGCTCATCTCGGGACTCGAGTCTGGAGCCAGTGCTGAAGCGGTCTCATATGCATCAACCCGAGCGGAGTGGCCACCGCTGAGGATGCCATATGCCCCAGGAGCCTCTGAATCAGTTTCAGTGGAACTCCTGTCTTCTGTCTGAACACCTTCAAACAGGTCAGCACTGACTGTGCATGCTCGTTCATGAGGTGTGCCATTATCGAGACTGAGTCCAGGTCCAAGCCGAGAAAAGAGATGCTCTGAACTGGGAGGAGCTTGCTCTTTCCCCAGTTGAGCTGAAGCCCTAGTCGGCTGAGGTGCGAGAGCACCAGGTCCCTGTGTGCACACAACACATCCCGAGAGTGATCTAGGATTAGCCAATCATCGAGATAGTTGAGGATGCGAATGCCCACTTCCCTTAACGGGGCAAGGGCTGCCTCTGCGACCTTCGTGACAATGCGAGGGGACAAGGACAGGCCGAAAGGGAGGACCTTGTACTGATACGCCCGACCCTCGAATGCAAACAGCAGGAAGGGTCTGTGTCGAGGTAGAATCGAGACGTGGAAGTACATGTCCTTCAGGTCTACCGCTGCAAATCAATCTTGATGCCGGACGCTCGCTTGAATGCGTTTTTGCGTCAGCATCTTGAACGAAAGTCTGTGTAAATCCCAGTCTCGCAGGTCCAAGATTGGCCGCAACCCACCGCCTTTCTTCGGTGCAATGAATTAGGGGCTGTAAAACCCCTTCTTCATCTCGGCCGGAGGGACAGGCTCTATCGCACCCTTCCGTAGGAGGATAGCGATTTCCACGCGCAAGGTAGCGGCGTTCTCGCCCTTCACCGAGGTGAAGTGGACGCCACTGAACTGAAACACATAGCCGAGTTGGACAGTCCGGACCAGCCATCGCCACAGGTTGGAAAGCGCAAGCCATGTGTCCAAGCTCCGAGCGAGGGGGACCAAGGGGACAATATCGTCGGACGTACTGGCGGGTGGGGCAGAGCCTGAGGTGCCACACCATGTCGTGGCCGTGCTGAGTTCAGGGACATCGAAGCACTTACCTGGCTCCTTGTGACCACCCCCGGAACAGCCTAGGATGGGGGAGGAAGAGGCCTGTCCTCATGACCGGTGGAGACCGTCACATCGGGAGCGGATTTGTGCGACAGGTGGGCGTGCAGGGGCGGGGAGACCTCCGCTGGAGCACCAAACCTGCCAAAATGGAATGGTGGACGGTGGTCATGATGACGGCCGTGTGCACCGGGATTGTGACCCAGGGAACAAGGAAACTGCTCTTTTGCTGAAGTCTTGGGTACCACAGCCACTTGGGCATGCGATGAAATTAAAAGAAAAGATAACAAAAGATTCTCCTCCCAGCCCTCCAACGGGGGATAGAGTGGTCTGCTTACCAGCTCCAGAGCAGCGGGTTTCGTCGTCCCTGGGTTGTCCGTCTCAGGGGCGCTTTGAAGCCTTTCGCGGGTTCTTGGCGGCTGGCCGTGAGATGGGTGGCGTCTGCTTCCTGCGGTGGGCTCCACGCCGGGGCCGGGACGCAGGGGCGGGCTGCGGCGGAGCCGGTGCAGTCACCGCATGGGGATGCCCTTGGCAACAAGCAGATGGGGTGCGGGATCTTGAGCCGCGCCGGGGCAGGATGTGCCGGATAGCCTCCGTCTGCTGCTTCACCACGAGAACTGCTGGGCAAAGTCCTCGACGGTTTCACCGAACAGGCCAACCTGGGAAATGGGGGCACCAAGGAACCGTGCCTTGTCGGCCTCTCCCATCTTGACCAGGTTGAGCCAAAGGTGGCGCTCCTGGACCACCAAGGTGGACATCGTCCGCCCAAGAGACCACGCCATGACCTTCATCGCCCGGAGAGCGAGGTTGGTCGCCGCGCGCAGCTCCTGCATCAATCCCGGGGCGGAACTACCCTCGTGCAGTTCCTTTAGCGCCTTGGCTTGGTGGACTTGCGGAGAGCCATGGCGTGCAGGGTGGAGGCAGCTTGTCCAGCAGCACCGTAGGCTTTGGCCGTCAGGGATGACGTAAACCTACAGGCCTTGGACGGGAGCTTTGGGCGCCCATGCTAGGTGGTTGCACTCTGCGGGCATAGGTGCACCGCGAGCGCCTTATCCACCGGGGGGATCGGCAAATAGCCCTTGGCTGCCCCACCATCGAGGGTAGTGAGGGCAGGAGAGCTGAAAGATCAGGACCGGGCAGTAAAAGGTGCCTCCCACAACCTTGTCAGCTCCTCATGCACTTCCGGAAAGAAAGGAACTGGGGCGGGCGTGGCTGTGAGCGGCGCCGCGAGCCCAGGAACCAATCATCGAGCCGTGAGGGTTGAGGGGAGAGCAGAGGGTTACACTTTAGCCCGACACTCGTGGCTGCCCGGGAAAGCATGTCCATCATCTCCACGTCAGCATGTGACTGGGCGATCGTACATGAGGGGGGGAGCCCAGCTGAGGCTTCAGCATCCGACTCGAAGAGCATCCGAACAAGAGGTTGAACTCGCTGTGAGACAAGCCGGCGGACTCATCCGGAAGCCCGATCGGGGCAGGCAATGGGAGGTGGTCCCATTGGGGTCCCCAAATCGCCCCCAGTGCTAGCCGTGCTGGCCTCATACCCATATGGTAGAAGGACCGAGGCTGGGAGCCGCTGGCGTGGCTTGCTTTCTTACGAAGGCAAGCTGCAACCGCATCGTTGCGATGGGCATGTTCTCGCAATGAGTACATGACCCATCACGAATGCTGTCTCCGTGTGGGCAGCGCCCAGACACAAAAGACAGCAATCGTGACCGTCAGAAGGCAAGAGATAACGACCGCAACCAGGAATAACACACAAACGGAAAAGCATCTTTAAAAAGACGTGTCTTTAAAAAGACGTTCAGTGTGTGCCGCTCTTTTAGAGAAATATACTCTTTTTTAGAATATACTCTTTTATTTCTGCCGAAGTGCCCAGGGGCGTTCTCTGTAGTGCACCAGTGCAGAGGGGGGAGAAGCTGCTGAAATGTGCTGTCAGATCCAGCAGAGGTGAATGAACAGCTGTGGGAATTCAGCTCAGTGAGCATCGACCATTCGGCTCCGAAGAGAAAATCTGAATGAGTGGTTGCATACCAGCTACTATTATACCCGTATGTTCGGGGGAGTGGCATGCAAATACCACTTGCCAATTTTCATTGGCCTTTTATCAAAGACCAGAGGTGTTTCGGGCTCCCGAGAGTGACCCCTAGTGTCACTACATCGACACAACATCGAGTGAGTGACAGATAGGGAATCCTAACTTTACATCAGAAAAAATAATCTCGGTTCTACCACAGTAACCATAGTTTTACCATGGTTCCTATATTACCACAATTTTACTGTAGTATAGTTGCATTGAAACTATGGTTTCTGCCAAAAAACATGGTTACTAAAATATTACTATAGTAATAAATTGATGCAATCTACACACAAGCGATACCGAGCCGCGGGAAAAGTACGTTCGACAGACTCCGCCTCTGGATCAAACCCTTCTCTGCACTCCTTGACATTCACATTGACCAAATCACTACGATAAAATCAACATTTATATTCATTTTTATTTATTATTTTAAGCAGTATTAAAGGAAATATTAAGAGTGGAAACAGCAAATTGGATGGGAAAAAGATTGGGACAAAAGGCAGAATCGAACCGGGGTCTCTAGGACAACAGTACACATTCACACAACATCTTTACTGCCCATGCCACTGCAGCGATACCTACTGTCTAGTCTGTCGTATATTCCAGTGGTTTCACCAGACCAGTGGTTCCCAACCCTGTTCCTGGAGGCCCCCCAACACTACACATTTTGGATATCTCCCTAATTAAACACACCTGATTCAACTCATCAGCTCATTAGTGGAGACTAAAAGACCTGAATTGGGTGTGTCAGAAAAGGGAGATATACAAAATATGCAGTGCTGGGGGGCCTCCAGGAACAGGGTTGGGAACCACTGCACCAGACTATTGGGGTGTAAATAGCTGCACTGTGTGGCAGATGCTATTTACACCGGGGTGCAATCAGTCACTCCGATAAAATTTTGTGACAGTAAAATATGCCGTTAATGTAAACAAACATAAACAGATTTCAGGCCAGAAAGCATGGATCTACCACATCAACAGATTAATAATGATAAATAATATGAATGATTAATGCATATTATCTCTGTCATTTGTCTGTGGATGATTCTGACTTTTTATGTCGTTACACTCTTCCATAGACTTGAGGGTGCAAAGACATTTTATACCCTAGAGAGTGTTTAGTAGTTTAGCTCTGTGACGATGAGGAGGGCGTGGCCGGGCCATGAGGGTGCACGCCTGGTGCTGAGTTGCCCCAATCAGCGGGAGAGAGAGATAAGGATGAGCTGGGGATGCCAGAGGGCGGGAGAGAGAGACACATGGCGGCAGACATGCACACAGCTTCGTGTGACACTCACACTGTTGACCTTCCCGGCCCAACACAGAATGCACACAATTTGCGAGCTGTGTGCAACTCTCTCTCTCTCTCTCTCTCTGGCATCCCTGGTTCCTTCTAATCTCTCTCTCCCACTGATTGGGGCAACTCAGCACCAGGCATGCACCCTCACAGCCCTGCCACGCCCTCCTCCTCGACACAAGCTCATAAACTAGACAATCAGTGGTCCTTTTTTATGCTGTTCATGAACCTCACTGCTTCAGCAAGTTTAGGTAATGTAATCTGTAAATGACCCTTTTTCAATAAGTTTCAAGTTTTGCTCTGGGGCAATCTGCAAACAGAAAACGGACAAACTTGACGAATTGCCTAATTACCTGTGTGCTTATCAGTTGAACCTGGACATTTTTGTATTTGTTACAGTTAATGTTTAGTTTCCTGATATTATGCTTTTCAAAAATTCTTTCTGATGGTAAAAAACCACCCTCACAAAATGCCAGCTACAGCCTGCATCTCTGGGGCACTGGTAAAGAGGGGTCATGCACTCAGTGTATGTGGAGATGGTGGGATTTATGATTAAACTGATCTCCCACTATTGTTGGCTCTAAACTGTACGCATTAAGCAAAAGTTTCGGTGCATTCACTTTGATATGATATGAATACACATAAGCGCACATCAACCGATCAAGGAGAACGTTCTGATCCAAGTGCATTGGACACACTCACATGTGCAAGACCTTGAGCAGCACTCAGGCTTATGCCAGACTGGAATCTATTTCCACACTGAGAAGGTTCCAAAGTCCCTGGGAAGAGCTGCAAACCCAAGCCTCTGCTGCTAGCTGCAGTCTGCTTCCCAGCCTGTCCCCTGGAGGCTCCTAATCATAGCTGCAAACCAAGGAATTAGGGTCAGCAAATGCAAAACAGAATTTAACAGAAAGAAACCGGCAGCATCCCAACAATCATATTCTTTACAGACAGACTCTTTTCTTTGCAGAGAGCCCCAGTATGCCCTGCTATTGGCCCAGTCTGCATTGCATATATTTATACAAACATAAAATCACTGTAGCGTTTCGAAACACCGTGATATTGTATGGAATGAATACAGAGATTCTGACATCTTTCCATTCTTCTTTTGATGTATGCAGTTGTCAAATGAGGTTTGATGACTGCTGTTAGGTTAAACATGTCGAGATATTTAAACAACAAAATGCTGTTGGACAGATGTTTTATTTTTTTGATTTCCTTGATCACAAACTTCTTTGGCATATAGCACTGAAAAAAAAAAGTTTGTGAAATCAGAGAACTTTGTTGGCTCTATGATTGCCAACAGTGCTTAGTGCAAGAGTCTCTCGCTCATTCTGATGACAATTAAATTTTTTTATTTTTTTTATATATATACTTCTTTCCTCATCAATCAACAGAGGGAATGCATTAGCTTTCAGTACATGCCCTGCTACTCCATTCCAGATGACTTCCTCTCAATCTATCATGACAGGATCCACTAAGGTTTCTCCTTTAAAGCTTTGGATATTGGATACAATTTACAGCATTTCCTGCTAGGACATACAGGCACTTCCTGGGACTTCATGAGGAAGCAATTAGATACAATGTGATGTAAATACAGCCATTGCAAAGCTATAACAATGACTTAGATTTCAAGGTATTGAATTGAGAGCACAGTGTAAACAAAGTTGAATTAGATTAGAGTTATTAGGGCCTTCCCAGATTTCAAAGAGGGAAATGTGGTTCATTTATAAAAATGGAAGCTAACTAGACATCCAGGTAAAACATCAGCTACTCTCAGCTAACATTACTTTCTGGGTAATTCTTTGTGTTTAATACATTAAATTTATGGTAATGTATTTATGTATGTTCTGTTGGTTATTTATTTTTTTTGTTGCTTTGAATCAAAGAATTAATGTTTCTCACAGAGAGTGGTTTAAGTGCTGCAGAGGCACTCAAAGATTGTTCATGTGTTTGACCAGGCATTAAATGAAGATACAAGACAACTATTTCTGAGTTCAAAGTTTATTTCATGTTACAACAACACAACGCAGATTAAACACCGCTACAATTGGTGCCGTGATCATTGCTTCTCTCGTCGCGAGATCATTCCTCAGATTCACCGCGAGTGGAAGAAGAATTGGGGGTTTCCATGCAACGTGACTGAGCACTGCTACAATGTGACTGGGAGGATGCGAGGTCCGCCATTTTGAGTGAAACCTAAATTTGCGAAGCGATCTGTCTTTGGGATCAGAGTGAGTACCCCGTGGTCAAGAATTAATGGTGCTCCAAATACTGATGATATCTTTGAGTGCTAAAAAGACTGAGAAATTGTCATGAAAGGACTAATTTTGTTCTAAAGACATTTGTATTTTTTTATATATATATCTTTTAAGTGTTGACACGACTCAGAAATTCTAAATTCTATTGTGAAAAAACAAAACAAAAGAAATATATATTTCTTTTCTTCCTATTATTATTTTGAGAAACCTTGCAAGTGATATTTTGAATGTATTAACACCGATATGGAAGATTCGGGGAGTCATGTGAATACTGGTAGAGGAAGAGGAGTACTGAGATTCATGCCTGTACCACAGATTAGTGGGGTTGATACAAATGGCCCAATTTCTTCAACTCCTATTCAATCACAAAATGCTGAGGTACAGACACCTTATAGGGTTCAAGCTCGTAATGTCACCGATGATTCAGCAGAATTTCAAAATCTCAATGCTCTGTGAATGAATGTGATCAGTGATATAGTGAAAAAGATAGGCAGTAGTATTGGCCAGAACATTACCTGTCTTGAATCTGGGATTTTTAGTCAAAACAAGCAAAGTGAGTCACTTATTGATGTGAGTGAACTGTCAAGGATCAGTTTTATCAAGCAGGAGGTTACGGAGCCCCCATACTTCAGAGGTAATGGTGACGATAAAATTTCTGTTGATGAGTGGATAGAAACAATCAAAGTGTACTTAAAGAAACGAGAAGTGCCTTTGAAGGATCAAGTGGATGAAGTATTACAGAAATTGCAGGGGAAAGCTTGTGACATTGTGAAAGTAGGACTGAGAAGTAACTCATCGATTGATCTCAGTAAGGGCCCTACACCAGTTTTTGACCTGCTCAAGCAGCATTGTAGTGACAATGTGTGTTCATGTATGCCTTTGACAGACTTTTATGCCACTTTGCCATTACAGAATGAGCAGCCATTTGATTATTGGATTAGGCTTCACAAGGCTATTTATAAAGCTGGGGAGGGCATAAAAAGACAGGGCAAGGATCTTGATGACCCTTTTCATTATGTTACTGTGATGTTTATATGTAACTGTCCAGATCCATAGTTAGTGCTGAATTTCAAGTGCAAACCTTTGAACAAATGGACTGCAGCTGATGTACAAGTGCGGCTGGACAAGTATCAAAGGGAGTGTAAACATTGACATCATCAGTACAGTGCACACATGAGTGACAGTAGAGCTCATTTTCAGTCTGCAGACATTTCTGGTAGCAGTAGCCTGAGTTTGGAGAAAGTTACTCCTGTTATGTCACCTCAAAGTATGGAAACAGGTACTCAGGATAAGTCTTTGAATCGTGTGATTGAATTATTATCAGCATACGTCTTGAGTGTTCAAACCTCAACAGAAAGCAAAGGATGGGGTAACAAGACCCACAGGGGCATGTGAATTGTGTGATGATGGAAATCATGACACTACATCGCACTGTCGCATGCACCGACTTTGCTTTAAGCGTTATTCCTCTGATCACAGAGCAGCAGATTGTACTGTGAGGTTGGATCGAAAAATGCATGTCTGACAGGATGATGCTGTCTCTGGTCAGCAGGAAAACTAATTGGCCCACATGAGGAGGGGACTTGTGGAGGGCCTTGTGTAATGTCCCCATGTTTGGATGAAGATGCAGCGTCGCAGTATGCTGAGTTTTGTGACACTGTTGATGATAAAACAAAAGTGATTTTTCAGAATGTGCAAGAATTAAATACAGAGAATGACCTTTTCTTTATTGATGTTTTGGTAAAAGACACCATTTTGTTTCGTGGCATGCTTGACAGTGGGTCAAAGGCTTGCACTTTGAGTAAACAGGTATTGGATAAGCTCACAAACTCTAAACTACTTACCCTTGATGAAGTGTCTCCCACGTCACTCAAATTAATTGGTTGTGGTGGTCTGAGAACAACTCCGGTGGGATTATGTGATTTGAAAATGACTGTGTTTGATAGCTCCTTTTCCATATCTACCCTCATTGTTGATGGTCAGAGTGCTGATCTCATTTTAGGGAGTAATGTGATTAAACACCTTATTCATGAAATGAAAATTTCAGGTAATTTCTGTGGTGGCCCTGATGCAGCATTGCTTCAAATGTTGTGCAATGTTGAATCTTGGAAAGGGTCTGACCCACATGATGAAGTGGGTTTTTGTGAAACTGAAACATGCTGTCACTCTAGAGCCTTTGACAGAACATTTAGTGTGGGGCAAAATAGTCAGTGATAAATGCTTATCGGCTGGCAGTACTGTCATTGTGGAGCCTAGTACAGCACGCACAGCTCCAAGAACTGTGTTGGTGGGCAGAATTGTTGTGCCTTTATGGGGAGATGGTTGGACGGCAGTAAAAGTTCTGAACCCATCCAACAAACCTGTTTGTCTGAAGCGCAACTGTATGTTGGTGGATGTATACACTTGCATTGACTTATGCCCACCTCCGATGATGTGTCTGGCAGTTCGCACCACCCTTTGCAGGGCTTTGCGGTTGTGGGTGGTGCTATTGCCGTACCAGGCAGAGATGCAGCCAGTCAGGATGCTCTCTACAGCGCTGGTGTAGAACCGTGTTAGGATGTGGTGGTTCATTCCAAACTTCCTCAGCCATCTCAGGAAGAAGAGGTGCTGATGAGCCTTCTTCACAACAGCCTCAGTGTGGACAGACAATGTGAGTTCCTCAGTGATGTGGACACCGAGGAACTTGAAGCTGCTGACTCTCTCCACCGGTGCTCCATTGATGGTGATGGGGCTGTGTTCTCTTTCTCTTCTCCTGAAGTCCACCACAAGCTCCTTTGTCTTGCTGACATTGATGGAGAGGTTGTGCTCCTGACACCAGCGTGTCAGAGTGTGCACCTCCTCTCTGTTTCATCATTATCAGTAATCAGACCTACCACCATCATATCATCAGCAAACCTAATGATGATATTGGAGCTATGTGTTGCCACACAGTCATGTGTGTACAGGGAATAAAGGAGTGGGCTGAGAACACAGCCCTGTGGGGCTCCAGTGTTGAGGGTCAGTGATGTGGAGATGTTGCTGCCCATTCTAACCACCTGGCGTCTACTTACCCGGAAGTCCAGGATCCAGCTGCACAGCAAGCTGTTTAAGCCCAGAGCCCAGAGTTTCACATCAAGCTTGGAGGGCACTATGGTGTTGAATGCTGAGCTGTGAAAAAAGTGTTCCTTTTTTCCAGGTGGGAGAGAGCAGTGTGTGGTGTAGATGCAATGGCATCATCAGTGGAGCGGTTGTTGTGGTAAGCAAACTGCAATGGGTCCAGTGAGGGAGGCAGCACAGAGCAGATGTAATCTCTGATTAGCCTCTCAAAGCATTTGCTGATGATGGGGGTCAGAGCAACAGGACGCCAGTCATTTAAGCAAGTGATTTTGAATTGCTTTGGTACAGGCACAATGGTGGACGTTTTGAAGCATGTGGGGACCACAGACAAGGAGAGGGAAAGGTTGAAAATGTCCGTAAAAACACCAGCCAGTTGGTTCACGCACGCTATGATAACGTGGCCCGGAATGCCATCTGGACCCGCGGCTTTACGGATATTCACCTGTCGGAAAGATTGTGTTACATCCGCTACAGAGACGGAGAGTGAACTAACCTCTGTAGCTTTGGCCGCGAGAGCTCTCTCCGTGAGGACGGTGTTATTTCCCTCGAAACGAGCATAAAAAGTATTTAGCTCATCCGGGAGAGAGGCAGCGGTGTTCACGGCAGAGTTTTTATTCCCTTAAGTTTAAAGATGATATTATTTCCCTGCCACATGCTTCTAGAGTTGGTGGTGTTTAACTGTCCTTCAATCTTGTTCCTGTACTGGCGTTTTGCTTCTCTGATAGTTTTGCGGAGGGCATAACTGGCTTGTTTATGCTCCTCTGTGTTCCCGGAATTAAAAGCGGAGGTCCACGCATCAAGTGCCACGCGAACATCGCTGTTAATCCAAGGTTTCTGGTTGGGGCAGATCCATGTTGTTTTGGTCAGAACAATATCCTCTATGTACTTTCTGATGAAACATGTTACGCTATCAGCATAAAGCTCGATGTCGTCATCAGAGGTGGACCGGAACATCTCCCAGTCCACGTGATCAAAACAGTGTTGTAGCATAGAGTCTGATTGGTCCAACCAGCACTGGATCGTTCTGAGGGTGGGTGCTTCCTGTTTCAATTTCTGCCTTAAAGCAGGCAGAAGCTGAACGGAAGAGTGGTCCGATTTGCCAAATGGTGGGCGGGGGAGGGATTTGTAGCCATCTCGGTAGGGAGAGTAGCAATGGTCCAAAACTTGGTCCCCTCGTGTGTTGAAACTGATGTGTTGGTGGTATTTTGGTGCTATTGACTTGAATTTGGCTTTGTTAAAGTCGCCGGTCACAATGAATGCAGCCTCAGGGTGCGCGGTTTCCTGCTTGCTTATACTCCTATACAGTTCCTTGAGTGACCGGTCTGTGTCGGCTTGTGGGGGGATGTACACAGCTGTGATAATGACCGCTGAGAATTCCCTTCGGTAGCCAGAATGGTCGACACAGAAGCATGAGAAATTCCAGATCAGGAGAGCAGAAAGACTTGATAGAATGTACGTTCCTTTGTTGATCATAAAACATACACCAACACCTCTGCTTTTACCTGAGAGGTCTTTCGCTCTGTCTGCTCGGTGCACGGAGAACACTGCGGGTTCGATGGCTGAGTCTGGAATCTCCGCAGACATCCAAGTTTCTGTAAGGCAGATAATGCAGCAGTCCCTCGTCTCTCGTTGGAAAGAGATCCGCGCTCTCAGCTCGCAGAGCTTGTTGTCCAGAGACTGAACATTTGCCAGTTGAATACTGGGTAGCGGGGGGTCTATTTGCGCGACGTCTTACTCTGATGAGAACGCCTTCTGCATTTCCGCGGCCGGGCTGCCCAGACAAAGGGCTCCACTGCCGTGTTTGTAAACAGCGTGGTATAGTACCAAAACAGCACAAACCAGAATAAACCAGCCTGGACCACTAATGTAAATATGTTAATATTGGTCTAAGCAGGTCTTTCCATGCTGGTTGTCCAGCTTCATTTGCAACATTTTGCTGGTGAACAACACAGCTATGTTGGTCCACCAACTAGACCAGTACCAAACCAGCACTAAGCTTTTAATTTCAATGCTGGTCAGGCAGCTTCATTAGCTAATTTTTGTTTTTGGTTGTTGTTATTGAACCAGCTAGACCAGCCTGAACCAGCATGGAAATTCATACTTGTCTTTTTGTGAGACACTGCATTCAGGAAACCCCAACCCTTTGGAGTGACAGTGGGTCTAGCTTTTGCTTTAAGTTTGGTCTCACTTTTTAAAGAGTAATAGAGAGCCCAATGTTCCATGCTTCTAATTATTTACTGTGTCCATGGCAACCGAGTATTATTGCACAACAGGTTACAAACTAAATATGTGGTGTAGCTGAAAGCTCATGAGATGTTTTTTTTTTTTTTTCACAATACAGACCCTCACCCTATCTCACACAAGCACAAATCAATTCATGTCCTCAACTCAACCTGGGATTTATTGATTCCACTGACATTAAATGAGGTCAAGGCCGTTCTATCTATCTTTACTCATTTAATTTATTATTACTAAGCCAGTGTTTCTGGGTAACAGGATATGCTTCCAATACATTTTTTTATTTTTTATCAATTAATTTATGACTTATGTCCCCTGCTAGTAATCTGGTCTCACAGCCTGGTCAGTTGGCTAGTTTTAGAGGGGTTTTGGGAGACCAGCTTACTGTGCATCATCTTAGGCAGGTTTAAGCTGTTTTTCAGCAGTACAAAGCATTACACACTTCATATATTGGACAGGGATATTTCTTATATTACATCACCATCAGCTAAGCACCCTGAGAATGTTGCACTTAACATGTAAAACATAGCTCAGAAGAAAGTATCTTGTGTTGAAGATGTGCATTATTGCATCCATTGCCTCAGTAAGCTTTCATGTGTGCTGTACCCTTGGGCCACTTGTGTGAAATTGACTTTAATAAGAACAAATTGAAGTGAAGAGATAAAGGTAAATTCCTCTTGACTTTTTAAACTCAGATAAACTCCAGGTAACCTTTTTGGGAAAAGCTGAATGTCTATGACAAGATACTTTCCAAATTTTGACAATTCCCATGCATAACATTACAAAATGACAGAACTACATTGGTTATTGATTTGTGTCTGCTTTGCTCAAAACATGACTGTGTGAAAAGTCTCTAGATAATGTATTGTTAACTCAAGTCTTAATACCTGTCACCTTACTGTTATTAAAATTATGTAAATAATACTTATAATAACGTTGTTATAATTATATTCAGAGGTGAGTAGAGTAGCCAAAAACTTTACTCAAGTAAAAGTACAATTACTTAAACAAAATTACTTAAGTAAAAGTAATAATGTTACAAATGACTTGAGTAAGAGTAAGAAAGTTTCCAATAAAAAGAATACTTAAGTAGTGAGTAACTAGTTACTTTCACATATAACGTAATGGATGTTCCCTATCTGTTACTCACTTGACGTTGTGTCGATGTAGTGACACTAGGGGTCACTCTTGGGAACCCGAGACACCTCTGGTCTTTGATAAAAGGCCAATGAAAATTGGCGAGTGGTATTTGCATGCCACTCCCCCGGACATACGGGTATAAAAGGAGCTGGTATGAAACCACTCATTAAGATTTTCTCTTCGGAGCCGAACGGTCATGCTCACTGAGCTGAATTTCTACTGTTCATTCACCTCTGCTGGATCTGATAGCGCATTTCAGCGGTTTCTCCCTCCTCTGCACTGTTGCACTGCAGAGAACGACCCTGGGTGCTTCGGCAGAAAAAAGAGAGTATATTTTCTGAAAGAGCTTTCTTCTCTAAAAGAGTATATTTCTCTAAAAGAGCGGCACACACGGAACGTCTTTTTAAAGACGCGTCTTTTTAAAGATGCCTTATGTTATTCCTGGTTGCGGTCGTTATTTCTCAACTTCGGATGGTCATGATCGCTGTCTTTCGTGTCTGGGCGCGACCCACACAGAGGCAGCGTTCGTGGATGGTTCATGTTCTCACTGCGTGAACATGACCATGGCAACGCTGCGGTCGCGGCTTGCTTTCATAAGAAAGCAAGCCACCCCAGTGGCTCCCTGCCTCGGTCCTTCTACCTACGGGTATGAGGCCAGCGCGGCTAGCACTGGGGGCGATTTGGGGACCCCAAGGGGATGGCCTCCACCGGGTATCCCCCCGCAGACCTCCCATTCCCCAGCACACTCGTCTTCCCCAGTCGGGCTTCCGGATCAGTCCGCCGGCTCGTCTCATGGCGAGTCTGGCCTCTTGTTCGGAGCCCGCGAAGATGATGAGCTCTCGAGCGCAGCATCGGAGAGCGGGCTTGTCCAGTCGGATGCAGAAGCCTCAGCTGGGCTACCCCCCTCAGGGACGATTGCCCAGTCACAGGCTGATGCAGAAATGATAGACATGCTTTCCCGGGTGGCCGTGAGCGTCGGGTTAGAGTGGAACCCTCCGCTCTCCTCTGAACCCTCGTGGTTCGATGATTGGTTCCTGGGCTCGCGGTGCCGCTCAAAGCAGCCACGCCCCGCTCCAGTGCCTTTCTTCCCAGAAGTGCACAAGGAGCTTGTGCAATTGTGGGAGGCACCTTTTACTGCCTGGCCCTGATTCCGCAGTTCCCCCGCCCTCACTACCCTCGATGGCAGGGCGGCCAGGGGCTATACGGTGATTCCCCCAGTGGATAAGGCGCTCACGGTGCACCTATGCCCGCAGAGCGCCGCCACCTGGCGCGGACGCCCTAAGCTCCTGTCCAAGCCCTGTAGGTTCAAGTCGTTCCTGACAGCTAAAGCCTACAGTGCTGCTGGACAAGCCGCCTCTGCCCTGCATGCCATGGCTCTCCTGCAGGTCCACCAAACCAAGGCAGTTAAAGAACTGCACGAGGGTAGTTCCACCCCAGATTTGGTGCAGGAACAGCGCTCTCCGAGCGATGAAGGTCACGGCGCGGCCTCTCGGGCAGACGATGGCCACATAAGTGGTCCAGGAGCGCCACCTTTGGCTCAACCTGGTCGAGATGGGTGAGGCCGACAAGACACGGTTCCTTGCTGCCCCCATTTCCCAGGCTGGCCTATTTGGCGACACTGTCGAGGACTTTGCCCAGCAGTTCTCGGCGGTGAAGCAGCAGATGGAGGCTATCCGGCACATCCTGCCCCGGCATGGCTCAAGATCCCACACCCCGTCTGCTCGTCACCAAGGGCGTCCCCCTGCGGTGACTGCACCGGCTCCGCCGCAGCCCGCCCCTTCAGCCCGGCCCTGGCGTGGAGCCCAGCGCAGGAAGCAGATGCCACACGTCTCACAGTCAGCCGCTAAGAACCCACGGAGGTCGTCAAAGCACCCCTGAGATGGGTGACCCAGGGACGACAAAACCCACTCACCTGGAGCTGGTAAGAAGACCACTCCTTCCCCCGGTGTAGGGCCGGGTGGAAAATCTTTTGTTGCCTTTTTCTTTGATTTCGCCACATGCCCAAGTGGCTGCGGTACCCAACAGTTCAGCAAAAGAGTGGTTTCTTTCCTCCCTGGGTCACATACCCGGTGTGCACGGTCGTCATCACGACTACCGTCCACGGGATTTATCTTGCAGGATTGGCGCTCCAGCGGTGGTCTTCCCGCCCCTGAGTGCCCAGCTTTGGCACACAGCTGCCCACGATGTGGCAGTCTCCATGGGTTACGAGGACAGGCCTCTTCCTCCCCCGTCCCAGTCTGTTCCGGGAGTGGTCACAAGAAGCCTGGTAAGTGCTTCGATGTCCCTAGACTCAGCACAGCCACAACGTGGTGTGGCACCTCGAGCTCTGCCCTGCCGCGAGGCCCCACCTGCCGGTACGTTCAATGACGTTGTCCCCTTGGTCTCCCTTGCACGGAACTTGGATGCATGGCTTGCACTTCCAATCCGTCGCGATGGCTGATCCGGACCGTCCGACTCGACTACGCGATTCAGTTCACCAGGCACCTGCCCAGGTACAGCGGTTTCCATTTCACCTTGGTCAAGGATGAAAACGCTGCTACCTTGCACGCAGAGATCGCTACCCTCCTACGGAAGGGCGCAATAGAACCTGTCCCTCCGACTGAGATAAAGAAGAGGTTTTACAGCCCCTACTTCATCGTATCGAAAAAAGGCGGTGGGTTGTGGCCAATCTTGGACCTGCGAGTACTGAACCGGGCCTTACACAAACTCCCGTTCAAGATGCTCGCATTCTGGCAAGCGTCTGGCATCAAGATTGTTCGCAGCGGGAGAACTGATGAACGTGTACATCCACGTCTCAATCCTTCCTCAACACAGACCCTTCCTGTTGTTTGCATTCGAGGGTCAGGTGTATCAGTACAAAGTCCTCCCTTTCAGCCTGTCCCTGTCTCCTCGCGTCTTCACGAAGGACGCAGAGGCAGCCCTTGCCCCGTTAAGGGAGGTGGGCATTCGCATTCTCAACTATCTCGATGACTGGCTAATCCTAGCTCACTCTCGGGACATGTTGTGCGCACACAGGGAATTGGTGCTCTCATACCTCAGCCGACTAGGGCTTCGGGTCAACTGGGAAAAGAGCAAGCTCCTCCCAGTTCAGAGCATCTCTTTCCTCGGTTTGAAGATGGACTCAGTCTCTTTGACAGCGTGCCTTACGAACAAGCGCACCCAGTCGGTGCTGGCCTGTTTGAAGGCGTTCAAACAGAAAACAGCGGTTCCACTGGAACATTTTCAGAGGCTCCTGGGGCATATGGCATCCTCAGCGGTAGCCACCCCACTCAGGTTGATGCATATGAGACCGCTTCAGCACTGGCTTCAGACCCGAGTCCCGAGATGGGCATGGCACCACGGGACACATTGTATGGTCATCACGCCGGTCTGTCACCGTCTTTTCAGCCCTTGGACTGACCTCTCGTTTCTACGGGCAGGTGTTCCACTAGAACTGGTCTCCAGGTGCGTCGTGGTCACGACGGACGCCTCCAAGACAGGCTGGGGCGCTGTTTGCAATGGGCATGCAGCCGTCAGCCTGTGGACGGGCCCGTGACTGCATTGGCACATCAACTGCCTCGAGTTGTTGGCAATTCTGCTCGCTCTGCGGAGGTTTCGGCTATTGATCCAGGGCAAGCACGTGTTAGTTCGGACAGACAACACAGCAACGGTAGCATATGTCAACCGCCAAGGCGGTCTGCACTCTCATTGTATTTCACAACTTGCCCGCCGTCTCCTCCTCTGGAGTCAGCAGCACTTCAAGTCGCTGCGAGCCACTCACATCCCGGGCAACCTCAACACTACAGCGGACGCGCTGTCATGGCAGGTTACCCTCAGGGGAGAGTGGAGGCTCCACCCTCAGGTGGTCCAGCTGATTTGGAGTCGATTCGGACGGGAACAGGTGGACCTGTTCGCCTCCCAAGAATCCTCCTACTGCCCGCTCTGGTACGCCCTCACCGAGGCTCCCCTCGGCATAGACGTGCTGGAACACAGCTGGCCCCCTGGCCTACGCAAATATGCATTTCCCCCAGTAAGCCTACTTGCACAGACCCTGTGCAAGGTCAGAGATGACGAGGAGGTCGTCCTGGTAGCACCCTACTGGTCCACCCAGACGTGGTTCTCGGACCTCACACTCCTCGTGACAGCCCCCCCCCCCCCCGGCGAATTCCTCTGAGGAAGGACCTTCTTTCTCAGGGACAGGGTACCATCTGGCACCCATGACCAGACCTCTGGAATCTCCATATCTGGCCCCTGGACGGGACATGGAAGACCTAAGCGGTGGTAGACACGATCACTCAGGCTAGGGCCCCCTCTACGAGGCGCCTGTATGCCTTGAAGTGGCGTCTGTTCGCTAAGTGGTGTTCTTCCCGACGGGAATACCCCCAGAGATGCGCAGTTGGATCAGTGCTTTCCTTCTTGCAGGAGAGGTTGGAAAGGAGGCTTTCCCCTTCCCGTTGCCACCATAGCAGCACACCATGACGTAGTCGACAGTAAGTCCTTAGGGAAGCACAACCTGATCATCAGGTTCCTAAGAGGTGCCATGAGGCTGAATCCCGCTAGACCGCACCTTGTTCCCTCATGGGACCTCTCTGTAGTTCTTCAGGGTCTACAGAGAGCCCCCTTTGAGCCTTTGCAGTCAGCCGAGCTTAAGGCACTCTCCTTGAAGACTGCTCTCCTGACTGCGCTCACTTCCATCAAGAGGGTAGGAGACCTGCAAGAGTTCTCTGTCAGCGAAACGTGCCTGGAGTTCGGTCCGGGCTACTCTCATGTGATCCTGAGACCCCGACTGGGCTATGTGCCCAAGGTTCCCACGACCCCTTTTAGGGACCAGATGGAGAAACCACAAGCACTTCCCCAGGAGGAGGCAGACCCAGCCCTGTCGTTGCTGTGTCCGGTATGTGCTTTACACATCTATTTGGATCGCACGCAGAGCTTTAGGATCTCTGAGCAGCTCTTTGTCTGCTTTGGTGCACAGCGGAAAGGAAGCGCTGTCTCCAAGCAGAGGATCGCCACTGGCTCATTGACACCATAACTATGGCATATCACGCCCAGGACATGCCGCCCCTGGTAGGGCTACGAGCCCATTCTACCAGAGGTGTAGCGGCCTCCTGGGCCCTGGCCAGGGGTGCCTCTCTAACAGACATTTGCAAAGCAGCAGGCTGGGCAACACCCAACACCTTTGCAATGTTCTACAACCTCCGGGTGGAACTGGTTTCATCCCAGGTAGTGGCACGCAATACAAGCGGATAAGCCCGGGATAGCCGGCCGGGTGTATCGCTTGCACATAGCGCCTTCCACCTCCTTTTGAGCTGAAGACTTGTGTCATTAATTCCCAGTAGTGTTCACAAACTTTGTTCCCTGGTTGACTTCCTACGAGCCCTGTGGCAGTCGAGTTTTCGGAGAGACTCGCTGCCGGCCCAGGCACACAGTGGTCTGCCCGCCACACACCGCCAGTTCACGTTACACAGTTCATCCAGTTGTGGCGTTTTGTATAGGGACCCCTAGTGTCACTACATCGACACAACGTCGAGTGAGTGACAGATAGGGAACGTCATGGTTACTTGTGTAACCTCCGTTCCCTGATGGAGGGAACAAGACGTTGTGTCCCTCCTGCCACAACACTGAATTACCCACTGAAATGGCCGGACCTTGTCTCGGCTCCTCAGCATAAAACCTGAATGAGTGTTTGCATACCAGCTCCTTTTATACCCGTATGTCCAGGGGAGTGGTATGCAAATACCACTCGCCAATTTTCATTGGCCTTTTATCAAAGACCAGAGGTGTCTCGGGCTCCCAAGAGTGACCCCTAGTGTCACTACATCAACACAATTTCTCGTTCCCTCCATCAGGGAACGGATGTTACACAAGTAACCATGACGTTTCTCACCCTCATGCCATCCCAGATGTGTATGACTTTCTTCTGCAGAACACAAATGAAGATTTTTAGAAGAATATCTCAGCTCTGTTGGTCAATACAATGCAAGTGAATGGTGACCAGAACTTTGAAGCTCCAAAAAGCAAATAGAGGCAGCATAAAAGTAATTCATACGATGGGTTAGAAACAGATAAATACATATAACTTTATGATATATAAAGTCCTTTTAAAAAAATAAATAAATAAAAAACCTATTGCCCAGTAGGAGGCGATATACACAAATAATTGAATCACCAAAAACACAAAAAGAAGAATGAGAAAGTGGAGATTTATTAGTAAAAAAGGATTTAAATATTGATCTGTTTCTCACCCACATTTATCAGATCTCTTCTGAAGACAGACTGAACCATTGTCATTTGAATTCCTTTAATGCTGCCTTTATATGCTTTCTGAGCTTTAAAGTTCCAGTACCCATTCACTTGCATTCTAGTATAAACTAACAGAGCTGAGATATTCTTCTAAAAATCTTGCCGTTCAGGAAAAAAAAAAAAAAAAAAAAAAACAACTGGGATGGCATGAGGGTGATTAAATGATGTGAGAATTTTCAATTTTGTAAAGATTATTCCAAAAAGATGTTAGACAGAATGCTAACCTTAATCATCATTTTCTTTCACTGCATGTTTTTTAACCCCTCCATATTTTGAAAGGGAATGGTGACTGAGACTGTCAGTCCCTAACATCTGTCTAACATCTTTTGGGTTCCACAGAATACAGAAAGTTTCACAGGGTTGGAAGAACATGAGGGTGGGGAAATGACGATATAATATTAATTAAAGGCTGAACTATCCCTTTAAGGATGCTTCTCAGATTTGGACGAATCTGTCCAAATCTGATCAAAAACCGTTTTCTAGTCATTATTATGGTGAAAAATGAGAACAATGTCACACAGTACCAAGTTATATATAATGTTTAATTATACACTGAAGCAAGATCATGCTTTATTCATGCCTTCTGTCGTAATTTCACAGCTTTTTACATCCTGCGTGAATTTAGTTCAGTGACAGTCCAACATTGTCAGTGTCGAAAGAATTTCGATAATTAGTTCTGTACACTAAGGGTAAGTTGCACTTTATCTCTGTGTTTGGAAGCTTGTTATCCATAAAACAAAGCAGCCCGCATCTGTCAAACGTTGTTCACGCGCCAACCTTGCACGTGCAGAAATGCTCACAATCGCGATAGGCAGGGCAAAACATTTGCACTTAATGCGGGTGTTTACAAGGATGTTGCAGCACTGATATAAAAATGCAAACTTAGAAATTGAGGTCATTAGAGCCCACAGTTACAGATTCACGCTGAAAATGAATGAGTATCACCATGACACAGACAAGCCCACATTGTCACAATCTCTAAAATTTACCTCACTGTGTTTTCTTAAGTTGGAGCTGCAATTTTAATCTTGAAATATATCCTTGTCTTGGTGTAAAATGAAGGCATTGTGTGGCGTGAAGAAATGTTTGTTTTGCATGTTTGCTGCTGTAGTGTTGAACACGACGCGAGTGATAGCGTGCGTCTGTGAAGTTCCGCTGTTGTAAGAGTCCCATTCAAAAATCTCAATAAATTACACATTTATTAACACTTATTAAATTAAAACCAGTAATGTAACGACATGAACGCTACCCATTGTAACGAAGTAAAAGTAAAAAAAAATTATCAGAAATTTATTTCAGTAATAGTGAAAAGTACCCACCATGAAACATACTCATAAAAGTACATTTTTTCCAAAAAAGTTACTCAAGTAAATGTAACAGAGTAAATGTTGCGCATTACTACCCACCTCTGATTATATTAACAAATCACAATGAATATAAACACCTTAATCCCAATAATGATTGTCACCAAGCATCCAGATTAGCTGTGAAAGTGGTTCTTATCAAGACACCCCAGACAGCTCTCTGTATTTTAAAAGTGGTCTAAATAAAACAGATTAACAGTGAAAGCTTCTTGATTGCATTACATGATATGACCCTCTTGCGTGCATGCTGGGTTGCTGGTGCTAATCAGATGCTACACACGTGTAGTGTGTACTACGTGTACTCAGTACTACGTGTTGCCCTCCCACTCGCAACATTTTATCCTGGTTTGCTGCCACTAGTAACTATTTTAATTGGTGGGGGAAAAAATAAAGGCCATATTGTGTTTAAAATCTAAGTCAAATTATATGAACTTCTTGTTTATAGAATTATTGTATACTGTTGAATAAAAGCAATATCAGAATATTGGAATATTAGATATTCAGTACAACAGCACATTGGCTACTGTTAGGCCATGTCCACACAAATTTGTTTTCAGTTTCCTTACACCATTGTTTTCTGAAGTATGCAGTACTTGACAGTGTTTTCGAAAGTTTCCATTTCCTGTGGAAGAAAATGCTGTTCCAGTGTAGATGCAAAGCGTGAATGTAGTGAAATTAATGTGTTTTCAAACGAAAACTTATTAGCGTGGATGTGGCTTGATGTTATTATATTATTAAAGTTTCCAGTTTACAATTCAAACAAGCAGAAGAGAGTAATATTACATGCACTTTCTGTGATTTGATGTAATTAATCATGTTATTTATTGTGTTCCTCTATATGTGTGAGTCTGTGTGGGCGGAATAGAAATAAACCACTGTTCCTTATCCTTTAAGGTCCAGATGCTAGTCTGCTGAAACATCTCCTTGATAAGCATCTTTCTCACACACTGTGGACCCATAAGATAGAAACTAAATTCTCCCTACCTGTGAAGCTTAGGACACATCTCATTGGTTTATGACTAGATTAAGCGAGTGCTTCAACTCAGTGTGAGGTAGCAGGGGGATACATAATAAAATATAGCACTGCAAACAATTTGCTTTACAGCTTTAACATTATATGCTTGACCCCTGTGACATATTGTTTGGATTCACCACATGGAGGCATCTACTCTTTGGCTGTTGGGTCTTAAAATGTCTTTCTGAGCTTGCCCTGAGGTTGTACTGGCCAGCAGGTGACTGCAGTTTTTCAGAGGTTTAACTAACTGTATTCCCTCTTGAGTCAAAACAGCTACTGAACTCAATAACTTCTGTGACTCCGAGGAATGGTAAGAAGATTCTGTCTGCCTTTGATAGGCTGAAAAGGCTTAGAAAAGCTGTATTCCTTATTGTTTGAGCTGGAATGTGACATCAATGAAATAGTCTTGACAATTGTGTTTGAGGTGTGGCATAATGGTGAAAGCAAATTGTGTCTCTCTAGAGCAGTGTTTCTCAACTGGTTTTCAGGTCCCAGGTTTTACATTGGTCATCAAGTAGGGACTCAACACAATATCAAACCTGTAACCTATATTTAATGTAGTCTGTGCTGAATTATTTTGTATTTTTTTGGCAAAATTTTGTTCATGAATTTCAGGGTTGAGGGCAGGGGCGGACTGGCCATAGGGAGAACCGGGACTTTTTTCGGTGGGCCAGCCATGAAAAGGGGCCGAACGGGCGGCGATAAGCTGAAATAGGCTGCCGCGTTATGCTGAACGGGCTCTGACTGGCTGAAGAGGGCCGCAAAACGCCTGTGTTTTTATGTAAAGTTATATCAAATTTTACAACTTCGTTGCCATGTAATGTCAACAAACCCTAAAATCCTAAAATGACGATTTAAACAACTTAAATAATACATGGTTTTAGTAGAAGAATTAATGGAAGTACTTTCATAAAATGATAAGCTTCGCATTTCTGCCTTTAAACTCTCCAAAAATCGGCCCCATTGACTTCCATTGGCAGTGCCTCACTGAAACCTCGATTTCTGCTTTTTTTTTTTTTTTTTTTTTTTAAAGAAAAGGATGGATGAGTCGAAATTGTTATTATTATTATTATTTTATTTTTTTTGGTAATCGACATTATGCCACAAATGCTGTCGATTGAGCTTAATTTGTATTGAACCTGGAATATACCTTTAATATGACCAGGGAAATCCAGGGTGAAATAAGCAATAGTCTAATCTGATTTCAGATATTCAGGGACATAAATTCAGGCTGTGTATTCCAACTGTTTTAAATATATGTCTTTAACATTAAACAATGTATTCCTCCTCAAGATAAAACCATTCGGTGGAAGCTTGCACAGTTTAAACCATAATGTCATGTTTCATTGCGAAGATTGAACAGTTAACCTATTAAAAAAGTTACTATGAGGTTTAATCAATACGGCCTCAAATGGAAAAATCTATCAGAATACAGTGATGGTGTCCATGTCAATAAGCATGGACTAAAAGCACCTCTGGCTATCTCAGCTAACAGGTTTAGCACAACATTAAGCCTGCTGTGGGATCAGACTCCACCCCCGCTCACTACAATACAGTAATGGCCACTATACCACTCAATGGGATGATAAGGTCCTTTCCCACCTACAGTCCTGGTACTTTTCCTTAGTAACTTTCTAGATAAGAACCTGTAAGGGGGTTCAGTGCAAAGGAGGAGGCGAGAACCGGCTTAATAATATAAATAATAATTTAATAAACAATTTAAACAAAACACATAACTATAAACACACAGTACAGCTGTCTGTAATTCTCTCTCTCTCGAACTGTCGTCCCCGGCCGCCTTTATCCCTCGCGCGCCCCATCAGGCTGATTGGGGACCGGGTGTGTCTCATTCCATCCCGGCCCCGCCCTCCTCGGCTCTACAGAACCCCTACAAGGAATGGGACACCCAAGGAAACTTTTCCCCTATTGCATTCGCACTCACAAAGTAAGCAACGTAGCGACGTCATCTAGTATTGACCATTTTTATTCTGACGTTATTTGCATGCACAATTTAATAGCAACAACAACAACAAAATAATCAACACTGACGGAGGACGCCGTGATCGGAGCTACACTTTTGTTTGTTTAGGGCTGTTTTATATGAACTTTGGCTGCATTGGAAAACATAGGTAGCTGCCTTATCAGTTAATGGTTTAAACAACAGTGTTTTTGGATGTATGGAACACTCTGAACAGTTTAAAAAGCACCTTATTCCACCCTACCTTCATCCATCCTTATACAGCCTCCAAAGGCAGCATTTTCCAGTCTTCAGGTTACAGTTTAAACTGGACTCATGAGGCGTACGATGCTCCGTGCTGCCTGCAGCCAGAGTGAGAGATGAGAGGAGGCAGTGAAAGCGCTGTTTAATCACACAGCACACGCCGGACTCAACCTTTTACAATAAAGGATTTTATGACTCAACATAAATTACTGTTCTGAAATACTCACTCACTGACTTAAACGACATCTTGATGCAAGTTAACCACGCAGTATCAGGCACGCAATACTTCCCTCATGTAAACCAGATTTAATGATGGTTTAGTGTAAAATAAAGTTCAATTACCACTGGGTGGCCCCACAAGGTAGGTGATTTCAGGTTTTACTATACTTGTGAGGACATTTGGTCTCCACAATGTAGTATAAACTTGTACACACACACACACACACACACAAACACACATGTTGGTGCAGCTATCCTTATGAGGACTCTCCATAGACATAATGATTTTTATACTGTACAAACTATAGATTCTATCCCCTAACCCTACCCCTAACCCTAATCCTCACAAAAAACTTCCTGCATTTTTCCATAAAAAAAAAAAAAAAAAAGAAACATAGTTTAGTATGTTTTTTTAAGGTATTTGAATTATGGGGACACTAGAAATGTCCTCATAAACCACATTTATAGCATACTACCCTTGTAATTACCAGTTTATAATATAATAAAAGTCCTCGTAAACCACATACACACATGGGTGAAACGGGTGATTCTCATTGGATACTTTGTTTGTTATATGTTATTTCTGATAAGGGAATTTTAAAATTAGCGCAATCCTCTGAGTAGCAGGCTAACAGCTGGTTTGTTTACTAATGGTGACTGAGGAGCTCCTCTCTTTCACAATGCAGGTTTTTGACCAATCACAGGCTGCAGCACCTCACACAGTCCCACAGTTCCTATACACCCCAAAAGTATCTACCCCAAAGTAGAAGCTAAAAATGTCTCATAAAATGGCTTAGAGGAAATATAATTCCTTAGGTGCGAAAGTGATGAAAAGCACTAGTCCTGGGGAAAAGTACCTAAAACGGGCTTTAGTACCGCCAGCGGGAAAGGCCCTATAATGAAACATCTAATCTTCATGCTATGCCTAGTCTATTCACTAAGTGGTTAATTAAATGACTATTAGTTTAAAGCTTAGCAGCAGTGTTGGGCAAGGTACTTAAAATTTTTGCAAGATGAACTACTCTAACCAACTAACCTACAAAAGACAGCTACATGAAATCTGTAGCATATTTCAGAGATAATCTGAATACATAGCAAACATAGCTTGGTACATTGTGTTTGTTATGTTAGTCAGTTAATTGTTAGTTAATTAAACCATTCATGACTGTTGCTAAAGAGAAAATATGTGTGGTTAAAAAAAGGCCAATGTTACTTTAGACCAAAAGATCAGATACACTTTTAAACCTAGTCAAAGCTTGAAAAAGAAAAAAGAAAAACGTTTGGTAAATAAATTCCTAAATAGTGTAGGATTATCCATGAACGAAGCCATCAAATGAACACAACATCACATTCCACAAATCAGAGAGATCCCCCACCGAGCCATTAGAGAGTCATAAAAACGGTGCCTAAATTGCTGAAGGAGACTGTCTCTCCCATGCCTGCTTAACCTCAAACTAGGATTTGTAAAGACAGAGCTGACCAATAAAGACAACCCTTCTTTGTTCCACAAACTTAAACCCTCTGTAAGCCCAAATGGCCAAGTAACACCTTGTGACCTTAATGCATAAATCTGCGGTCATATCAGGAAACGGAGACTCGTGAAGACAGTCCCAAGGCCTGGAATCAACACCTAAAACAGTGACATTTGTTTCTCCCTGGGACACCTCCTCTCCCCATCTGCACATTCCAAAGACATTCTCTCTTAAATCAGCAGAGACCGCATGGATCCTCCTGAATTACAATGAACAAAACAACACCAATTCTATGACTCTTTATTCTGGATGATAATTAGTCATGAGATCCTCATTCGGCAAACAGCAGCTAAAAGGGAATGAATAAACATTTCACACAAAGTCCCAGTACTTGTGATTTAACCCTATAAAATATACAAGATGCATTTGGACCCAAAATATATACACCATACCTAGCCTTGCTAGATAATTCTGAAAATGACTCTATGATCTGTGATCACTTTTATAACTGACAAATTAATGATTATAGCCAATGTACCTTTTAAAATATGTGTAGTGATTTGTAATCACTTCTAACTAACAAATCAATAAGTATAATTATTAATCTTGTATTATTCATCTCATTCTACTAAGAATGACAACTATTCAAGGCTTAACCTGTTAATATACCCTGACAATCAGGTTTCTCATAATGTGTAATGTTTTATCCATGTTGTAAAACCAATTAATTAAACAGTATGATTTTTTGTTTTGTTACTTACACGTATAATAGTCACAAAAGTGTCACATTTAGTATGTAAATGCTTGCTTGTTTACGTAGAGAATATTGATGACAACGAATGTCATGTCTCTTGCACTGTTTTCAAGATATAAAAGTTCATGATTAAACATTCACTATTTTGAGAGGGAAGAATTTAAGGATTCTCCACACAAAGGATTGTAAATCAACTTTGAAAGGGACAGACCAGTTGACCATGTGACTTTGGAAAGCCACTTCTGATTGGCTCAGGACACCTTTGGGGTGCGGCCAATTTCTGTTCAAATGTTTCCAAAACAGGAAAAACTCTCTCTTGGAATCCTCTCTTGGAACCGTCACTTGGTCTCCTCTCTTGCTTCTTCCAGATCCTCCATGCCATTTAGAGTCCAAGGAAAACTTGGGATGCAAAGTTCCGAGGAAGCCTCTCACTCTCTGCTCTATGGTTCACACACGCAACGAGAGTCACGAGTCTTCCTTGCAGAAGGCCTTGTTTCAAAGCCACCTCATCATCCATCCAGAAAACAACTATCAGTGATCATAACAGAGTCCAAGACATCGACAGAACGAACTTTCTTCAAATGCCAAAGAACCAAGCAACACAAGGAAATGCAACGCAAGGAAACGCAACGACACGCAAGTACATCTCCAGACGTTTGCTCAAAGTGCTGGTGTATTAGTTAAATACTTTGGGTAATCCGATTGCAAATCGATTTAGACTCAGAGAAGGATAAATGGTTCTTAATGCTTTGTCTACAGACTCCATAAAGTTCATTTTCTCTGTATTGATCATTTATTTCACATTCTGTCACTACTCACCAACCTGTTTCATGTTGTATGTGTTAGATTAGTGTATGTTTAGAATAGCAATAAAGTTTGTCTGTATTCAAAGATAATTTGACTGTGGTATATTTTGATAAATAATCTCATCCCTGTTTTTAAAAGATTTCGCTTCAAAGCTATACCCAAAATATGTGTGATATTATTTTCAATAAGCCATGAGAATAATATCACTCCAGTAAGTGAATTAATCATAATTCCCTTATTAAAGCTAATTCCTTACAATAGAAATTGTGAGCAGATACAACGAGACGTTGTATTACGATTTTTTAATGGTGGAGAATTTTATTCAGACAAATAATCTAGTTATTTGTCATTTATCTTGCTTATAATGGTTGTCGAACATTACTAATTCTATTATAAATTTCCTTACATAATAATGATGTAGAATAAGGACAGTTTAAATTAATTCCTAGCTCACATACTGTTTCCTACAGTAGGCACAATTTTTCTACAAAACTATTTCAAGCCTTCTAACATCAGACTTTAGATCCAAAAAGTTTTTAGATGGTTGCTGAATCATCAAGTGATCAAAGTTTTCACAGAAGAGTTTTGCTGTGTGGAAGAAACACTGAATAATGACAAATGCAAGAATAGTTCTAAAAATTGTACAACATATAGCATATACAGTATATATTTGGCCAACAAAAACATCAGAAAAAAATCAAAGAGGAAAACAGCTCTCCAGTATACAGTATACATGGTTGAGCTACACTGACGATGAGAACTGTCTGTATTCAAAAATGTACCCAAACCTTCACTTCACTGCACTAAAAATGGAATCCTAGATGACTGCAGACTGGTCTAATGCCATTCTGCCTATCTTCTCCAAAAAGAGCTGAGATGGTTGGCATTGAAGCTATGACAGGTGTGTGACATATACTGTATTTACCTTAACATACTCTTGGACAAAGTTGAATTCTGTGGCGTTGAACTGAGCCACCTGGAGCTGTTCACAGGTGTCGTGTAGCTCTGTTCACTTGCCAGCATGCAGGTGATCAAATACTATAGACTAGAGCATGGCCTTTGGAATTGCACCTTGTCAAGTTGAGCACTATCAGCTGGCACCATAGCTTTCATGTTAAAAAGTTCAGTTTTGCTGATGATCAATATTGTTGTGTTTGGATACTAGGTGATGAAGCCAACATATTGTTATCAGTGCTGGGTAGATTAATTCAGAATTGTAATCCGGTACTGAATACAAATTACATGCTTCAAATTTAATCAGTAATGTAATCTCTAAAATTACTATTTTTAGGTAATCTAATAAGATTACTTTGGATTACTTTTGGGTTACCTCTGATCTGACTTTTGTTTATTTGATATCATATGCCAGGGGTGTCAAACTCAGTTCCTGGAGGGCCACAGTCCAGCAGAGTTTAGCTCCAACCCTAATTAAACACACCTGAAGCAGCTAATCAAGGTCTTCAGGAGTGCTTGAAGATTACAAGGAGGCATTTTGAAGCAGGGCTTGAACTAAACTCTGCAGGGCTGCGGCCCTCCAGGAACTGAGTTTGACACCCCTGTCATATGCATTTGAGTAGGATAATCTTGTACCATTTTAACAATGTTGCTTAAATGCATAAAAGAAAAAAAAAACGTAATTAATGAATCAAAATATGAGAATCGATAATTTTTTTTATTTTATTTTACTTGTTATTTGTCTGTTCATGACTGAAATAAAGGCATTTAAAGGATAATGAAACATATTTTAACTGATAAGAATAATTCACACCAACATAGCTGTTTAGAAGAAGATTAACATTCTTATGGGAGAGTTTAAAGAATAATGGACAGGTTATTCAGGGATTGTTTAACAAATGTGGTTTTACTTTTGCAATTTCTGCATTACAAAGGCCATCCATGAGATAACAGGTCAGGGCTGCATTTCCCAAAAGCATCGTAAGCTAAGTAGACCGTAGAAACCATTGGCACCAATGCATGCAATGCATTGCTTTCCATGCAGCAAATCAAATAGACACAACAGAAAATGCAAAATCAAACCACATGAAATCACAACATTTCCCCCTGAACATTAACCGCCACCCGACACAAACAAGCACCCCAGTGGTCAAAAGCCAACTGACAAAGACACACAAATAGCCAATAAAACAGCAGAAAATATTTAGAAACATAATAATAATAATAATAATAATAATAATAAATAAATAAATGCCCCTCCCTGAGAGCCTTCCAAAAAGGCTAAACAGCTGCCCCATTTCCTGATGTACATATCCAGGTTTCCTAGCCTTCTACATGCCATCTCATCAAACGCCGCCACCCTGCCCAACTCGGCGCACCATCCAAGAAATGCATCAGTCGACCTCCATCCCCTGAGGATTACCTGCCTGCCAGTCATCATGCCGGTCAGGACCCAGCTCTCCATATATCCATCACCCATATTCAGGACCACCTCATCATCCAAAATACACAGTCTGGGGCAAAATGAAAACTGAGTGTCCACTACATCACTTAAAGCTCTGAACCCTCAACCAAAATTCTTGGATCTTAACACATCCCCAAAAAACATGGGTTGTATCCCCATCTTCTGATTGGCATCACCAGCAGGTGGATGTGTCTTTAAGACCAAGCCTATACAATCTAGAGGGGGTCCAATAGAATCGATGCAAAATCTTAAATTGCATAAGACGCACCCTTGCATCTCTAGATGCAGACTTTATGTTTTTTTTAGAATCCTAGCCCACACTCCCTCCTCCAATACCAAGTTTAATTCTTTCTCCCATAATCTCTTGGTAGAAGTTAAAGCTACGTCCCTCAGACTCTGAATTAATAGGGAGTAATACACTGATGCCTCATGACCTTTTCCAAAAGCAGTAATCACCACTTCCAGAGTATCTGCTGCTTTATGGGGGTGTATGCTACTCCCAAAAATAGTACAGAGCAGGTGGTGCAGCTGTAAATACTTAAAGAACCTAAAATGTTGAACCATATTTTCAAAAGATCTCAACACTCCACTCTCATATAGGTCACCGAGCGTATTAACCTCCCTCACAATCCACTCTGACCAGCAGAAAGGGGACTTATTAATACGTAATTTTGGGTTCAGCCATATGCTCGAGGCAACATTTAAATAAATGTCCAAATTAAACACTCTGGACACTTTTGGCCATACCGCGTGCAAATGCGAGATAATGGGGTGTGACTCAACTTCTCCAATTAGTTTTTTTTCAAAATCCCTAAACCGAGACCAAAATTTCTAACACTAACTCCTCCTGGAGATTTTAAGCTACATCCACCAAACTCAGCACAGATCTTTAGACTGTTCTGGAATAGTGTGCTATATCTTTTCTAACTGATCAGACTTACATACAGCAAATGATTAAAAAAGGAAAAATCACTTACTGAAAATTACATTTATGTAGCGCTTTTCTGAGAACACTCAAAGCACTTTAAGGCCTTCATTAAGGCCTCAAATTTCGCTGCAATTTCTTGTTGCAATTAACATTTTGAATTGAAACAATGGATTATGCTATGACTTGCTATGAGTTGAGATGTTAATGTCAGTAGCTGCTAATACTATGAGCATGTGTGAACTGAGGACTTGAATGAGCCTGAGGCGAAATATAAGTTTCTTTATTAACAAACAAAATATACTGGAAATATGCTTATGACTAGTTTTATTAAATAACATTTTTATAACAACATGCAAAAACTTTTCAGTCAAAAGAAATATATATATATATATTTTTTTACGATTGTTTATTGTGCAAGCACATTATATTTTAAATTGTTATAAGCTGAATCATGTTTTCTGGTGAGTTGATTAAGACTAGTGTGACGAGGAGGGGGGCGTGGCCAGGCCGTGATGATGCACATTTAGTGGGTGGCATGCACGTAGTATGGGTAGCACGTGTGATGGCACCTGGGGCAGCAAAGAGTTAGGCCAATAAGAAGATAACCAGGTATGTGAAGGATGCAAAAGGTACTCAACAGCTGACTTTATTGAAATAACTGATTTATACTGAATAATTTAACTAACAAATTTTACAGATAAAACAATAAACAATACAACAAATAAATCTTAAATAAAATAATACAATAAACACAGAGATTTAAATTCAATGTTCTTTCCTTCGAATTGTTAATTTAATCTAATTATGCCTATTTAGTTTATTTGAAGCTAATAAAATGTTTATCAATTTTAATTCCTAATTTGATACCTAATTTAAATGTTTTATAATTATTTTTCCAATTAAATTCAATAAAATGTAAATAAAACCAAACAAATAAAATTACAGTTACCTATTAATTACCTATACAATTCAAATAAACAATTATACAATTAAACAAACAATAATCAATCAACTGAATTACCAAATGTACTAAATAACATTCAATAACTGTCCAGATTCACAAATACCTAAACCTTTTCATTGTTGAATGAATTCAAAGTAGAGATGTACTGAAGATTATTCGGAAATCCACGAACAGAAGATATTCACAGTTCAGATAAGACTCTTGGGTTTTTGGCTCGCCATCAAACTTTCCAGAAAGTTTCTGCAGAAACATCCACGATGAAATGCTCACTATCCTCATTGAAATTGTTGTCCAACTCGAACAAAACATATACAGTATATGCAAAACTAGCATGCACAAAGCAGGAAAACATTCACAGAATCAATTCCTAACATTTCATACAATTATTTTAACTTTCTTAACTTACATTACATGCATTAGCTTTAGCTCTAAATGCTATGCCTCGTGGTAGCATTTACACAACACAATTTCTCAACTAAGTTTACTCAAACAAGTTTACGTTTCTAATTCTCATTTATATTTAGAATAAAAGATTAAACTTACCGATTTCCTCGATAATTAACTAAACTTGTTCTTTTCTTCCAGGTTTTATCCGGATGAACAAGAAATAAAAGACTTTACTTCATCACTCAGCTTTATCTTGACTGGACATCAAGATTCACTCAGGTAAGTATTTCTCTCTTTTTCTAGAGCTTTAGTTTAAGAGTAAACTAGTCTTTTCTATTTTTTAGACTTTTGCTGCTATACATTTCTAACAGTGCAGTTGATCGGCATCTTGTTGCCCTTTGCTTCTTTGTCTGTTCTGTGTCTGTCTGCGTTAACTCTAGGGTGGAGTCAGTGGCTACAGCAAGATTGGCTGATTGGATAAATCACATTTGCAGTGCTGATCCAGACTTTTATTGGTCAAATTTATCTGCAATATGTTTTACATATATTTGCAAGTATTAATAATAAATATACAATTTTGCATATTTTTCTGACTCTTTGGTTTTCATTCTGTTTCTAGTTACTTGTCTTTAGTTTCTTCACATATTTTAGTTAAATATGCACTTTAATTAGTTTTAAGCTTATAACTTAGAAAACAGTTTACTCTGATTTTACTTCTAGGTTACACACGCCTGGCGCTGAGTTGACTAATCAGAGGGAGAGAGATAAGAGGGGCCGGAGACGCCAGTTCGAGAGAGAGAAAGAGAGACGCACGAAGCCATGTGTGTGTGTCTTTGTTTGTTTTGCAATTTATGTTATGTTTGAGTTCAGTTTGTGATTAAAGTTTTACGTTGACTGTTCAGATGCCGCCTCCTTACCATCTTAAGAACTTCGTTACAACTAGCCTCCTTACCATCTTAAGAACTTCGTTACAACTAGTTTATTCTGTTTATTTGCTTTAGACTCGTAGAGCATATCCGTGTTTGTGCATCAGTGTCTGTATTGAGTGCTTTAGGTGCAAAAGTTTAACGAAGGAAATTTATCCAAGGTGTAATCAATATTTGTCAGTCGAAGGCTATTCGACATGCAGGATCACAAAATGAAACACTGTTGAAGATTAACACCCTTATTATTATAACATAATTAAATAGAAGGTTAAAATCAGCAATATCCGTTCACATTTGGCTTTATTTGAATGATTCAGCATGAATACCATGACAATGGGATGCCAGAATTATGTACTAGTGACATCATTACATGATGATGTCAAAGAACTGCTGAATCATTTTTTTTATTTTTTTTTTTAAGAACTGATTTGCAGAAATGAATCGGACTTCCCATCACTATTATATAATAGAATTAATAATATGAAAGATAATGACATCCTTTGTATGATGTACACCACTACACTGCTTTTAGCTCAATAAATATTTTTGTTACAAAAACATATATATCATAATTTAGAAAACCTTGTTGCTAAGAAATTAAGTTGAGCTAATACCTTCACTACTTCTATTTGCACTACCGTGAAACACTGCTTAGAAGATTGACCTTGTACTCTTAATTGTAACGTTCTTTCTAGTGTGTGGTGAGAAACTTTAGAAATGTTTTTGTCATCATTAACAGCAACTCAAAGAGTTACTTTCAATCTATTTTTGTAGTTTTTCTTCAGTTCGAAACTTGTTCAGTCACAACACCAGATAGATGTGTTAGTTTATGAGGTCATTACTAAAAAACTGTCCTGTCCTCGACTGTCATTTGCAGATGGTTTTCTCACTGAGGGTAAACATATGCATCTCCACTGATGTTCAGATTTGGCTGCTTGCATCATAACCAGCAACCTCTGCCATTATCGACAGACAGCATGATGTCTTAATCTCCTGCTATGCAGAGAGTGCTGTCTCTGGCAGTGAGGAAGACCAGGCGGCCGCCCCTGGCAGCCCATCATAGCCCTGTTTCTGGGCTGGCTGTGTGTAAATCTCCCACCCCTGGGCAGTACTGAACTTCTGACCCACACTTGTCCTGAAGAGGTCTGTCGGTGCTGCTTAATCCTTTAATCCCGTTATCCATCCATCCATCCATCCATCCAGAGTCATCAAGCAAGTCATCAGCTAAACACACACACACACACACACACACACATGTTTTTGCGGCTATCCTAATGAGGACTCTCCATAGATGTAATTATTTTTATACTGTACTAACTATAGATTCTATCTCCTAACCCTACCCCTAAACCTAACCCTCACAAAAAAAAAGTCTGCATTTTTACATTTAAAAAAAAAAAAAAAAAAAAAAAAAAACATCGATTAGGATGTTTTTTTAAGCAATTTGAAGTATGGGGACACTAGAATAATTATAGCATAATAATAATAAATAATTTATAGCATAATACCCTTGTAATGACCAGTTTGTAACCTAAAAAATTCCTTATAAACCACCCACACACACACACACAATTTGCAATTTGGTAGCAAATTTAAAGGCTCTATCCTTACGTGTAGGAGGCTCATGAATGTAAGCTCCTATGCTGAACATTTCCTGCATAATATCTGCTTAGCATTTTTATCAACATAGCTATTTTCATTTTGATTCTCCATTGCGATGTGTCATGAGTGTACAGTGGAGAAAAAGAGGTTTTTCCTCCCTCTCTCTCTCTCTCTCTCTCTCTCTCTCTCTCTCTCTCTCTCTCTCTTACCGATGTCATATTTATTTATTCTTTTTTCAATGTCTGGGAGACAGAAAAAGAGATTATGGTGGTTCCTCCGAGGACTGCTCCTCCTGCCAAACTTTCTTTCATTGCTTTTGCTGCACTGCCAAAGCCTGCCACTGATTGGGCTGTCAGGGGTATTTTCCTACATTTCAATTTGCAAATTAGAACATCTTCATTTGACGCCTGCAGCCATCAACAACCAGATGTAGACTAATCGTTTAATCAACAATACACACATATTTTGTTGTGTATTTTACAATTTCTGGGCAAGCATATTCAGATATCATGAATAAACCTGTGTGTGAATCTATCGGTATTTTAAAACCAAGAGAATGTTTAATGAACTGTTATGAGCATACGTGTATAGGGTTGGGGAGTAATGGAATACATGTAACGGGATTACGTATTTAAAATACTAAATATTTATTACTGTATGTATTCCACTACAGTTACAATTTAAATAGTTGGTAATCAGAATACATTTACATTTCAAAAGTATTTTGATTACTGAAGAGATTACTTTGCCTTTTATTGTCATTTGTTTCATTTAATATTTAGTCTGTTGAGTTGGAAAACATTTATCCATATAAATGATGCGATCCGAGGAGCTTTTAAACAGCGGTGAAACACTTTCTTATGATTTGTTTCATTCATACGAGCGCTTTCATACTGTTGTGAGTGAAAAGGTGGCTGTGACGTCATTGAGGAACTTTCTCTTTGGAGCTTTTAATAGAGGAGCTACACTGTTTTTTTACAGCTTAACAAAAAAACAGTTAGAAACGCTTTGACAGATGAAACATAAATCCAATAAATACACGATTACATGCCTTGTCAATGTTTTTTTTATGCGGTTAGAGTATTTTTATTTTTTTTTACAAGAAATGCTAACCAATGTAGCCTTTAACATCGTATAGAAACATACAAATAATATATTTTCTGCCTCATTCTATGAACAGAATCCACATACGATCAGAAAAGGATGTTGTTGTGTTCACTGTGGGGGGTTTTTAAAGTTTGGAGCAGCAAAAATAGTTTATAAATGGTCATGTAAACATTTAGCTTTGTGCTAAGTTAAAATGCTATTTCTTGCCTTTACATGCATCTGTTACCAGACAGCAGACGCAATTATAATTTATAATGAATTCTATGATGAAAATGCACATTGAATCATAACTTTTTTATCTAGTAAGACCTTTGATATTAGGGCAAAGATATACTGCAAAAATCTTATTCTTAATTTATTTTTATTTTTTTCTGTAAAAATATCTAAAAATAATTAAAACAAGAAAAATTTACTTGAGTAGCGAAACTGCATAAGATATTTAGCCTTTTTTTCAGAGAACGTATTTTTACAGTGAAGTGTATTTTCTTACTTTATTTACTTTTTTATAGTCAAAACAAGTGAAAACATCTGCCAGTGCTGAAAAAGTAATCCAAAGTATTTAGAATATGTAACTGGTCTTGAGTAATCTAAAGGAATATGTTACAAATTACATTTTACAGCATGTATTCTGTAATCTGTAGCTGAATACTTTTTAAAAGTAACCTTCCCAACCCTGTATGTATAATCACATGAGGTTGGATTCAAGATAAACAGTTTCTGCAATGATACTCGTACACATTAATACTCTATATGCTGCTTATATATATATATATATATATATATACACACACACACTACCGGTCAAAAGTTTTGAAACACACTCACTCTTTATTCAAATTGTTATTTTTATTTTTATTATTATTTTTATTTTTTTTTCACATTTTAGAATAATAGTAAAGTCATCAAAACTATGGAATAACATAAATGGAACTATGGGAATTATGTTGTGACTAAACAAAATCCAAAATAAATAAAAATTGTGTTATATTTTAGCATCTTCAAAGTAGTCACCCTTTGCCTAGAATTTGCAGACAGGTACTTTTTACATTTTCTCAACCAGTTTCTTGAGGTATCACCCTGGGATTATTTTTAAACAGTAATGAAGGAGTTCCCATCTATGTTGTGCACTTATTGTCTGCTTTTCTTTATTATTTGGTCCAAGTCATCAATTTCAAAAACATTTTTTTTTTATATACATATACACAACTGGTCAAAAGTTTTGAAACACTTGACTGAAATGTTTCTCATGATCTTAAAATTATTTTGATCTGAAGGCGTATGCTAAAATGTTTGAAATTAGTTCTGTAGACAAAAATATATTTGTGCCACCATATTAATTTATTTCATTATAAAACTAAAATTGAATTAAAAAAAAAATAGAATTTAAAAAAATTTTTTGAAATTGATGACTTGGTCAAATAATAAAGAAAAGCAGCCAACAAGTGCCCAACATAGATGGGAACTGCTTCAATACTGTTTAAAAATCATCCCAGGGTGATACCTCAAGAAGGTGGTTGAGAAAATGTCAAGAGTACATGTCTGCAAATTCTAGGCAAAGGGTGACTACTTTGAAGATGCTCAAATATAACACAGTTTTGATTTATTTTGGATTTTGTTTAGTCACAACATAATACCCATAGTTCCATTTATGTTATTCCATAGTTTTGATGAATTTACTATTGTTTTAAAATGTGAGAAAAAAAAAAAATTATAATAAAGAATGAGTAAGTGTTTCAAAACTTTTGACTGGTAGTGTGTGTATATATATATATATCTATATATTAAACATTTTAGTTTTATAATGAAATAAATTAATATGATGGCACAATTATATTTTTGTCTACAAAACACTTTTCAAACATTTAAGCATATGCCTTCAGATCAAAAGATTTTTAAGATCATGAGAAGCATTTCAGTCAAGTGTTTCAAAAGTTTTGACCAGTAGTGTGTGTGTGTTTGTATATATATATATATATATATATATATATATATATATATATATATATATATATATATATATATATATAGTGCTGTTATTCTAATCATTATTAGAGTAATTTGCAATTATGACTCACTAAGAAATGTGCAAACTTATTCAAATGGAGCACTTTCTACTTTCTCCTCCGAGAGGCTAAAGCTATTCTTGCTTCAATCAAACTGTAGGCTATACATCAAAGTTAAAGACACACACCCAAAGTGAGACATCATTTAAATCTATTTGTGTCCTCACAAAGAACAATGTACAAAAGCAGTTTTTGATGTCCAAATTGAATATAAATTCCATTCTCTCTAGATAATTGTTGGAGAAGATGAAGAGGAAAAAAAAACTAATTGAAAGATATTGTTGAAAGGGATTTATCTGTGAAAATCCAGTTGATGGAGACTAAGGAACAGAGACACATGCTGACTATGAATTAAAGGGTAAACAGAAAGGGTTGACTAAGGGCAGAAAGCTTTACTGCTTAGCACCGACTCACACAGTTCCTCCAACTCGCGAAACACAGACTTTAACTTAAAGATGGAATAGGCCATTTATGTGAATTAAAAGAACCAATGAATGTGAACGCAGAAGGCATAGTTGATTAAAATCTCCCTTCTTTTAATTCTCAACAATCTTTTAAGACTTTCTGAGTGGTCCTGACCGAGGTGTTCTGTTCCTAGTCTCAGCCTCAGACAGCACGTCTACAGACTGCCCACAGTCTGTTCACTGACTGTCTCATGCATGTTGCACTAACAACTGGAAAGAACTTTCTCGATCTGGCAAACTCTAATCTGACTGGCACTTTATGCTCCTTCCCAGGAGTAAGGGCACGAAGGGCTTTTTATCAGCCCAGGTATCGGATTGAGGCAATGAGTGCTTTTGAGAATGAAATAATCACTGTATTTGCCTCAGTTTGCCAGGTTAGTGGCATCAAAAGAGTTTTGTTTGAGGCACATAGTAGTAAGTTAACTCACTATTCACGAGCAGAATTGTATATTTCACTTTGTTTTGAGTTATGTCTGTGAAATAATCAGTAATTATATATATTGAATTAACAGAAATTCTTATCACAAAGTTTAAAGACATTTTACATTTCCCCTATTTTTCCAAAACTGTGGTTGGTCACTTGACATCAGTCAGATGGTCTTTTCTTGTCAATGACCCCGTTTACACCTGGTATTAAGATGCATTTTTGGTGATCTGATCACATGTGATCAGTGCTAAAAACAGGTCTAAACGAGGTCTAAAATGTTTTGTGATCAGATCACAAAAAACACATATGAATGTGGTCAAAAACGCATATGACCGCAACACATTTGATGTGTAAACGCTCAAATGGTGGCATAGTGGACTAAAGCACTGAACTGGTAAGCAAAATGTTGTTGGTTCAATCCCCACAACCACCACCATTGTGTCTTTGAGCAAGGCACTTAACTCCAGGTTGCTCCAGGGGGATTGTCCCTGTAATAAGGGCACTGTGAGTTGCTTTGGATAAAAGCATCTGCCAAATGCATAAATGTAAATGTACTCTGTACTGAATGCTTCCCAGCAGCAGCGAAGGGTCTCCCCTTGACAGTCAATCAACCACTGCACTGAAACAAGAGTTTAAACTTTGTCGGTTATGAGTGGCTTAACCATCCGATCGGAAAATTTTAAAAAGCGGATACACACACAAACAGAAGAAATTCACGGATGTCTGAAATCAACGTGCAGGGATTTATGAGAAGCACAAACATCTGAAGCTCAGGTTAATACAGGTAATCCATTAAATAACATATATTTCTGCTCGAAATGTTGCTTTTGTGCTTAGATTCGATTTCAGCTGTATCTGGGAGAAAAAGTGCACCGTTTTTTATTTATTTTTTTTATTTTTTGCACTTTCTTTGTCTTTTCTGACTTTGTTGCACTTTAATGTCATGCAGTAACACTGTAACATAGTGATTGATGTGTGTTGTCATGAAACAGAGTCCCTCTCCTCCAAGTGGCCACAGGAGACGCATTTAAGTGATCAGATGTAAACGGCGATGTTTCTCACCTGACAACATGTGAACGAATCACCAGAGATGCATCTTAATACAAGGTATAAATGGGGTCTGAGTGTGTGGCCAAAATAAGTTGCAGTGCGGACCAGACTTTTTGCCGTTTAGTCAAAGGTCTAGCTGTGCGAAACGTCATGGTTACTGGTGTAACCTCCGTTCCCTGATGGAGGGAACGAGACGTTGGTGTCGATGTAGTGACACTAGGGGTCACTCTTGGGAGCCCGAGACACCTCTGGTCTTTGATAAAAGGCCAAAGAAAATTGGCGAGTGGTATTTGCATGCCACTCCCCCGAACATACGGGTATAAAAGGAGCTGGTATGCAACCACTCATTCAGGTTTTATGCTGAGGAGCCGATATAAGGTCCGGCCATTTCAGCGGGTAGTTCAGCGTTGTGGCAGGAGGGACCAACGTCTCGTTCCCTCCATCAGGGAACGGAGGTTACACCAGTAACCATGACGTTCCCTATCTGTCACTCACTCGACGCTGGTGTTGATGTAGTGACACTAGGGGTCCCTATACAAAACGCCACAAGGCTGAACTGTGTTACGTGAACTGGCGGTGTGTGGTGGGCAGACTTGCTGTGTGCCTCATAGCCAGCGCACCAGGTCGACACGTAACCTCCCCCAACATAGTTATGAGTGTTGAACGGCCCTTTTTGGGGACAAGTTGACTACCCAGAGATAGAGACAGGCTTAACCCAGTCGTGGCCTCTTTCCCCTTCTCTTTTTCCACTCCCTAAAAAAGAAGGGGGATTATCCGACTGGGCCGCCAGGTCTAGTCGGGGGTGTCCCTTCCAAGGGGAGGACACCGCGGAGACCACACCTTGCCCCAAGAGAGGGGGGGATATTTAAGTGGAAGAATACATCACATGGTCTTTCCAACCATGTGGAGAGCCTTCAAGGTAGATCCTGCCCAATGGGGGAGGAGTTACTACAAATATGGAGACTGGGGCAGAGGGGCTCTGCCCAAGGAAGACGCAGTTTGCCAGCAGGGAAACGAACTAGCGGAAGATATAGATCGCATGGGGTTAGCCTTACAGGGAACCGCCACATGCGGAGCACCTACCCCAGAACCGGGCTCTTAGTTAGCACGTGTACTGGGCCGGCAGCGAGTCTCTCCGAAAACTCGACTGCCACAGGGCTCGGAGGAAGTCAACCAGGGAACAACTTTTGTGAACACTACTGGGAATTAACAGCGCACGTCTTCAGCTCAAAAGGAGGTGGAAGGCGCTATGTGCAAGCGATACACCCGGCCAGCTATCCCGGGCTTATCCGCTTGTGTTGCGTGCCACTACCTGGGACGAAACCGGTTCCACCCGGAGGTTGTAGAACCTTGCAAAGGTGTTGGGTGTTGCCCAGCCCACTGCTCTGCAAATGTCTGTTAGAGAGGCACCTCTGGCCAGGGCCCAAGAAGCCGCTACACCACGGGTAGAATGGGCTCGTAGCCCTACCGGGGGCAGCATGTTTTGGGCGAGATATGCCATAGTTATGGCGTCAATGAGCCAGTGGGCGATCCTCTGCTTGGAGACAGCGCTTCCTTTCCGCTGTGCACCAAAGCAGACAAAGAGCTGCTCAGAGATTCTAAAGCTCTGCGTGCGATTCAAATAGATGCGTAAAGCAACGGACACAGCAACGACAGGGCTGGGTCTGCCTCCTCCTGGGTCAGCGCTTGCTGGTTCACCACCTGGTCCCTAAAAGGAGTGGTGGGAACCTTGGGCACATAGCCCGGTTGGGGGTCTCAGGATCACGTGAGAATAGCCCGGACCAAACTCCAGGCACGTTTCGCTGACAGAGAACGCTTGCAGGTCACCTACCCTCTTGATGGAAGTGAGCACAGTCAGGAGGGCAGTCTTCAAGGAGAGTGCCTTAAGCCTGGCTGACTGCAAAGCTCAAAGGGGGCTCTCTGTAGACCCTGAAAAACTACAGAGGTCCGATGAGGGAACGAGGCGCGGCCTGGAGGGATTCGGCCTCCTGGTGCCTCTTAGGAACCTGATGATCAGATCATGCTTCCCTAAGGACTTACCGTCGACTGCGTCATGGTGTGCTGCTATGACAGCAACGTACACCTTCAAGGTGGAAGGGGACAGCCTCCCTTCCAACCTCTCTTGCAGGAAGGAAAGCACTGATCTGACTGCACACCTCTGGGGGTCTTCCTGACGGGAAGAACACCACTTAGCGAACAGACGCCACTTCAAGGCATACAGGCGCCTCATAGAGGGAGCCCTAGCCTGATTGAACGCGTCCCGTCCAGGGGCCAGACATGGAGATTCCAGAGGTCTGGGCGCGGGTGCCGGATGGTGCCCCTTCCCTGAGAAAGAAGGGCCTTCCTCAGGGGAATTTGCCCAGGGGGAGCTGTCACGAGGAGCGTGAGGTCTGAGCACCACGTCTGGGCGGGCCAGTAGGGTGCTTACCAGGACGACCTTCTCCTCGTCCTCCCTGACCTTGCACAGGGTCTGTGCGAGCAGGCTCACTGGGGGAAAACGCATATTTGCGAATGCCAGGGGACCAGCTGTGTGCCAGCGCGTCTATGCCGAGGAAGGCCTCGGTGAGGACGTACCAGAGCGGGCAGTGGGAGGATTCTTGGTAGGCGAACATGTGCACCTGTGCCTGACCGAATCGACTCCAAATCAGCTGGACCACCTGAAGGTGGAGTCTCCACTCTCCCTTGAGGGTAACCTGTTGTTACGGCACGTCCGCCGAAGTGTTGAGGTTGCCCGGGATGTGAGTTGCTTGCAGCGACTTGGTGCTGCTAACTCCGTTGGAGGAGACGGCGGGCGAGTTATGACATACAGCTGGAGCGCGGACCGCCTTGGCGGTTGACATATGCTATCGCTGCTGTGCTGTCTGTCCGAACTAGCACGTGCATGCCCTGGATCAACGGCCGGAACCTCCGCAGGGCGAGAAGAATTGCCAGTAACTCGAGGCAGTTGATGTGCCAACACAGCCGCGGACCCGTCTAGAGGCCGGCGGCTGCGTGCCCGTTGCCAACAGTGCCCCAGCCCATTTTGGAGGCGTCTGTCGTGACCACGACGCGCCTGGAGACCAGTTCTAGCAGAACACCTGCTCGTGGAAACGAGAGGTCGGTCCAAGGGCTGAAAAGACGGTGACAGACCGACGTAATGGCCATGCGGTGTGTCCCGTGGTGCCATGCCCGTCTCGGGACTCGAGTCTGGAGCCAGTGCTGAAGCGGCCTCATATGCATCAACCCGATGCCATATGCCCCAGGAGCCTCTGAAAAAGTTTCAGTGGAACCGCTGTTTTCTGTTTGAACGCCTTCAAACAGGCCAGCACCGACTGGGCGCACTCGTTCGTAAGGTGCGCCGTCAAGGAGACTGAGTCCAACTCCAAACCGAGAAAAGAGATGCTCTGAACCGGGAGGAGCTTGCTCTTTTCCCAGCTGACCTGAAGCCCAAGTCGGCTGAGGTGTGAGAGCACCAGGTCCCTGTGTGCGCATAACCCGTCTCAAGAGTGAGCTGAGATTAGCCAGTCGTCGAGATAGTTGAGAATGCGAATGCCCACCTCCCTTAATGGGGCAAGGGCAGCCTCTGCGATCTTCGTAAAGACGCAAGGAGACAGGGACAGGCCGAAAGGGAGGACTTTGTACTGATACGCCTGACCCTCGAACGCAAACCGCAGGAAGGGTCTGTGTCGAGGAAGGATCGAGACGTGAAAGTACGCATCCTTCGGGTCTACTGCCGCGAACCAATCTTGATGCCGGACGCTCGCTAGAATGCGTCTTTGCGTCAGCATCTTGAACGGGAGTCTGTGTAAGGCCCGGTTCAGTACTCGCAGGTCCAAGATTGGCCGCAACCCACCGCCTTTTTTCGGTACAATGAAGTAGGGGCTGTAAAACCCCTTCTTCATCTCGGCTGGAGGGACAGGTTCTATCGCGTCCTTCCGTAGGAGGGTAGCGATCTCCGTGCAAGGTCGCAGCGTTTCTGTCTTTCACCAAGGTGAAGTGGACACCGCTGGACCTGGGCGGATGCCCGGCAAAGTGAATCGCGCAGCCGAGTCGGACGGTCCGGACCAGCCCTCGTGACTGACTGGAAAGCGCAAGCCATGCGTCCAAGTTCCATGCAAGGGGTACCAAAGGGACAACGTCATCGGATGTACCGGCAGGTGGGGCCTTGCGGCGGGGCGGAGCTCGAGGTGCCACACCACATCGTGGCCGTGCTGAGTCCGAGGACATCGAAGCACTTACCTGGCTCCTTGTGACCACCCCCGGAACAGCCTGGGATGGGGGAGGAAGAGACCTGTCCTCGTGACCCGTGGAGACTGTCACAAAAAGACGAAGATCTGCTTACCAGCTCCAGAGCAGCGGGTTTCGTTGTCCCTGGGTCGCCCGTCTCAGGGGCGCTTCGAAGACCTCCGTGGGTTCTTCGGTGCCGGCTGTGAGACGGGTGGCGTCGGCTTCCTGCGGTGGGCTCCACGCCGGGGCCAGGCCAGAGGGGCGGGCTGCGGCAGAGCCGGTGCAGTCACCGCAGGGGGACGCCCTCGGCGATGAGTAGATGGGGTGCAGGATCTTGAGAACTGCTGGGCAAAGTGCTCGACAGTGTCGCCGAATAGGCCCGCCTGGGAAATGGGGGCAGCAAGGAATCGTGTCCTGTCGGCCTCACCCATCTCGACCAGGTTGAAACAAAGGTGGCGCTCCTGGACCACTAGTGTGGCCATCGTCCGCCCGAGAGACCGCGCCGTGACCTCCGTCGCTCGGAGAGCGAGGTCGGTCGCCGAGCGCAGTTCCTGCATCAATCCCGGGGTGGAACTACCCTCGTGCAGTTCCTTTAGCGCCTTGGCGGACTCGCAGGAGAGCCATGGCGTGCAGGGCGGAGACGGCTTGTCCAGCGGCACCGTAGGCTTCGCCCGTCAGAGATGACATAAACCTACAGGCCTTGGACGGGGGCTTTGGGCACCCGCGACAGGTGGCGGTGCTCTGCGGGCATAGGTGCACCGCGAGCGCCTTTATCCACCGGGGAAATGCCGAATAACCCTTGGCCGCCCCACCATCGAGGGTAGTGAGAGCGGGGAAGCTGAAAAGATCGGGACCGGGCAGTAAAAAGTGCCTCCCACGACCTTGTCAGCTCTTCATGCACTTCCGGGAAGAAAGGAACGGGGCGGGGCGGGTCGGGGCGGGGCGTGGCGTGGCTTTGAGCGGCGCCGCGAGCCCAGGAACCAATCACCGAGCCGCTAGGGTTCAGGGAAGAGCGGTGAAATGCACTCTAACCGAAGCTCGCGGCTGTCCGGGAAAGCATGGCGTCATCTCCGCATCAGCCTGTGACTGGGCGATCAACCCTGAAGGGAGGAGCCCAGCTGAGGCTTCCGACTGGATGAGCCCGCTCTCCGATGCTGCGCTCGAGAGCTCATCACTTTCGCGGGCTCCGAATAAGAGGTCGAACTCGCCGTGAGACGAGCCGGCGGACTCACCCGGAAGCCCGCTCGGGGCAGACGAGCGTGCTGGGGAATGGGAGGTCCGCAGGGGGATACCCGGCGGAGGCGGTCCCACTGGGGTCCCCAAATCGCCCCCAGTGCTAGCCGCGCTGACCTCAAACCCATGGGTAAAAGGACCGAGGCGGAAGCCTCTGGGGTGGCTCGCTTTCTTACGAAGGCGAGCCGCGACCGCAACGTTGCCATGGACATATTCTCGCAATGAGAACATGACCATCCACGAACGCTGTCTCCGCGTGAGCAGTGCCCAAACACGAAAGACAGTGATCGTGACCGTTAGAAGGCGAGAGATAACGAGCACAACCAGGAATAACACACAATCGGAAAAGCATCTTTAAAAAGACGCGTCTTTAAAAAGACGTTCCGTGTGTGCGCTCTTTTAGAGAAATATATACTCTTTTAGAGGGGAAATATGCTCTTTCAGAAAATATACTCTCTAGTTTTTCTGCCGAAGCACCCAGGGGCATTCTCTGCAGTGCACCAGTGCAGAGGAGGGAGAAGCCGCTGAAATGCGCCGTCAGATCCAGCAGGTGAATGAACAGTAGTATTCAGCTCAGCGAGCATGACCGTTCGGCTCCGAAGAGAAAATCTGAATGAGTGGTTGCATACCAGCTCCTTTTATACCCGTATGTTCGGGGGAGTGGCATGCAAATACCACTCGCCAATTTTCATTGGCCTTTTATCAAAGACCAGAGGTGTCTCGGGCTCCCAAGAGTGACCCCTAGTGTCACTACATCGACACCAACGTCGAGTGAGTGACAGATAGGGAACTATCCTGTTCCAAATCTGTTCTCACTCCCAATGTATCAAATACTGACGCCTGTGCAAGAGCACTGAGCATCACTATATAGATGGCAAAAGCAGCCTATAGCATTTGTTTACTGATGCTACAGGTAAGCACAGGGCAGTCTCAAAAGGGAGGCCACAATGTCATTATTCTGATATTATTGCATTTGTTTAACTGCAATAAGTTCTATTATACTAAAATATTAGTGTAGATACATTATACTGTCATATCAATGTTTTTAATCCCCTAACATTTAACATGTATATAAAATGATTGTGACATTTACATTACACTACTATATAGATATTTTTGAGCACCTAACCTCATCCCTATGCCTAAAAAAAGACAAAAAGCACTATGGAAGTATTCCAAACTATACAACAGCTTTGTGGAAGGAACAGAATGAAACTTAAAGGTTTTAATCACTGAAAATCTTCCCCCTCCGTAAAGGCAATCACATATCATTCAAAAGAAACATGCAAACATGAGCTTGTTGCAATTGGTCACAATATACTCCAAAGCCCAATACAGCTGATATAATCATAACAAAAGATCCTGTCCTAAACAGTGATGGAAAAATTAAATAAGTAAATATAAGACCACCTGCACTGTACCTGCATTAACGTATAATCAGTGTTTCACCAAAATTATCTCTGTCAAAAACATGGATAGAGGGAGTACATTAACCAGACATAAATTTAAAGCTAACTGGACCTTTCTATCTAAAAATATACACAAATATTTACCTGACTTCTGGATGAACTCTGGCATGTTATCTAAAGTGTGTAGTTTGTTCATTTGAAATGCATGAACGCTGATATGCCAGTGGCAATAATCTGTCGCCTTCCTTTTTGCATGTGTTCAAAGGCTTCCGTCAGACAAGCCATGGGGTACTGTGTGAGATGCCATTATATCTACAGATTTTTATGCTTTGGAGATAAAAGGTTTTCATTAGAGGAAAAACATAACGATAAGTAAATTTTTGAGACGGCGCTCCAACAGAAAAGCAGAAAATAAAAGAAAATATGGTGCTGTCGATGGTGCTGATGCTGTCTTTTGAGAAACTATATAAACTATTAAGTGTATCTGAAGAGATAAAGTAATTTGAGGGTGATGGGATCTGACTACCAAAAGAACTCTTTCTGAACAAGTAAATTCTCACAAGTCACAGTGAACTGCATGGCAACTTTAAGAAATATTTGGAACACCTGAGAAGAATATTGCATCTGCCATCAGATTTCTGCCACTCTCCTTTACGTTTATGGCCCACACATACAGTAATTAAGTTCACCTTTTCCATATGCGAATCAGCAAATCAAACAGACAGTATAACACCTCTGGGATCTCAAGGGATTTCACACAGCCTTCCTGAAGTGCCCTCCTCCACAGACCAAACATCATTTAGATTGCAGACAGATATTGACACTCTAATGTATAAAACACATTCATACCACAAACATCAAAATTCTGAACATCATTACAGAGGGGATGCGTCTACTGCAGCTTATATGTATTGCAAGCTTACATGGAAAAGCATTTAATTGAAGAAATACATTGCATTTATTTTTTTCAGTACTTTTTGCTATTGTACAAAGTTCTGCTATTGTACTGTTGTAATTTGTGCTATTTTAACTTGTTGTGACAGCATACTTTAAAAGCTCGTAAATGTAGAACATTTGTACCACGAGCATTAAAATATTTAATTCCTACTCAGAAATCTCAGCAGCTTCAAGGCTAGGGTCATAGAGAGTGCTGCCAAAATGCTGTTATGATTCCCGGATTACAAGAAAAAATACCACGCTTTGAATTAACAGGCTGCCTTCGAATGCTTCTAAATGGATGCCAGGATTGGCATAGCTTCCTTTCAGCTCTCTGAATCATTTTAACATGCATCTGACCCACTTGGGTAGCAGAAAGAAAATAGCATAATCCCCTCCCCCCTCATTATGTCAGGAGAGAAGGTGTTATGCCTTTGCCCTCAATAACACCTTACCAGTGTTTCAATTATGAACATGTCAACTGACTGTCTACGTAATTAAAGGGGACATATGATTTCACATTACTGAGTGGGTTGGGCAGTCTGTGTTGTAAATCCATATACTTATTTATTTATTTATTTATTTATTTTAGCATTTTCGTGGAAAAGAATACTGTGACAATGGCATTTTTGGTTTATGATGAGTTTTATACAATCTTTGTGTTGAGAGTTACAAAGGCATTCGTCCTTAATTAGTTCCATTAGTATTCTGCCTAAAAATGCTGACTGAATAAAAAGATTGATCCGCTTGTACCCTGCCTGATTAAATTACCTCAGATTTCCATTTATCACCAAACAAGCACCAGTCTTTCAGGTCATGCTCACCAAAATAATATTCTTCATTAAGCAACACTACCTCATCTGTAATGGGTGGAGGTTGCAGTGTGAAGCTTTAACATATTTCCATTGATTATGGAATAAATAATGGGGTTGTACTTGCATATTTGATTATGGGGGGGGGGGGGTTAATACATCCACCAGGTTGGCACTGACCTTTGTACTGTATACTCACAACAACCGCAAAAATTATTTTTATATATAAAAATTATATTAAACATGCACAATTTAACCACAAGTATCAATGTATCCAAAGCATTTATACTTAGTTCAGCATAATTTTTTGTTCAACTTTCCAAATCTGATAGTTCCATCAGCTCCCATGGCCTTATGGTATAGCAAAGCGTATACTGGTTTTCATACTCCAGAATTTCAGTAGGGATACCTAGGTATTGTTTACTTTCTGTATCATTATGTCACATATTCCCTGTTTTTTGTATTGACTTATGTTGAAATTCTTGTTTAGTTCACATGTTTCTGTTTCCTGTTAGTTTGTAGTCCTTTTGTAGTTTCATTTTATGATTGATTTCCCGCTGATTGTTTCCACAGATGTTCCTCGTTCCCTTGTTTGCCCCTGTGTTTTTAAGCCCTTGTTTTCCCTGTTTCCTTTGTCAGTCTTTACATGTATTATGCTGTGCTTTGTATGTTTGTTCCCTGTGTTTTGTTTCTTTATGTTCTGAGTTACCTGGTTTACTTTTGTTTTATTAAAGACGCTGCATGTAGATCCTCCATTCTCTCCTGACTCGTTACAGAAAGACTGACCCCTCCAAAATGGATCTAGCAGCGTTCTGTATCCAGTTGAGCCGAGCGAACTTACCAATTAGAGAATACTCTCATCTGTTTAGCACCATCACCAGATACACGGGATTTACCAATTCCCACCTGAAATCCATGTATCAGATTGGACTCATAGCTCACATGTGGAGGGAATTGCCATAGACCGGAGATTATACATGGGAGGAATATGTGGAGTTAATATTAGAGACATTCGCTTCAGAGGATCCTCCTCTCTCAATCCCGGTTCCGGTTTTCGAGTCTTCCACGCCTGAGTCCGCTCCATTCCATGTCACACCAACGCCTAAGCCTGCTCCACACCATGTCACAGCTACGCCTGAGTCTGCTCCACGCCATGTCACAGCTATGCCTGAGTCTGCTCCACGCCATGTCACATCTACGCCTGAGTCTGCTCCACGCCATGTCACAGCTACGCCTGAGTCTGCTCCACGCCATGTCACAGTCAAGCCTCCCATGGCCCTTGTTTCCAAGTTAAATTATCCAACACTTATGTCGGTGCTTAGGGTCACGAAGACCCTTCCTCACGGCTTGTCAGTACTCATGCCTGCCACGGCCAATGAGCCAATGCCCACGCCTGCCACGGCCAACGAGCCAACGGCCACACCTGCCACGGCCAATGAGGCAACGCCCACACCTGCCACGGCCAACGAGCCAATGGCCACACCTGCCACAGCCAACAAGGCAATGGCCACGCCTGCCACGGCCAATGAGGCAACAGCCACGCCTGCCACGGCCAACGAGCTGGAAGTCTCGTCCATCCCAGAGCCAGCGTTGCCAGCCTTGTCCGTCCCAGAGCCAGCGATTCCAGCCTCGTCCATCCCAGAGCCTGCGCTGCCAGCCTTGTCTGTCCCAGAGCCTGCGTTGCCAGCCTTGACCATCCCAGAGCCTGTGTTGCCAACTTCGGTCATCCAGAGGAGGAGGAAGAGAAGAAAAGTTTCTGTTCCCAAGTCTATTCCCGTGTACACGACCACGGAGGTCATTTCCAAGTCTCTGCCCATGCCCACGACTACAGAGGTCATTCCCATATCCCGTTCCTCCTCCCTGCGGCCAACTCCTGACCCAGTCCCCACCTTGAGGTCATCTCCTTGGTTTCCTGGCTGTCCACCTGATCTGCTCTCATCTCCTTGGTCTCCTGGCCGTCCGCCTGATCTGCTCTGGTCTCCCTGGTCTCCTGGCCGTCCGCCTGATCTGCTCTGGTCTCCCTGGTCTCCTGGCCATCTGCCTGATCTGCTCTGGTCTCCCTGGTCTCCTGACCATCCGCCTGATCTGCTCTGGTCTCCCTGGTCTCCTGGCCGTCCGCCTGATCTGCTCTGGTCTCCCTGGTCTCCTGACCGTCTGCCTGATCTGCTCTGGTCTCCCTGGTCTCCTGACCGTCCGCCTGATCTGTTCTGGTCTCCCTGGTCTCCTGGTCGTCCACCTGATCTGCTCTGGTCTCCCTGGTCTCCTGACCATCTGCCTGATCTGCTCTGGTCTCCCTGGTCTCCTGGCCGTCCACCTGATCTGCTCTGGTCTCCCTGGTCTCCTGGCCATCCGCCTGATCTGCTCTGGTCTCCTTGGTCTCCTGACCGTCTGCATGATCTGCTCTGGTCTCCCTGGTCTCCTGGCCATCCAACTGATCGGCTCTGGTCTCCCTGGTCTCCTGGTCGTCCGCCTGATCTGCTCTGGTCTCCTGGTCGTCCGCCTGATCTGCTCTGGTCTCCCTGGACTCCTGGTCGTCCGCCTGATCTGCTCTGGTCTCCCTGGTCTCCTGGCCGTCCGCCTGATCTGCTCTGGTCTCCCTGGTCTCCTGGCCATCCAACTGATCGGCTCTGGTTTCCCTGGTCTCCTGGCTGTCTGCCTGATCTGCTCTGGTCTCCTTGGTCTCCTGGCCGTCCGCCTGATCTGCTCTGGTCTCCTTGGTCTCCTGGCCGTCCGCCTGATCTGCTCTGGTCTCCCTGGTCTCCTGACCATCCGCCTGATCTGCTCTGGTCTCCCTGGTCTCCTGGCCATCCAACTGATCGGCTCTGGTCTCCCTGGTCTCCTGGTCGTCCGCCTGATCTGCTCTGGTCTCCTGGCCATCCGCCTGATCTGCTCTGGTCTCCTTGGTCTCCTGACCGTCTGCATGATCTGCTCTGGTCTCCCTGGTCTCCTGGCCATCCAACTGATCGGCTCTGGTCTCCCTGGTCTCCTGGTCATCTGCCTGATCTGCTCTGGTCTCCTGGTCGTCCGCCTGATCTGCTCTGGTCTCCCTGGTCTCCTGGCCATCCAACTGATCGGCTCTGGTTTCCCTGGTCTCCTGGCTGTCTGCCTGATCTGCTCTGGTCTCCTTGGTCTCCTGGCCGTCCGCCTGATCTGCTCTGGTCTCCCTGGTCTCCTGACCATCCGCCTGATCTGCTCTGGTCTCCCTGGTCTCCTGGCCGTCCGCCTGATCTGCTCTGGTCTCCCTGGTCTCCTGACCGTCTGCCTGATCTGCTCTGGTCTCCCTGGTCTCCTGACCGTCCTCCTGATCTGTTCTGGTCTCCCTGGTCTCCTGGTCGTCCACCTGATCTGCTCTGGTCTCCCTGGTCTCCTGACCATCTGCCTGATCTGCTCTGGTCTCCCTGGTCTCCTGGCCGTCCACCTGATCTGCTCTGGTCTCCCTGGTCTCCTGGCCATCCGCCTGATCTGCTCTGGTCTCCTTGGTCTCCTGACCGTCTGCATGATCTGCTCTGGTCTCCCTGGTCTCCTGGCCATCCAACTGATCGGCTCTGGTCTCCCTGGTCTCCTGGTCGTCCGCCTGATCTGCTCTGGTCTCCTGGTCGTCCGCCTGATCTGCTCTGGTCTCCCTGGACTCCTGGTCGTCCGCCTGATCTGCTCTGGTCTCCCTGGTCTCCTGGCCGTCCGCCTGATCTGCTCTGGTCTCCCTGGTCTCCTGGCCATCCAACTGATCGGCTCTGGTTTCCCTGGTCTCCTGGCTGTCTGCCTGATCTGCTCTGGTCTCCTTGGTCTCCTGGCCGTCCCCCTGATCTGCTCTGGTCTCCTTGGTCTCCTGGCCGTCCGCCTGATCTGCTCTGGTCTCCCTGGTCTCCTGACCATCCGCCTGATCTGCTCTGGTCTCCCTGGTCTCCTGGCCATCCAACTGATCGGCTCTGGTCTCCCTGGTCTCCTGGTCGTCCGCCTGATCTGCTCTGGTCTCCTGGTAATCCGCCTGATCTGCTCTGGTCTCCTTGGTCTCCTGACCGTCTGCATGATCTGCTCTGGTCTCCCTGGTCTCCTGGCCATCCAACTGATCGGCTCTGGTCTCCCTGGTCTCCTGGTCGTCTGCCTGATCTGCTCTGGTCTCCTGGTCGTCCGCCTGATCTGCTCTGGTCTCCCTGGACTCCTGGTCGTCCGCCTGATCTGCTCTGGTCTCCCTGGTCTCCTGGCCGTCCGCCTGATCTGCTCTGGTCTCCCTGGTCTCCTGGCCATCCAACTGATCGGCTCTGGTTTCCCTGGTCTCCTGGCTGTCTGCCTGATCTGCTCTGGTCTCCTTGGTCTCCTGGCCGTCCGCCTGATCTGCTCTGGTCTCCCTGGTCTCCTGGCCGTCCGCCTGATCTGCTCTGGTCTCCCTGGTCTCCTGGCCATCCAACTGATCGGCTCTGGTCTCCCTGGTCTCCTGGTCGTCCGCCTGATCTGCTCTGGTCTCCTGGCCGTCCGCCTGATCTGCTCTGATCTCCCTGGTCTCCTGGTCATCCGCCTGATCTGCTCTGGTCTCCCTGGTCTCCTGGCCGTCCGCCTGATTTGCTCTGGTTTCCCTGGTCTCCTGGCTGTCTGCCCGATCTGCTCTGGTCTCCCTGGTCTCCTGGACACCCGCCTGATCTGCTCTGGTCTACTTGGTCCTCCGAGCCTGCAGCGTCACCCTGGCTCTTCATCCCTCTGGCTCCACCTTAGTTTCAAGCCTCCCTGACTCTGCCTTGTTCCTCTGCTCCCCTTGCCCCTTGTGCCCCCTTGAACTACCTGTTTTCCCCCACACCTCATGGGCAATTTGTTTTTTGCTTTGTTTTTTGTTTTGTTTTTTGGATCGTCTGGAATCCGCTCCTTAAAAGGGGGGCTCTGTCACATATTCTCTGTTTTTTGTATTGACTTATGCTGAAATTCTTGTTTAGTTCCCATGTTTCTGTTTCCTGTTAGTTTGTTGTCCTTTTTGTAGTTTCATTTTATGATTGGTTTTCCCCTGATTGTTTCCACAGGTTTTCCTTGTTCCCTTGTTTGCCCCTGTGTATTTAAGCCCTTGTTTTCCCTGTTTCCTTTGTCAGTCTTTACATGTATTACGCTGTGCTCTGTATGTTTGTTCCCTGTGTTTTGTTTTATGTTCTGAGTTACCTGGTTTACTTTTGTTTTATTAAAGACGCTGCATTTAGATCCTCCATTCTCTCCAGACTCGTTACACATTAATGCAGAGTATTCTGACTTCCTACTCTTTTGACAAACTTATTTTTACATACTGTGTAGCGAGAAGTATGCAATTTCAAATGTAGGCCATGTCCGTTATGTACACAAGCTTTGGCTAAAACCAGAAAGAAAAACATAGTAAGCACAGAAATGTTGCACAAACAGTTTTTGTACAACAAATTATTCCCAATCTGTTGGCAGAGATCTTTCTCTCTCACTGTTTCTCTGCCTCCCTCACACATCTCACATCATCTCCAAGCCCTCCCACTGCTCTCAGAGAGGCTTCTGGGGAGAGGAAGTGATTAAGAATGGAGCACCACTCCAACTGCTTTTCTGAGCTTTTCTATCAGTGACAATTGAAATGACTAACACACAAAGAGTGCTGTCCAGGTGTCCGCACAGTGGTTGATTGACAGGTGAGGTGAGGTGCTTTGCTGCTGCTGGGATGCATTCAGGATGAATTCACGTTTACACTTCAAATGTGATGCATATCAGATGCATTTTGACCAAATTCGTATGTGGTTTTTGTGATCCGATCATAAAACGTTTTAGACCCTGTTTAGACCTGTATTTAGCACTAACCACATGTGATCGGATCAGCCAAAATGCATCTTAATACCAGGTGTAAATGGGGTCATAGAGCTCCTTGGTCTGGACAGATTCCAAGAAGAGGAACATTCCATTACACTTTACATAAATACACACACTATGTGTGTATCATGTATCATGGAGACATTTGGAGCACAGACACTGAAGTAAGATTGTGTTCACAGCTGAAGCTCGGCCTGAGAGACTCCTTTAACTGATCCACCAGGAGAATAATTAGTCGAGCAGAGAGTGTACAATTGACTGAAGCGAAATTATTTCATTAGCTGTACTGAACCCATTCATTGTCCCCACAGACTACACCTGAATTGAGAAGACAGAGATAGTCAGTGGGAGAGAAAATCAAGTTGCTAAGCTGTCTGTTCATCTGACTAGAATTTTAAGCCATTTAATCTAAATCCATACTGCCAAGTATCAAAAGGCACAGGCAAAGGTAGAGCTTGATTAATAATTCTCTCCCTGTCAGGAGTTGCACGGAAGCAGAGCCTGACATGTTTGTTAACCTTGAGTACGATGTAAAGAGTCGCTGGCTGTGTTCTGCTCTTAAAAATATAATGCTGCTTTTACCTTCAGGGTTTAAAGAACAAACACTTCTAATATTTTAAATAATCTTACAAACAAATAAAGATACAATTATGCTGCAAGATAAGGTGAAAGCTAAACTGTGTACTTTTTTTCTTTACATTTTTCGATGTTAAAATACTTTTCCTATCGCATCTTAATATTCAGAAACAACTATAAGTAAGCCATTTGTAGGTTAATTTCCCTGCATAAACACTGTGATGCTATCAAAAACATTGATCTGTCTGTTTGAGCACCCCACCAGTCTGACAAAACGACACTGGCTCAACCAATGCCATGAGTTTGGAGCAGGATTATCTTTTAATTTTTATTTATTTTTTTATTTTTTTACCTCTGACCAATTATAGAGTATTCGGGAAATCTTTTTGAAAACAATTGTTATTATTGTTAAGTATGAGGTTGGCCATGCTATGACTCTAAATCAGAAAAGACATGTACACACACTATCAAACCAACATCCAGCAAAGGATAAAAATTAATTTGTACTCGGAGAGGCATCCAAGCATTAAACAAAAGCGCTGTCCATTGGAGCTGTCCGGACTCTGTTTTGTAGTTATTTGAATGGAACAAATGGAGCATTGTTGATTTTCCCTCTCTTTCAACTTCTCTGTCAGTTTTTAACTGTCTGGACACACAGTTGGGAAAACGGATCTTAATTCTTATTCTGCGAGGAACAACAACTTAGAGATTCAGAGAGTATACTTTAGTGTTCCAAAGGCAGCACTTACTCAGGCTTAACTTTATTACAGACAATTTCAAGAACATAATTTTCCCCTTGACAAAATCCATGGAGGTTCCAGGACTACATTCACTGATGTCAAGGATTTACACCAGACCACCCAATTTAAGATGAAAAACACAATAATTCATATTCAGACATTTAAGGACAAAGGGATAAAGATTCACTGCAATGCATTAAAAACAAACCTTTCTGTGGTCAGATCAGATTAAGTTTGGAATAGGGCTACATGTTTAATTGAAATTAAATCGAAATCGCTATATGACCTTGTGTGATTATTAAACAACAAAGGGCTGCGATTTCATTTAAATAAATAATCCGCTCACACTGCCCGCTTTAAAGTTTATGCACTGTTCTGTCCTGTCTGTATCATGTTAGTGCACTGAGAACATTATATTTTAAGACAGGTGTGCTCATTACATCAATCGCAAGATTGGTCGATCTTAATTAGGAAAAAGATGACAGAGATAAAAACTACATACTGTAATAACGAAATCTTAAGGAATGGCTTTTAATTTCCTCGCTTCTGCAAGCACGCGCTGTTTGACAGACACGCTGTATGTGTGCTTGCTTAATGAGCATGTGTAGCAGGGATATGTTGTTACACCAGATTGTGAATTAATTTTGTTTTATTTTGTTATTATTTGTTATGGGGTAATTTAGTTTGAAAGGGGTTTGTTGTGTATTACCGGGGATAATTGTCACAGCATGCACATCAGCTGACATCATGCGTAGACTAGAGTATAAGCTGTAGCGTGATCCGGGTTCAGCCTCTTTTCAGTGATGCCAACAGAGAGGAGAGGTACAATTCTGCCGGCTCGGCTAAACTGTTATAATATCATATCTGTTTATTGTTCATTTCATGTCTAAATGGTTAAATGTGAGAAATTGTTATATGTGTTGTCATGCTTGATCATTAATTCGAGTTATTAATGTGTTAAATTGAGTTTATTCATATTTTACCATGGGAAATCTCTCATCACTGTAACATGGTGGAGTGTGTGTGCGCTGCGTGGGAGACACGTGCGCTAGCGGCTAAGTGTGACTGTATACAATTGTGTAATGTATATGTTATATTTTATAAAGAGGTTACAGTACTGTGCAAAAGTTTTAGGCACTTGGGAAAAATGTTGCATAGTGAGGATGTCTTCAAAAATAATGCTATACATAGTTGTAATTTATCAATTAATGTCATACAAAGTCCAGTAAACATAAAAAAAGCTAAATCAAAATTTGGTGTGACCACCTTTACCTTCAAAACAGCACTAATTCTCCTAGGTACACCTGGATACAGTTTTTCTTGGTTTTTGGCAGATAGGATGTTCCAAGCTTCTTGGAGAATTTGCCACAGTTCTTCTATCTCTTTTGGCTGTCTCAATTGCTTCTGTCTCTTCCTGTAATCCCAGACTGACTCAATATTCAGTGGGGGGCTCTGTGGGGACCATGCCATCTGTTGCAGGGCTCCCTGTTCTTCTATTCTATTCTATTTGCAAAAGAAATGTTTGGGAGTCTAAAATGTATATTTCCTATTGACACACTAAAGGTGAAAATATAAATAACCATCTTAAGGCAAATGTTTTTGTGAAGCATCTTATGTACCTAAGACTTTTGTACAGTACTGTATATATACAATATATTCATGTCCACAGTATATCGTGTGTTTTATATTTAACTACCTGGTGTATTCAGACAGGCAGGGCAGAGTGAGCACCACGAGAGCTAATGCTTATCTGTTTATGTTTGTGCTACACAGGTATGTTAATAGGTAATTAATAAACACTGTACTGTTTGTTGTTGGTTGAATGTATGGTATATGTGTATTTTATGTGAATGAATGTAGTTTTTGTGTATTCTTAATATATATATATATACACTACCGGTCAAAAGTTATGAAACACTCATTCTTTATTATTATTTTTTTTCTTCACATTTTAGAATAATAGTAAAGGCATCAAAACTATGGAATAACATAAATGGAACTATGGGAATTATGTTGTGACTAAACAAAATCCAAATAAATCAAAACTGTGTTATATTTTAGCATCTTCAGAGTAGTCACCCTTTGCCTAGAATTTGCAGACATGTACTCTTGACATTTTCTCAACCAACTTCTTGAGGTATCACCCAGGGTTCAAACATTTAAGCATATGCCTTCAGATCAAAAGATTTTTAAGATCATGAGAAACATTTCAATCAAGAGTTTCAAAACTTTTGACCGGTAGTGTATATACAGTGCATCCGGAAAGTATTCACAGCGGTTCGCTTTTTCCACATTTTGTTATGTTACAGCCTTATTCCAAAATGGATTAAATTCATTATTTTCCTCAAAATTCTACAAACAATACCCCATAATGACAACGTGAAAGAAGTTTGCTTGAAATCTTTGCAAATCTATTAAAAAAAACAAAATAAAACAAAAAAAATAAAAAAATAAAAAAATAAAAAAATAAAAAAAATAAAAATCACATGTACATAAGTATTCACAGCCTTTGCTCAATACTTTGTTGAAGCACCTTTGGCACCAGTTACAGCCTCAACTCTTTTTGAGTATGATGCTACAAGCTTGGTACACCTATTTTTTGGGCAGTTTCTCCCATTCTTCTTTGCAGGACCTCTCACGCTCCATCAGGTTGGATGGGGAGCGTCGGTGCACAGCCATTTTCAGATCTCTCCAGAGATGTTCAATCGGGTTCAAGTCTGGGCTGTGGCTAGGCCACTCAAGGACATTCAAAGTGTTGTCCTGGAGCCACTCCTTTGTTATCTTGGCTGTGTGCTTAGGGTTGTTGTCCTGTTGGAAGATGAACCTTCGCCCTAGTCTGAGGTCCAGAGCACTCTGGAGCAGGTTTTCATCAAGGATGACTCTGTACATTGCTGCATTCATCTTTCCCTCGATCCTGACTAGTCTCCCAGTTCCTGCCGCTGAAAAACATCCCCACAGCATGATGCTGCCACCACCATGCTTCACTGTAGGGATGATATTGGCCAGGTGATGAGCAGTGCCTGGTTTCCTCCAGACATGACGCTTGCCATTCAGGCCAAAGGGTTCAATCTTTGTTTCTCATGGTCTGAGAGTCCTTCAGGTGCCTTTTGGCAAACTCCAGGCGGGCTGTCATATGCCTTTTACTGAGGAGTGGCTTGCGTCTGGCCACTCTACCATACAGGCCTGATTGGTGGAGTGCTGCAGAGATGGTTGTTCTTCTGGAATGTTCTCCTCTCTCCACAGAGAAATGCCGGAGCTCTGTCAGAGTGACCATCGGGTTCTTGGTCACCTCCCTGACTAAGGCCCTTCTCCCCCGATCGCTCAGTTTGGCCAGATGGCTCGAGGAAGAGTCATGGTGACTCCAAACTTCTTCCATTTACAGATGATGGAGGCCACTGTGCTCATTGGGACCTTCAATGCTGCAGAAATGTTTCTGTACCCTTCCCCAGATCTGTGCCTCGATGCAATCCTGTCTCAGAGGTCTACAGACAATTCCTTGGACTTCATGGCTTGGTTTGTGCTCTGACATGCACTGTTAACTGTGGGACCTTATATAGACAGGTGTGTGCCTTTCCAAATCATGTCCAGTCAACTGAATTTACCACAGGTGGACTCCAATCAAGTTGTAGAAACATCTCAAGGATGATCAGTGGAAACAGGATGCACCTGAGCTCAATTTTGAGTGTCATGGCAAAGGCTGTGAATACTTATGTACATGTGATTTTTTTTTGTTTTTTTATTTTTAATAAATTTGCAAAGATTTCAAACAAACTTCATGTTGTCATTATGGGGTATTGTTTGTAGAATTTTTGTAATGATGAGGAGGCGGAAGCCGAGGAAGAATCCATATGCGGATGTTTATTCAAACAGTCCATCAAAATCCAAACACAGGCAGTGAAAACTGTCAGAAAAACAGGCAGTGAGGTCAAAAACACAGTAAAGCAGTCCAACCAGGCAAACAGGCAAAAGGGGAGATCCAAAAGAGAAGTCAAAACAAACAGATCAAAACACTAGGCAATAAGGCAATGATATAAACGCTTGGTAAGGCAGATGATCTGGCAATACTTCGCAATATGGGAATGAGCATGCATGGCTTATATACTATGCAAACAGGAAATGACATTACAGGAACTGATGTGGCAGGAAACAGGAAGTGACAGTTCAGAATTCAGGTGAGGGCTCCCTCTGGTGGGCAGGAGACCGCTCAGATGTTACAGAACCCGCCCCCTCTAGGAGCGACTCCTGGCGCTCGGCGTGGACGTCCCCGTGGTCGTGGTGCTGGGCGGTCTCGCCTGGCTCGATGAAATTCCTCTATGAGTGAGGGGTCCAGAATATCAGAAGCAGGTATCCATGATCTCTCCTCAGGCCCGTATCCCTCCCAGTCCACCAGGTATTGGAGCCGACCCCCTCTACGCCTCGAGTCCAGCAGAATGTTCACCCTATAAGCTGGCGATCCGTCAATGTCCAGCGGAGGCAGTGGTTCTTGAGACTCAGCGTTGGGATCAGCATTCAGGTGGACCGGTTTGAGGTGCGAGACATGAAATGATGGAGAGATGCGGTAGTTAGCAGGAAGCTCAAGCTGATATGTAACCTCATTTATCTGTTTTACGATTTTGAATGAGCCAACATACCTTGGGCTGAGCTTCCTGCTCGGCAGACGTAACTTGATGTCCCTCGTAGAGAGCCAGACCCTCTGTCCCGGTTGGTAGCGAGGATGTGGGCACCGTCTTCGGTTAGCCTGGAGTTCTTGCCTTCGTACGGCTCTTTGAAGATGGACATGAGCGCTATCCCATACCCTCTCGCTACGACGTATCCAGTCTTTGGCCGCAGGAACAGAGGAAGGTTCGCCAGACCACGGAAACAAAGGAGGTTGATATCCTAGCACGCATTGGAATGGGGTTAGTCCTGTAGAGGCAAGGGTTAATGAATTCTGTGCATATTCTGCCCATGGCAAGAACTCTACCCACCGATTCTGTTCCCGGCTACAGTATGTTCTCAGATATCTACCGATTTCTTGATTCAGTCTCTCGACTTGACCGTTTGACTGGGGGTGATATCCTGACGTCAGACTCACATTGATGTCTAATTGTCGGCAGAAGGCTTTCCACACCTGAGATGTGAATTGAGTCCCCCGATCAGAGACGATGTCTTCAGGTAAACCATAGATGCGGAAAACCTGGTGAAACAGGGCTTGAGCCGTTTCCATGGCGGTTGGCAGACCCTTGAGGGGAATAAGACGGCAAGACTTGGAGAATCTATCAATGATGACAAGAATTGTTGTGAAATTTTCGGATGGAGGGAGATCAGTAACAAAGTCTATTGACAGGTGAGACCATGGACGTTGTGGGATGGGTAGTGGTTGCAGAAGACCAGATGGCAGTTCCTTGGGGGTCTTCGATTGTGCACAAACTTGGCAGGCTTTCACGTAATCAGTTACATCTCTGTTCATCGTTGACCACCAGAAAGCATTGTGGATTAATTTGATTGTGCGTGAGATACCTGGATGACCTGAGGTGATGGAGGTATGAACCCATTGCATGACCCATTGTCGTAGTTCCTGGGGAACATATTGTTTGTTCGGTGGGCACATAGCAGGTGGAGGATTTTGCTGCGTGGCTCTTTGGATCTCCTCCATGATGACCCAGTTCACAGGAGCGATAATTACAGAAGAAGGGAGAATGGGTTCAGGAGAATGAACTTGGAGAGGAGGGTCATGGCATCTGGAGAGGGCATCTGCCTTGCTATTCTTACTTCCTGGGCGATATGTCACAGTAAATTGGAATCTTGAAAAGAACAGTGACCATCTGGCCTGACGTGAGTTTAGTCTCTTGGCACTCTTTACATACTCAAGATTTTTGTGATTGGTGATAACCTGGAATGGGTGAATGGCTCCCTCCAACCAGTGTCTCCACTCCTCTATCGCAGCTTTCATGGACAGTAACTCCTTATTTCCAACATCATAGTTTTTTTCGGCAGAAGTGAGTTTTCTTGAAAAAAAATTCACACGGGTACAACTTAGCTGGTTGACCCTGACACTGTGACAGTACTGCTCCAATTCCGCAGTCAGATGCATCCACCTCCACTACAAATGGGAGGTTAGGGTCAGGGTGTTTCAGGATAGGTGCCGAAGTAAAACTTGACTTGAGTTTTGTGAAGGCGATGGTGGCTTCGTTTGTCCATTTTAACTTGGATGGTTTCCCTCTCATAAGAGACGTCAAAGGAGAGGCGATCATGCTGTAATTCCTGATGAAACGCCGGTAGAAGTTGGCAAAACCTAGAAATCTTTGAAGTTTCTTGATTGTGGATGGTTGGGACCATTCTGTGACTGCCTGGATCTTGGTAGTGTCCATCTCCACTCCCTGATGACTTATGTGATATCCCAAGAACGTTGTTTTCTGAACATGGAACTCACATTTCTCAACTTTTACATAGAGTTGATGCTTAAGAAGACGAGAGAGGATGTTTTGGACATGTTCAATGTGTTCAGCTTCCGACTTTGAGTAAATCAGGATATCGTCAATGTAGGCAATAACATACTGGTTCAAGATGTCTCTGAAGATATCGTTAATGAATGACTGAAACACAGCTGGCGCGTTGGCTAGCCCAAACGGCATCACCAAGTACTCATAGTGACCTCTGGTGGTGAGAAATGCAGTCTTCCACTCATCACCTTCCTTAATCCGGATGAGATCATAATTATAATTATAATTTTCTTTATTTATCACACATTATACATTTGCACATATACAGTGAAATTCTTCTTTTTCACATATCCCAGCTAGGCTGGGGTCAGAGTGCAGGGTCAGCTATGATACGGCGCCCCTGGAGCAGATAGGGTCAAGGGCCTTGCTCAAGAGCCCAACAGTGGCATCTTGGCAGTGCTGGGGCTTGAACCCCTGACCTTCTGATCAGTAACCCAGAGCCTTAACCACTGAGCCCCTAGTAAGCGCTTCTTAAGCCTAACTTGGTGTATATCTTTGCTTCACGAAGTTGTTCCAGGGCAGCAGGAACAAGAGGGAGCAGATAGCGGAATTTTACCATCACGTTGTTAAGTCCACGATAATCAATGCATGGTCGTAGAAACCGTCCTTCTTCTCAACGAAGAAGAAACCTGCTGCTGCTGGTGAGGTTAAAGGTCGAATGAATCCAGAGTTAATAGCCTCTTCGATGTAATCTTCCATGGCTTGAGATTCTTGACGCGATAGTGGGTAGACTTTACTCTTAGGTGGCATGGCATTGGGCAGAAGGTCGATGGTGCAATCCCAGGGGCGGTGTGGTGGTAGCTGTGTAGCTTTGGATTTGCTGAATACCTCTAAGTAGTCGTGATAGCAGGCAGGAATTTTGGGACTGGGGGCAGTGAACGGACTCTCAACACTCGTGGCGAGACATGGTCTTGGCATATTGATGTTCATGCAATGGGTGAGGCAGAATTTGGACCAGTGAGACAGTTCTCCATGATACCATGATAGTACAGGATTGTGAACAGATAACCATGGATGTCCAAGGATGATTTCATACCTGGGTGAGTCAATGATGTAGATTGATATGTTTTCACTATGGAACAGACCAATTTGTAGCTGTGCAGGTGCAGTTTGTCGGGTGATACCTCCCTCAATGGGTTTATTGTTGACATTAGTGATGCAAATTGTGGGAACACAAAGTAACGTAGGTAGACTGTATTTCTTGACAATATCTTTGTTGATCAAATTCAGAGCAGCACCAGAGTCAATCAACGCAGTCAAGGTAATGGGACCATTTTTTGTAGTCAGCTGAACAGGAATCAACAACGATTTTGAAATCTGAAGAAAGCATTGATTAACACTCCCCCGTCTGGTAGTAGTGGTGGCTCTCCCGACTTTGTGTGGGCACTCGACGTTATGGTGGCCTGCTTCACCACAGTAAAAACACAGATCATGTTGGCGGCATCGAGTTCTCTCTTCATCAGATATATGTGCATAGCCTATTTGCATGGGTTCTTGGTTGACGGTTGGTATAGTGAGGAAGTGTGTGTGAGGCAGATGAGCAGATTTCCTCTTAGGATTGTTTCTCAACAGGTTATCTTGATGGCCATAGTAACAAACTCAGAGAACGTTAAATCCTCACCCTTGCAGGCCAGTTCCGTCTGAAGCTCAAGGTTTAAACTCTGTTTGAAAACAGCCCTTAGAGACACATCATTCCATCCACTTTGAGCGGCAAGGGTTCTAAGTTCAATAGCGAAATCTGCAGTGGTACGGTTGCCTTGAGACATGTGTAACAATTGTGTGGAAATATCCTTTCCCCCTCGGGATATTCAAACACATCTCTGAGTAGTTGTAAGAAGTATGCAAAGGAGGAATGAAAATGTGAATCCGTCTCCCAAACTGCTGCAGCCCAATCAATCGCCTTACCAGATAACAATGACATCAGAAAAGTGCATTTACTTGCTTCACTTTGAAACTGATCTCTCTGGCTTTCAACATAAATGCGTGCTTGTCTGATAAAACCACGACATTGTCCTGCAGAGCCATCAAACTTGTCTGGCAACGTCAGTCTTACCGTTGGTGGTGTAGCCGAAGGAAGCGATCGAATATAGTGGGTCAAATGATCGTTTGCCGACTGCAGTTTGTTGAGCTGCTCTTGGTAGTTCTTCAGCATTTCGCTCTGATAAGCAAACGCCGCTTGAAGCTGAGAAACTTCCACTGGATTCATAGTAGGCGAAGTATTCTGTAATGATGAGGAGGCGGAAGCCGAGGAAGAATCCATATGCGGATGTTTATTCAAACAGTCCATCAAAATCCAAACACAGTGTCAGAAAAACAGGCAGTGAGGTCAAAAACACAGTAAAGCAGTCCAACCAGGCAAACAGGCAAAAGGGGAGATCCAAAAGAGAAGTCAAAACAAACAGGTCAAAACACTAGGCAATAAGGCAATGATATAAACGCTTGGTAAGGCAGATGATCTGGCAATACTTCGCAATATGGGAATGAGAATGCATGGCTTATATACTAAGCAAACAGAAAATGACATTACAGGAACTGATGTGGCAGGAAACAGGAAGTGACAGTTCAGAATTCAGGTGAGGGCTCCCTCTGGTGGGCAGGAGACCGCTCAGATGTTACAATTTTGAGGAAAATAATGAATTTAATCCATTTTGGAATAAGGCTGTAACATAACAAAATGTGGAAAAAGTGAAGCGCTGTGAATACTTTCCGGATGCACTGTATATATATATATATATATATATATATATATATATAATATATGTGTGTATATATATATATATATATATATATATATATATATATATGTGTGTGTGTGTATATATATATATATATATATATATATATATATATATATATATAATAGTAACACTTTATTTTGATGGTCCCAAATAGATATTTAACTGACTATAAGTGACTTATCAACTGGCTTGCTATAGCTAGTAAACAGTGTTTTGACAAACATTCAGTAGACTTTCAAAAGCCTGTATAACAGCAGCAAAATAACAGCTTATCGACTGACTTGCTATAGGTAGTAAACAGTGTTTCAACAAACATTCAGTAGACTTTCAGTAGCCTGTATATAGATCTTTATTAATGACCTTTTAATGAACTTATGTTCTCAACAATAATGTAAGTTATTACCGGCGGGAACAGTCAACGTAAAATTTAATGATATAAATGAACTTAAAACAACATAAAACATAAACGAACAGACACACATGCAGTGCGGCCTCATGCGTCTCTCTCACTATCTCTCAAACTGGTGCCTCTGGCTCGTCTTTATCCCCCTCCCGGCTGATTAGCCCGATTCAGGGCCGGCCGTGTGTCCTCACGGCCCGGCCCTGCCCTCCTCCTCATAATTCTTCTCCATTGCCCAACTCAGGCCAGGGAAACCCCCAGCATGACGCACTGCCCTCCCTTCCTGGAGGGGGGGCATTGCCCTTCCGGCTATGCCTGCCGGTAGGACTTCCCCACCTTTCTGGAGCCCTGGGAGAGACGAGGGGAGGGAAACTAATGCTCTCTACTGCAGACTACTGTAACACTCTCATTGCAGGCCTCCCTGCATGTGCAATTAGACCCCTGCAAATGATCCAGAATGCAGCAGCACGTCTGGTCTTTAATCAACCAAAGAGAGCGCATGTTACACCACTCTTTGTCTCTCTTCACTGGCTGCCGGTTGATGCACGTATCAAGTTCAAGGCTCTGATGCTGGCAACAGTCACTGGGTCTGCTCCAGCATACCTAAAATCATTTCTGCAGAGCTACGCGCCTACTAGATGCCTGCGGTCGTCTAAGGAACATCGCCATCGTGTACCAACAAAAAGAGGCACCAAAACACTTTCCCGGACTTTCAGCTTCATCATACCTCGTTGGTGGAATGACCTTCCCAACCCCGTTTGTGAATCTGACTTACTTTCTGTCTTCAAAAAATGGCTAAAAACACATCTTTTCCATGAGTACTTAACCAGTCACTAAATAATAAAAAAAATTAAAAATTCCTTGTTGCATGCATCTGTTTCGAATGCTATTCTGATGCTAGTGAAACTTTATGATATGGCAATTTTCGTACCACTGTCTCCTTAACCCTTTAAAGCCTGAGCCCAAAATTCCGAAAATTCCATTCTGTGCCAGAATATGATATTCATATCCATATTCATATTACATTCATATAACATCACACACCTGAACTGTATATACCATATTGAAGAGAAGAATTTTCACATGATATAAATATGTATGATTATTTAAGGCTAATCATTCTTTATCAATAAGATTTCACACAGCAATTTTTACAAAAATCTTCTCGGCCACCATACTTCATCAGACAACTGCATTTTCAACCATTTTAATTACAAGCTAGAGGGAAACTTGGAGTGTATGAAATATACATAATTTTGTGGGCAATGTAGAATAGCAGACAGATTAGAAATATAATCTTTTGTTTAAAGTGCAACTATTATGGTTTTTAAATGTGCCTAATTTTGTTTTAAAGGTCTCATACAATAGATTTACATGCATCCAAGGTCAAAAAACACTATAATTTGCTCATAATTTAAATTGCAGCATTACCTTTTTTTCCCAGTGTCAAAAACGACTCGTTCAATAATCCGTTCTAAAGGATTCATTCTAAACTCCTCTTTTCAGAGAGCCTACTCTGCTCTGATTGGTCAGATGTCCCAGTCTGTTGTGATTGGTCTACCGCTTACAGCACGTTTCGGAAAGGAAATGCCCACTACCATATCCGAGTTTCAGCTCTGTCTGAAAAAATGTCTGTTTTACCTTACCAATTTGAGCACGAGTCCAACAATGATGCATCAGAAGATCAACCCGAAACACCATTACGACGACAACAGGACGTTTCTCAGTGATAAGTTTATATGTAGTTTGACAATAACGTGGGTTAGCAGAGGCTAACAGCTAACAGGCTAACAGCATGCACTGGCTGTACATGTAAACAGACCAGAGGCGGGTTTTTTGTTACCAAATTATGTGGGTTAGTACAGGAAGTAAGTCTGGAATTACTAACGACTCGTTTCAGGTGTTCAGAATCAGTTCTTTCTTTTGGGTGTCAATAACTCCATATTTCATGCACTTTGATTTTTGAAACTTTGCAGACTTTTTTACATTCACAAACAGCTATATAACAAACTACATGAAAGGTAATATATGAAAAATCATAATAGGTGCTCTTTAAAAGTTATGACCATTCTAGTGATTAGTGGGAAAATGGAATAAAACAAACATTTAGAATGTTAAGATACATTTCACATGACCACTCCTCAAATACTCCTTTTGAGCACCTGTAGTAATAAATTGAGATTGCATCTGAAATTGAAGGACACAAACACTGAAATATACATTTTATGTGTTCAATAAAACACACACTTTATTTAATTTGAACATTAGAATTACACACAAATTACACAGCAAAACATACAAAATCAAACTTTCGAACTTTCTACAGTAAATATATTTTTAATAAAGAGTGCAGGAACAGAATATATATAAATTCATAAATACTCAACAACTGCAATACCTGTGGAGAGAAGAGAGGGAGAAAAGAGGGGAGGGGGAGGGGGAGGGGGAGTTCAACAACACCAGTAAATACAGCCCAACCTAGGCCTCTTCGCGAAACTGGTCACGCTCAGCTGAGTGCCAAGACTGAAAACAGTTCCTATCGCGAACCAAGCAAAGTCTTTTGCCATTACATTCAGTCCTACTTTTCCGATAGCATAACCATAATCTCTTACAGGACTCTTCAAATTTAGGGACATTGGCTGTGTGGAGTGATGACGAAGGAGGGACTACAGGCTTTAGTGTATGCAAAGGGAAACTTGTGTGAATATCGATACCTCCCTGCTGACAAGCCAGGTTTTCTCTGAAATCTATCTGGGTTAAGTTCACTGGTCTACGCTCATCCCCTGGTGCCACATGCATGTGTTGCCATTCCTTAAACAATATGAAACTATTGATGACGGCAATGTCTATGAAGTGGAAAAAAAGAGTCTTCCACCACTTCTGAGTTTTTTGTAGGACGTCGTAATATTTTATCATTTGGTCTGACCTATCAACACCGCCCATGTTTTTGTTATAAACTCTGATGACAGTGGGCTGGAGGGCTACTTCTTTTGTCCAGTCGCCATCATTTTTTACAAACCTAGTAATTTCGGTTGAGCCATTTGCATTGTGGAAATTGGAGAGGCATGTAACTGCACGCGTGTCCTTCCACTGAATTACAAGTATATTCCCCTCAGTCCTACACCACCTCATATCCCCACAAGCTGTCTTGCGTTCCCATCTTTTGATGTCTTTAAATTCTGTAGGAAACGGTTTACGTCTCACCCTGCATGTCCCACAGGCATTAGTGCCCATTTCTAACAACTTAACCATAAGAGCTGGGGAAGTGTAAAAGTTGTCAAACCAAACATTGTGGCCCTGGTCTTTGAATGGCTGCAGTAATGATTCAATTACTTTGGTGGCCAAGTCAGTGACACGGCCATCATGACTATATGTGTAAACATTAAAGTCGAGAGTATACACCGAGTCTGATGTTACAATTACCCATCATTTAAAACCCCACCGAGTAGGCTTGCCCTTCATGTATTGTTTAATTCCTGACCGAGCTTTAGACTTGACCATACGTTCATCTATTGCAAGATTTTGGTTAGGCTGAAAGAGCTGCTGGCATTTTTGTTTGAGGTAGTCCATAAGATAACGCAACTTCCTAAGGCGATCCTGATTATCCTCTGTGGTAGGGTCTACAACATAAAGAGCTGCTATAAGAGCCTTGTAGTGGTCATGTGACATAAATCCCCTCACCCACAAGCCCTGAAGTGACTTGGTTCCCCAATGATGATGGGAATCAGGGAGAATTGAAAACCCCATGTAAATGAGCAACCCAAGAAATGTGTAAAATTCATCGGGGGTCACCTCCATCCAAACTCCTTGGTAGCTGGAATATGACGGACAGTTTAGGACGAGCTCACACCCCTGACGGTTTCTAAAGCTGCATATCTCAGCAACTACAGCCTGAGTAAAAAACAGCATGAAAAAGTTAATTTCTCGCAACATCATATTGGAGGTTGACCGCACAGCCTGACGCACGCTACATAAGTCAATACCGAATGGATGGCTAGGCTTAAATGGGAGAGGTTTTGGTGCCTGTGAATCTATGTCAGAGCATGAGGGATAAGAAACAGTGTCAGGGAAGTGTTTACGCTTTCTAGCTGACTTGGGAACTGTGCGAGAATGGCTAGCCATACCCAAAATAATAAGAGTAACAGTGTTAGTGTTACTGTGAGTATCAGTTATATGAGAAATAGAAACAAACAATACATACACATTCATACATACCTAGTTGATGGTCTTGGCTGGGGATCAGGTTCCATCTCATCCTCCATCTCCTCGTGGTCCGGGTCTTCCTGCAGTAGTTCCTGGTCCAGCAGATCTTCCTCGTGTGTGCTCATGCCCTCATGAGCCATGTCCTCCTCTGCTATGAACTTAAGCTCATCAGCAGTCAGCTGCCTCCTCCTCTTGAGGGTGCTGAGCAGGGAGCCATAGTCTCTATCCATCTCTACAACAGAAAAAAAGTACAACAATTGGTAGCCAGCAGTGTGTTCTTCACAAATCCATACACTGAATAGTCACCAAAGGCTTGCAGACTAAGCAGAATGTCTAACTGCAGACAGCCCTCTCACACTTTCCTTGTGAACAGGAAGCTACACACAATCTAAAATCATGTCTGTGTGATGGATGGGTAAGGGTATCTGCTAAATTATAGAAAGATATCTACCATTTTTTTATTACATGGTAAAATCAACAAGCTAGATAACTTATCTAACTAGCAGGCCTGTTTCCAGGCAGGTCTGAACAGCATCTTCTCTCTGCCTCACATTACTTCAGGCAGATTTTTCACAAGCAACAAAATTGGCCAAAAAAGTTATAGATATTTATCTAAAAATGTACATAGTATTGCTAGCTAATGTTTATTTAGCAAGTTTCACAGAAATTTGCTTAAAAATAGAGGCTAGCTGCCTGTCCGATGAACGCCGACAGTCATGTCATTTTTTCCAGAAATAACTAGCGTTACTCCTACAAATAAATGCTTCATAACTAAAACGTTTTGACTTTCAATAGACAATACTGACAACACATGTTAAATAACTTGTCTTAGTTTTCAATTTGAAGCAGTAAGTCCAACACTGGAGTTAATCTCCCGGCGTATCCTCTTTGGCTCCGCTCAGGCAAATTGAGGATGACGCTGATGACGATACATTTATTATTCACACCTAGTAACCCCTTAACCAATCATATGTGCTTTTAGCTTATATTGTCATGAGTATCTGGCAGTTTTCAGAAATAAAATCAGTGATTGGACAGCGAAGATACTGAGACAGGAACCATGGGAATAATTTTTCCCAAATTTGAACGCTCCAGCTGGTAAGGGTTAAGATGATTTGCTTATAATGTATTCCTCTTTTGTAAGTCGCTTTGTATAAAAGTGTCTGCCAAATGAATAAATGTAAATGTAAATGTGAAAAGGGAGAGGGAAAGAGCAAGGCGGAGCAACAGAGAGAGAGGAGAGAGAGAGAAAATCTTGGCAGCCGGTTCCCAAACACGCTGTCGCCTGGTCCTCAACCGCTCCTCCGTCCTCTGATGGACATCAGCTTGCTCCTCCCCCTGGTGGATGGCAGCGAGTCCTCCAGCCCCTGGTGGATGGAACCACTCCTCCCCTTCTTCTGCGGACAGCAGTGGGTCCTTCGGCTCTTGGCGTCCAGTAGCGACCCATCCGACCCTGGGCAGACGGCTGCAGCTGCTCCTTTGGCAGACGGCAGCGGCGAGGACTCCACGACAGTGCATCCCTCCTCCCTCCCAGATTTCAGTACCACTGTAACAGTATAAGGATGGGCAAGGAGGAGGCGGGAACCGGCTGAACAGACTAAGTAAAATTCTATGATATAAATGAACTTAAATCAACATAAAACATAAACGAACAGACACACATTTAGCGTGGCCACATGCATCTCTCTCTCGAACTAGCGCCTCCAGCTTGTCTTTATCCCCCTCCCAGTCATGTGCCCTCACGGCCCAGCCCTGCCCTCCTCCTCATCACACATATGTAGCCTCTTATGCTCCTCCAACTCAAATGGTGGAAGAGAAAAGGACTGCAAATTAATAAACTGCGAGCGAAAGGACGTACAGTTGATTTTAGGCAAATAGCCCAAACGAAGTCTCAACACGACCTTGGATAACCCTGGCACAAAATCCATGCACAAGGGATTGATCAACAGGGCATGCAAATCACCAACCCTCTTAAACGATGCCACTGCTAATAACAGGGCCATTTTAAGAGTCAGAAATTTATCAGATACTGATGTTAAAGGCTCGAACGGAGCAGCCAAGAGCGACTCTAACACCATTAGATAAATCCCATAAAGGGACACGGATGGGACGAAAAGGTCTAAGCTGGCATGCTCCGTGCATAAAACGAGAGACAAGAGAATGTATTCCAATAGAAACTCCATTCACCAGCACATGCTCAACCGCTATAGTGGCCATGTAAACTTTAAGTGTTGCTGGGGTAACTCTGGCCCTAAAACGCTCTTGCAAAAACATCCAGCACTGAACCGACTTGGCAGTGGACTGGATCCTCACTCCGCGCTATGCACCAAGAGGCGAAAATATGCCATTTAACCCTTTCCAGCCGGAGCGTTCAAATTTGGGAAACATTATTCCAATGGTTCCTGTCTCAATATCTTCACTGTCCAATCACCGATTTTATTTCTGAAAACCGCCAGATACTCATGACAATATAAGCTAAAAGCACATATGATTGGTTAAGGGGTTACTGGGCGTGAATAGTAAATGTATCGTCATCAGCGTCATTCTCCATTTGCCTGAGCGGAGCCAGAGAGGATACACCAGGAGATTACCTCCAGTGTTGGACTTACTGCTTCAAATTGAAAACTGAGGTGATATTTCGAGGTAAGACAAGTTATTTAACAGGTGTTGTCAATATTGTCTGTTGAAAGTCAAAACATTTTAGTTACTGTGGCAGCGGGGGCGTGGTCAAGCATCTCTCCGGAGAGAGAAAGCGGTAAGGGCGCTTACACCTGAGCTAAATTATGTCTAACACCTGTCTCTAATTTCAGTGAGCACGGGGAGAGCGGCATAAAGAGAGCGACACAACACTCAGTGCAGAGAGACTGGATACGACAGAGCCGAGCAAAGATTTTTCTAGTAGTAAAAGTTTATTTATGAAAGCTGTGTGTGTTAGTTTAGTGTGTGAAGGTAAGCTGTAAATTGGTGTCGCCAAGAGGGGAAAATAAAGCCTGACCTGAAGAAGGAAAAACTGCTCCTCGCTTCATCTTTTACAGTTACGAAGCATTTATTTGTAGGAGTAACAGCGCCCTGGCGGATTATGTATGCCACAGTTGCTGTGTTGTCCATCCGGACCAACACCTGCTTGCCCTGAATCAACGGCTGAAGCCTCCGCAGGGTCAGCGATACTGCCAGCCACAGGCAGTTGATGTGCCATTGCAGGCGGGGCCCTGTCCAGAGCCTGGATAATGCCTGCCCGTTGCACACAACGCCCCATCCCGAATTTGAGGCATCCATCGTGACCACGATGTGCCTCGAGACCTGCTCTAAGGAACCCCTGCCCGTAGAAATGGCAGGTCTGACCAAGGGCTGAAAGTTTGACAGCACCGTGGCATGATAGTAATGCGCTGGGTGCTGTGGCGCCATGCCCACCTCGGGACTCAAGTCTGTAGCCAGTGCTGGAGCGGTCTCATATGCATCAACCCGAGGGGGAGTACCAACACCGAGGATGCCATATGCCCCAGGAGCTTCTGAAATTGTTTCACCGGGACCGCTACCTTCTGCATGAAGGTTCTCAGGCATGCCAGCACCGACTGTCAGGCCAATGAAAACTGGCGAGTAGAATTTGCATGCCACTCTCCGCCCGGACATACGGGTATAAAAGGAGATGGCATGCGCGACTCATTCAGACTTGTTCTTCAGAGCCAAGCGCATGTGTGTACATCCCGTCACCTTACCTTCTGTTGCTGGAATTAAGCAGTCATCCTCACATGATCAAGTGTTGTGCTTCCCCTGGGTGCTTCGGAGTCCACAGGTGTTAAAAGAGTATATTTCAAAAGAGTATGTTTTCTCTAAAAGAGCTCGCACAAATGATTGCTGTCTTTTTAAAGATGTCCTTTCACCTTTCTGCTACTGGGTGTGGCCGTTATCTCTCCCCACCGGATGGCCACAAAATCTGTCTCGAGTACTTGGGTCGCCAGCACACCGAGGCAGCTTTCGTGGAGTGAACAAACCAAACGGAAGAGTGACGAATTTGTGTAATCTGAACGGTGTGGAAAAGGCCGTTTTTTCTCGGGATAATGGAGTTAAGAGGATCTGCAAATATCCCTTAGTTAAATCCAGTGTCAAATAAAGTTGAGCTGCACCCAACCGATCAAGCAGTTCATCAATTTGGGGCAAATTTAGACACCACGTTGACTTTCCGGTAATCAACACAGAACCAGACTGACCCATCACTCATAGGTACATGAACAACCGGGCTCACCCAATCGCTGTGTGATTCTTCTATTACCCCCATTTCGAGCATTGCCTCTAATTCGTCCCGAATCACCTTTTTCTTGTGCTTGGGTACACGGTATGGCCGACTACGCACAACCACTCCCGGTGGGGTCTCGATATGGTGCTGTATAAGTTTAGTCTGACCGGGAAGAGAAGAGAACACATCCGCAAACTCTTTTGCAACCTGGCCACCTCCGTCAGCTGGGACAGTGAGAGGTGGTCTCCGCAAGGTACCGGGGTGTATGGATCGACTTTGGACTTCACCTCTGGCCTGAGCTCTACCCTCTCCAGAACTACCGTCGCTTTGGACACGGGGACTGCCTCTCTGGGCGCCGGTTTAGGTGGAATGACTCCCCATTCCTGGGGAGCGGGTATAGGGCAAGAAGGAGGAGAGAGAGGGGCAAGAGGAGGAGGAGGAGAAGCAAGAGAGGGAGGGAGAGAGAGAGAGAGAGAGACTTCCTGGTAGGCCGCCATGTGGCTTTGGCCAGATGGACGGCGTCATCCACCAACATGGGGTGATGGCACTGGATCCATTCCGCAGTTCCTCAGGGCAAATGAATGGTTAGTTGCTCCAGCACCATCAGGTCGATAACTTCCTCCACGCTGCACCCTTCCTCGGCCAGCACCCATCTTTAGCAGGCATCACAGAGCTGCTGGGCGAACGCGAACAGGCGGCCGGCGTTGCTCAAGGTAAGGGAGCGGAATCGCTGGTGATGTTGTTCAGGGCTATGGCCAACCTGTTGCAGGACAGCAACCTTCAGCTTGACGTAGTCCAGGCGGTCCTCTGCTGGCAGTTGCTGCCATGAATGCCTCCAAATTGTCTTGGGGACCCAACTTAGTGAGCAGGAGGTACAGACTCTTCACTGCCTCCGAGGTCATGGCGGAGGATCCGCCTGAAACTGTAGTGATTTCTACTCAATTCACTGATGACGTAGTGATTTTTGATCATGTGTCACTTAAGGTGTGGTTATGAGTGAATCAGATGACCCCTCCCCCTTTGCAATACGGGGCACCAGTTAAGAATACTATCTTAACAATTTAAGAACACTCCAAAAAGAGCTGTTCGATCATTTAGAATTAATGTAAACTAGAGGGAGTTGGTCAGATGATTTATCTGAAGGATTTGTGAGAGTCTGGACAACTAGTAGAGTCTTTGATCATCAACACAATGAAGACACAGTTGTAATAAAATTAATGACATTTATTAACAATAGATATGCAAGAGTAAATACCACAATGATTAATAATGCTAATAATGAATATGCACTGCTAAAGGATAATAAACTAATAACCAAAAAGGAATGTACTGAATTAAACAATAAAACAAATAAATGATTTCAACACAGAATGTATAAATGCAATGCTGTTGAACTGAATGTAGCAATGGGAGATAATTGTATGGCAATGCTCCTTATGGGAAACCACCTAATGGCTCTGGCAAAATGGTGATAAATAATGCTTATTTATCATTAAACAAATAATATACCTATTATTTGTAACAAGCTGACCTCAGGTAACTGTTATCTAAGTAAGTTAGAAAAACATATGCTGCAGGTATAAAGTAATGCCAAGGTCTCTAGAAAGAGGTTTGGTAAGTTTATATTTACGTTCCACACAGTCGGGTGATCAGTCCGGCAATAGGGACATCTTCCACAGGTGATGCGGGTAGCGTGCAGTGGGAAGGGCGCAGAGTTGCGATCCAGTAGTCATTTCCACGCTGGGCTGGAGGATGCTGAACTTCGGTTGCACCAGGAGGGTGCTTAAAGAGTGGACTGGGCAGCGGGGTCAGTTGAATCTTCACAGGGTCCTTTGCAGGCTGGCTGCGTCACTGAGGAGCCGTGTGGGACAGGCAATGTCTGCTGATGCAGAGGTCCTTTGTGGACTGGTCTGCGCTGCTGGAGGGGCTGTAAGGGTCAGATAAGGTCCCTCAATGCTGGGGCCCTTTTTCAGCTAGAGTGCAGCAATATAGCAATAAAGCAATATAAAAGGTTTTACTCGCAAAAGCTTAACCTCAACTATCTTGTAGCCTCTTTCCTCGTCAGGTCAGAAACTTAGGATGTGGTGTGTCTGCTAATGTCTCCTTTCCCGTCGAGTTGGAAATGCAGGACAAGGGTATGTCCCGGGGGACATATTTGTCCCTTTCTGATGAGGAGGAGATTGAAATCTGGTGCCTTTCCGATCCTGGAGTGTGATTGGCCACTGGTGTCTGAAGTAGCCATGGTGTTGCCCGCCCTAGTATGGAACTCATTTGCATAGCATAAAGTATAGTGTTAAATCAGTGTCTTTAATGTTTTACCCAATGCATTATTTCTTTACCAAACCTCTTTGAAATTATTAAAGGCATCGTATGGAACAGATAGAGACCAAACACGATAAGAAACGGTTAAGTCATCGTCCATGCATTCGTTTATCTGTTAATAGGTCTGTCCCATGAACTGCTGTGTTAACAATCAATAACCATTAACATAAACTGTGCTTTGCATGAAGATGGAGTGGATGTGTTGCAGTTTATATTAATTTAAGGTCTCCAAACCTAGGTATGAGTAGATCTCTGTGGCCCTCCACTGCTGCTGCATCCGGGAGGTCATTTATGGCAGTTAGGAATGAGTTTGGTGGGGGCAGATGGTCCCCCTTCCTGCCCTGTAAGAGGTGTCTGGCAGTTGTCTTAGCATCTTATCTGATGTTGCTGAACATTTGTTTATGTTCATTCACCAAGGATCCAATCACAGTGAGGTACATCTTCTTCCACACCAGCAGTTAGAGAGGGGCCCTGCCATAAACTAGTCCCTGGAATGCCATCTTAACTGATGTTCAACACAGAGCTAACCAACTCCATAAGGCCTGCCGATCCTTGGCCTGGGCTTGAAGGAGCTCCCGAAAATGTTGCTCCTGGGCAAGGAGGGCTTGATGGTAGGTCTCCTGGGTGCTGGCCAGGGCACGGATGACTTCGTCCAGTGGTGAGGTGTCCATGGCGACCAGTCTTCCTTTTCCCGGGTTTCGACACAGTGTAGAAGTTATAATAAAAAGAAGGAAGCGGGAAGCAGGGTGGCAGTCCAGGTAATGGTCTTTAGCTTGACAGCAGTACATGCACTTTTAGCTTCACAGCACAATACACTTCAGCTTTATAACTAAATATACTTCAGCTTCACAGCTAAATACACTTCAGCTTCACTACTGCGGGTTCCTTGGTTCCTGTCTCTCTCTCCCTCACTGGCATTCTCGGCGGCCTTTTCAAGCCCATCTCCATCGTCACTGTAACGAGACACAGGTGTTACGTATCATTAATCACCAGGTGATGACCCTTACTGCTTCCTCTCTCCCCAGTGACAGACACATGACCACGTCCCGCTCCACAAAATGATTAGTTTATTTTGCTTGATTTATGTAGTTTTTAATTAAAAAAGCCTATCTAGGGACCTGAGATACAAATTAGCATGTGCTATAATCTCTATATACAATGCTTTTTTTAATTTTTTAGTTTTTGTGCTGAAATCATTTTTTTGTACTGTCCCTATACAAATAAGCCAATAAATAAATTAATGTACTGCAGAGAAGGCCAGATAACCCATCTTCCCTTGCATTAGAATGAGGACGAATGTGGGAATATGGGAAAGAAATTAACAGAGGCTGGATTCAGAAATGAGAGGTTTCTTTCTTTTTCTTTTTTTCTTTTTAAACTCGCTCCTAATAACCTACCTTTAATAGGCGAAGTTTGATACAAGTTGGCCTCCATAGGAGAATTTTTATACCAATTTGCCTCCATATTAAATTATGACCAGTGGTCTCTTATGACCTAGTTGATCATCCATACATGCTAAATCTTGAGTGTCCCATGCGTATCAAACGGCACGAGGAAAAGCAAGAACGTTATCGACAGAGAACTCAAAACAAAACTCCTTAACAACGGAAAGACTGAAAAATCAGTGAGTACAAAACTAATACATCTAAAAAGGAGTGAAGGAGCATGAAGTATGTGTCACCACTGAACAGGGACAGAGATAGCATTTGTGTCTCTTCATCCATCAAAGAAAAGACGGCTGGGCAACCATTTGAGTTTCACAGCCTTGCCATCTCCTGGGACCCAGGGAGAGTAGTAATGCCGACGAAGCATCCTGTGCATCAGTTCACAATATTTTATTGGAGAAAAATGCTCTTTTTTGAGCCTCTTAAGCCTGAGCACAGATCACGTGGGAGCTCGACCCGCCACACAACAGCGCTCCAAAAATGGGAGAGAAAGAAAGAGGCTGACAAAATAGCAGAAATGAGGTATTTCTTAACAAGTGCCTACCTTTTCCATCATCCCCACGATGAAACACCTCCAAATCAGAGTTTCCTTATGGAAAATGGCCTGCGTGACGTGTAACAGCGGCAAACAGAAGGTCTCGACGGTGAGAACAGCGCATCCGTCTGGAGGGAGAGAGAAACACAAGGAAAAGTCCAGTGCCCGTCCTCAATCCTTCTTCTTATGAAAAGAGCCGGATCATCAAGGCTCATATGGCTCATTTCAAAGACTGCATGGTTTGACAGAGCCTCGATAAAACACCATTGGGCCTGTTTAACAATGTGGTTGAATCCGCACACGAACTGCTAATTTCCAATGGTGTCTTCATGTGTTGTCACTCAAAAGGGAGAACATAGTCAGTTTTATGCTGATTGGAGTATCACATTTTTAGCTTAGCAACATGCTAATGTCAAACTATTGAAATCAATTGCATATTGAGTTTCCCATGCAGACTGCTAATTGTGTGGCTTGTGGAGTTTCTTGCTATGTAAAGTGTTCCAAACTGGTCACTTATGAGGTTCCATAATGGTTAGGATCCTGCCTCAGAAGGCAGCTGCCTAGGTAGGCTGTAGGCAGCAAGCTGCACAGTTTTAAAACAGTGCTACTGTGTGTTAGACAAGCTGAATCAGCATATTGATATTAAGACATAAACACCACTAATGGGCTGCCTGTCTGCAATGATTTAAACCATGACCGCAAGGTGAGCAGGGCCTCACCCAGCCCCTCAACACACACAGCATATTGATCATCAGATTGCCTTCAGTCTGCCTGCAGGCCAGACTGCCTGCCCGAGTCCCTTCACTGTCACTTAGCAGGCTGATAGAGAAAACACTACCAACCCTGTCCATCACCAGCTGACACATACCCATCTGACTGAGGCAGATCATTGTGATTAAATGTGATTTTTCAGTTCCAAATCTCACAAAGTCATAGTCCGGCACTAAAGTAAAGTATGTCATTTTTTCAATGTTAAAATACTCTCTCCAAATCCAGTGTATGGGCAGAGACAACTGCAAGTAAGCCATTTGTAGGCTGGCATCCTGAACAGCATAAACAATGTGGCTCTGTGGCAGGTTCAAAACATTGCTCTGTTTGTTGGAGCATCTCGACTAGCTTGACAAAGTAATACTGGCTGAACCAATAGCACAAATTTGGGGTGGGACTATTTGTTTGTCAAACTAATGGAAGAAAGGGGATAAAACTTGATTAAAAAGAGCCAAGTTTTCTTTTGATCAAAACATTGCTCTGTTTGTATGAGCAGCCAACTTCTAGATAAACCAATGCTGTAATATGGGGGCGGGATGACCCGTTTGACCAAGCAGAGCAAAGAGAGTGTTAAAGAAACCTGTTAGGAAACAACAATTATTTTTGCAATTTTGCAGATGCCACTAAAAGTGTTATAATAATAGTACAAGATGGCGAAATCATGCGAGTTGGCTCTTACAAAAACATACACCTTTCAAACAAACAATGATTATTATTATTATTATTATTATTATTATTATTATTATTCTAAGTTTAACCCCTAACCCAGTGATTTTGGAAGGAAAGTCAATGTTGTTTACCATGGATGAAAGAAAACTTTATGGTCTGGGACAAGATGAGAGAAGTGTGTTACAAGTTATTGACATACTGTATATCAGTCATTTGTATTACATAAATAAATGTGGAATGAGTAACCAAATTTGTTCACAGATGATTCCTTTCTTAAAATAAAGTGTTGGATAGGAGGCAAGCTAAAATTTGATGACTGTATTGTGTCGATCTGAAATTCTTTCAGACCAAGCCATGGCGTACGATATCTTATGATTTCGAAATATCATGTAAATTATTATGAGTTGTCATGAGACTATGTTGGAAATTATACACTTCACATACCTTCACAAACACATTCACTGGAATCAACATATGTTTGATTGGGTGAAATGATGGGAAGACATAACCCTTTACATTAATAAAATATTTTACGAATACTAAACATGATTTCTTTTCTGTACAAAAAGAACCTAATGTAGGCTAAACCTCAGTTCAAATCAGTGCAGGAACCTGATGCAGCTAATGGCTCTCCCGTGCTCCTTTTGTTGTGAAATGAGAATAATCAGATAATCAGACATATAACAGTCCCAGTGGGGCAATTATTTGGAATACTGAGCATGCAAATGCTCTGCAGGACATACTTGCCTTACAGAAATCCTACTGCTATTACTACGGAACATTTAGACTAATCTCCTGTACCACTACTTCAGTTGGTATAATGCCAGGCACTGACATGCACAGAACAGCGGCTTCAAATTTGGCCCTTTTGTTCACAAATCTAAAAGTGCCCTTCACAAATCTAAAGGTGCCTTTTTGGTCGAGGGGAGATTTAAGCGGAGGTGCCTTTAAGAGCATGTGCTACAGCACAGTACCCCCACTGACAGGCTGAAGCAGGCAGCACAACAGCCCACAAACTCCACCCCACCCCACCCCACTCAACAACTTTTGGGTCGGTTTCTATTTCAAGTCCCGGACAGATTTCTCTTTCCACTCTCTCCATTTCCTTCAGCCCCTGTCCCTGCTAAGGTCTGTGCATGTCACTGCTGCCAGGGCTTTGAACAAATGTCAAATTAGCAAGACATGACATTCTTTTAACTTGTGCAGGACTCATATGTAAGTGAAACCATTATTACCAGGATTCAGAGCTGACATATTTTCAGAGAAAGAGAGAGGCAGAGAAAGTGTTGTTATAGAGATCCCCTCTATTTTATACACACGAATGCATACTGCATAAGCATACATGCATATTTACAAACTTATACATTGTGAGGCCTGAGGTCTCTTTGGCTGTTATAATCCCGTGGCTGAAACATGTCATAGTTTAAAGATGAAATTGTCACATTCCCACTCAGATCACAGAGTGAGACTGTGTGCTCTGGGCTAACTTTCACATGGCCCTGCGAAAACAGCTGTCTGAACGAGAAAAGCACTAATCAGAATTACAGCTTCATTTCCTCACTAATTTCCCTGAGACAGTGGAACGGGAATATTTCATCCTTCTCCCTTATTATCCTTTTGTTATAAATCCGACACACAGTTTCTGGATGCTTGAGAGAGTCTGGCGAGGGCTGTGTTGCCACATCATGTTGTACAATAGAGACTTCAACCTTTTCGCTTTCACCTTACTCACTCTTTCTTTACTCCCTCACCCCCACTCCCCCCATCTTTTTGTTGAGAGTTTTTTTTTGTGAAGTTGGCACACTTCAAAGCTTGCAGATCGACAGGGACGCAGACTAAAAGCTCCCATTCATCTAGCGGGTGGAATTAGGTTGCCGTCTCTCTCAAGCGCTATTTCAGAAAGCAGCTCTCATCTCTTTAAATATCTAGCCTCTGCATGACATCGTAGAAAGCGAGAGAAAGTTTTAGAGACAGTTTTAATAAGTTCTTTTTTTTGCATAGTGCCTTTTACAATACACATTTCAAAGGCAACTTTACAGAAAGTGATGCTTAATGTCTTAAAATGTCTTAAAGCCCCCATGTACATATGCCAATACAATTTAGCTATATAGCACGTGTAATACAAGTCATGTGTTCAATGTTTAAGGCGTCCACAGAAATGATTACTTGTTTTTGTCAGGCTTATGTTGATAGGACAAGACAGGGTGAGAGGGATAGTGTTCTTGGAAGGGAAGAATGTTTGAAATGTTACACAGTGTTCACTTATTTAAGAGTATGCTATGAATATGAATTTCTATTTATCAATTTAATTTTAAATGTTATATGCACTGTGCAATGTGTTGCAATGAAATAAGCTTTTGATCATAAATACTTGGGTACTCTTAATATAGTACAAGGATGTGTTGATGGCTGACAAGGTATTGGCTTACAGTTGTTAAAAACGCAGTCCTGTTATTATTATTTACCTTATTTGTCAGATTAAACAGTCATCAATTTTTGTCTTGGAACTTCCAGTCCAGCGGTTGCTAAATAGATATCTATGGTGTTGATAAAAAAAAAAAAAAGTGTAATTAGCTATAAAAGTGGATTTTCAGGTTATAGAGATGCCAAAAGTTCATGATCATGAGTATTTTAAAGTGTTCAGGGCATGTCATTAAAAACTGGAAGTAGTGGTAGTATTTTAAAACAAGAGTTCTTCATTCATAAATCCACAAGATCTTACCTTAATGCTGTGGATGTATTGATATACCTCTGTGCTCATGAAACTCCAAGTAACAACACAAAATCATTAAAAATATATCTGTAATACACCTCTGGCCATCTTCTCATGTCATTCACCTTATAGTTAAGGTCAGCAGATTTTGAGTGTTAAACAGGGATGAAGGAAGGGGTGCCACTATATTCATACACATACACACATATACAGTACAAGTGAAAGTGTGCGTTTTATTTTGTATTCCGTTTATCACAATTTTAATCACATTTAAGCTTTTTAAAAATGTGGGGTGACAAATTCATTTTAAAAAGTACAAATGCAATTTTCCTTAATTTCATTAACTTGCATGTCTAATAATATGAGCTGTAACTGTTTGAAATTTAATGTCAACTTCACATTTTAACACAAAATGTAACATTATTAACAAGTCGTAAACTAAAAATTAAGCAGAATTACTGGTATAAAAATAAATGTTTGTATCATGAAAAAGAGAGTGGGTCAGTGTTGTCAGAATGCGATCTGTAATCCAGGTTCAATTTACCTACGTGGTGTTGGAAAACAATCTTTTTCACCTTACCAGGGGCGCACAACTCACATATGGCCCAGTTTGCAACGTCTGGAACAACATTTTCCCCTATCCATGTTCGCGGGAGGAGCATGTCTAAACGCGTTCAGCAAGAGACACAGTTGTTGACATGGAGACGGTGCGCAACCATGAAAGGCCCACCATCTCCTTGTCAACAACTGCGTCTCCTGCTAAATGGTTCACACTTGGACACACATTTTCAAATGAAATCTACACCATTTTGAACATCTATCCCTTACAGTCATATTAATAAAATCAGGTGGAGAAGGTTGGTGTACTTGTGAGTTTAACACACATTAAACACACATTCTCTATCACACTACACCTACAGAAGACTACATGGTTTAGCAAGATAGGGAGATAGATTAGAACTTAGATGCAGGTTTGGATTACCAACATTTCAGTAAGATTTACAGGCAGGTGTGTTATTTGGCTGTATTCACAGCCATGGGAAGGCGTTCATAGACTTTACACAGTCATTTGAAGATGCAGTGAGATGTGGCATCTCTGCCATTTTCTTTCTGGCATGCTTGAGTTTGGCACTAGACAAATACAACTTCCTGGTTGCCAGTGCTTTGGGCTTTATTGTAACACACACACAGGCACTCGCACTGCTGTTCGAACACCATGGATAGTTCCCAATCGCTAGCCCCTTAGTTGCATGTCCCCGGGGCCAAAGACAGCAGAGCTGACAGCTGTCTCAAAGATTCATACCACTTTTCATACCCCGCCCCCCTCACTGATTCAGAACTCGTTCATCCTGAAGTTGAAGAATAAAACAAACACTGATTTTAAAATATTATTACTTCCCAACTTTTTATAAATCTGTGTACAGGTGCTTAAATAATATTTCATCCCATCTTTTATTAGGTCTGTGTTTACGTTACCATTTTGTTAGTCTGATCTTCAAAAGGCACTGCTTCAAAACTCACTAATCCTGACTAAAACAAATACGGTATTAAGAAATATTATTACTTCCCAACTTGTCATAAATGTGCGTAGAGATGCCTAAATAACATTTCATACCATATTACATTAGGCGTTAGCATTATGTTGGCCTGAAAAAGTCATTTATAGTTGGTTGGCCAAAAACCTGCTAACCAGATGCTGCTACATGCAAAGATGTTAAATGGAAGCTTTTTATGGCTCAGCCGGGTATTATTTGTATCCTGGTGTTTAATTTTAGTAACAGTGCACCTGCCCTTGGTGGAACATATGCACTGTATCCAAAAGACAAATGGTAGTTTTAGTTTGGGAAGGAAAATGTTATTACAAATAGAGGGGGAGTGGAATTTCTCCACAGAGATAAAAGATGAAGAAAATCAGGGTGTTGTGACGGATGCACTTTTTGGAACTGCAGTTGCAGCAGCAATTACCAGGACCTGATTACAGGACTAATTGGACACAACAGGGTAATTGTTACCACCAAAGCGTTGCTGGAGTGAGTGACAGTAATTGTAATGCAGTGTTGGGTAGCTGCAGAGTTTAAAGTGGGGAGAAGAGTCCTATAGTGTTTGTGTGTGTTAGTCTATGTGTAAACTTTTATAAAGATATGCACTCATTGACCACTTTATTAGCAACACATCTACATCTTATTATTTATGCGATTATCTGATCAACTATCAGAATGGGGAAAAAATGTGATCTCAGTGTGTGACGAGGAGGGGGCGTGGACGGCCCCCCTTATCTCTCTCCTGCTGATTAGTCAACTCAGCGCCAGGCGTGTGTCATCACGGCCCAGTCATGCCCCCTCCTCGTCACACAATGATTTTGACGTGTCATGATTTCTGTAACTTCTGATCTCCTGGGATTTTCATGCACAGCAGTCTCTAGAGTTTACTCAGAATCATGCCTAAAACAAAAAACATCCAGTGAGCGGCAGTTCTGCGGACAGAAATGCCTTGTTGATTAGAGAGATCAAAGGAGAATGGCCAGACTGGTTCGAGCTGACAGAAAGGCTACGGTAACTCCGATAACCCCTCTGTACAATTGTAGTGAGCAGAATAGCATCTCAGAATGCGCAACATGTCGAAACTTGAGGCAGATGAGCTACAGCAGCAGAAGACCACATTGGGGACTTTATTAGGACCATGTTCCCAGTAAAGTGGTTGTGAGTGTAGACCTTGTGAGCTTTCAGTTGTAGATGGTTATAAATGCTGTGATGTTGACTTCACAATTCACAGGCCTTTTGAACAGCTGTTGAGTCTGCTGGGTGATGACTGATGAGCCTTCTCAATCACAACAAATATCAAACATTCACAAACAATTTCTATGCTGTCACATACACACACACACACACACACGTTGGTGCAGCTATCATTATGAGGACTCTCCATAGACATAATGATTTTTATACTGTACAAACTTTAGTTCCCTATCTGTCACTCACTCGACGTTGTGTCGATGTAGTGACACTAGGGGTCACTCTTGGGAGCCCGAGACACCTCTGGTCTTTGATAAAAGGCCAATGAAAATTGGCAAGTGGTATTTGCATGCCACTCCCCCGGACATACGGGTATAAAAGGAGCTGGTATGCAACCACTCATTCAGATTTTCTCTTCGGAGCCGAACAGTCATGCTCATTGAGCTGAATTCTACTGTTCATTCACCTCTGCTGGATCTGACGGCGCATTTCAGCGGCTTCTCCATCCTCTGCACTGGTGCACTGCAGAGAACGCCCCTAGGCATTTTCTGAAAGAGCTTTTTTCCCCTAAAAGAGTATATATTTCTCTAAAAGAGCAGCACACACGGAACGTCTTTTTTAAGATGCGTCTTTTTAAAGATGCCTTTCCGATTGTGTGTTATTCCTGTTTGCGGTCGTTATCTCTCAAATTTGGATGGTCATGATCGCTGTCTTTCGTGTCTGGGCGCGACCCACACGGAGGCAGCGTTTGTGGATGGTTCATGTTCTCATTGCGAGAACATGACCATGGCAACATTGCGGTCGCGGCTTGCTTTCGTAAGAAAGCAAGCCACCCCAGCGGCTCCCCGCCTTGGTCCTTCTACCTACGGGTATGAGGCCAGCGCGGCTAGCACTGGGGGCGATTTGGGGACCCCAATGGGATCGTCTCTGCCAGGTATCCCCCCCGCGGTCCTCCCAGGAACCAATCATCAGCCAGGTAAGTGCTTCGATGTCCCTAGGCACCTCGAGCTCCGCCCCATCACAAGGCCCCACCTGCCGGTACGTCCGATAACGTTGTCCCCTTGGTCCCCCTTGCGCGGAACTTGGACGCATGGCTCGCACTTTCCAATCCGTCGCGATGGCTGATCCGGACCGTCCAACTCGGCTACACGATTCAGTTCGCCAGGCGCCTGCCCAGGTTCAGCGGTATTCACTTCACCTTGGTCAAGCGCGAAAATGCTGCTACCTTGCGTGCGGAGATAGCTACCCTCCTATGGAAGGGCACGATAGAACCTGTCCCTCCAGCCGAGATGAAGAAGGGGTTTTACAGCCCCTACTTCATCGTACCGAAAAAAGGCGATAGGTTGCGGCCAATCTTGGACCTGCAAGTACTGAACCGAGCCTTACACAGACTTCCGTTCAAGATGCTGATGCAAAAACGCATTCTGGCGAGCGTCCGGCATCAAGATTGGTTCGCGGCGGTAGACCTGAACGAGCGCCCCCAGTCGGTGCTGGCCTTTTTGAAGGCGTTCAAACAGAAAACAGCGGTTCCACTGAAACTTTTTAGAGGCTCCTGGGGCATATGACATCCTCGGCGGTGGCCACCCTGCTCGGGTTGATGCATATGATGCCGCTTCAGCACTGGCTCCAGACTCGAGTCCCGAGATGGGCATGGTGCCACGGGACACATCGCGTGGTTTCACGCCGGTCTGTTACCATCTTTTCAGCCCTTGGACCGACCGGGCCGACTCGTTTCTATGGGCAAGTGTTCCTCTAGAACTGGTCTCCAGGCGCATCGTGGTCATGACAGATGAATCCAAAACGGGCTGGGGCTCTGTTTGCAACAGGCATGCAGCCGCTGGCATCTGGACGGGTCCACGACTGCATTGGCACATCAACTGCCTCGAGTTGTTGGCAATTCTGCTTGCCCTGTGGAGGTTCCGGCCGTTGATCCAGGGCAAGCACGTGTTAGTTCGGACAGACAACACGGCAACGGTAGCATATGTCAACCGCCAAGGCGGTCTGCGCTCTCGTTGTATGTCACAACTCGCCCGCCATCTCCTCCTCTGGAGTCAGCAGCACTTCAAGTCGCTGCGAGCCACTCACATCCCGGGCAACCTCAACACTACAGCGGACGCGCTGTCATGGCAGGTTACCCTCAGGGGAGAGTGGAGACTCCACCCTCAGGTGGCCCAGCTGATTTGGAGTCAATTCAGACGGGCACAGGTGGACCTGTTCGCCTCCCAAGAATCCTCCCACTGCCCACTCTGGTACGCCCTCACCGAGGCTCCCCTCGGCATAGACGCACTGGCACACAGCTGGCCCCCTGGCCTACGCAAATATGCGTTTCCCCCAGTGAGCCTACTTGCACAGACCCTGTGCAAGGTCAGGGAGGACGAGGAGCAGCTCGTCCTGGTAGCACCCTACTGGCCCACCCAGATATGGTTCTCGGACCTCACGCTCCTCGCGACAACTCCCCACTGGCGAATTCCCCTGAGGAAGGACCTTCTTTCTCAGGGACGGGGCACTCTCTGGCACCTGCGACTAGACCTCTGGAATCATCATGTCTGGCCCCTGGACGGGATGTGGAAGACCTAAGCAGTCTACCACCTGCGGTAGTAGACACGATCACTCAGGCTAGGGCCCCCTCTACGAGGTGCCTATATGCCTTTAAGTGGCGTCTGTTCGCTAAGTGGTGTTCTTCCCGACGGGAAGACCCCCAGAGATGCGCAGTCGGATCAGTGCTTTCCTTCCTGCAGGATCTACCTTGAAGACTCTCCACATGGTTGGAAAGATCATGTGACGTATCCTTCCACTTAAATACCCCCCCCTCTCTTTGGGCGAGGTGTGGTCTCCGCTGTGTCTTCCCCTTGGGAGGGACACCCCTGACTAGACCTGGCGGACCTGTCAGATAATCCCCCTTCTTTTTTAGGGAGTGGAAAAAAGAGAAGGGGAAAAGAGGCCACGACTGGGTTAAGCCTGTCTCTATCTCTTGGGTAGTCGACTTGTCACCAAAAAGGTCTGTTCGACACTCATAACTATGTTGAGGGAGGTTACGTGTCAACCTGGTGTGCTGGCTATGAGGCACACAGTAGCCTGCCCACCACACACTGCCAGTTCACGTAACACAGTTCAGCCAATTGTGGCGTTTCGTTTAGGGACCCCTAGTGTCACTACATTGACACAATATCGAGTGAGGGACAGATAGGGAACGTCATGGTTACTTGTGTAACCACCGTTCCCTGATGGAGGGAACGAGATGCTGTGTCCCTCCCGCCACAACGCTGAACTACCCGCTGAAATGGCCAGATCTTATATCGGCTCCTCAGCATAAAACCTGAATGAGTGGTTGCATACCAGCTCCTTTTATACCCATATGTCCGGGGGAGTGGCATGTAAATACCACTCGCCAATTTTCATTGGCCTTTTATCAAAGACCAGAGGTGTCTTGGGCTCCCAAGAGTGACCCCTAGTGTCACTACATCGACACAACGTCTCGTTCCCTCCATCAAGGAACGGAGGTTACACAAGTAACCATGACGATTATATCCCCTAACCCTACCCCTAAACCTAACCCTCACAAAAAACTTTCTGCATTTTTACATTTCAAATAAAACTTCGTTTAGTATGTTTTTTAAGCAATTTGAATTATGGGGACACTAGAAATGTCCTCATAAACCACATTTATAGTGACACACACACACACACACATTGAACTGACAGGCTGTAGTGCTATGCAGCTGTCAGTTGTTGGCTGTGGGCCCTCAGGTAAAAACAACAAGTTCATTAATCTTTATAGTCTGCATAGTACATCACATGTACATCTCTGATGTGAACCTCTTAAAAAATTTAACTATGCATCACGTCTATACAGACCACAACAGCATTGATTGGTCCTTTTTGGCAGTGTTCTAATAGTACAATGAAGACACGCCAAATGAAAACAACTGGGTAGCCAACACATAGAGGCTACAACAGGTCCAAAGGTTGACCATAACGCCAGCATATTGACCGCATCTAAAACGTAACCTTTTACATATGTACAACTTTAGAGATGTACAAATCTTCACGAATCCTGGTCGGACCTGAATTTATTGGAAGCTTGGCAAGGGTTATAACACTGAAGACAACCACGTTCAATAATCAGACACAATCTCTTTTTAACAGGCAAATTTATTTTTAATTCAAATTAAATCCAGATGGGACCAATAAAAGTTAGCCTCTATGCACTCTTTGTGTGGCTGAATTTAATTATCATCAAAGCTAATCAAGTATGAAATTTAAGTGGAACATGTTTTTCTCATTCTCATCACACAGAACACAATGAAACCATTATCATGTCAAATTAGATTAATGCGCTAATTGCATTAAATAAATGTGATCTTGTTAATCTAATTTATTATAAATAAAACAAAATAACAAATGGTGTAGTAGTGTCTGAAGAGGTGGACATATTGTAAATTTATGAAGCCCAACCCCCCCATCAGTTTCGTTCCTGCCTCTCGCAGCTCTGTGCGCATTTAGAAAGAATCTCTGTACAGTTTAAAAGAAAAAGAAAAAAACATTCGCTCAACTGTGCTGTGGCATCCTGTTAGTAGATTGAAAAAGTTCTGGGTCAAAAGCCTACTGTTGTACTGGCGGCCATACGTATCATCACTTATTTTAGGTGGGCATACGCAAAATCCTAAGAAAGATCGATGGGCATACAGCGTATTCCTCCATATGCCCTAGACTACACAACTGAAAATAACCCTATGAACTGAATTCAATATTCTGTGAACCTCAAAGGATTTGTAAAAATGTTGTCGCTAATGTTGCTCATGCATAAAAGGGTTTCATTTTAGATGCAGTCAATACATTGTCAAAATGTACAGAAATGTATGTGTGCTAGAAGCACACTTTATGTACGAATTCTAATGAGATCATGTTGCTCAATCACCTGGCTGACACAGCACTGAGCCACCAGTGCTGGGTACATTACTTTTTGACATGGAATCCAGTACTGATTACAAGTTACACAATTTAGTAGTCAGTATCATAATCTTTTAGATTACACTTTTTAGGTAATCTAATCTGGATTACTTTTGGATTACTCATTGCATATTTTGATGAAAATCTAATCATTAATTTAAAATACCAATTAACACTCCTTTCATTTAACATTAGTAAAGATTTTCCAGAGCTGTTGCTGTGTTTGTTTCCTTAACTTACTATCGCAACCTGCAGCTAAATTGCATGCAGTATTGGGGGTTTCCCTCTTGCATAAAACTCTGGGATTCCCCCAATGTACAAGTGCACATATGTGGACATTAGGGACAGTCGATATTTTAAATTTGTGTGTATAAATGGGTAGGCTATAGTTTATAGTATATGTGATTCTCCTGCTGTACTCCCAGAAATGTTGAACTCTTTCCACTGTGTTGACATGTTGTTGGTCTCCATCCTATGACGTTTGTTATCCCGGTCTGTTCCACACACGCACACTCTTCAAACACCCATCAAAACGCCTCTTATGTGTTACATGGCCACATTAAACTGCTTTCTCCAAGAGAAACCTAGGTGTGTTAAACCGCTTCCTCTTATTCCTTTACACGGCATAAGGAAATCAGCTTACTGGTTTACATGACGTTTCAGAACACCTGTAAATGCATGTAAACATGGCCTATGTTACCCAAGCTAGAAGAAAATGAGAACATGCTTGTATAATTTTTTTTTTTTCAGAGAATTGTTATTTTCATCCAACTTTGATGTCAATAAAAAGGAAATGTCTCTAGATATGATGTAGATATGAACGTTGTACTATTTAAGTTACATTTACTTAAAAGACTTGACTGTTGGATTTGAATGATGCAATTTGGTTTAAAATGCGGAAAACACGTCTCTACTGTGTGGACCAAACCATGAGAAACATGTGATTTTTGCAGTTATTTTAAAGGAATTTAACATCTTTGAGAATTTATCTGTACTTAATTACCAACGAGGCAGTGCTCATGTCAAAGGTATGACACATTTTATTGGGAAAAAAAGCAAAACTGGTGTCAAATCAAAGTTCTCTTGTCACTGAGGAGTCAACAGCACTGAAAAAAGGTAAGAATCAAATTATATAAGAAAACATTTATGTAAGAATGATTTAATGTTGTTTAATAAGCTGAGTTGAGGAGAAAAGCTTATTTAATTAGCTGATTCATACATTTATTATTTTATTTTGTTTTCAGCTATTAGTGAGCCATGTAAGTATGTAGAAGTACTTGTAAGTACAAGGAAATACATCTGCTAATGCTTGCCTGCCATAAATAAATTATTTTCTGCCACTTTATGAATTCAGCCAAAGAGCTATAGTTGTGGACTCACTAGGCCCTTTCCCACTTACAGTCCTGGTACTTTTCCCTCAGTAACTTTCTAGGTGAGAACTCACCCAATGAGACATTTCCCCTGTGCATTCACATTCACAAAAGGAACCACGGTAGTGATGTCATCTGTTATCAACCATTTTTTCTGACGTTATTTGCATGTGCGTTTCAATAGCGTTGCGACCGCATTACCACCTCGGGTGTGCATTATTTTTAAACAATTCAACGGTCCGTCGTCAATTATTCTGCTTATACCACAGTTACCACACCTTAAGACATCGTTCAGGGTTTTATCTCAAGACATTTTCTGGTTTTCGTCCCTAAAACGCTCTTATGAGAGGAACTACTTTCTTCCACCACAGACTCAGTGTTTTACTTGAATACAGCTCAAGCCTTCGTTGCTAATTCGAAAACGGCATGTTAGAACAAGCAACAGAGGCTTGTGCTGCTTTACTCAAGGACGTACTGGAGTAACAAGTTAGTGCGTGAGTGAGTTTGTATTTGGGGTATCGAAAGAGAGAATCTCAGAAAATGAGATATCTCGCTTCTGAGATTACCTTTTATCTCGTCAGGAGTAACATCGCTTCAAAATCACCAAGATGCGTGTCGCCATATTCCCATTGTAAACCTTAATAACTTTTTTTCCATCCCCACTGAGATGCAGGAGTGCGCTGACATGAGGACTCTGTTTTTCTCTCACGAGTATGTTTGCGCCTTAAGTGTGTGCGTTACGCGTATAATGTCTGTGTGTCCATGAGTGTGTGTGTGTGAGAGGGGGAGCACGAGGGTTTTTCCCACAGATATTTCAGATAATATTGAAACTGTTATATTGATATATATAAGTGTATCTAGCTTTGATACAGCAGCCTTTGTTGCTAATTTGAAAACGCCACGATAGAACTAGCAACGGAGGATGTGCTGCTTTTCGGCATAGGAGTAAAAAGGTTGTGTGTGTGTGAGTGTGTGTGTGCGTGTGCACGCGAGCGTATGTGTGTGTGTGCACGAGCGTATGTGTGTGCGCGCGAGCATGTGTGTGTGTGTGTGCACGAGCGTATGTGTGTGCGCGCGAGCATATGTGTGAGTGCAAGCATATGTGTGTGTGCGAGTGTATGTGTGTGTGCGCGAGCGTATGTGTGAGTGCGAGCGTGTGTGTGAGCGTATGTGTGTGTGCGAGTGTGAGCGTGTGTGTGCGCGCGCATGGGTATGTGTCTGTGAGAGAGCGTGTGTAAGTGCGGGGGAGATGAGGGAGCACGATGGCGCTTTTTAACTGAAACTGAAATAAATGTAGGATATTTTAGACATTGTTTTGACGTTCTTAACTGATTTACTTTAACCATTGTCTTTGTTTTAATTGGTTATTTTGTTGTGATAGCCTGTAGGGCTCTTTGAAATAACTGAAATAATTTGGCGAAGTGATATGGAACCGTTATGCGGTCAAGACCTGGAACTACTTTATAGCCGTGTATTTCCATGAAAAATTATTGCACACCTTAGAACGTCCGTCAACCAATCAGAATCAAGCATTCAACAGACCCGTGGTATAACATGATCTATAACTCTGCAAAAAATTGAATGGCATCTACGGTAATATTATTCTGTTTGTATCCCTGTCTCAACCTCGGGATTCCTATCCAGAGGTCATCAGAACCGGCCAGATCCTGCTCCGTTCCTGCTTGATGACGGATTCCACTGCTACGTGTCTCTGAGTGATGATGACTAAATGCAGATAAATGCAGACATCACTTCAGTGTATTACTATGGACTTCGGAGGATGAACTGATGCCAACTCCAACCATAAGACATGGGATACTTCATATGCCACTGCCTGAACCTTGGACTTAAGATAGACCTCACCGAAATGACCGGCCGGTTGAACTGCGATGCACCTCAGTCATCTCTGCCTGCATCACCTTGGTCTAATGATGGACTACACTCCTGAAATGGAATACATCGATTATTAATTAATTGCCAGCAAAAGCCTTAATCAGCCAACTAACAAAGGACAATGCATGCACTGCATGATTTTATTCTTTTTAATATTTGTATATGTTTTTAGAATAATTTTTAGAATTTGTATTGTTTTTTATTAATGTGTTGTACTTTACTGCTGCAAAACAAATTGCCCTCTTGGGGGACAATTATGGTTAAGTAAGTCTATGTAAACTTCTGCAGTTAATCCAGGATGGTCTTCAAAGACATTAGTCATTAATCTTACAGTTCATACAAAATCTTTGTTTAAACACTGGCCCTTAACACTTACTTAGTTTATTAATTTTAAACCATGACTTGCACTGCACATAAATAAGTCATATTGGCATTATATTCATACTATTAGCCAGAGGGGAACTGGCCCCCACAGTGAGCCTGGTTTCACCCAAGGTTATTTTTCTCCATTAACCAACATCTTATGGAGTTTGTGCTCCTTGCCACAGTCGACTTTGGCTTGCTCACTGGGGTTCTAAATGCAATTTTTATTTAATTATTTATTTTTATAAAAAATGTACAATCATATTTAATCAAACTACACAATGATGACTCTAAGACTTTATAGATATTACAGTTTCATTTTCTGTTAATGCATGATTTTCTGTAAAGCTGCTTCGAAACGATGTGTGTTGTGAAAAGCTCTGTACAAATAAAAATGACTTGACTATCAGTTAATGGGTTACACAAAAGTGTTTTTGGATGAATGGAACTCTCTGAACAGTTTAAAAAGCAGTTTATTTCATCCTACCTTCATCCATCCTTATACAGCCTCTGAAGGCAGCATTTTCCAGTTTTCCAACGCAGCTTCTGTCTTCAGGTTACAGTTTATACGGAGTGTGTGAAGCATCTGTGCGATGCTCCATGCTGCAGCTGGAGGGAGAGAAGAGACGAGGCGGCAAAAGTGTGCTTTAACCACGGAGCACACGCTGAACTCAGTGGACAACATGTTGAAAATGCACTATAAACCTATTTATCAACACTTTTACAATAAAGGCTTTTATGACTCAGCATAAATTACTGTACTGAAATACTCACTCACTGACTTAAAAAAGACATCTTGATGCAAGTTCACCACGCAGTAACAGGCATGCAATACTTCCCTCATGTAAACTAGATTTAATGATGGTTTAGTGTATAATAAAGTTCAATTACCCACTCTCGATAAACATCTGATTATTTATATCCGTCTTCACAGGAAAAAGTCAATGCAGTAATCCAGAAATCACTTTATTTTCTGTATAGTCACACAGTACAGATGCAGATAAAAACTCAAATAGTGTCTCCCGATGAAGTCACACACAAACACACACACACACACACACACACACACACACACACACAAACTTGTTTTTATATAATTGTGGGGACTCTCCATAGACTTCCATGCATTTTATGGATTTTATACAGATCTAATGATAATTTTTATCCCCTAACTCTACCCCTAAACCTAACCCTCACAGAAAACTTTTTGCATTTTTACATTTTCAAAAAAACATTTAGTATGTTTAATACCCCATTTCCCTCGTGGGGACCACTGGCAGGTGATCTCAGGTTTTACTATCCTTGTGGGGACATTTGGTCCCCACAATGTAGTATAAACGTACAAACACACACGTGAAATGGGTGATTCTCTTTGGATACTTTGTTTGATATATGTTATTTCTGTTAAGGCAATTGTAAAATACTCAATCCTCTGAGTGGCAGGCTAGCAGCTAGTTTGTTTGCTAACTGTGGCTGAGGAGCTCCTCTCCTTTCTCAATGCATGTTTTTGACCAGTCACAGGCTGCAGCACCTCCCACAGTTCCTATATGCCACAAAGGTATCTACCCTTTAGGAGCTAAAAATGTCCCCTAAAACGGCTTAGAGTAACTATAGAGTAACTTAGGTGCGAAAGCTACGAAATGCACTAGACTCCACCTTCAGGTGGTCCAGCTGATTTGCGCTCACTTCCATCAAGAGGGTAGGTGACCTGCAAGCGTTCTCTGTCAGCGAAATGTGCCTGGAGTTCGGTCCAGGTTACTCTCACGTGATCCTGAGACCCTGACCGGGCTATGTGCCCAAGGTTCCCACCACCCCTTTAGGGACTAGGTGGTGAACCTGCAAGCGCTGCCCCAGGAGGAGGCAGACCCAGCCCTGTCGTCGCTGTGTCCGGTGCCCGCTTTACGCATCTATTTGGATCGCACGCAGAACTTTAGAATCTCTGAGCAGCTCTTTGTCTGCTTTTGGTGCACAGCGGAAAGGAAGAGCTGTCTCCAAGCAGAGGATCGCCCACTGGCTCATTGACGCCATAACTATGGCATATGTCGCCTAGGGCATGCCGTCCCCGGTAGGGCTACCAGCCCATTCTACCAGGGGTGTAACGGCTCCATGGGCCCTGGCCAGGGGTGCCTCTCTAACAGACATTTGCAGAGCAGCGGGCTGGGCAACACCCAACACCTGTGCAAGGTTCTACAACCTCCGGGTGGAACCGGTTTCATCCCAGGTAGTGGCACGCAACACAAGTGGATAAGCCCGGGATAGCTGGCCGGGTGTATCACTTGCACATAGCGCCTTCCATCTCCCTTGGAGCTGAAGACGTGCACCATTAATTCCCAGTAGTGTTCACAGACTTTGTTCCCTGGTTGACTTCCTCCGAGCCCTGTGGCACTCGAGTTTTCGGAGAGACTCGCTGCCGGCCCAGTACACGCGCTAACTAAGAGCCCTGTTCTGGGGTAGGTGCTCTGCATGTGGCGGTTCCCTGTAAGGCTAACCCCATACGATATATATCTTCCGCTAGTTAATTTCCCTGCTGGCAAACTGTGTCTTCCTTGGGCAGAGCCCCTCTGCCCCAGTCTCCATGTTTGTAGTAACTCCTCCCCCATTGGGCAGGATCTACCTTGAAGGCTCTCCACATGGTTGGAAAGACCATGTGACATATTCTTCCACTTAAATACCCCCCCCTCTCTTTGGGCGAGGTGTGGTCTCCGTGGTGTCTTCCCCTTGGGAGGGACACCCCCCGACTAGACCTGGCGGCCCAGTCGGATAATCCCCCTTCTTTTTTAGGGAGTGGAAAAAGAGAAGGGGAAAAGAGGCCACGACTGGGTTAAGCCTGTCTCTATCTTTGGGTAGTCGACTTGTCCCCAAAAAGGGCCATTCGACACTCATAACTGTGTCGGGGGAGGTTACGTGTCGACCTGGTGTGCTGGCTATGAGGCACACAGCAAGTCTGCCCACTACACACCGTCAGTTTACGTAACACAGTTCAGCCTTGTGGCGTTTTGTATAGGGACCCCTAGTGTCACTACATCGACACCAACGTCGAGTGAGTGACAGATAGGGAACGTCATGGTTACTGGTGTAACCTCCGTTCCCTGATGGAGGGAACGAGACATTGGTCTCTCCTGCCACAATGCTGAACTACCAGCTGAAATGGCTGGACCTTATATCAGCTCCTCAGCATAAAACCTGAATGAGTGGTTGCATACCAGCTCCTTTTATACCCGTATGTCCGGGGGAGTGGCATGCAAATACCACTCGCCAATTTTCATTGGCCTTTTATCAAAGACCAGAGGTGTCTCGGGCTCCCAAGAGTGACGCCTAGTGTCACTATATCGACACCAACGTCTCGTTCCCTCCATCAGGGAACGGAGGTTACACCAGTAACCATGACGTTTTTCTGACCAGCAGTGAGGAGGACACTGTCCCAAATCTTGTGTTTTTTCAAGGAAGGAACAATATCCTCTCAGGACAAATGAATAACCCAGTTAATTCTGCTGAAGTTAATTTTTGCTTGGTATCTTCCTCAAGTCAGCTGGAGTTAACATATTACCCCACATATGCCTTACATACAAAGACACACACAGATTTGTTTTATCATATAGAACTTTCTGTTGACTTAGCCAAAGGAGTCTGGTTTTCCCCAAATCTTGCCTTCAGGTTATGTCACTTTGTTAGCAGGGTCCTTCAGATATCTTGATGCATATGTGACTTCAATGGAATTTGGTGTGTCAGAACTCTGAGACGGTTAAAAAGGGGTTCATTCCTCAGATGTAATCACTTCCTCCTGGATGAAAGACTCAGGCAGGGCCTGCTTCTCAAGTTTATGGGCGTTTTTGAGCCTGCTCTGTAGTTTAGAGAGAGATTACACTGGATTTACCACTGATCTCCTACTCTCCCTATGCCAAACAACAAAACTCCCACTCTGCCAGGTCCAGGGGTTAGGAGGGGGTGTGTGGCCCATTGTGGCTGGTTTATGGCAGGTATGCAAGACTGGGACCAAATGTGACCAGTTTTGGAGCACAACTGAAAGGACACTTTTATTCTGCTTGATTCTTCATTTCTTAATCCATACACTGACAATGGGCACTGAAATGAGGAAATGCATTCCTCCTTCCTTTAGACTAAAGGGAGATTTGTAGTTTAGGATTTGTCAGCAATAATGAGTGAATGGTAACAAATGAGAAGACTTTGTATGGAGAACATCATCTTACTGCTGTGCCTCTATTATGAAGGGAGAAGACTCTTTGCTTATATCTTTACTGATTCCAGATAATTCAGGCACTGAGTTGCAAATAAAACCTTAGTATAGGTGTCAGTGGAGATGTCTCGTTTGAGTAATGTCTCTGTTGAGAATCACTGGTGGAATTTGTGCTCTTAATTCAGAGAAACCAGAAACACTCCTTTTGAACAAGATTCACCAGAATCCTACATCCAGGGATGTAGCCATGTTTTTTAAATTAGTCATGTTTATTACTCTGAAAGTAATAGGCTTTAGCACCAACAGGTTAAGTGTATTACGGGATCTTCACGGTAAACAGAGCCTAAAAATCCTCCTATTACACCCTGAAAGAACAATCAGGCTGATTGTGACTTTGGGATATCAAGGGAAACTTTCTGTGTCATTGAGAACAATAATAAAAAGGGTAACACATTATAATAATGGTCTTTCATTAATAGGTAACTATGCAGGAATTCATGCAGGACAAACGAGTAGTACTACATTAACACTTTAGTTACTACTATTAACTAATATGGTAACATGATTAACCAATCAGTAAGTAACATCGAACTGATGACTGAGGTAGTTCACTGTGAGTTAATCAATAATTACTGACTTTGATCTGCCTTTGATCAGCATGATCATAATCAGCTTACCTTACAGAAATATAGGGATGTATGTATTCCTTGAGATATTGCTTCTGTTCATTAAAAAATTATTAACTTCTGCATGTTTGATATTGCTGAAGGTCTTTTTTAAATAATTATGGTAACCCATAAGTAATGAGTCAAGTGTTACCACATAAGTATGAAGGAATTACTAATGATCTGGACCATTATTCTAAAGTGAGGGTCATAGTAACGCATTATTAATTAATGAGATCTTACTGTTTCCTTCCTTGGGAGTTAAAGGTTATCTGGACCATTATTCTAAAGTGAAAACACATTATAAACCATTAATAGTAACTGAGGTGTTACTTGTCATTTATTAATGAATACTCAAGTGTTTGTTCCAACATTTTATTCATTTAATCAAACAGATAGTTAACAAACATTCACAGATATTAAAATAATAATAATAATAATAATTCTGCCACTGAATTATGAATAATTTAAATAATTGAACATAATTGCATACTTAACTAAACACAATGTATTTTTGCAAAGCTTTAGCAGGATAATGCTTTTAATGACTGGTGCTCATGGTTACTACATGTTTTAAAAGTCTTCTCTCATAACATAAAGTAAAATAATAAAATTACTTTTCTAAAGGACAAGTGTTTTGATCTCCACAAGACTTCAACAGAAAACGGAGAGAAAACCGGCGTGCAGCATGAGGCCAATTCCACCTGTGTACTTCCGCCCTAGACAGCCCACTCAGACCTATGTTTGGTCTGAACAGAACAGAATGTATGTTAAAGCAGGCGGATTGACGGGAGGGCAGAGGAAAATCGCACTCGCTCTTCTTTTAGTTTCAGCACTAGCATTGAATATTTCAAACCCTGATTGGATTAGAAGCTTGATGTACCAGGCACTCATTCTTTTTTTTATTGGATCCATTAAATTACTCAGGAAAAAAAAAGAAAAAAAAAATGCACTTCACATAAAATTAAACACTTCTTGTAAGATTAACCTAAAGTATCTAGGAATAAAAAAAATCATTTTATAAATGTTTTGTAAAAAAATATTTTTGTGTATATTCAAGTGTGTATTCATTAATTAATAATGTGTTACCATGACTCTCACTTAAAAATAATTAGTAATTCCTTCATGTTTATGTGGTAACACTTGACTCATTACTTATGGATTACCAAAATTATTTTAAAAAGACCTCCAGTAATATCAAACCTGCCGAAGTTAATAATTTGTAATGAACAGAAGAGACATCCCAAGGAATGTTGGGCACATACATCCGTGAGCTGACTATGATACTCTTCCAGACACTGTAGCCTTGATTTAGCGAGCTGTTACATTCATAAATTAATTCCAGCAAAGAACACATGTGAGGCGCATGTTTCTCTGAAGGAGCATTTCATGATCATGTTCACAATAAAAACATAATCATTCACATTTTAGACACATGTTAATGTTTTGATTAGTAATTAATTAGTAGTTATTTTAAATTAGCCATAGTTAGTTGATAATTCTCAGTGAGGAAAACTAAATTCATTAATTATTGATTAACTAACAGTGAAATACCTCAGTCATCAATTTGCTAGTACTTACTGATTGGTTAATCATGTTTCCATATTAGTTAATAGTAGTAACTAAAGTGTTAATGTTGTACTACTCATTAATCCTGTATTAATTCCTGCATAGTTACCTATTAATGATGGACCATTATTATAAAGTGTTACCGTAAAAAGGATTGTGGGATAGCACTTATACCAAAAAACGCTTTTCCTCCCAATGTTATCTATTTAAAGTCTAATCAACCACACAGCAAAAGCAAAAAAGGTCAAATCTAACAGAATACCTCAAATGTGAGGTCCTAATCTTTTTGACCACATTTCCACCTGGTAATAGGATGCGTCTCAGGTGATCCGATCACATGTGGTCAGGTGAGACACATTGCTGTTTACACCTGGTCCTTTAAATGCATCTTCTGTGACCACTTGTGATCAGATTTGGAAGGGAGGGACTCTGTTTCATGACATCGTACATCATTCACTATGTCAGTGTGATCCTGCATGATAATAAACTGCAACAAAGTCAGAAAAGACAATAAAAGTGCGAAAAAATGGCATGCTATTTCTCCCTGATGCAGCAAAAATTTAATCTAAACACAAAAGCAACATTTCGAGCAGAATTGTCTATAATTTTAGTGGAAAAGTTGTATTAACCTGAGCTGCAGATGTTCGTGCTTCTGATAAGTGTCCCTACATGTTGATATCAGACACACTGAAGAAGATCTAATAAGTCCAAGCTTGTGTATATATCTGCTTTTTTAATTTTCCAATCAGACGGTTATTACCTTTTAAACTGCTTGTAAACAACGAAGTTTGGTGACCTGGTGCACTGGCACCTCAGCCGTCTAGGGATTCGGGTCAACTGGGAAAAGAGCAAGCTCCTCCCGGTTCAGAGCATCTCTTTTCTCGGTTTGGAGTTGACTCAGTTTCGCTCACGAATGAGCGCGCACAGTCGGTGCTGACCTGTTTGAAGGCATTCAAACAGAAAACAGCGGTTCCACTGAAACTCTTTCAGAGGCTCCTGGGGCATATGACATCCTCAGCGGTGGCCACCCCGCTCGGGTTGATGCATATGAGACCGCTTCAGCACTGGCTTCAGACTTGAGTCCCGAGATGGGCATGGTGCCGCGGGACACATCACGTGGTCATCACGCCAGTCTGTCACTGCCTCTTCAGCCCTTGGACTGACCTCACATTTCTACGGGCAGGCGTTCCCCTAGAGCAGGTCTCCAGGCACATCGTGGTCATGACAGATGCCTCCAAAATGGGCTGGGGCTCTGTTTGCGACGGGCACGCAGTCGCCGGCTTATGGACGGGCCCGCGGCTGCGTTGGCACATCAACTGCCTTGAGTTGCTGGCAATTCTGCTTACCCTGTGGAGGTTCTAACCATTGATCCAGGGCAAGCATGTGTTAGTTCGGACAGACAACACAGCAACAGTAGCATATGTCAACCGCCAAGGTGGTCTGCACTCTCGTTGTATGTCACAACTCGCCCGCCGTCTCCTCCTCTGGAGTCTTTAAGTGGCGTCTGTTTGCTAAGTGGTGTTCTTCCTGATGGAAAGACCCCCAGAGATGCGCAGTCGGATCGGTGCTTTCCTTCCTGCAGGAGAGGTTGGAAGGGCGGCTGTCCCCTTCCACCTTGAAGGTGTATGTTGCTGCTATAGCAGCACACCAAGACACAGTGGACGGTAAGTCCTTAGGGAAGCACGACCTGATCATCAGGTTCCTGAGAGGTGTCAGGAGGCTGAACCCCTCCAGACCGTGCCTCGTTCCCTCATGGGACCTCTCTGTAGTTCTTCAGGGTCTACAGAGAGCCCCCTTTGAGCCTTTGCAGTCAGCTGAGCTTAAGGCACTCTCCTTGAAGACTGCTCTTCTGAGTGCGCTCACTTCCATCAAGAGGGTAGGAGACCTGCAAGCGTTCTCTGTTAGCGAAACATGTCTGGAGTTCGGTCCGGGCTACTCTCACATGATCTTGAGACCCCGACCGGGCAGGGACCAGGTGGTGAACCTGCGAGCGCTGCCCCAGGAGGAGGCAGACCCAGCCCTGTCGTTGCTGTGTCCAGTGCGCGCTTTATGCATCTATTTGGATTGCACGCAGAGCTTTAGGATCTCTGAGCAGCTCTTTGTCTGCTTTGGTGCACAGCGGAAAGGAAGCGCTGTCTCCAAGCAGAGGATCACCCACTGGCTCATTGACGCCATAGCTATGGTATATCATGCCCAGGACGTGCCGCCCCCGGTAGTGCTACGAGCCCATTCTACCAGGGGTGTAGCAGCCTCCTGGGCCCTGGCCAGGGGTGCCTCTCTAACAGACATTTGCAGAGCAGAGGGCTGGGCAACACCCAACAACTTGCGAGGTTCTACAACCTCCGGGTGGAACCGGTTTCATCCCAGGTAGTGGCACACAATACAAGCAGATAAGCCCGGGATAGCCGGCCGGGTGTATCGTTTGCACATAGCGCCTTTCACCTCCTCTGAGCTGAAGACGTGCGCCATTAATTCCCAATAGTGTTCACAAACTATGTTCCTTGGTTGACTTCCTCTGAGCCCTGAGGCAGTCAAGTTTTCGGAGAGACTCGCTGCCGGCCCAGTACAGTGCTAACTAAGAGCCCTGTTCTGGGGTAGGTGCTCTGCATGTGGCGGTTCCCTGTAAGGTAACCCCATGTGATGTATATCTTTCGCTAATTCGTTTCCATGTTGGCAAACTGCATCTTCCTTGGGCAGAGCCCCCTCTGCCACAGTCTCCATGTTTGTAGTAACTCCTCCCCCGTTGGGTAGGATCTACCATGAGACTTCTCCACATGATCGGCAAGACCTTGTGATGTATTTTCTACTTAAATATCCCCCCCCCCCTCTCTCTGGGCGAGGTGTGGTCTCCTTGGGAGGGACACCCCCCGACTAGACCTGGTCGGCCCAGTCAGATAATCCCCCTTTTTTTTTTAGGGAGTGAAAAAAAGAAGGGGAAAAGAGGCCACGACTGGGCTAGCCTGTCTCTATCTTTTGGGTAGTCAACTTGTCCCCAAAGGGCTGTTCGACACTCATAACTATGTTGGGGGAGGTTACGTGTCGGCCTGGTGCGCTGGCTATGAGGCACACAGTTGTCTGCCCGTCACACACCACCAGTTCACGTAACACAGGGCAGCCAGTTGCGGCATTTTGTATAGGGACCCCTAGTGTCACTACATCGACACAACGTCAAGTGAGTGACAGATAGGGAACGCCATGGTTACTTGCGTAACCTCCGTTCCATGATGGAGGGAACGAGACGTTGTGTCCCTCCTGCCACAATGCTGAACTACCCACTGAAATGGCCGGACCTTGTCTCGGCTCCTCAGCATAAAACCTGAATGAATGGCTGCATACCAGTTCCTTTTATACCCGTATGTCCAGGGGAGTGGCATGCAAAAACCACTCGCCAATTTTCATTGGCCTTTTATCAAAGACCAGAGGTGTCTCGGGCTCCCAAGAGTGACCCCTAGTGTCACTACATCGACACAACGTCTCGTTCCCTCCATCAGGGAACGGAGGTTACGCAAGTAACCATGACGTTTCATCACATCAGTATAATTTCACTTGTCTGTGTAAATGAATAACTTTAATCATTTGTGTTCTTACTGGTATCGTGACTGTGGAATTGTAGCAAGTGTCTCTTAGCAGAGAACAGTTTCTTATTAGAAATGGAATCCTTTACGGATAAGACACCATGGAACAACAATATGTAGGCATCCCAAGTTTCTGATGCTCCTTGCTGTTCAGATATTGATCATAGTTGTGCAAGTGCCAGTTTGTGGTTAATTAATTTTATTGACTGGCAGAAAGCATCATGGGTATTTTGACCAGAAGGCAAAGTAGTTCCTCAATAAATGAGGAGTGTAATATTCTGTATAGAAATCCAATATAAATTTTGTCAAAAAGCAATGCAGGCTTGACTGTATCAAAACCCTGTAAAACTACAATCAGATCACTTCAAACACATGACTATGCATCTTTGATTTCCTACTTGCATATTCTTTATTCCTTTCCCAAGTCTAATTAGTGAAACAGACATAATATTTGTGCAGAAATATGTCTGGGATATCAAAGTATGGGTACTGTGTCCCACAAATGTGCTGCGTGTCTCTTGAGTCATGTGTTTGTCTTTTTTGAGGAAGAAATACAATTTGGAATGCATAATTTTCATTTTTTATTTTAAAGCAGAAAAACAGTAGCCTGCTTATGTCCATGTTATTTTTGCAGTACATAGGTTTTTTTCTTCCAGAAATCAAAAATGAGTTCAAAGAAAATTATCAAGCTTGATGATACCTTATGAGGCACTAAAAGTGAGACACTGAAATGGTCAAAATGTTTTGAACGCTGTGTTCCCTTGTGCTGTGTTCATATTGTGCCAACATATTTTGTGTTCTCAGTCAAAAAATGACCAACACACTAAGATTGTTAGATCTCTCATATTTAATATATTATATACAGTATATTGCATTAGATCTTTTTTTTTTTTATCAACTTCTTGTTTAGTAATTATAATTATTAGTTTTGTACTATAATTATTCCTTTTTTGAACATATAAAAAAAAAAAAAAACTTAAATATTTGTATTGATAGAAGGATTCATTGAACTGAGCTAATACCGGGCTAGTGGGAGGGGAACTCCCTGCAGAAAACAATACAAAAAAAATAAATAATAATATATATACACTACCGGTCAAAAGTTTTGAAACACTTGACTGAAATGTTTCTCATGAATGTAAAAATCTTTTGATCTGAAGGTGTATGCTTAAATGTTTGAAATTAGTTTTGTAGACAAAAATATAATTGTGCCACCATATTAATTTATTTCATTATAAAACAAAAATTTTATTTAAAAAAAAATAAAATAAATAAGTTTTTGAAATTGATGACTTGGACCAAATAATAAAGAAAAGCAGCCAATAAGTGCCCAACATAGATGGGAACTCCTTCAATACTGTTTAAAAATCATCCCAGGGTGATACCTCAAGAAGTTGGTTGAGAAAATGTAAAGAGTACATGTCTGCAAATTCTAGGCAAAGATTTACTATTTGAAGATGCTAAAATATAACACAGTTTTGATTTATTTTGGATTTTGTTTAGTCACAACATAATTCCCATAGTTCTATTTATGTTATTTCATAGTTTTGATGACTTTACTATTATTCTAAAATGTGAAAAAAAAAATTATAATAAAGAATGAGTAAGTGTTTCAAAACTTTTGACCGGTAGTGTGTGTGTAAATATATATATATAATTACATAATAAATTAATAGCCACTTGCCTGATCTGAACACAATAGCTGTCATTTTAAAGCTTAGAGTCTGGACTGTACAACGTATATAGCTGATCCTACCAATTCTTAAAAAAAATGCTTTTTAATTTTCAGACAAATAAGAACTGTTTCGTTCTCATCATTTTCAAATTTGTTATCATAACAATTATATTCAGAGTTGGTAAAACCATAAAAAAGATAAGATAGCCATGTGTAATATATTGTTGGAAAGGTCTCAATTAGTAGAATGCAATGAGCAAATTTGTTTTACTCTGAGGTCAAACTGCAGTCAGTATCAGTGTATGAAATTCCCACAGACACACATAAATATAATAAACAGAATTGTCATTTTGTCACGTTTTTCTTTCCTGAAACATACATATAACATAGAAAATGACATATTGTAACTTACAGCAGACTATCCTGATTCAAACGAGCCCAAACACAACATAATATGATGAACAGATCTTGAAATATTCCTTAAAGAGTGTACATGGAAAGACGAACACAACTGGAACACAAGTGTAACAAAATGAAATAAAACCAAACAATTGTAAAGAAATGTGTGTGTGTTTGTGTGTTTTGAGATACCATATATGAACAAAGTTAAGGAATTTTATTCCAATTGGATGAAGTAGAGCTTAAAAAAAAAATAAAAAATAGTTGGGGGGCCTGGGTAGCTCAGTGAGTAAAGACACTGACTACCACCCCTGGAGTTCATGAGTTCAAATCCCAGGGCATGCTGAGTGACTCCAGCCAAGTCTCCTAAGCAACCAAATTGGGCCAGTTGCTAGGGAGGGTAGAGTCATAAGCGGTAACCTCCTCGTGGTCGCTATAATATGGTTTGCTCTCAGGACCCAACACATATCTTGCAGGAGCGAGTGGTTTTAAGCTAGCGCTAACAAGAAGGATGGAGACAACAAATGAAGTTGAAAAGAAGATTAAAGTGGGTTTTTACTATGCAAAACCAAAGCAAATTTCTCAGTTGTTACTGACAAAAATGGAAAAGAATTGGACTTTGTAAGTTGCAACAAATGTGCAAAAGTATTGATATACAACGGGCACAAATCTGGCACCTCTGGGTTGAGGCGACATACCTGCTCCGTTCTCCCGGTTCAAAGTAAGCTCTCTTTCAAAGATAAAGCACCTCTTCCTGCACATACTAAACAAGATACTACCGAGAAATGTGTCGCACTTTGCTGTAGAGACATTCGGCCGTATGACTTCTTTGCCGGGAAAGGCTTTGTTGACATAGTTCAACACTTTGTTAATGTAGCTGCTAAATATGGCAGATTTGATGTAAAAGATGCTCTGCCTCACCCAACCACTGTATCCAGACATGTCGAGGGGAGAGCACAGGTACTGCAGGCGTCTGTGGCAATAGAGATAAAGCCCATAACTGAAACATATGGATGTGCCATCACAACAGATATATGGACTGAGGATTACCATAAAATGTCATTCATATCCAGCACCATCCATTACACAAACAATGACTTCGGTCTCGTTTCGAGGGTGTTGTTTGCGGCTCCCTTCGAAGGTGGTGTGTCTAAAACAGGAGAGAACATCAGGAACCTGCTTTCCAGAAACTCATTTGGAATAGACACATCACTAGTTGGCCATGTTGTGTTTGCCACCGTGGAGCCAACATAATTGCTGCCCTGTGTGGATACACCAGGCTGAACTGCAATGCGCACATCCTGAACATCACCCTGTCCAGCACATTTGCCCCAGACATTTTGGCCAAGACACCCGAACTGTCTAAACTTTTGACCAATGCAAAATAATTGGTCAAATATTTCAAACATTCAGGTCTGCAGAACACCTTGAAGAAATCCCTCAAGCAATCCATAGAGACCCGATGGAATTCAAATTATGATATGCTGGATTCCATACTGCAACAGCATGAGGAGATCTCCACATTACTAGTGACCAATAACCAGTACAAAAGAACTGCGCAGATCAATGCAAACACTTTGAAAACAGTGGTTGCATTCCTCAAGTTATTCAAGGATGCTACTAATGACCTCGAGTCTGACAACTGCACTCCCAATGCATCAGTTGTGCTGCCGTGGTCTGTCAGACTCATTGGACACTGCCAAGCAGCATCCCTCGATCCCTTGCTCTCTGAAGTCACCAGTGTGTGTGCCTCACGTCTGGAAGAACTGATGGGCACTAGTGACACATCAGCAAAACCCTTCCACATGATGTACAGGATTGCAAGGCTCCTGACTCCTAAAATGCGATTGCTATGGATGCTGGGCCCAGATGCAAGAGATGACGTGGTCACATACTATATCTACATACATATATATAGAATACGCAATAGACTAATATATATATATATATATATATATATATATATATATATATATATATATATATATATATATATATATATACACATATACATACACATACACACACACACACACACATACATACACATACACATATACATATATATATATATACACATATACATATATATATATATATATATATATATATATATATATATATACGTATACATATATATATATACACACATACACATACACACATACATATACATATACATACATACATATACACATATATATACACATATACACATATATGAATATATATATATATATACATACATATACATACATACATACATACACACACACATACGTAGTGCAAATCTAAATACAAATCGGTTATGTACAGTGCAAGGGAATGTAATGGCAGAAGAGGTAGGATGTGTTGGATAATATAAAAAGACTAAGCTGTGTATTGCACATTAATTATTGCTCAAAGGGGCAGTTTTAACTGTTCATGAGATGGATAGCCTGGGGGAAAAACTTAGGCCATTCATCTGTCTCTTTTTGCTATTTGTTAATTACATAAACAGGTGTGATGATGCCTGTGTTGTTGAGAATAGGCTACGTTTGAAAGGTTTTTTTTTTGGTTTTTTTTTAAGAAAATACCTTGAGGCATCTGGCTATACAGCTAATAATTTTTAAGCTGTTGTTGTTCGTTTTATTTTTTATATTGTGATATTTGCAAATGTGGTGATTTGGTAGGCTTTAGCCTAACAGTTGTGATGTTTTCTATTAAAAGTAGAAAGATTTTTATTTATTTCCTATTTATTTAATTTTGTATTTGGTTATTACGTAGTCATCTGGCATTTTAGAGGCCTTAATTTGAGTTTTAAAGTAAAGTAATTCATATAAATATTGTGCCTTGTTGGGTTATATTTGCGTTTAACTGTTATTGGTATTTGTCAATTATCGGTGTGAGTTATTGCGCATATTTTGAAAATATTGTTTTCATAGGCTCCGCTGTAGCCTAACAGTTGTGATGTTTTGTAGCATATCAAAAGCTGAGAGAGTTTTATTAGGCTAATAAAAAATAGCCCAAGTTATATGCCATGTGTGATGCTTTACTTTACCTTGACATGAACACGTTTATCTTATGGTCCGTTTAATTGTACGCAATGTTTTATGTCTGTTATTCTGAACGTTTAGCATAGCCCTAACATCTGTGTAAATTCTTCACTATCTCTACAAGCTGTGACAGAATGTTTGCGGGTGCAGGTGGGAGTGGATACACACGTTGTGGGAGCGGGTGGGAGTGGAACACACACTTTGCGGGAGCAGGCGGTAATGGTCAGAAATTCAGCCTCCACATGCGCTATGTCTCCGCGGTAACGCGCTCAACAAGCCACATGATAAGATGCGCGGGTTGAGGGTCTCAGACACGGTGGAAACTGAGATTCATCCTCCGCCACCCAGATTGAGGCGAGTCACTACGCCACCACGAGGACTTAGAGTGCACTGGAAAAAAAAAACAAAAAAAAAAACCATTATCCGGGTCAAAACGATTGGAACACAAAATAAGGGTTAAAGGAATAGTTCAACCAAAATTCAAAATGTATTCACTCTTGTGTTGTTCCAAACCTGTATTATTTAATTTTTTTGTGGAGCACAAAAGGAGATGTTAGGCAGAATGACAGCCTCACATACAGTAAGCCTCACCATTCCCTTTCATTGTATGGAATAAAGATGCAATGAAAGTTAATGGTGACTGAGGCCAACATCCTGACCAATGTTTTATTTTCCACAGAGGAAAGAAAGTCTTATGAGTTTGAAACAACATGAAGGTGAAGAATTATGAGGTGGTATAAGAATTTTCTTTTTTTGGTTAACTAACCCTTTTAATACAGTCTGAAGGACCACTAGAATCTTGCACACAAATATATCAGCAGAATATCATCTATTCTTTAAAATTATACAGATACACTGATGCTGCGGCATTGTAGAGGTCATATTCTTAAGATATAATTGTACATTGACAACATGCAAAGTTGGTCATGCACAACTTATCCTTCAATACTGAATATTTATCTTTACCACTGAATGAAAAAAAAAAAAATCTGGGATAGAGAGGATCTTGTCAAAAAAAGGTTGCTTATTCTTGTACTGTACCCTTTGTGGCATCGTGTAGAGAAGCAGCACGAAGAATGATAAAGATAAGAAAACACTTCACCTTTGCTAATCATTGTGACTGTTTTCCTAATGGAGACATTTAAGATGGCATTCTCAAGGCAATAGGCCATGTATCAGGCATGCTGATAACATGTTCTATTTAGACTATGACTACAGAATACCTCAAAATAAGACTATGTAGAAAACAACTACATTAGCTCTGCTGACACTTACTGTAAAACATTAGACTGTGGTCTGCAGATGATTAGCTGTGAATGAAAGATACTGCTCTTTTTAGGCTTCTGATGAGCTGTGATATAAGTATTTATGGGATATAACAATTATTGGCCAATCAGACAGAGCTAATTAGATAAAGTGATTTCATTGTTGTTTCCATAAATCGAGCAGACTAATTAAGCTCTTTGGTTACAGACTGACACATGTAGCTTTTAAATTTGCCAGAGAATGAAACATTACCAAACCAGCAGGACGCCAGCGGTGCGTGAAGTCAGATGTCCAATTGAAATGCACTTTGATTTCCAACTTTTCATGCTGACTTTGTTGGAAAGCAGTAAAGCATCACAGGCGCATCACAATTAAAAAGCATCTGCCCTTGCAACAACAAAGACTGTCAAAGCTTTTACAACAAGCTGTGAATAGCTCATTAATCACTCGTACAGGATGTTCACATTGCTTTTTCGTAATCTGACATTAGCATTTCATTAATGGAGAATAAAGAACTTTTTTGTCTGTTCTTTGCAATTTACTTATATTAGTAAAAGTCTGTTTGCACACACACACACACACACACACACACACACATACACACACACACAAACACACACACACACACACACACAAAACATTTTTATTTAGTTTTACACCCTCTCTTTGACCCTTAGCTACTGTGCTTTTATGAAACTTCCCCTTCCAAATTGGAAAGGAAAACAGGACTTCTGATGTAAAGCCTTCATTACATTGCAATAGAATCTTCTTGGACTCAAGATGGCGCAGAGTATGGCTGCTGCGTTGCGAGCTCCGACACAACATTGCAGTTTTTTGTTTATTTTGTTTACAATTCTTATGTTTTTTTGTCTTGGATGTTGTCTGCCTTATTGTCTACAACAGACAAACACTTTTGGACATTGTTTCTGCAATTGCATACTGTAAACCGGACTTCAAATTCCTCAATGCCGACCCGCTGTTTACAAACACGGCAGTGGAGCCCTTTGTCTGGGCAGCCCGGCCGCGGAAACGCAGAAGGAATAGGGGAAGGAGATCCGGCGTTCTCATCAGAGTTAGACGTCACGCAAATCGACCCCCGCTACCCAGTATTCTACTGGCAAATGTTCAGTTTCTGGACAACAAGCTCTGCGAGCTGAGAGCGCGGATCTCTTTCCAACGAGAGATGACGGACTGCTGCATTATCTGCCTTACGGAAACTTGGATGTCTGCTGAGATTCCAGATTTAGCCATTGAACCCGCGGGGTTCTCCGTGCACCAAGCAGACAGAGCGAAAGACTTCTCAGGTAAAAGCAGAGGTGGTGGTGTATGTTTTATGATCAACAAATCCTGGTGTGATCAGAGGAACGTACATTCTATCAAGTCTTTCTGCTCACCTGATCTGGAATTTCTTATGCTTCTGTGTGGACCATTCTGGCTACCGAGGGAATTCACAGCGGTCATTATCACTGCTGTGTACATCCCGCCACAAGCCGACACAAACCAGGCACTCAAGGAACTGTGTGGGAGTATAAGCAAGCAGGAAACCGCGCACGCTGAGGCCGCGTTCATTGTGACCGGGGACTTTAACAAAGCCAATTTCAAATCAATCGCACCAAAATACCACCAACACATCAGTTTCAACACACGAGGGGACTGGGTTTTGGACCACTGCTACTCTCCCTTCCAGGATGGGTACAAATCCCTCCCCCGCCCACCATTTGGCAAATCAGACCACTCTTCCATTCTGCTTCTGCCCGCTTACAGGCAGAAACTGAAACAGGAAGCACCCGCCCTTAGAACGATCCAGTTCTGGTCAGACCAATCAGATTCTATGCTACAAGACTGTTTTGATCACGTGGACTGGGAGCTGTAGCGGTCCGCCTCTGATAACGACATCGAGGTTTACGCTGATAGCATAACGTGTTTCATCAGAAAGTGCATAGTGGATGTTGTTCCAACCAAAACAATACAGATCTACCCCAACCAGAAGCCATGGATAAATAGCGATGTTCACGCAGCACTTGATGCGCGGACCTCCGCTTTTAATTCCGTGAATGCGGAGGAGCAAAAACAGGCCAGTTATGCACTCTGCAAAACTATCTGAGCAGCCAAACGCCAGTACAGGGACAAGACTGAAGGACAGTTTAACACCACCAATTAATATCATCACGGACTTTAAAGGGAATAAAAACTCTGCCATGAATACCGCTGCCTCTCTCCTGGATGAGCTAAATACTTTTTATGCTTGTTTCGAGGGAAATAACACCGTCCTCGTGGAGAGAGCTCTCGCGGCCGAAGCTACAGAGGTTAGTTCACTCTCCGTCTCTGTAGCGGATGTAACCCGATCCTTCCAACGGGTGAATATCCGTAAAGCCACGGGTCCAGACAGCATTCCGGGCCGCGTCATCAGAGCGTGCGCGAACCAACTGGCTGGTGTTTTTATGGACATTTTCAACCTTTCCCTCTCCTTGTCTGTGGTCCCCACATGCTTCAAAATGTCCACCATTGTGCCTGTACCAAAGCAATCCAAAATCACTTGCTTAAATGACTGGCGTCCTGTTGTTCTGACCCCCATCATCAGCAAATGCTTTGAGAGGCTAATCAGAGATTACATCTGCTCTGTGCTGCCTGCCTCACTGGACCAATTGCAGTTTGCTTACCGCAACAACCGCTCCACTGATGATGCCATTGCATCTACACTACACACTGCTCTCTCCCACCTGGAAAAACACTTATGTGAGAATGCTGTTTGTAGACTACAGCTCAGCATTCAACACCATAGTGCCCTCCAAGCTTGATGTGAAACTCCGGGCTCTGGGTCTCACAATCACACAGACAATAAAGATTTGTCAATAATGTTCAACATATAGACAGAGTCAGACACTATGTTAACTGACTGGATTACTGTTGCCTGTGATGATAAGGTCCTGGTCCTTCCTGCCGCCCACCGTGCTCTTGTGCAGTGGGTGGACCACTCCCATGTCAGTCTTCTGTTTGAAGCGTAGCAGCCCACTCTCATGAAACTCCATACTTTCACAACCTCCAGGACCTATCTGTATCACTGTCCATATCACCAGCGTTATCTTTAAAAGACGAAGGTAGAGAACATTCATATTTACAATGTTTACACTGAGCTACAGCACGTAAAAATGTATTGTGAGACCACCAATAAAAGTGATTTATTTTACACTTCTCTAATTTAATGCAAAATTATACATTACAATTGATAGCATAAAAATTGGAGATAAAAGTTGATTCAATGAATTTTAGAATTTCTGACTATTTGCCATGTTCACTTTTTGCTTTAGTGGCAGCATTCACTCGAGCTGGCATGAACTTGACAAGACAAAACCTGAAGATACACTATATTGCCAAAAGTATTCGCTCACCCATCCAAATAATTGAATTCAGGTGTTCCATTCACTTCCATGGCCACAGGTGTATAAAATGAAGCACCTAGGCATGCAGACTGCTTCTACAAACATTTGTGAAAGAATGGGCCACTCTTAGGAGCTCAGTGAATTCCAGCGTGGTACTGTGATAGGATGCCACCTGTGCAACAAGTCCAGTCGTGAAATTTCCTCGCTACTAAATATTCCACAGTCAACTGTCAGTGGTATTATAACAAAGTGGAAGTGGGAATGACAGCAACTCAGCCACGAAGTGGTAGGCCACGTAAAATGACAGAGCGGGGTCAGCGGATGCTGAAGCGCATAGTGCTCAGAGGTCGCCAACTTTCTGCAGAGTCAATCACTACAGACCTCCAAAGTTCATGTGGCCTTCAGATTAGCTCAAAAACAGTGTGTAGAGAGCTTCATGGAATGGGTTTCCATGGCCGAGCAGCTGCATCCAAGCCATACATCACTAAGTGCAATGCAAAGCGTCGGATGCAGTGGTGTAAAGCACGCCGCCACTGGACTCTAGAGCAGTGGAGACGCGTTCTCTGGAGTGACGAATCACGCTTCTCCATCTGGCAGTCTGATGGACAAGTCTGGGTTTGGCGGTTGCCAGGAGAACGGTACTTGTCTGACTGCATTGTGCCAACTGTGAAGTTTGGTGGAGGGGGGATTATGGTGTGGGGTTGTTTTTCAGGAGCTGGGCTTGGCCCCTTACTTCCAGTTAAAGGAACTCTGAATGCTTCAGCATACCAAGAGATTTTGGACAATTCCATGCTCCCAACATTGTGGGAACAGTTTGGGGATGGCCCCTTCCTGTTCCAACATGACTGCGCACCAGTGCACAAAGCAAGGTCCATAAAGACATGGATGAGCGAGTTTGGTGTGGAAGAACTTGACTGGCCTGCACAGAGTCCTGACCTCAACCCGATAGAGCACCTTTGGGATGAATTAGAGCGAAGACTGCAAGCCAGGCCTTCTCATCCAACATCAGTGGCTGACCTCACAAATGCGCTTCTGGAAAAAATGGTCAAAAATTCCCATAAACACACTCCTAAACCTTGTGGAAAGCCTTCCCAGAAGAGTTGAAGCTGTTATAGCTGCAAAGGGTGGACCGACGTCATATTAAACCCTATGGATTAAGAATGGGATGTCACTTAAGTTCATATGCGTCTAAAGGCAGATGAGCGAATACTTTTGGCAATATAGTGTATATTCTCTCTTAACAACACACTGGCAACTGACTATCAACCGACAGCCTGAATGTCAATACAGTACAATACAACCTACTGTATATTTTATATATACTATATATACTATTTTTATTGTATAATGTGTATTCTATATTGTGTGTATTGTATACTGTACCTTGTATATTATTATTTGTATATTGTATTGTGTGTAATTATGTGTATATTAGATATGTAAATTGTGTTGTGTAAATCTGATGTTTATTGTAAATTGGTATATGTCTCATCACTGTCATAACTGCTATGTTGCTCGGAACTGCACCCAAGACTTTCACCCACTATTGCACTTGTGTATATGGTTGTGTGACAATAAAAGTGATTTGATTTGATTAAACATCACATATACTTCAGCCTAAACTGTCCTTGGGATACAGTATATGCAGTATGACAGATGCTACACAGACAGAAACAGCTCTAAGTTTCGCAAACTTTAACACATTTTACTTATTGCTTGTGTTTAGGAATACAGGCATGTATATGGATTTCTCCTCATTACCTCACCAAACTGGGTAGGCTAAGTTTCTGATTACCAAATCGGCATCATTTAAATGTAAATATGGATGGCAATTGTTGTTTACTTATCATACTTCTCTGACATCAGAAAGTTGCCAAAGGCAGAACTTGTTTTTCATTTTTTGAAGCTTGGTGTCTACAAATGCAATTATCAGAGATGGGAGGAAGTTTTCAGGTCGGAAAGGTATAGCTCTTTTATCTGAAAAGTTTGAGGAAAAAATTTACAGTGAAAATTTGATTAATCATGAAATGAACCCTTTGATTATCTCTAAATGATTATCTCTAAATTGCTTATTGTGTGTTTAACAAGCATGTACTTCATTATCAAAAATACAAATCGTGTTCAGCTATTCCAACTCAAATTTGGTCACTTAACCTTTTACACAGTATTATAAGTTATGCATTTTTATAAATTGGCTGATTTTTATTGAATGTGAAAAGTCCTTTGTCAGTCCAACTAGTGTGATTTACCTTCAGCAGAAGTATGATCTCCTCTAGGCTAATACTGTGGCAGTCTCTTGGTGATCTCTGGGCTTTTAACACTGAATAGATAAGATACAAACTGCACTTATTCATGGAGCTGGCGGCGATGATCCAGGTGTTTATTTTAGGTTGAATAATTTACGTAACATTTGTCAATGGGAAAGAAAAAAGCTCCCAGCATGCATCACTCTCTCTCCTGCAGAGCTATCCCTGCACCCTTATCTGACTAAAACACAGCTGGGTAATAATAACTGTACTCTTTCATAACAACGCTTCTCTCTCTACAAGCTCCTTCAGATTAGTAGCATGTTTGTTTAGCAAAGTTTTTGAGGCACAAACTGAAACTCTGTATCTTTGAAAGTTTAACAGAGCAAGACTTGTTAAAGTAATGGATCTATTTTCTTTAAACACCGTGATTTATATTCAATAGCATTTCATATTCAAATGTAATGTTGATACACACACTAAATGTGCATCAAAATGATCATCTTCATATACCAAAACTACACCAAAGTAAATTTGATAATTTTTTCTTTTTTTGTAGAAATAACAAAACAAAGGATGGTGTAGTTAGCAATGAAAAATGTGAATAAATTGTCCTAGTCGATTAATATTAATGTAAGATTATTTATTAAATTGTTGGTCTTTCAGTTAATTAAAGTCTGTGAAATGTCCTGCTGTGCAATCTTTATTTTTCAATCTACTTGTGCAGTCTAAGACTTTTCAAAGAAAAGTGTGTTTTGCTTACATGACATCTGAGGTAAATGTGAATGATATTCTATTTAAAGAAACCATCAGATTGCATGCAAGCAATTTTATTTTTATTTATTTAATTATTTATTTATTTCAGTTTTGATGTTTTATAATTGAAACAGAAAGATTGGGCGAGCCATTTATTTATTTTTTTTATTTTTATTTAACTGCCATGAATTATGATTTGATACTTTTTGGTTGGTTTCAGTGTGAGGGACATTCTCATTCAAGAGAGCATTTGATTGGACAAAAATCTGTGTAGTCCAACATTAATCATCAATATTTTTAGTCCGTTGAACAGAAAGACTGTACATTTTAAAAGTGTTTAATTGCTAAACTGAATTTTGCCAGTGTTTTGGAGTACACTACACTAGCATACTGATCATGCTATAGTCAAATGAAGTAATCTGTGGTACTCTTTTTAAATCTTTTCATTCTTTTCTCCCTCCTCCCATACAGACTGAGACACACTAACACTTTTCTTTCGGAGCAAACATACCGTCATGGTTACTTGTGTAACCTCCGTTCCTTGATGGAGGGAACGAGACGTTGTGTCGATGTAGTGACACTAGGGGTCACCCTTGGGAGCCCGAGACACCTCTGGTATTTGAAAAAAGGCCAATGAAAATAGGCAAGTGGTATTTGCATGTCACTCCCCCGGACATACAGGTATAAAAGGAGCTGGTATGCAACCACTCATTCGGGTTTTATGCTGAGGAGCCAATATAAGGTCCGGCCATTTCAGCGGGTAGTTCAGCGTTGTGGCAGGAGGGACACAACGTCTCGTTCCCTCCATCAGGGAACGGAGGTTACACAAGTAACCATGACGTTCCCTATCTGTCACTCACTCGACGTTGTGTCGATGTAGTGACACTAGGGGTCCCTATATGAAACGCCACAATTGGCTGAACTGTGTTACGTGAACTGGCGGTGTGTGGTGGGCAGACTACTGTGTGCCTCATAGCCAGCACACCAGGTCGACACATAACCTCCCCCAACATAGTTATGAGTGTTGAACGGCCCTTTTTGGGGACAAGTCAACTACCCAAAAGATAGAGACAGGCTTAACCCAGTCGTGGCCTCTTTTCCCCTTCTTTTTTTCCACTCCTTAAAAAAGAAGGGGGATTATCCGACTGGGCCGCCAGGTCTAGTCGGGGGGTGTCCCTCCCAAGGGGAAGACACCGCGGAGACCACACCTCGCCCAAAGAGGGGGGGGGTATTTAAATGGAAAAATACGTCACATGGTCTTTCCAACCATGTGGAGAGTCTTCAAGGTAGATCCTGCCCAATGGGGGAGGAGTTACTACAAACATGGAGACTGGGGCAGAGGGGCTCTGCCCAAGGAAGACGCAGTTTGCCAACAGGGAAACAAATTGGCGGAAGATATATATCGCATGGGGTTAGCCTTACAGGGAACCGCCACATGCGGAGCACCTACCCCAGAACAGGACTCTTAGTTCGCACGTGTACTGGGCCGGCAGCGAGTCTCTCTGAAAACTCGACTGTCACAGGGCTCAGAAGAAGTCAACCAGGGAACAAAGTTTGTGAACACTACTGGGAATTAATGGCACACGTCTTCAGCTCCAAGGGAGGTGGAAGGCGCTATGTGTAAGCAATACACCCGGCCAGCTATCCCGGGCTTAACCGCTTGTGTTGCGTGCCACTACCTGGGACGAAACCGGTTCCACCCGGAGGTTGTAGAACCTTGCACAGGTATTGGGTGTTGCCCAGCCCACTGCTCTGCAAATGTCTGTTAGAGAGGCACCCCTGGCCAGGGCCCAGGGAGCCGCTACACCCCTGGTAGAGTGGGCTTGTAGCCCTACCGGGGCGGCATGTCCTGGGCGACATATGCATAGTTATGGCGTCAATGTGCCAGTGGGCGATCCTCTGCTTGGAGACAGCGCTTCCTTTCCGCTGTGCACCAAAGCAGACAAAGTGCTGCTCAGAGATTCTAAAGCTCTGTGTGCGATCCATATAGATGCGTAAAGTGTGCACCGGACACAGCAACGACAGGGCTGGGTCTGCCTCCTCCTGAGGCAGCGCTTGCAGGTTCACCACCTGGTTCCTAAAAGGGGTGGTGGGAACCTTGGGCACATAGCCCTGTCGGGGTCTCAGGATCACGTGAGAGTATCCCGGACCGAACTCCAGGCACGTTTTGCTGACAGAGAACGCTTGCAGGTCACCTAGCCTCTTGATGGAAGTGAGCGCAGTTAGGAGGGCAGTCTTCAAGGAGAGTGCCTTAAGCTTGGCTGACTGCAAAGGCTCAAAGGGGGCTCTCTGTAGACCCTGAAGAACTACAGAGAGGTCTCATGAGGGAACGAGGCGCGGTCTGGAGGGATTCAGCCCCCTGGTGCCTCTTAGGAACCTGATGATCAGGTCGTGCTTCCCTAAGGACTTACCGTTGACTGCGTCGTGGTGTGCTGCTACATGGCGGTCTTCCGCGTCCCGTCCAGGGGCCAGACATGGAGATTCCATTGATGCCAGACGCTTTTAGAGAAATATACTCTTTTAGAGAAATATACTCTTTTATTTCTGCCGAAGCGCCCAGGGGCATTCTCTGCAGTGCACCAGTGCAGAGGGGGGAGAAGCCACTGAAATGCACCGTCAGATCCAGCAGAGGTGAATGAACAGTCGTGGGAATTCAGCTCAGTGAGCATGACCGTTCATCTCCGAAGAGAAAATCTGAATGAGTGGTTGCATTCCAGCTCCTTTTATACCCGTATGTCCGGGGGTGTGGCATGCAAATACCACTTGCCAATTTTCATTGGCCTTTTATCAAAGACCAGAGGTGTCTCGGGCTCCCAAGAGTGACCCCTAGTGTCACTACATCGACACAACGTCGAGTGAGTGACAGATAGGGAAATAGTGTTGTTTCTGTGTTGCAGAATGGCATTGTGGCTCATCTGGGATTTTTTCCCCCCTTAGTAATCTGCAGGTCTGATGAAAAGTATTACATAAAAAAGTATTTTTGGCACGTATTCATCATCTGAGCTATATAGCTCTGAGCAGAGAGCCAACAGTATAATTTTGGTGAAAAGCAGAATTTGATGAAAAGTTTTAACTAGCTTTACTGAATTCACAACCCTCTTTGCACAGTGCTAAATCTCATCTATTCATCTCTGACACATATCTTTCATTATAGTCTGAGATGGGCATGAGACAAATTTGTGTTTGCTTTGCAGCTTTTTAGGAATAATGCAATGTTTACCATAGGATTGGGGGATTTAATTTGCTTTTTCAACCTTCAAACCAGATGTAACATACACATTACTAATGTTCAGACACTTGTTAAGCTACATGAAATTGCGGTTTCTCAGACCCACATTATTAACAATGAGGAATTAGCCTCCACTGTACCTGTAAGTCTGCATTTCTTTATTTGGATGAATGTGTGTTTACATGCTTGGCTTTGTGCTCAGGTCAACATGTGTCTGTGTGTGTGTATAATCTGCCCCTTCCCTGCCCCCATGTTTGCATTAATCATAACTGGTAAAGGTTACATGCAGATAGAATAATGACTAGCATGCCATTCTGCAGGCCAGACATTATTTTACTTCAAATAAGCTTGATGGGGTCTTTATTCTTTATTATATTTATTATCAGGACAGCATGGAATAACACCAGTTATTTATGCTGATAATTAACTACGCACCTAAATAGGCCCAAGGAGTCTTTCTCTGACATTTCTCTGACAAATTATCTGTAACTTTGCTACATTTTGGCCAAGATGTTTGTCAACTACATTTACAAACTTATTTGCGCACGATCAATTTTTCCAGGTAGCTCAAGTTATAGAACGTTGCACATGCAACACGAAGCAACGGAGTGCAAATCCAGAAGATCGTGCAAGTCGATATCTGCACCAAAAATGTCATAGAAGCATCACATAAACAAAATAATGTGATTGCTTCAGCAATTGCGTTTTTTATCTCACATTCGCTTTTATCACCTTATAACTAAGGTTAAGGTTTAGAGTAGGAAGTTAGGTTTTGTTAAATCTGAACTCTGAACTACCATGATATGTCTAAGGTAACACGTAATGTCATTTTGCAAAAATGTCGCCATAGTCAAGTAATTTTCAGGAGATCAGGTTGCTGACACAGCAACACTGGCTCAACCAGTGGCACAAGTTTGGGCCAAGACTATCCATTTGTGGAACCAATGCCAGACAGAGGGAGTGTTCAGAAAACCTGTTTGAAACCAATGTTTGCTTTTGCAGTTCCGTTTTATGATGCAAGTGGTGCAGAAATGACACACTTCAACTTGAATATGACCATGAATATCTGTGCAAAGCATCCTCCACAATGCGACAGCTGGGTAGCATGGAAGTTTACTGACGTTTGACTGAGAGCTCAGTTTCACCGTCAGCATATGCGGTCTGACATTTATTATCCTTAATCTCAACCACAACTGCTGCTGTCACTCTTGAGGAATTCAAACCGTGAGAGTGAAATGAGAAGAGAGGGAAGATATGTGTTGATGCGTGCAAGATTGTGTGTGTGTGCAAGGAAATTTCTTTGTTTGATGAAACAATGAGTCATATAATGCATGTTAAGTTTGGTGTGGTGGACATTTGGTGTCATCTTGGAGTGTCAAAGATCAAATCTGTCTGTTATGCTTGTGATTTTTCTCCCCCATCATGTCATGTGAAAGTTCTGCAGTTGTTCAGCTGTGGGATATAGAGATAGACAGCAAATGCATTTACATCAGCAACAGACTGTGCATTTAAAGACATTAATCTTTCTCAAGTCTTAAGTTCCTGTTGATGCCTCAGGGTGACTCTTGTCATCGCCAGTGAGTTGTCAAAAGTGTGCCTCTCTATCGCTCTCTCTGTCAAAGTGGGTGCGGTTTGTCTCAAATGCACCATGGAGGTTGAAAAAGTGAAAACACTGTCAGTTAAAATGCAAATAGAGTTGTGACAGTTTGAAAGCAGAACTTGATGAATTAAAAAGGAGCATCAAATAACTGATGTTAAGGACAACTAAATTCAAAAAATGTTTTGGGAGTGAGATTAAATTCCTATAGTTACCCATTAGTTACACAGTCACAGTTCAAACTAATATAGCTTACATTAAAATATTCATACTGTAAATTACAAGCCCGAAAATACTTTTTCTATGCTGAAAGGCGATGTGTCATTTCTGCACCACCAAACGGGATTACAAAAATATATACTGTATGTATATACACTCACCGGGCACTTTATTAGGTACACCTGTACATCTACATATTCATGCGATTATCTAATCAGCCAATCATGTGGCAGCAGTGTAATATATAAAATCAAGCAGATATGGGTCAGGAGCTTCAGTTAATGTTCACATCAACCATCAGAATGGGGAAAAATGTGATCTCAGTGATTTAGACCGTGGCATGATTGTTGGTGCCAGACAGGCTGGTTTAAGTATTTCTGTAACTGCTGATCTCCTGGGATTTTCACAGTCTCTAGAGTGTATAGAAAATGGTGCGAATACCAAAAAAACATCCAGCTTGTTAATGACAAAGGTCAGAGGAGAATGGCCAGACTGGTCCAAGCTGACAGGAAGGTGACAGTAACCCAAATAAACATGCGTTACAACAGTGCTATGCAGAAAAGCATTTCTGAACGTACAATACGTCGAACATTGAGGCGGATGGGCTACAGCAGCAGAAGTACCACTACTGTCAGCTAAGAACAGGAAACTGAGGCTGCAGTTGGCACAGGATCACCAGAACTGGACAGTAGATGATTGGAAAAACATTGCCTGGTCTGACAAATCTTGATTTCTGCTGAGGTACACAAATGGTAGGCCCACTGCAGCCTCAGTTTTTTGTTCTTGACTGACAGAAGTGGAACCCAACATGGTCTTCAGCTGTTGTAGCCCATCTGCCTCAAGGTTCGACGTGTTGCGCATTCTGAAATGCTATTCTGCTCACAACAATTGTACAGAGAGGTTATCTGAGTTACCATAACCTTTCTGTCAGCTCGAACCAGTCTGGCCATTCTCCGTTGACCTCTGTCATCATCAAGGCATTTCCATTCACAGAACTGCCACTCATTGTTTTTTTTGTTTTTCGCACCATTCTCTATACACTCCAGAGACTGTTGTGCATGAAAATCCCAGGAGATCGACAGTTAAAGAAATCCTCAAACCAGCCCGTCTGACACCAACAATCATGCCACGGTCTAAATCACTGTGATAAAAATGTTTCCCCCATTTTGATGGTTGATGTGAACATTAACTGAAACTCCTAACTCATATCTGAATGATTTTATACATTACACTGCTGTCACACGATTGGCTGATTAGAAAATTGCATGAATAAGTAGATGTACAGGTGTACCTAATAAAGAGGAAGATGAGTGTGTATATATATCTATATCTATATCTATATCTATATATATATATATATATATATATATATATATATATATATATATATATATATATATATATACAGTACTGTGCAAAAGTCTTAGGCACATAAGATGCTTCACAAAAACATTTGTCTTAAGATGGTTATTTATATTTTCACCTTTAGTGTGTCAATAGGAAATATACATTTTAGACTCCTAAACATTTCATTTGCAAATAGAATAGAATAGAATAGAACAGAAGAACAGTGAGCTCTGCAACAGATGACATGGTCCCCACAGAGCCCCCCACTGAATATAGTGAGTCAGTCTGAGATTACAAGAAGAGACAGAAGCAATTGAGACAGCCGAAATAGATAGAAGAACTGTGGCAAATTCTTCAAGAAGCTTGGAACATCCTGTCTGCCAACAACCAAGAAAAACTCTATCCAGGTGTACCTAGGAGAGTTGGTGCTGTTTTGAAGCTAAAGGTGGTCACACCAAGTATTGATTTAGCTTTTTTTATGTCTACTGGACTTTGTATGACGTTAATTGATAAATTAAAACTATTTATGGCATTATTTTTGAAGACATCCTCACTATGCAAAATTTTCCCAAGTGCCTAAAACTTTTGCACAGTACTGTATATGTATATGTGTATATATATATATATATATATATATATATATATATATATATACACACACACACACACACACACACACACACACACACACACACACACACACACACACCGATCAGCCACAACATTAAAACCACCTGCCTAATATTGTGTAGGTCCCCCTCGTGCAGCCAATACAGCGCCAACTCGCATCTCAGAATAACATTCTGAGATGATATTCTTTTCATCACAATTGTACAGAGCGGTTATCAGAGTTACCGTAGACTTTGTCCATTCAAACCAGTCTGGCCATTCTCTGTTGACCTCTCTCATCAACAAGGCATTTCCGTCCACAGAACTGCCACTCACTGGGATGTTTTTTTTGTTTTTGGCACCATTCTGAGTAAATTCTAGAGACTGTTGTATGTGAAAGTCCCAACAGATGAGCAGTTACAGAAATACTCAAACCAGCCCATCTGGCACCAATAATCATGCCACGGTCCAAATCACTGAGATCTCGTTTTTTTTTTTCCCCATTTTGATCACATTAACTGAAGCTCCTGATCCATATCTGCATGATTTTATGCACTGCACTGCTGCCACTTGATTTGCTGATTTAGATAATCGCATGGATGATTGTTGGTGCCCAGTGTTGGGGAGTAGCTAACTACATGTAGCCACGCTACTAACTTGACTACATTTTTCAGTAGCTTGACAGTAGCTCAGCTGCTTTTAAAACAGAGTAGCTTTTCCAGTAGCGAACTACTTTTTCCAGCAAGTAGTAGTGTAACGTGACCAAACACTACATCATGTTGGTCAGATTATAACTATTAGCCTTCCTTATTGCATAGAAGCCAAACTTTTACCGGCAAAACGTCAGACGATCTGGCAGCATATTTCTGTCTGCTGATCAGAATCAGGCAGCATCGTCTTCTTCTTTTGTAATGGCAGATCACAAACAGAAATAGTGAATTACCGCCATCTACTGAGAGCTTATTACAGCTCACCTGGATAAGAAGAGATTGTCTGATGGACAATGTAAAGCGAGCAACCACAGTTTGTTTACCTTTACAAGATGTACAGGGGCAGGTAAATCTGAAAATGATAAATTAATTTTATTCTTCTATGTAACAAAGAATGTTTCAGACACTTTGTTCTTAATAGATCACACAACAGCATATTTACCTTTACTATTTTAAATAAAATAATTCAAAAATTATTATTGCCTTTTCAGGGATTTTGTTTCTGTTCTAAATATGTTTATTTAGCTTCTAATCATCTGTGCATTACTGGGAGCAGCGAGTGAATTATTATTATAATATTTATAACTATACAGTATATATTATTATAATAATTACTATCATGTAGAACTATTTGATTTCTCCATTTCTTAGCATTTAATTAACTATTATTTTCATGTAAAGTAAATAAAATGATTGGTTAAATAAATCCTTTATGGCATGTATTATTATGCAACAATCTAGGATGACCATCTGTCCACTTTTTGGACCTGAACAAAGCGAACAAATATTTGTAGAGCAACATCTGTATGTGACCTGTAAAGCTGGCACTCGCATGTCAGTGGCAAAAAATACAATGAGCATGAACCCAGGTGAGGGGAGAAACAAGCCCTGAGTCTTTATTCACGTATTATCCACACTAAATATTATGTAACAAGAACAAAATATGCCAGCCCAAGAAGAGTTTGTCATAAAAATTAATCTTTAGGGAAGTAGGCTACACCTGGCCAGAGCTGGACTGAAAAGTGTGAAGTATAGTATAAAAATGATTTTTTAATGGCATCTGATCTTTTTTGTTTTTATTTTATACTGTTGTATTTTATTTTATGGCCATTATTAACTGTATTAATGTTACTATTCATTAAATGTATTAAATACATTTAATATATTTAAACACATTAAATGTATTTAATGAATACATTAATAAATTTCATTAGTATAAATGTTGTTATTAATATTATTGGTTTGATAGTATCAGTCTCTAGAATTTACTCCGTATGGTGCCAAAGAAAAAAAAAAAAGAAAAAAAAACATCCAGTGAGCGGCATTTCTGTGGATGGAAATGCCTTGTTGATGAGAGATGTCAACAGAGAATGGCCAGACTGGTTTGAACTGACAAAGTCTACAGTAACTCAGATAACCACTGTGTACAACTGTGGTGAGAAGAATAGCATCTCAGAATGCTATTCTGTTTTGGCGGCATGAGGGGGACCTATAAAATATTAGGCAGTTGGTTTTAATGTTGTGGCTGATCTGTGTGTGTGTGTGTGTGTGTGTGTGTGTGTGTGTGTATATATACACATATATATATATATATATATATATATATATATATATATATATATATATATATATATATATATATATATATATATTTGTTTTTTTTTTTTACATTTTATTGGATGCACAAAATTACTGTCAATGTCCTTGTCCTCAACAAGGGCATCCTAGTTTATCCCTTATCCACTTTTCTGTCCAGCAAAGTGCCAGTTTTACTCAATGAACTGTGCTAATGCTAATCAGAGAGTACATTTCACAAGGTAATCTTCCATACTAAATATTCATAACTTCACCAAGAGGCTTATTCGTACTTAGAACATTGATTTCAGTTTGCACAGTTCCACACAATTTACGCGTATACCTGATTGGAATTTCAAAATATTCATTCTCCATTGCTTCAAAAGTCTTGTCTTATCCAAGCAGAACTGATTTTACTCCTGCATTGCTTGTGATAAACATGCTATGCTCCACCGTGTGCTTCAAATTTCCTGTTGGTCGATGAATACATTTTTTGGGGGTTCATTAATTCATAATTTGGAAAGGATAGTTGTGGTCAATATTACATATTACAATACTGTATGCACAATATTTCTACAATACAATACATATGTTGTTTAGATATGTATTGCACAAATACCGCAATTTTACCATATTACTTTTCATACAGAACACTGCTCCAAAATGGTTGCTTGTTTAAATGCTAATCACTTGAAGTAAATGATTATTATTATTTCTCATTTACTGTACACACACACACACACACACACACACACATTGAACTGACAGGCTGTAGTGCTATGCAGCTGTCAGTTGTTGGCTGTGGGCCCTCAGGTAAAAACAACAAGTTCAAAAATAATGACAATGGTGAGATCTTTACTGTAATTTTGAACAAGTAGTCCTGCTGCTGTTTTGCTGTGTTGTTACACATTTGACAAAAATAAAACTTTGACTTTTGATTATTGCAAGCTATTTTACTAAAAGAAAACACAATTAAAGTAATCTACACAAATTGTCACTTTCTTCACTGTTGTACTTTTTTAATGTGCCATGCTATAAAGTGTTTTACTGTCTGCCAGGATCATTTTTTTTATCAGATTGTTTATTATGTTTCCACTAGTGTTGGTTATTCATGTTTTTGAGACGTTACAGACATTACAGCTGATTTTCTGTAAAGCTGCTTTGGAAAAATGTGTATTGAAAAAGTATAAATAAAAAACTATACAAATAAAAATTATTTTACTTGATTTGAATTTTATGTTACTATGTTTTTTTTCTACTTTGGCAAGAAAATATGAATGTTCTCACTTTGCAATGTCAAACAAACTAGTGATAGCCTGTGCTGAAGCATTTAACCAATCTGAAATTAGCATAAATTATTCTGATACAAGTAATGGCCAGCATCGTCCAATCATTGCCAACCATATTAAAATAAAATTATACATTATCAATTCTGAATCTAAGTACTGATTACCAATTTCCCACATCTGCCAATCATGCTGAGTGGTCAAAACATCATCTGCAGCCTGAAACTGAACTTTTATTCAGATGTTAGGAGTGAATGCACTTGGCTGCATAGAAAGTTTAACCCCTTTACTGACAGCCCAGAGTGTGCTGAACTGAGATACAGTCAGTTTGAAATGAAATTATGCATATTGTATAGCGGAGACAAAACACAGTCCATGCAGAAGGACGTGGGGTCGCACAAGGGTATTGTTAATTACACAGTGATAGCACAAAATAAACAATTAAGATACAGTATTTAAGCCAACACCAAGATTTACTTCTTGTTCTAAAAGATCTCCCTTTGGACTCTCTTAATGAAAATGATTGCCATCAACAGGAAAAAAAAAACGATTGCAGTACAATTATCTGGGAAGCCATCCATATTATTTACATGGGCAATCCCACACTTGTCTGGTCACACTTAAAGTAACACTGGACAAACTCTTTTCTCATGGACACATTAAATTTGTAACTTTCATGGCACATAAACAGCTTCTAGGTGGAAACATACAGTATCTATCACATGAGACAAATTCAGTCTTATTTTGCTTGCTGGCACAGTCAATTTAACATTTCGGTAACACTCTACAATAACGTTCCATTTGTTAACATTAGTTAACAACATTAGTTAACATGAACTAACAATGAACATTACTTTTACAGCATTTATTCAGCAATAAGTTAATGTTAATTTGAACATATACTAACACATTTTTTAAATCAAAAGCTGTACTTATTAACATTAGTTAATGCACTATGAACTAACATGAACTAACAATGAACAATTGTATTTTTATTAACTAACATTAACAAATATTGATTAATGCTGTAAAAATAGATTGCTAATTGTTTGTTCATGATACCTAATGCATTTACTAATGCTAACAAATGGAACCATATTGTAAAGTGTTATCAACATTTTTTAAACATGCATGCATGCATGCATGCAAAAAATAAAATAAAAAAATACAGTAATATAAAATTCATATTTTTCAAATAATCAATTGAGGCCTCTGTAATATTGCAAGTTCAAATTTTAAGGTTTTCTTTCAATAGTGGTGCCTGCTGAATAGCATTAAGTACTATTATTGAGATGAGAACTAAGACTATTTGGAAGTCAATTGCAGGAATTTCAACAAAAATCAAATCATGATGCAACTTTAACTAAATAAATGCAATACAGTATGTTACTAAAAGAAGGGAGACCACATGCTACAGAAGCTAGCCACAATCTTGTACTAAATTTAAAACAGCACTCCATGAAAAGAGAGGCTAGAAGGGCAGATCTGAGTAACACATTTAGCATTAGGGCATGTGTGTCATGACAGCAGGAACAGAAGATCTGTCAGTAAACAGGTGATGTTTAGTGTCTTCATAAATGGCCTCATAAATCAGTCAAACTAGTGTTCAATTCTGCAGATCCTACCCAGAACGGCAAATGGAAGTTGACAGAGTGAAGTTTCTAAAAAAGGATAGTGCACCCAAACATGATAATTCTCTCATGATTTACTCATCATTACTGTATGTCGTCTTAAATTTATATGACTTCCTTCCGCGGAACACAAACAAACATATTTTGCTGGAGATATGATATAAGTATTTAATGCAAGTCAATGGGGTCCAAACTTTCAAGCTCCAAAAAGGACATAAAGGCATAAAGGTAATCCATAAGACTCAAGTTGTTTAATCCATGTCTTTTGAATTGATACGATCAGTTCCCTATCTGTCACTCACTCAACGTTGTGTCGATGTAGTGACACTAGGGGTCACTCTTGGGAGCCCGAGACACCTCTGGTCTTTGATAAAAGGCCAATGAAAATTGGCGAGTGGTATTTGCATGCCACTCCCCCAGACATACGGGTATAAAAGGAGCTGGTATGCAACCACTCATTCAGATTTTCTCTTCGGACATGCTCATTGAGCTGAATACTACTGTTCATTCACCTCTGCTGGATCTGACGGCGCATTTCAGCGGCTTCTACCTCCCCTGCAACGGTGCACTGCAGAGAATGCCCCTGGGCGCTTCGGCAGAAAAACAAGAGAGTATATTTTCTGAAAGAGCTTTTCCTCCTCTAAAAGAGTATATATTTCTCTAAAAGAGCGGCACACATGGAACGTCTTTTTAAAGACGCGTCTTTTTAAAGATGCCTTTCCGGTTGTGTGTTATTCCTGTTTGCGGTCGTTATCTCTCAAATTCGTATGGTCATGATCGCTGTCTTTCGTGTCTGGGCGCGACCCACACGGAGGCAGCATTTGTGGATGGTTCATGTTCTCACTGCGAGAACATGACCACGGCAACGTTGCGGTCGCGGCTTGCTTTCGGCCCCGATTCCGCAGTTCCCCTGCTCTCAATACCCTCGATGGCGGGGCGGCCAGGGGATATAAGGCGCTCGCGGTGCACCTATGCCCGCAGAGCGCCACCACCTGGCGCGGATGCTCTAAGCACCTGTCCAAGACCTGTAGGCTCACGTCGTTCCTGATGGCTAAAGCCTACAGCGCTGCTGGACAAGCCACCTCAGCCCTGCACACCATGGCTCTCCTAAAGGTCCACCAAGCCAAGGCATTGAAAGAACTGCACGAGGGAGGTTCCGCCCCAGATTTGAGGCAGGAACTGCGCTCGGCGACCGACCTCGCTCTCCGAGCGACGAAGGTCACGGCGCGGTCTCTCGGGCAGACGATGGCCACACTAGTGGTCCAGGAGCGCCAACTTTGACTCAACCTGGTCGAGATGGGCGAGGCCGACAAGACACGGTTCCTTGCTGCCCCCATTTCCCAGACGGGCCTATTCGGCGACACCGTCGAGCACTTTGCCCAGCAGTTCTCGGCAAAGAAGCAGCAGACGGAGGCAATCCGGCACATCCTGCCCGGGTGCGGCTCAAGATCCCACACCCCGTCTGCTCGTCGCCAAGGGCGTCCCCTTGCAGTGACTGCACCTGCTCCGCTGCAGCACACCTCTTCGGCCCGGCCCCGGCGTGGAGCCCACCGCAGTAAGCAGACGCCACCCGTCTCACAGCCGGTGCCTAAGAACCCACGGAGGTCCTCAAAGCACCCCTTAGACGGGCGACTCTGGGACGAGGGAACCCACTCACATGGAGCTGGTAAAAAGACCACTCCATCCTCTGGTGGAGGGCTGGGCGGAAAATCTTTTGTTGCCTTTTTGTTTGATTTCGCCACATGCCCATGTGGCTGTGGTACCCAACAGTTCAGCAAAAGAGCAGCTTCCTTCCTCCCTGGGTCACATACCCAGTGTGTACGGTCGTCACCACGACTACCGTCCACAGGTTTTCTCTTGCAGGATTAGCGCTCCAGCGGTGGCCTTTCCGCCCCTGAGTGCCCAGCTGTGGCACACAGCCACCCCCGTTGTGGCAGTCTCCATGGGTTACGAGGACAGGCCTCTTCCTCCCCCGTCCCAGGCTGTTCCAGGGGTGGTCACAAGGAGCCAGGTAAGTGCTTCGTGCTAGACTCAGCACGGCCACAACGTGGTGCGGTGTTGCACCTCGAGCTCCGCCCCGCCGTGAGGCCCCACCTGCTGGTTCGTCCGATGACGCTGTCCCCTTGGTCCCCCTTGTGCGGAACTTGGATGCGTGGCTCGCGCTTTCCAATTCGTCGCGATGGCTGATCCGGACAGTCCAACTCGGCTACACGATTCAGTACTCCAGGCGCCCACCCAGGTTCAGTGGTATTCACTTCACCTTGGTCAAGAACGAAAACGCTGCCACCTTGCGTGCGGAGATCACTACCCTCCTACGGTAGAGCGCGATAGAACCTGTCCCTCCAGCCGAGATGAAGAAAGGGTATTATAGCCCCTACTTCATCGTACCGAAAAAAGGCGGTGGGTTGCGGCCAATCTTGGACCTGCGAGTACTGAACCGGGCTTTACACAAGATGCTGACGCAAAAACGCATTCTGGCGAGTGTCCGGCATCAAGATTGGTTCGCGGCGGTAGACCTGAAGGATGCGTACTTCCACGTCTCGATCCTTCCTCGACACAGACCCTTCCTGCGGTTTGCATTCAAGGGTCAGGCATATCAGTACAAAGTCCTCCCTTTCGGCCTGTCCCTGTCTCCTCACGTCTTTATGAAGGTCGCAGAGGCTGCCCTTGCCCCGTTAAGGAAGGTGGGCATTTGCATTCTCAACTATCTTGACGACTGGCTAATCCTAGCTCACTCTCGAGACGTGTAATGCGCACACAGGGACCTGGTGCTCTCACACCTCAGCCGACTAGGGCTTCGGGTCAACTGGGAAAAGAGCAAGCTCCTCCCGGTTCAGAGCATCTCTTTTCTCGGTTTGGAGTTGGACTCAGTCTCCTTGACGGCGCGCCTTACGAACGAGCGCGCCCAGTCGGTGCTGGCTTGTATGAAGGCGTTCAAACAGAAAACATCGGTTCCACTGAAACTTTTTCAGAGGCTCCTGGGGCATATGGCATCCTCAGAGGTGGCCACCCCGCTCGGGTTGATGCATATGAGGCCCCTTCAACACTGGCTCCAGACTCGAGTCCAGAGATGGGCATGGCGCCATGGGACACGTCATGTGGCCATCACGCCGGTCTGTCACCATCTTTTCAGCCCTTGGACCAACCTCTCGTTTCTACGGGCAGGTGTTCCTCTAGAACTGGTCTCCAGGCAGATGCCTCCAAAACAGGCTGGGGCGCTGTTTACAATGGGCATGCAGCCGCCGGCCTCTGGACGGGTCCGCGACTGCATTGGCACATTAACTGTCTCGAGTTGTTGGCAATTCTGCTTGCCCTGTGGAGGTTCCGGCCATTGATCCAGGGCAAGCACGTGTTAGTTCAAACAGACAACATGGCAACAGTAGCATATGTCGACCACCAAGGCGGTCTGCCCTCTCGTTGTATGTCACCAATCGCCCGCCGTCTCTTCCTCTGGAGTAAGCAGCACTTCAAGTCGCTGCGAGCCACTCACATCCTGGGCAACCTCAACACTACAGCGGATGCGCTGTCACGGCAGGTTACCCTCAGGGGAGTGTGGAGACTCCACCCTCAGGTGGTCCAGCTGATTTGGAGTCGATTCAGACAGGCACAGGTGGACCTGGTCGCCTCCCAAGAATCCTCCCACTGCCCGCACTGGTACGCCCTCACCGAGGCTCCCCTCGGCATAGACGTTCTGGCACACATCTGGCCCCCTGGCCTACACAAATATGCGTTTCCCCCAGTGAGCTTGCTTGCACAGACCCTGTGCAAGGTCAGGGAGGACGAGGAGCAGGTCGTCCTGGTAGCACCCTACTGGCCCACCCAGACATGGTTCTCGGACCTCACGCTCCTCGCGACAGCTCCCGCCTGGTGAATTCCCCTGAGGAAGGACCTTCTTTCTCAGGGACGGGGCACCCTCTGGCACCCGCACTCAGACCTCTGGAATCTCCATGTCTGACCCCTGGATGGGACGCGGAAGACCTAAGCGGTCTACCACCTGCAGTGGTAGACACGATCACTCAGGCTAGGGCCCCCTCTACGAGGCGCCTGTATGCCTTGAAGTGGCGTCTGTTCGCTAAGTGGTGTTCTTCCCGATGCGAAGACCCCCAGAGATGCGCAGTCGGATCAGTGCTTTCCTTCTTGCAGGAGAGGTTGGAAGGGAGGCTGTCCCCTTCCACCTTGAAGGTGTACGTTGCCGCCATAGCAGTACACTGTGATGCAGTCGACGGTAAGTCCTTAGGGAAGCATGACCTGATCATCAGGTTCCTAAGAGGCGCCAGGAGGCTGAATCCCTCCAGACCGCACCTTGTTCCCTCATGGGACCTCTCTGTAGTTCTTCAGGGTCTACAGAGAGCCCACTTTGAGCCTTTGCAGTCAGCTGAGCTTAAGGCACTCTCCTTGAAGACTGCCCTCCTGACTGCGCTCACTTCCATCAAGAGGGTAGGTGACCTGCAAGCGTTCTCTGTCAGCGAAACGTGCCTGGAGTTCGGTCCAGGTTACTCTCACGTGATCCTGAGACCCCGACCGGGCTATGTGCCCAAGGTTCCCACCACCCCTTTTAGGGAGCAGGTGGTGAACCTGCAAGCGCTGCCCCAGGAGAAGGCAGACCCAACCCTGTCGTCGCTGTGTCCGGTGCGTGCTTTACGTATCTATTTGGATCGCACGCAGAGCTTTAGAATCTCTGAGCAGCTCTTTGTCTGCTTTGGTGCACAGCAGAAAGGAAGCGCTATCTCCAAGCAGAGGATCGCCCACTGGCTCATTGATGCCATAACTATGGCATATGTCGCCCAGGACATGCTGCCCCCGGTAGGGCTACGAGCCCATTCTACCAGGGGTGTAGCGGCTTCCTGGGCCCTGGCCAGGGGTGCCTCTCTAACAGACATTTGCAGAGCAGCAGACTGGACAACACCCAACACCTTTGCAAGGTTCTACAACCTACGGGTGGAACCGGTTTCATCCCAGGTAGTGGCACGCAATACAAGCGGATAAGCCTGGGATAGCCGGCCGGGTGTATCGCTTGTGCATAGCGCCTTCCACCTCCTTTTGAGCTGAAGACGTTCGCCATTAATTCCCAGTAGTGTTCACAAGTTTGTTACCTGGTTGACTTCCTCCGAGCCCTGTGGTAGTCCAGTTTTTTTAGGGAGTGGAAAAAAGAGAAGGGGAAAAGAGGCCATGACTGGGTTAAGCCTGTCTCTATCTTTTGGGTAGTCGACTTGTCCCCAAAAAGGGTCGTTCGACACTCATAACTATGTTGGGGGAGGTTACGTGTCGACCTGGTGTGCTGGCTATGAGGCACACAGTAGTCTGCCCACCACACACCGCTAGTTCACGTAACACAGTTCAGCCAATTGTGGCATTTTGTATTGGGACCCCTAGTGTCACTACATCGACACAACATTGAGTGAGTGACAGATAGGGAACGTCATGGTTACTTCTGTAACCTCCGTTCCCTGATGGAGGGAACGATACATTGTGTCCCTCCTGGCACAACGCTGAACTACCTGCTGAAATGGCTGGACCTTATATCGGCTCCTCTGCATAAAACCTGAATGAGTGGTTGCATACCAGCTCCTTTTATACCCATATTTAATACCATTCGCCAAGTGTGTCGGGCTCCCAAAAGTGACCCCTAGTGTCACTACATCGACACATCATCTCGTTCCCTCCATCAGGGAATGGAGGTTACACACATAACCATGACGTTTTGGGTGAGAACTCAAAATGACAAAAAGGAGTGAACAGACCAAAATGTCACTCCTTTTTGTCACTCCTTAAAATTTTCAAGATGGCGCCACAGATGGCTGCTTTGGTGTAGAGCTCCCTAGTGTTTTTGTTACTTTTTTGTTTGTCATGTTTTTTGTCAGTCTTTCCCAATCAGTTTCACCAGGGATGAACTGCTGAAAATTCACAGAGCGTAACTGATAATTTTTTTCCAGTGTTTGATTATTCAGACATTTTATTAGACATCTTACTTGGAGGCGCAGCAGTGCTCTGCAAGCAATCCAAATGATCCATGCGAGGGAAGCGAGCCGGCGTGCTTGTGAAGCTTCGTCAACGCGGCTTTAGGACATGCTGCCGAGTATTCATCTGGTGAATGTCCGCTCCCTCGCCAACAAATAGGACAAACTGCTTCTGCTCACTCAAACAAATAAGGACTGTTTCTAACTCCTCTGCTCTGTGTTTTACAGAAACCTGGCTGAATGAAGCCATCCCGGACAGCACGTTACATCTGCTGGGCTTCCAGCTGTTCAGAGCGGACCGCGTTGTGAAATCATTGGGGAAAATGAGAGGCGGTGGAACATGCTTTTACATCAGTGAAAGTTACATATGTAACAGCTTTGAAGATGATGTGCTGTCCTAATTTAGAAGTGCTCTTCCTCAACTATAAGCCTTTCCACTCACCACAGGAGTTTTCCTTGTTCATTCAGGTGAGTGTTTATATCCCACCACAAGCATGTGTGAATGCAGCTTTGCAACAGCTGGCTGATCACATCACAGACAAGGAGCAACAATACCCGGAGTCACTTATTATTATTCTGGGAGATTTTAATAAAGCTAACTTCACCCGTGAACTGCCAAAATACAAACAACACATCACATGCCCCACCAGAGAAAGAAATATATTTGACCACTGCTACACCACTGTAAAGGGTGCATATCGCTCTGTCCCTTGTGCAGCTTTAGGACTCTCTGATCACTGTCCATCTTCAGTTCATCTTCTCCCGACCTACAAGCAGAAACTAAAATCAGCTAAGCCTGTAGTAAGGACTGTAAAGAGACGGACCAATGAAGCAGAGCGGGAACTACAAGCCTGCTTTTACTGCACTGATTGGAGTGTTTTTGAGGCTGCAGCCACAGTCCTGGACGAGCTCACAGATACTGTGACATCATATATCAGTTTCTGTGAGGATATGTGCATCCCTACTAGGACATTTTTATAATTCAATAACGATAAACCATGGTTTACAGGAAAACTCAGACAGCTTCGTAATGCCAAAGAGGATGCTTAAAGAAGTGGTGATAAAATATTGAACAACCAGACCAGGAACACACTTACTTAGTAAATCAGAGTGGCTAAAAGAAGCTACTCTGAAAAGCTGAAAAAACAGTTTTCAGCCAACGATCCTGCATCTGTAGAGAGTCAACTAATATCTGATGAACTGAATGTGTTTTATTACAGGTTTGAAAAGCCCAGTCTCACACCCCTCCCCACTCTGATCTTCACTACACACACACACACACCAACACCTCCTTGAACCCCCCTCCTCCCCCCTCCTGCTGCTCAATCTGCACTTATGATCTGTGAGGAGGATGTGTGCCGGGACTTTCGGAAACAAAAGACTAGGAAAGCTTCAGGCCCAGATCAACTGGCTCCCATCTTTACACAGATCTTCAATAGATCACTGGAGCAGTGTGAAGTTCCCTGCTGCTTCAAACTCTCCACCATAATTCTGGTCCCCAAAAAAACAAAATCACAGGACTTAATGACTACAGACCTGTCGCTCTCATGTCTGTGGTCATGAAGTCATTTGAGAGACTGGTTTTGGCCAACCTGAAGGACATCACTGGACCCCTGCTGGACCCCCTTCAGTTTGCTTAATGAGCAAACAGGTCTGTGGATGATGCTGTCAATATGGGACTGCATTATATCCTGCAACACCTCGACAGACCTGGGACTTATACAAGGATCCAATTAGTGGACTTCAGTTCAGTCTTCAATACCATCATGCCTGATCTTCTCTCAACCAAACTGACCCAGCTCTCCGTGCCCACCCCAATCTGTCGATGGATCACCAGCTTTCTGACAGATAGGTTGCAGCTAGTGAGACTGGGGAAACTCACATCCAGGACCCTCACTATTAGCACTGGTGCTCCTCAGGGATGCGTTCTCTCTCCACTGCTCTTCTCCCTGTACACAAATGACTGCACTGCAAAAGACCCCACTGTCAAGCTCCTGAAGTTTGCAGACGACACCACCATCATCAGCCTCATCCGAGACGGTGATGAGTCTGCATACAGTTGGAAGATTAAACAGCTGGCTGTTTGGTGTGGTCACAACAACCTTGAGCTGAACACACTCAAAATAGTGGAGATGATAGTGGACTTCAGGAAAAATCCCCCTGCACTCCAAAAAAATTCCTTGTGTACGTGAAAACACTTGACAATAAAGCTCATTCTGATTCTAATTTTGATTATTTTTTCACCATAATTTTTGACATTGCAGTCAATAGTCACAGTCATGATTTCAAGCCTGATTACACTTCTCGTGTATGAAGCATGCGCAGAGAGCTAGGACGTGTACTCAAGCTTGAAATCATGATTGCAAAGGAGACTGCTGATGTCAACATTAAAAGAAGCATGACTTCTCTAAAAACATTATAAACTGCATGCTGCATATCACACCAAAACATTTGAATTTATTTGGATTGGTTACAACTTTGACTTGGTCATGCCATGAATGTAATAATTAAAATGAATAATATCAGAATGTTGTTAATTGTAAAATACGTTGGCAATGGCATGGCAGCTTTTAGTCTATAATAAGGTCAAATAAATATTTAATCTTTTGTTATGCAGATTTGTCAATATACTGATGAAAAACAACAGCGCTAACATTGCAGGATATTTTCAATGATGGAAAAGATCAGAAAGGTCAGCTAACGCCCCACCTACCATCCTATAATCTGCACTGCTGTGCAATGATACTAAAGGAATAAAAAGAAAATTCTGTCAATTACTCACCTTCATGTCATTCCAAACCCGTATGTCTTTCTTCTGTGAAACACAAAAGAATAGATTTCAGAGAATGTCTCGTTGATTTTTCCCCATGCAATGGCAATGCATGGTGACTGGAAATGTCAGATTTGTTAATCAGCAAATCAGACATCACTTATAGCAAGTAGTTACAGTTTAAAAAAAAAAAAAAAATTACTTTGGTACACAATAATGAGCATTGTGCAATTTTTTTTTTTACGTGTTGGAGATTCACTTTACATGATGATGTACTTATTTACCCATCAAGGTGTTGCTAACCAGTACTAAAAATCTAGTCTTCCAGTTTAGTTTTTCCTTTCCTTCTAAAACAAATCCAACTGATTTCATTACATAGTACTACATACGATTATTGATATAAATTGATTCTTTTCATACTAAAAATCTTTTTCTGCAATTAAAGTTGCAGTCAATCAATCAACATTAAAGGACCAAATTACAAGAACAGCGTTCAGTGCAAAACTTGATCTTGTTTAATTTAGGGTATTGATCAAGCAATTCGTTTTCTTGTTGTAGATAATGAGGAAATAATGTATATATAATTGTGGCTACTATGGCTTTTTCAAATCAATAGATGTCACTGGCATAGATTGGTCACTTGATTACCCAACTACATTTTTAATATACAGTGCATTCAGAAAGTATTCAGACCCCTTCATTTTTTTCACATTTTGTTATGTTGCAGCCTTATACTAAAATGCTTTAACTTATTATTTTTTTTTTTTCATCAATCTACACTCCATACCCCATAATGACAAAACAAAAACCAGATTTTTGATAACTTTTTAAATGTATTAAAAAGAAAAAACTGATTACATTGACATAAGTATTCAGACCCTTAACTCAGTACTTAGTTTAATCACTTTTGGCAGCGATTACAGCCTCAAGTCTCTTTGGGTACGATGTGACAAGCTTTGCACACCTGGATTAGGTTGATTTTCTGCCATTCTTCTCTGCAGATCCTCTCAAGCTCTGTCAGGTTGGATGGGGACCATCGGTGGACAGCCATTTTCAGGCCTCTAAAGAGATGTTCGATTGGGTTCAAGTCCGGGCTCTGGCTGGACCTCTCAAGGACATTCACAGTGTTGTCACTAAGCCACTCTTGCATTGTCTTGGCTGTGTGCTAAAGGTCATTATACTGTTGGAAGGTGAATCTTAAGCCAAGTCTGTAGTCCTGAGCGCTCTGGACCAGGTTTTCATTAAGGATATCGCTGTATTTTGCTGCCTTCAGCTTTCCTTAAACCATGACCAGTCCCCCAGTCCCTTCCGCTAAAAACCACCCCCAAAGTATGATGCTACCACCACCATGCTTCACCATTGGGATTGTATTGCGCAGGTGATGAGCGGCGCCTGGTTTCCTCCAGATATGACGCTTGGAATTGAGGCCGAACAGTTCAATCTTCATTTCATCAGACTAGATAATCTAGGTGCTTTTTTGCAAATTCCAAATGGGCCTTCATGTGTTTTGCACTGAGGAGAGGCTTCCATCTGCCCACTCTACTATAAAGCCCAGATCGTTGGAGTGTTGCAGTGATTGTTGTCCTACTGCAAGTTTCTCCCAACTCCACACATGATCTCTGAAGCTCAACCAGAGTGACCATAAGGTTCTTGGTCACCTCTCTTACCAAGGCCCTTCTCCCCCGATTTCTCAGTTTGGCTGGGTGGCCAGCTCTAGGAAGAGTCCTGGTTGTTCCAAACTTCTTCCATTTAAGATTTATGGAGGCCTGTGCTCTTGGAAACCTTCAATGCAGCCAATTTTTTTTTTTGTAGTCTTCCCCAGATCTGCACCATCCTGTCTCTGAGCTCTGCAGGCAGTTCCTTTGACCTCATGGCTTGGTATTTGGTCTGATAAGCATTTTCAGCCGAGACCTTATATAGAAAGGTGTGTGCCTTTCCAAATCATGTCAAATCAATTGAATTTGCCACAGGTGGACTCCAATCAAAATGTAGAAACATCTCAAAAATTATCCAGAGAAATGGGATGCTCCTGAGCTAAATTTCAAGTGTCAGAGCATATGGTCTGAATACTTATGCCAATGTGATATTTACTTTTTTTTTTTTTTTTAATAAATTTGTAAAGTTATCAAACATCTGTTTTTTTGCTTTGTCATTACAGGGTAAGGAGTGTAGATTGATGTGAATTTTTTTAAAGCATTTTAGCATAAGGCTGCAACATAACAAAATGTGAACAAAAAATTAAGGGGTCTGAAAACTTTCTGAATGCACTGTATAATACTAATGATTTGAATGTTGAAGCATGAAGATAGTTCAAACTTTGTCAGTACTATTGCCCAAGAATTTTTCAAAATTGTTAAAGCATTTTGAAAACTCAATAACAAGAAGCTCTGTTTAACAGCAAGCATTTTCACAGATCCGTAAACAGATAACACTGGGGTTAATTTTATGGAAATTTGAAAACTTGTGCATTTATTGTACTGTTATACATCACTCTCATTGGTTTATTTATATTTTTCACATGCTAACAAACAAAATGCATTTGTAAAAGAATCTCCTGTGTTTCAGATTTAGCCCTGAAATGCTTGTACAGTTGAGGTTTTAATTTGATCTTCAGCAGATGTTTCAACTAATATCTGAGCAATGTTTTGAGACTTAAAACAGATGATACAACAGGCCCTCCACTGCATGATGAAAAACAAATGCATTGTCTCACCACACTGTCCAGGCCAGCTTTAAAATTGATTTTGAATGGAGAGAAATAGATGGATTGGCAGGCATGCAGTGACCCTAGAAGAACTCCTTGCTGCACTAACACTGGTTCAGTGAGAGGAGTCATCTGTGAGTTATATTGATGTAGCTGTCCAAACAATGCTACATGTCCAATGTTGTTCCATTCAACAGATGCTCTACTTTTCAACCTGTTTGTTTAATGACAATATTAATGAAGATTATAAAACAGTATACAGCAACAGTGCAAAATATTGAAGGTGGGTGTTGGTAAATTTTTGGGGAGTACTACCTGGATGGTGTGTCCATTAATACACAATAAATCCAGTTCATGGTCTCATTGCTCTTTTATTTGATCCAGCAGCATAACAGACAATCCATGAAGTTTATAGAAGTCATGAGTCCTTAAAGGTTGTGGAAGGTATTGGAGGTTATTGGAAGGAAGGCTTGTAAGTAACTTAAGTACTGTTGTAGGAAGTGGCTTGGAAGTAAGAGGATTTTAGAATTATAGTGAGTTTCGCAAATATCAAGACAGGAGAGGAAACTTCCCTGCACATAGCTGTAGCTTGTATGATTCATTATACTTATTTATAGCTACGTTCTTTCTAACAGTGATATTTATAATTGAAGAACGATGTTTTGCGATCTACAGTGGTGCGTGAGACGTGTGCTCTTTCTATACTTTCTACGCTTTATTTTTAGAAAAGTCATAACATTGATAGGGTAAAGGAACAAATTTTTACACATACTTTTATTAAATAATTCCAAGCAACACACTGACAATAAAGCATTAGACATTTTAATCATAACCCTATGAAAAATAAAGCGCACATATAACAGCAACAAAACCCCATCATTTTAAATATTTAGAGAACAAATAAACACTATTCGGACACAAGGATGGTTACATGCAGGTTCTTACAACATAGTCAAATGTATAGAAAGAACATACATCTCACACACCACTGTAGATCGCAAAACATCGTTATTAAACCCACACTTCTTCAATTATAAATATCACTGTTAGACAGAACGTAGCTATAAATAAATATAATGAATCATACGAGCTACAGCTATGTGCAGGGAAGTTTTCTCTCCTGTCTTGATATTTGTGAGACTCACTATAATTCTAAAATCCTCTTTGAAACAACAATAACAAATGTTTAATGTTAGAATACTTACTTTTATGAATGTTAAACTTCCCCAAGAAAAACGATTCAATAAAAACTAAATAGGAGTAATTCCACATCGCTGGAAAACTGAATAAAACAAAGTTTTGAACCAGTTATATACATCAGACTAAAATGTGACACTATATACACAAGAAAAGCAAGTGATCCATTGCTGACAATTAGTAAAAAACAATTATTAAAGTCAATATTTAATCCGCAATTTTTTTCTACAGCTTGTAAATTCCAGTCCGCTGGTCGAGATGATCAGCAGTGGGGACTGTTTGTAACGCGACAGGCGAGGATGGAGGATCTAAAAAAGATAAACAAGGTAACTCAGAACATAAAGAAACAAAACATAGGGAACAAACGTACAGAGCACAGCATAATACATGTGAAGACTGACAAAGAAACCAGGGGAAAACAAGGGCTTAAATACACAAGGGAAAACAAGGGAATGGGAACACTTGGGGAAACAATCAGGGGAAACCAATCATGAAAAGAAACTACAAAGGACTACAAAACTAACAGGAACAGGGGAACTAAACAAGAATTTCAACATAAAAGTCAATGCAAACACAGGGAATTCGTGACAAAGCCCCCCCTTTAAGGAGCAGATTCCAGACGCTCCACAATGATAAATTGTCCATGGGGTGTGGGGAGAAGGGGGAAACAGGCAGTTCAAGGGGGCACAAGAGGAAAGGGGAGCAGAGGAACAAGGCAAAGTCAGGGAGTCTTGAGACCAAGGCGGAGCTGGAGACCAAAGAGGCCAGAGCAGATCAGGTGGATGGCCAAGAGACCCAGGAGACCAGAGCAGATCAGGCGGACAGCCAGGAGACCCAGAAGACCAGAGCAGATTAGGCGGATGGCCAGGGGACCTGGGAGACCAGAGCAGTTCAGGCGGATGGCCAGGAGACCAAAGAGACCAGAGCAGATCAGGCGGATGGCCAGGAGACCCAGAAGACCAGAGCAGATCAGGCGAAGCCATGGCAGACAGAGCTGTGGGAGGCTCGAGGGGCAGAGCCGTGGGAGGCTCGAAGGGCAAAGCCATGGAAGGCGAAGCCGTAGAAGGCTGAGCAGTGGGAGGCTCGAGACAAAGAGTCCTGGATGACTGGGAAACAACCTCCATGGTCGCGAACATGGGAAGAGACTCGGGAATTACCTGTGTGGTCATGGGCACGGGCAGAGACTTGGGAACGACCTTTGTGGTCGTGAACACTGGCAGAGACTCGGGAACAACCTCTGTGGTCATAAACATTGGCTGAGACTCAGAAACGACCTCTGTGGTCATGGGCATGGGCAGAGACTCGGGAACGACCTCTGTGGTCGTAAACATTGGCTGAGACTCAGGAACGGCCTCTGTGGTCGTGAACATGGGCAGAGACTCGGGAACGACCTCTGTGGTCGTGAACACTGGCAGAGACTCGGGAACGTCCTCTGTGGTCGTGAACATGGGCAGAGACTTGGAAATGACCTCCATGGTCGTGTACACAGGAAGAGACTTGGGAACGACCTCTGTGGTCGTGGGCATGGGCAGAGACTTGGGAATGACCTCTGTGGTTGTGAACACTGGCAGAGACTCGGGAACGTCCTCTGTGGTCGTGAACATGGGCAGAGACTTGGAAATGACCTCCATGGTCGTGTACACAGGAAGAGACTTGGGAACGACCTCTGTGGTCGTGGGCATGGGCAGAGACTTGGGAATGACCTCTGTGGTTGTGAACACTGGCAGAGACTCGGGAACGTCCTCTGTGGTCGTGAACATGGGCAGAGACTTGGAAATGACCTCCATGGTCGTGTACACAGGAAGAGACTTGGGAACGACCTCTGTGGTCGTGGGCATGGGCAGAGACTCGGAAACAACCTCTGTGGTCGTGAACACTGGCAGAGACTCAGAAATGACTTCTGTGGTCTTAAACACTGGATGAGACTCAGGAACGACCTCTGTGGTCATGTGCATGGGCAGAGACTCGGAAACGACCTCTGTGGTCATGAACACTGGCAGAGAATCGGGAACGACCTCTGTGGTCGTGAACACTGGCAGAGACTCGGAAATTACCTCTGTGGTCGTGAACACGGGAAGAGACTTGGGAACAGAAGCCTTTCTTCTCCTCCTCCTCCTCCGAACGGCCACAGTTGGCAACACTATCTATGGGTCAGAAAAGACAGGCAACGCTGGCACTGGGATGGACGAGGCTGGCAACGCCGGTTCTGGGACGGACGAGGTTGGCAATGCAGGCTCCGGGATGGACGAGGCTGGCAACACAGGCTCTGGGACGGACGAGGCTTCCAGCTCATTGGCCGTGGCAGGCGTGGGCATTGGCTCGTTAACTGTGGCAGGCCTGGGCGTTGGCTCATTGGCCGTGGCAGGTGTGGGCGTTGGCTCATTGGCCGTGGCAGGCGTGGGCACTGGCTCGTTGGCCGTGGCAGGCATGGGTGCTGGCTCGTTGGCCATGGCAGGCGTGGGCGCTGGCTCGTTGGCCGTGGCAGGTGTAAGTGCTGGCATATTTTTTATGTAGTACTGCCCTTCAAAAGCTACATCACACAAAAATTTACTCTAATATACACAAATCATCATGTTCAAAAGTTTGCATCCCCTTGGTTCTTCTTGTGCTGCCTTCTTGAGCATCAATTAATGTTTGCACCTTTTGTAATAGTTGTGTATGAGTCCCTCAGTTGTCCTAAGTGTCAAAAGCTGGATGTCAGTATCATATAGCCACTGTTGGGAAGAACTCATATGTGCAGAAGATGCTGGGAAACCAAATAATGTACAGTCAGGAGTTAAATTGGGCTGGTACGCCCCGGAACGGTGTTACGGCACCTTTGATTCCTAAAAGGAAAAAATGCTTGTTTGTCAAACCATTCAATTTATTGTATTCTCCGATGCTGTTTTTGTTACATTCCGTCTCTGTTTAGTGCATGTGGGTTTGTTCAAAAATATTGTAAGTTCATTATGATTCGCTCTAGTCATTTGCCGACACTGGTAGAGGCAGCATATACAAGAGCAGCACCAGACAATGCGCACCCGCATATAGACGTGTGTTCCACTTCTGTATTGCGCCGTGGTCCGATCTCTGTTTCAAAGAAATCGCGTAATATGGAATCAACTGCTCACCCGTTTCTTAGATCCGCTGATATGCAGTAGCAATTTTGCATAGTTTTGTTAAAAAGCTGTATATACAAAGGGGTTTTGAAACTGGAATCGATCTCATCCAAATCGACATCAGCATACTGCAGATCAATATATACAACTTGAGATCAAAAGACCACTCGACCAACACACTGTATGTTTCACTGTTATTTGTATATTTGTGTGTACTCCATTTTTGTTGTTTCAGCATTAATTTTTATTTTATGTGTTTTTTTCCTATGGGAATTTTTTTATTTTATTTTTTTCTAGCAATACAGAGGGATTCACTAGTGAATGTTTCATGAGTCACCACACAGTGAAGAATTTTAAACTCTTTTATGATTTAATGCAAATGTTTTCATAAAAAAATTATGTTATTAGAATAACAATTTAAGTAAAAGGTGTGTATATGGTGTTTGTTTCCCCATTAAGAACAATGTGCATTTACTTTTAAATTGTAACATAATTAGATTTAGGTTTAAGTTTAGCATGTTCAATAAGATGACCCCCAATCTATGGCAAGAAGCTGTCCCAGCTGTCATCTAATAATTTTTTTTTTGTTATTTTTATAAAATGCATTTGATATCATTCTTAATCAAGCGACATCACCCAATTTTAGGGTACCCCCACCTTCAAAATCCCAATTTAACACCAGCGTACAGTAGTTTTTGTTTTTGTTTTTTAAGAAAAGTGGGGAGCTTCACTGCACAGGACAAAGCAGGGACTCATAAACAATAATTACACAGTCATTGATCTTGGAGAAAGCAACACACCATATTAAGAACCAGTGGAATGTAAACTTTTTAACAGGATTATTTGTGCAATTTCACTTACTATTTTGTCTTGTGGAATATACAGTATGTGAGTATTTGTTATGCCAAAATAGCTTCTTCAGGGCAGTACTAAATAAAAAAACAAACTGCAATTTTTTTATGATCCCTTTTATTTCAAACAAATTATAATAATAACACACACACGTTGGTGCAGCTATCCTTATGAGGACTCTCTATAGACATAACGATTTTATACTGTACAAACTATAGATTCTATCCCCTAACCCTAAACCAAACTGAGGCAGCGGGGGCGTGGTCAAGCGTCTGTCCGGAGAGAGTGAAAGCGGTAAGGGAGCTTGCACCTGAGCTAGATTATGTGTAACACCTGTCTCTAATTCCAGTGAGCATGGGGAGAGCGGCATATAAGCAGCCACGCCACCAGCAGAGAGAGAGAGAGAGTCTGACACAAGGAAGGCCACGGTGCTCCTGAAGCTGCTACATTTAATCTGTTATGTTTGTGAAGCTGATGTGTTTAAGTTACTAGTGCCTGTGAAGCTACTGAGTTTAAGTCTACGTGCCTGTGAAGCTGACGAGTTTGTGAAGTTGTAAAGCATTGAAGTGGCCGATTAAAAGTCCTACCTGAGCCTGGAAAAACCTGCTTCCCTGTGTTCTCCTTCCCTTCTGTTTGTGAGCTGTTACACAAACAAACTATCTGCATTTTTACATTTAAAAAAAAATAGAAAGAAAAAAAAAAACATTGTTTAGTATGTTGTTTTTTTTTTAAGCGATTTGAATTATGGGGACACTAGAAATGTCCCCATAAACCACATTTATAGCATAATGCCTAGAAATTTTTCCTCGTAAACCCCCCAAACCCACCCACTCACACACACACACACACACACACGTGTCCCGGTACTAGACTTGAAAAATATGGTCACCCTACTTGCCATACATAGAAGGGGCGGAGTTACATGGCTGTGCTGCTGGACTGACAAAACATTTGTAAATAATTAAAAATGAAGCAGCTAGCAAAACTTCAGTGGATACAGCACCTATCACCCTAAGCTGTGTGACTATGTATGTTGTTTAAGATACAAGTGTTGAACTGAGTTTGGCTAACGCGCTAAGGCTAGCTGCAACATAACATGTGCTTGAAACGTCACTTCCGTCAGCTGTTAAACGGCGAATGCTTCTGTGTAGTAAAAAAAAAACGGAAAAACATTAAATGTTCCATTAGGGATGATACTACACTTTGAAAATACATACACTACATGGCTGATTGCATAGTATATTTTGTAAGTGCATAGTGTATAGTGTGTCATTTGGGAGTTGTCACATGAGACACATGTCAGCTACAGTCTTGTATTGAAAGACACTTGAAGTGCTCTATTACTCTCAACTATTACATTATAAGGATTAAATAACAAAGGCAAAAACATTGGCTGCTGGTGAATATGGTGAGTTAACATACTGGTGCGTCCTTTTTGTGAGGATAGTACTCTACACTTAAAAGTTTTGGCTGTTGTTTGAACAAAGAGATATCACTATTCAATATTTGTGCATAATTAGAATATTAGTGTTTTAAACTTGTAATAATTTGTATTTTGATAATGGATTTCCATATTTTATTATTGAAAGCATTCATATTATGTCACTTAATTACTTAATTCTGACTATATTGTTAAGCTATATTATTAAGTTTGATCGAGCCAAACCGAGTGATCAGGCTCATCATCCTCCCCCTTCCACTAAATAATGATGTTTAAAAATGAGCAGAGCTCATTGTGTTGGCTGTCTGTCACTACATGAAATAATTCTACAATACTGCATTAGATTACACCAGCATCATGTAAATACGATTTCATGACGATCACGTTTGTAACACTTAACAATAGCTCACTCCTGATAACCATTTTATAACTTTATTTTCTGTGTAGAGCGCATGAGTTTCTGCAGCAGAAATGCTACTGGTATAAAAGCACACGTTGTTTGCTGCGAAACTGTCATGACGCACTGCTTCGGTTTGGCTCAAGTACTGCTTCAGCATGCTGTCAGTAAAACAGGTTTTACCCACAGCAAACAGCACAAAGGAGTCTCGTTCTTGCATTCGAACACAGCTTGATGCAGTGCAAATCCGAACACAGGGATCTCAAGATATTTTTTTTTTTCTTAGTTTCAAACTATGTTAAACTTGACACAGCAACTTAAAAACGGTATGTTAATGACGTGATTGCTGTGGACTGTAGGCAAATGTTTGTCTTATGTTCAATAATATGGGAATAAACAATATATTGGATTCTAAACCAATTTTTGTATTGCCAAGCAATGCTTACTCGTCTGCCACAATAATGAAATTATCTGAATTATCTGAATATATATATATATATATATATATATATATATATATATATATATATATATATATATATATATATACATATACATATATACATACATACAGTGCATCCGGAAAGTATTCACAGTGCTTCACTTTTTCCACATTTTGTTATGTTACAGCCTTATTCCAAAATGGATTATTGATACCCATAATGACAACATGAAAGAAGTTTGTTTGAAATTTTTGCAAATTTATTAAAAATAAAAAACGGGAAAAAAAATCACATGTACGTAAGTATTCACAGTTTTTGCCATGACACTCAAAATTGAGCTCAGGTGCATCCTGTTTCCACTGATCATCCTTGAGATGTTTCTACAACTTGATTGGAGTCCACCTGTGGTAAATTCAGTTGATTGGACATGATTTGGAAAGGCACACACCTGTCTATATAAGGTCCCACAGTTAACAGTGCATGTCAGAGCACAAACCAAGCCATGAAGTCCAAGGAATTGTCTGTAGACCTCCGAGACAGGATAGTATCGAGGCACAGATCTGGGGAAGGGTACAGAAAAATTTCTGCAGCATTGAAGGTCCCAATGAGCACAGTGGCCTCCATCATCTGTAAATGGAAGAAGTTTGGAACCACCAGGACTCTTCCTAGAGCTGGCCGCCCGGCCAAACTGAGAGATCGGGGGAGAAGGGCCTTAGTCAGGGAGGTGACCAAGAACCCGATGGTCACTCTGACAGAGCTCCAGCATTTCTCTGTGGAGAGAGGAGAACATTCCAGAAGAACAACCATCTCTGCAGCACTCCACCAATCAGGCCTGTATGGTAGAGTCGCCAGACGGAAGCCACTCCTCAGTAAAAGGCACACGACAGCCCGCCTGGAGTTTGCCAAAAGGCACCTGAAGGACTCTCAGACCATGAGAAACAAAGATTGAACTCTTTGGCCTGAATGGCAAGCGTCATGTCTGGAGGAAACCAGGCACTGCTCATCACCTGGCCAATACCATCCCTACAGTGAAGCATGGTGGTGGCAGCATCATGCTGTGGGGATGTTTTTCAGCGGCAGGAACTGGGAGACTAGTCAGGATCGAGGGAAAGATGAATGCAGCAATGTACAGAGACATCCTTGATGAAAACCTGCTCCAGAGTGCTCTGGACCTCAGACTGGGGCGAAGGTTCATCTTCCAACAGGACAACAACCATAAGCACACAGCCAAGATAACAAAGGAGTGAATGTCCTTGAGTGGTCCAGCCAGAGCCCAGACTTTAACCCGATTGAACATCTCTGGAGAGATCTGAAAATGGCTGTGCACTGATGCTCCTCATCAAACCTGATGGAGCTTGAGAGGTCCTGCAAAGAAGAATGGGAGAAACTGTCAAAAAATAGTTGTGCCAAGCTTGTAGCATCATACACAAAAAGACTTGAGGCTGTAATTGGTGCCAAAGGTGCTTCAACAAAGTATTGAGCAAAGGCTGTGAATACTTATGTACATGTGATTTTTCTTTATTTTTTTTTTTATAAATTTGCAAAGATTTCAAACAAACTTCTTTCACGTTGTCATTATGGGGTATTGTTTGTAGAATTTTGAGGAAAATAATGAATTTAATCCATTTTGGAATAAGGCTGTAACATAACAAAATGTGGAAAAAGTGAAGCGCTGTGAATACTTGCCGGATGCACTTTATATATATATATATATATATATATTGAGGGGCTTTCCCAGCATATATTTATAGGCGATTAATTGCACTTAATTTGATCAGTTAATCGGCATATCATGTAATTAATTGGATTCAAATTTTTAATTGATTGACAACCATGGTTTTAAAAGAAAAAAGTAATTTTATGAAACTGTAAGCTTCACATTTCTTTAATTAAACCCCTCCAAATGTGGCCCCATTCACTTCCATTTTATATTACTTCCATTTCTATCATTATAAAGATCTCATTATTTTACATTACAAGCTATGTACCCAGAGAAAAAAAAGTTTTACAATTTCCCTTTTTTAAATGTCAATATATAGTGTTTGGTGCATAAAATACATATGATAAAAATGGTTTATTAAAATATATATATATATATATATATATTATTCATATTGTATTTGATGTGCTGAATTGACCCGTGAGACATTTCAATCCATATTAATAGACAAAGGAGAGGAAGCTGTCATGGCCAAACTCTCAAACATTTGTTATCTCTGAAAAGCCCAGGGAGTCCTCTGATAATACCCCAATATTTACAATTGTAGCATGTATGGGCTAAGAAAAACGTAAATAACAAATGTCCTATAAAAATGAATTGCTGGGCCTAAGGAGGATTATTACCTTTAAAGCCTAATATATCAAATATGATACATAAGTAAAAAAAATAAAAACGTGCATTTTTTTTATTTATTTTGTTTTTATGATTTATTTTTGTATTTTGTCTAATGGTACTAAAAACTGTTTAATGTCAAAAAATTCGAATTTTCTGACAATTCTTTCATATGTCAGGCTTTACAGGGTTGATAATGTTTACAACACACCTTATTTAAACCACAAAATCTAACTTTTTGGGGGGAAATTCCACAGGGAACCCATGGCTGGTTTTTGGACTACAAATTTAAAAGCTCTATTAAAGAATGAAATGCATTGTTTGTGTTTGTTTCTGTACTTCATTGGGTGAATGAAATACAGATACATTTCTATAAGAAGGAAGCTAAGAGTGTCATTTGACATTTATATGACCCACCCTTGTAATGTGGAGCTCAGGAGTACCACATAATCCCTACTTTTTCATCATATTTTTCAGCCGTGATGAATAGATCAATTTGTGCTCTCTCATAGAACTGAGATAATGACAAATGCAGAGGAGGGCTAAAAGCTGACAGTTCTGGGCCACTAATGAAGCATTATATCATTTGATTAGGCGGGTATGCGAAAAGAAAAAAATACCCATAAAACAGTTCATTTTGAGAAGGTTGTGCTCAAATCAGAAATATTGTTCAAGCAACGTCACTCTGTTGCTCTTGTTTTGTGTTGTTCTTGGTCTATTTTTTTTTCTAAGTTTTCTATCTTTCTCTACAGCTCTTCTGTTTCTTCACTGTCACCTCAGCAGTGTCTCATATTCTGGTTAGTATTATGAGAGAGCAAAATAACAAAACTAATGGCAGAATCTCCTAACATCCCTAATGAAAATAAATAAATGGTAAAATATATCGGACTGGAGATGTGACAGTCCATTGTCTCTTCCCATCACTGAGCAACGGCACGTTCCATAGCTCACCTCTCAGGAAATGAAGCCGTCACAGCTAACCTGAGGCGTAATGACAGCAGACAGAGGGGAGCTCTCTCACTTTAGTTCTGCTTTTGATTTCCACCGAATAATGAGGAGATGGAAGGAACTGAAATAAAGAGAGAGAGAGAGAGAGAGAGAGAGAGAGAGGGAGGGTTGAGAGGAACGATCATCAACGTGCTCAGATTTAACCCATGTCTAGAAATATTCTGTATGTATTAGGCACTTTGGGGTATGGTTTCAGTGTAGATTTCACCTTTATTAAAGTTTGGTTGACAGTTAAAACTTTACAACCCATTTTCCAAAATAAACACTAACCATTTTTTAAAAGGGATATTTCTCCCAAAATTAAAATTCTGTCATCATTTATTCATTCTGTCACTCATTTTGTTCAATTCTGAACACTGTCAGAAAAAAGGGTATAGTCGGGGACCATTTGTGATCATATAGGGTACATCTTATGTGGTTGTACCCTCACTGGGTCAAAGTTACACCTTAAGGTACTAATATGTACCCTTTAGGAATAGATAAGGTACAAATACATTTCTGTCCATCATAGGGTCCATGTATGTACCAATTCCCCCAAAACAGGTACAAAATACTGTGATCAAATGATTTGCCTGGTGGGGGATGTGGTGGTTCAAGGCTGCCAAAGCCAAACCCTTCAAGTGCATGAAATTCACTTCATTGTCCCATACGTGATCTCAACAATTCAATAAACACACAACTGAAAATCACCCAACACCAATATAAAATTAAATACAATTCTAAAAATAAAATGTTATACAGTAAAATAGTTCATGTTCGCTGGTCACATACAACAGGTGAAAAAAAAAATCCATATCTGAACTCTGGATTTTAGCGTTTATGTTTAAAGCATCAAGATTATTATATAATAACAAGATTATTAACCATATTTGCTCTCCACTTAAAACACAGCGTTGATTAAACAGTTCATATAAGCAGCTTTTCAGCATGATTCAGAGTGTGCGTGTGTGGCATCAACTCTCACTGGCGTTCTCGGCGGCCTTTTCAAGCCCATCTCCGTTATTACTATAACGAGACACAGGTGTTACGAATCATTAATCACCAGGTGATGGCCCCTACCGCTTCCTTTCTCCCCAGTGACAGCCACATGACCACATCCCGCTCCACATACTTATTTAATTATGCAGGCACTTGAAAAAGCCAACATATTGTTTTCCTACTTCAGTTCAGTACGGAATAATTGACGAGGGACCGTCGAATTATTGACAGTTATTGCATACCCCGTATTGGTAATCGCGTTGCGGCCGTTACGCCTCAAGTTTGCATTAATTTTCAATAGTTCGACATTCGAGACAATCATTCCGCTTATACCAAAGCTACTACACCTTAAGACTTTTTTGTCATGTTTTCTTAATTTAACCCTTACCAGCCGGAAAGTTCAAATTTGGGAACAATTATTCCCATGGTTCCTGTCTCAATATCTTCGCCGTCCAATCACCGATTTTATTTCTGAAAACTGCCAGATACTCATGACAATATAAGCTAAAAGCATATATGATTGGTTAAGGGGTTACTGGGCGTGAATAATAAATGTATCGTCATCAGCGTCATCCTCCATTTGCCTGAGTGGAGCCAGAGAGGATACACTGGGAGATTACCTCCAGTGTGGGATTTACTGCTTCAAATTGAAAACTGAGGCGATCTTTCAAGGTAAGACAAGTTATTTAACATGTGTTGTAAATATTGTATATTGAAAGTCAAAACGTTTTAGTTACGAAGCATTTATTTGTAGGAGTAACGCTAGTTATTTCTGGAAAAAAATGACATGACCGTCGGCGTTCGTCGGACAGGCAGCTAGCCTCTTTTTAAGCAGATTTCTGTGAAACTTGATAAATAAACATTTGCTAGCAATACTGTGTGCATTTTTAGCTAAATATCAATAACTTTTTTTGGCCAGTTTTGTCACTTGTGGAAGGTAGTCAAACCTTTTTAGTTACGAAGCATTTTTGTCGGTGTAGCGCTAGCTAGTTTTTTTTTCTGTGAAACTTGCTAAATAAACATTAGCTAGCAATACTATGTACATTTAACTAAATATCAATAACTTTTTTTTTTTTTTCCGCCAATATTGTCGCTTGTGAAAAATCCACCTGAAGTAATGAGGCAGAGAGCAGACGCTGTTCAGACTTTTTTCTTTCTTTTTTTTTTTTTCTTTTTGGTTTGTTTTTTTACGCTGTTCAGACCTGCCTGGAAACTGGCCTGCTAGTTAGATAAGTTATCTAGCTTGTTGATTTTCCCTTGTAATAAAAATAAAATAAAAAAAAAAAAAACTTTCTATAATTTAGCAGATAGCCTTACCCATCCATCACACATACATGATTTTAGATTGTGTGTAGCTTCCTGTTCACAAGGAAAGTGTGAGAGGGCTGTCTGCAGTTGGACATTCTGCTTAGTCTGCAAGCCTTTGGTGACTATTCAGTGTATGGATTTGTGAAGAACACACTGCTGGCTACCAATTGTTGTACTACTTTTTTTCTGTTGTAGAGCTGGTTAGAGACTATGGCTCCCTGCTCAGCACCCTCAAGAGTAGGAGGCAGCTGACTGCTGATGAGCTTCGGTTCATAGCAGAGGAGGACATAGCTCATGAGGGCATGAGCACACACGAGGAAGATCTGCTGGACCAGGAGCTACTGCAGGAAGACCTAGACCACGAGGAGATGGAGGATGAGATGGAACCTGATCCCCAGTCAAGACCATCAAATGGGTATGTATGAATGTGTATGTATTGTTTGTTTCTATTTCTCATGATGGCGTGTCACTGACTTGGCCACTAAAGTAGTTGAATCGTTACTGCAGCCATTCAAAGACCAGGGCCACAATGTTTGGTTTGACAACTTTTACACGTCCCCAGCTCTTATGGTTAAGTTGTTAGAAATGGGAACTAATGCCTGTGGGACATGCAGGGTGAATCGTAAACTGTTTCCTGCAGAATTTAAAGACATCAAAAGATGGGAATGCAAGACAGCTCATGGGGATATGAGGTGGTGTAGGATTGATGGGAATATACTTGTAATTCAGTGGAAGGACACGCATGCATTTACATGCCTCTCCAATTTCTACAATGCGAATGGCTCAACCGAAATTACTAGGTTTGTGAAAAATGATGGCGACTGGACAAAAGTAGCAGCCCTCCAGCCCACTGTCATCAGCGATTTATAACAAAAAACATGGGCGGTGTTGATAGGTCAGACCAAATGATAAAATCTTACGACGTCCTACAAAAAAAGTGGTGGAAGACTTTTTTTTTTTTTTTTTTCCTCTCACTTCTTAGACATTGCCGTCATCAATAGTTTCATATTGTTTAAAGAATGGTAACACATTCATGCGGCACCAGGGGATGAGTGTAGACCGGTGAACTTAACCCAGATAGATTTTAGAGAGAACCTGGCTTGTCAGCTGGGAGGTATCAATATTCACGCAAGTTTCCCTTTGCATACACTAAAGCCTGTAGTCCCTCCTTCGTCATTCTGTTTTCAGTCTTGGCATTCAGCTGAGTGTGACCAGTTTCGCAAAGAGGCCTAGGTTGGGCTGTGTTTACTGGTGTTGTCGTCCTCCCCCTCCCCTCTTTTCTCCCTCTCTTCTCTCCACAGGTATTGCAGTTGTTTTTTTGTTTTTTTTTGTTTTGTTTTCTTTTTGTGGACTCTTTCCCCTTTTTCACCCAATTTGGAATGCCCAATTCCCAGTGCGCTTTTAAGTCCTCATGGTCATGTAGTGATTCACCTCAATCCGGGTGGCGGAGGATGAATCCCAGTTGCGTCTGAGACCATCAACCCGCGCATCTTATCACGTGGCTTGTTGAGCGCCACGGAGACGTAGTGCGCGTGGAGGCTTCACGCCATCCACTGCGGCATCTGCGCTCAACTCACCACGCACCCCACTGAGAACAGACCACATTATAGTGACCACAAGGAGGTTACCCCATGTGACTCTACCCTCCCTAGCAACTGGGCCAATTTGGTTGCTTAGGAGACCTGGCTGGAGTCACTCAGCACGCCCTGGGATTCGAACTAGCGATGGGTGGTAGCCAGCGTCTTTTACCATTGAGCTACCCAGGCCCCCAGGTATTGCAGGTGTTGAGTATTTATGATTTTATGTATATTCTGTTCCTGCACTCTTTATTAAACATTTATTTACTGTAGATAGTACGAAAGTTTGATTTTGTATGTTTTGCTGTGTAATTCTAATGTTCAAATTAAATAAAGTGTGTGTTTTATTGAACACATAAAATGTATATTTCAGAGTTTGTGTCCTTCAATTTCAGATGCAATCTCAATTTATTATTACAGGTGCTCAAAAGGATTATTTGAGGAGTGGTCATGTGAAATGTATCTTAACATTCTAAATGTTTGTTTTATTCTGTTTTCCCACTAACCACTAGAATGGTCATAACTTTTAAACAATAGATTATATTTCTAATCTGTCTGCTATTCTACATTGCCCACAAAATTATGTATATGTCATACACAAGTTTCCCTCTAGCTTGTAACTAAAATGGTTGAAAATGCAGATGTCTGAAGTATGGTGGCCAGAGAAGATTTTTGTAAAAATTGCTGTGCGAAATCTTATTGATAAAGAATGATTAGCCTTAAATAATCATACATATATAATTTGAAAGCCCTAGTTCTTCTCTTCAATATGGTTTATACAGTTCAGGTGTGTGATGTTATATAAATATGAATGTAATATGGATATGAATATCATATTCTGGCACAGAATGGAATTTTTAGAATTTTGGGCTCAGGCTTTAAACACAGTCTGTCGAACTGCTTTCCTGCACCACATATTGAGCATGTAATGGTACGTGTCCACTGGCGTGGAAGAAATCCGCTCAACACCGCTCGCCACGCCAGAGAACTGGAGCTTTGGGCCGGTGTACAGCAAGTGTGTATCCGCTATGATTGTTCTGCTTCCACGAGCAATAATATCATTTTTAATAAGCGTGATTACAGTTGGAAAGATGCCAGCATTCATTTCGAATGCCCAAAGTATTAAAAAACATTGATTTATTATACTTTTGCTTCCCCAGCCACAGTATTGTCACAACAGATCCAAGTATACGTTATGACATTTATTGCCTGTAATCCTTGATCATTCTTATGTTTCTCTGTTCTTGTTGGCATACTTGGCACCAATCTCTTGGGGCGTGTACCTCTGATTCTCGAGGAGGAGAGGAGTAAGGAGAAATTTGGGCACAGTCATACAGTCTGAAGAAACTGCAAAGAGCCTGTCACAGATCTGTGTCAGAGGTGAGTGGATTGCGGTAGTATAACACATTAGCTAGCCAAGTGCACAATAATATTTTACAGGACATACAGGTATACTGTATTTTAAGTCTTCATTTCTATTTGTATAGTGCTTTTCACAATACATATAGCTTCTAATCATTGATTGCATTAAGCCTCTTTATAACTGAAGAGTAACAGAGTATCTTTGAGTGGTAGCAAAATTTAAGTTCAGATGGAAAAAAATTTTTTTGTACGTTTGAGATTGAACAAATATTTTCCTCCTTTACTTTTTATTTGGCTCCAACAGGAGTTTGCTGTCACTGAGGATGCACCTTTGAGGAACATGTTAATATTTTGCATGTACTGTATGGCAAGATGCTAACAGATACTTGATTGTTAAAGGCTGGATGCAGCAAACTTTTTCATGGAGAAGTGTAGGTAATATCACAAATAATTTTGTCAATTATCAGCTTAAAATACATGTTTGATTTCAGTGTTTCACGTGGAACAGCAGGTTAGAACTACATTGTAGAGACCAGGGGGACATGAAAATGAGAGGGGCACAGAATCTTTCTGTCACTTGAGCATTATAATATTTTTATATTGCTGAAAAGTTGTTGGATAGTTTACCCAAAAAGGAAAATTTTGTCTCTTACTCACCCTGATTTAATTTCAAACCAACATGACTCTTTTCTTCTTTGTAACACAAAAGGTGAATTTCTGGTGGCAGGACATAAACCAGAGTAAAAGTATTTGAAATAATAGGTGCAGTGTATTCCAAGTTTTCTGTAGTGATATGATCACTTTGATGAACAGAACATAATTGAAGTTATTTACTATCAAATTAAAGCAATAAAGCACTGAAAACCTTACTGGTTCTCATTGCATCCTGTGAACAAACATGGAATATAGTTTAAGTAGCATTGATTACTTTTACTGTGGTTTTATGGTATTTTTCCCTCTTTTTGAGCTTTTATTTAAGTCACCATCCACTTATATTATGGCCAATAATCGCTATGAAGATTTCAAACATTCACCTTTTGTATTCCACAGAAGAAAAAGATAAACGGGCTTGGAGTGACATAAGGGTGAGTTAGGACATAATTAACATTTTTGGGTGAACTATTTCTATAAGACTGGTGGGACCACTTTAATATTAAATTAATGTGAATGATTAACTTTCCATTACTCTAAATTTTTTGTCAGTTATGTGATGAAATTGACCGAATCCATTCATCAGCTGTCCAGTGCTTCAGGGAGGGCTTCACTAGTATTGTGAATGAGCTTGCACCAAGAAAAATCCTTTTTGCCAAAATATACATTGAAGCAGGAGAGGAGATGCTTGCAGAAGAACTTCCAGGTATTTACTGTGGCATTACTGCAGATTATATGATTAGTAAATGTCAAACAAATGTTTCTGTTTCGTCAGAATGATGTAATACTGTAAGTTTTGTCATAGCATATTAAGTAAAGCTTGGAAAGTTGTTTTTGCAGATGATGCATGGTTTTAATACTGTTCTAACATTGTTTTCCTCTTACAGTGCGATGATGATACACCATATGAAAATGGCTTTCACCAGGATGGTTCAAGTCTTGATCAAATGGATGATGTGAAGAGGAATAAGAATCAAAGAGGGGGTAATTAGGGCCTTCAAAGCATACTTTCTTTAACATGACTTTTTTCGCCCTATATGAAAAATATGATCACTTCCTGCAATGTGCTATTGCAAAGATATGAGTCCGGAATCATTCAAAGAAGTCCTGTGTTGCAGAAGAGACTCTTAACACCAAAAAATAAAAATTGTCATATTTTACTTACCCTCATGATGTTTCAAACCTGTATGACTTTCTTTTCTCATGTGGGGATATTTTTTTAATGATTATCACAGCCCACCCTTTCAGTGCAATGGCAGTGGATAGTGGCTCAATTTAAAGCTTAGAGGACCCAAAAAATGTCATAAAAGTAGTCCATGTGACTTGTGTATCTAATTTCAAGTTGTCTGAAGGCATATGATAATTTTATTTATGTATTTATTTTTGTGAGAAACAACCTGAAATGAGAAGTTCCTTTTGAAGTGGTTTGTGTGTTCACATGTTCGTTTTGTTTGTTTGTTTTTTGTTTTTTTTGTTTTTCTTTAAGCTTTTAAAGTGAGGTACTGTTAACTGAATTGTGTTGAAAAAATAACCTGTGATGTTCATCAAAACATCTCCTTTTATCTGCTCCTAAAATGTATTTTTGGGTGAAGTTAAAATGAAATGTGTAGTAATATTTTTAAAGCGAAATGGCAAAAAACAAAATATTATCCTACTGTATTTGATGACAAATTGTGATTCTGAGATGTTTAAAGTGTTAATTCTGTGACATTGTGAACAAAAATGTAAAATTATTGAATGTTTCATGTTATTAAATAAATGTGATTAAACATCAAGTTGCCAGTTTTTAATATGCATTATTGAGTACAAGTTTGCCATTTATAAGGTACAAAGTGATTGTCACTGGGGCAGTACCCTTAAAAGGCCAAATTTGCACCTTTTCCAAAGGTACATTATATTACGATATAACTAAGGTCCAAGTTAGTCATCAATGGTGCATATTTGCCTCTTTAAAAGTACAAGATGTAAGGGTACGAAAATGAACCCATGTTTAAGGGTTCGCAAATGTACCTTTGAGTACTGGCCCAGTGGCAAGCCACTGTGCCCCTAAAGGTACAAATTTTGCACTTTTTTTCTGACAGTGAAATATGATAGAGAACACAGACACTTGTGCAAGCTACATAAATAGTGTAGCAGTTACTAGGCCGCAGTGTCTGACAATCAGTTAAATTCACAGCAGTCTGTGAAATGGTGGAAATAAAACACAAAGTGGTCAGCTTTGGTTTTGCTGGGTTATTTTTCCAAAAGCTCAGAAAACGAAATAAACCATTATTATAGTTACTGTATATTATACTGTATTATTCTCTTTCTTTCACTCACAGGTTATTTGCATTAAACATGAAACGGTAATCGCGTTACAGCTCATTTACATTTTAGTAAGTCTACTCTGTCACAAGGCAAGGTATGTTTTACCCATTAGACAATTTATGTGTTTTTAAAGTGTCTAAAACATTATTTGAACAGATATGAACATATCATAAACTCTAATGCAAACACCTGCATTCCAATTGCTAGTTACCATTGGCAAAATATAAATATTTTTATAAATTTGTCAGAACCCTTGAACACTAAATATTTCATCATATTTAAAGCTGCTGTCAGGTCGGATTTGGCACGAAATCACTGGCTTATGTCATTCATCCTTACGTCATTATGCCATGTCCGTAAACCCAGAAAAGAGGAACCGGCTGTCGCGTGTTCCGGCAGGAGAAACTATGCTCTTCACTTCAGTTCATTCAAACTCACATAGTTCAGGACAGCATCGTTGCAGTCTGGATGGATGTATATACGGGTGCATGTCAATAAATTAGAATGTCGTGGAAAAGTTCATTTATTTCAGTAATTCAACTCAAATTGTGAAACTCGTGTATTAAATAAATTCAGTGCATACAGACTGAAGTAGTTTAAGTCTTTGGTTCTTTTAATTGTGATGATTTTGGCTCACGTTTAACAAAAACCCACCAATTCACTATCTCAAAAAATTAGAATACATCATAAGACCAATAAAAAAAAACATTTTTAGTGAATTGTTGGCCTTCTGGAAAGTATGTTCATTTACTGTATATGTACTCAATACTTGGTAGGGGCTCCTTCTGCTTTAATTACTGCCTAAATTCGGTGTGGCATGGAGGTGATCAGTTTGTGGCACTGCTGAGGTGGTATGGAAGCCCAGGTTTCTTTGACAGTGGCCTTCAGCTCATCTGCATTTTTTGGTCTTTTGTTTCTCATTTTCCTCTTGACAATACCCCATAGATTCTCTATGGGGTTCAGGTCTGGTGAGTTTGCTGGCCAGTCAAGCACACCAACACCATGGTCATTTAACCAATTTTTGGTACTTTTGGCAGTGTGGGCAGGTGCCAAATCCTGCTGGAAAATGAAATCAGCATCTTTAAAAAGCTGGTCAGCAGAAGGAAGCATGAAGTGCTCCAAAATGTCTTGGTAAACGGGTGCAGTGACTTTGGTTTTCAAAAAACACAATGGACCAACACCAGCAGATGACATTGCACCCCAAATCATCACAGACTGTGGAAACTTAACACTGGACTTCAAGCAACTTGGGCTATGAGCTTCTCCACCCTTCCTCCAGACTCTAGGACCTTGGTTTCCAAATGAAATACAAAACTTGCTCTCATCTGAAAAGAGGACTTTGGAACACTGGGCAACAGTCCAGTTCTTCTTCTCCTTAGCCCAGGTAAGATGCCTCTGACGTTGTCTGTGGTTCAGGAGTGGCTTAACAAGAGGAATACGACAACTGTAGCCAAATTCCTTGACACGTCTGTGTGTGGTGGCTCTTGATGCCTTGACCCCAGCCTCAGTCCACTCCTTGTGAAGTTCACCCAAATTCTTGAATCGATTTTGCTTGACAATTCTCATAAGGCTGTGGTTCTCTCGGTTGGTTGTGCATCTTTTTCTTCCACACTTTTTCCTTCCACTCAACTTTCTGTTAACATGCTTGGATACAGCACTCTGTGAACAGGCAGCTTCTTTGGCAATGAATGTTTGTGGCTTACCCTCCTTGTGAAGGGTGTCAATGATTGTCTTTTGGACAACTGTCAGATCAGCAGTCTTCCCCATGATTGTGTAGCCTAGTGAACCAAACTGAGAGACCATTTTGAAGGCTCAGGAAACCTTTGCAGGTGTTTTGAGTTGATTAGCTGATTGGCATGTCACCATATTCTAATTTTTTAAGATAGTGAATTGGTGGGTTTTTGTTAAATGTGAGCCAAAATCATCACAATTAAAAGAACCAAAGACTTAAACTACTTCAGTCTGTATGCACTGAATTTATTTAATACATGAGTTTCACAATTTGAGTTGAATTACTGAAATAAATGAACTTTTCCACGACATTCTAATTTATTGAGATGCACCTGTATGTTATCTGTTTGGTGAAGTTGTTTACCTGCTATAACACTTAGATATGTTTTCTGGTAAGGTTGTTAAGGCCTATATTGGTTCTCATGCTTTTATGAATTGAACATTACTTGCGTGTTAACCGAACGCGATGCACCTACATTGTCCAATACAAACATTAATAGAAGATAAAACACTTGAATAATCATATTAAAATATGCTGGTAACTGATGGTGGTTTGTTAACAATGTAAAATCACTTTGAGTGTAGTGTCAGAAAAATGCTATAAGTGTAAAATTAATTATCCATTCAAAATATGTAAATAAGAGTTTTTTATCTTCATCAAACAAAATAATATTACAGTTTTAAATGTTTAATTGTATAACATAATATCAACATGAAAATAGCACGTTATGACTCTGGCTCTGAGTATCTTCCAGTCATGATCACACACAGGCGATGTCTAGGTAAGCTGAAATCATGAGATTCATCCGCCAGAAGAGCAGTGCTGAAACGTGACTGACGTAAAGTGTTCTTCTGCAAATTGCAGATGTCGCTAGAGAGCACAAAGTAACGGAGTGCAGCTTTAACATGAATACTTTTGACATCCATGTATATTTGGATGTAAAATTATAACAACCTGTGGAAATGCTGGCAGCTAGTGTTACTGGATTAAGAAAAAGCAACTTGGCAGAGCAGTTGAAACACACCATGCTCAAACAATGCCTTCTACATTTCTGGCACCACACAGCATAGAAAATGAAATACTCTTTTCCTAATATTATTAATAACATTAATACATTGCTGTTTTAATAAAATTATATTATTTAGTACAATAACATGATATTATTTATAATAAATAAATGAACCCATCTTTTGTGATCATGCACCTACTTGGGGTGTCACAATAGCAGTAAATGTACACAATATAGTCAAAAATTCTGTTTTGCTATAATAAATGTGTTCCATTCAATGCGTTCTTTTATTTTTGAACATGATATTACTAAAACAATTGCACAAGAAACTTACACTCAAAAGCCAAATAAATTCTTTAGAAGAATGGGTTATGAATTCGATACCCAAAACAATGCAGCATCCAGCCTGCTCAAACCCCACTTCCACTACAGTAATGTCAGTCAGAAAAACAATCTGATTATTTTTCATGCCTGGAGCCAATAGACCGAGTTAAAAGAATCTCTTTCCCCTCTCCAAAGCAAGGCCTTTCAAACCACTAGAATCCGTACAACTATCCAAACAGGTCATAGGTCACTGCATGTAAAAATAGTAGCTTGACATCCCTCCTCCCTGATTTATAATGCATGTCAATATCCAGAGCAGTTAATGCGCACAGACTTCACAACAGCCCTCCACAGTAAGTACTGGCAGCATTGGCATAGTGTATGCAGCTGGCCACCTTCCATCATCCGTGAGAAATAAAAGTCTCCAACAAGTCAAGCAGTAGAGAGGCAGGGGGACGTGATATGATTATTAATGATTTGGTTCTTATTTTAAGGCTGTTAAAGAAATAGTTCACTTACAATAAAAACAACAATTCTGTCATTGTTACTCACCCACATGTAATCCCAAAGTATTGGAAAAACGTAGGCGTGTGATGTAATTTAAAACAAAATCTGGCCAAATTGAATGTGTATTTGAGTTTTGTCATTCGAAACAGCTTACCCGGGCGAACTTTCAGAAAACTTCTTACAGGATGCTAAACACCTTCTTACTGCCATTGGTCCACATCATCAGTAAGTGTGACCTGGAGCTCCACCTACTTTGAGGCTGACAGCTAAATCCCATTCGGTCAATTAAGATCAGTCAACATGAGAGCAAGAATAGCAAAAGGGAGAGAGAAAGCAGAGAGGGGAGAGAGAGGAGAGAGAGATGGGCTCGCCGGCCCCAGACACGCCGTCGACTGGCCCTCAGCTCGCTGTTGTGCTTCCATCTGCGATGCCGGGCGATGGCACTGGACCCCTCAGCTGTCCCTTCCGGTTGCTGGTTGATGCAATGCTCCAGCGCCACCGGATCGTGCACTCCCTCGGCGTCGCGATCCTCAGTCAGTGGCAAGGACTCCTTGACAGCGCGTCATTTTCCTACCCGGGTTTCGGCACCAGTGTAACACTTAAGAAGGCAAGAAGGAAGCTGAGACCGGCTTGACAAACACATAGACATTTAATGACACTTTTCAGTGTATAATGAAACAAAAACACGCACTGTTTTTCAGCCAGCTGCATCAAATCATAAAAACATTCAGACATGCAGATAAACTTTGTACATCTCTCTCCCTTCTGCCACTGTCTCTTTTCCTTAAATATTCCCGCCTCCCCTCACTCTGCCCAGACGCCGCTCGGCTCCGCCCTGCTCACCACACATGCTATGCAATTTTTTTTTATTAATGATTCTACAAAAAAACCATCTCAAATACTCTTAAGTGCCCATTCTCTCTGTTGTTTGATATGCTACTTCACTCATGTGCCATCTGCAGCCGAAAACCAATGACGCATCTGCCCAAAGTAAGATATGCCTATCATCATTCTTTTGTCTGTTTTCTATCCACTAACACTCCTTTACAAACCCATCTTTGCAGTAGTATCAGTCTCATAATAAATTACAATAACAGAATGTAATCTGTACATATTATGATCGTGTATAGTTTGTTAGCGCATTAGTGCAGTGAATCACAAGGTAAACATTAGAAATTACACATCTACTTCTGGTTAAAATAATTACAGATCTACTTCTGGTTAAAATAGCTTCTTTTATGGATCTTGTGTGAATTCTACTCACAGAATGAGGCACGAAGTCACTGAACATATTTTAATGTCATATTGATTGATGTTTTACATGTAGCCTTGAGGGTCCTCATATTTACATGCTACTCTAAATGCCTCCCCCTGGAGCGTGGCCAGTGTCTGAATGTTCGCAAACAGTACGTCATTGCCCAGCTGTTTCGAACTACTTTTAGGCTCTGAGCGAAGTAGTACTTTGCCATGAGTGTGCTGGGGCCTTTATGTGGAACACAAAAGGAGAAATTTTGAAGAAAGTACTGGGTGCTCTTTTCCATGCAACGAATGAATGAATGGTTACAAAGAATGAATTGGGTCTGGAGCTTTCAAGCTTCAAAAAGTAAAGCACTGTAAAATGATTCATTCATTCATTTGAAAACTTGATCAATTAAATTTATGAATAATCATTCAGACAGGTTTGTGAACCGGATCAAATGTTTCACTGAAAAGATTCAACTCAAAAGAACAATTAGGTTAAGAATCGACAATCGAAACTTGCCAAGTATAGTGTAAATCTATTATTTCAGTCTAACTAATCTGATGCTGTTTCATGCACTTTCTTAAAATGTTCTCACTCCCTTGAATGGATCTTTTTTGGTAAAAAAAAAAAAAAAAAAAAAAAAATTTATGCTATTATGAGTATTATGCTATAACAGCTGAAGTTTTTCATTTTGTATTGTGCATTTAATTTACAAAAAGCTCTGTCAAGTTGTTTTTATTCACATTGCGCCCATCTGCTGCTAAAGGATGGACACCTGTTCCCCCAGCTCACTTTTGGTTGTTATGGTAACTCAAAGAGTGTTTTCTTATGTGAGCACTGGTCATCATGACAGCTTCAAACCGCTGAGCTTGATGATTGTCATTTATGGGAAATGGACCGGTGTGAAGACAGGCCTGAAATAGCAGGAGGGGGCCAGGCTCCTGTGACCTGGATAAAACTGAGCCTCATCAATCATTGTCAAAGCCACTCATCAGGGATTCCACCAAGCCATAAGTCCCGCCCACCAGGGGGTGTTAAAGAAGTGGTGGACTGGCCACTGTCCGTCTGTGTGTGGCCACGCCTCTTTTCTCATTGCTGTTTTGCAAACAGTCAAAATCAAATTAAAGTGAACGCACATGCATACAGACTTACATACCGATAAATATGCATGCACTACCTTGACTCAACCTCTAAGAGTTTGACATATATTCATATTATATGTCGTATGGCATTCAAGATCTCATGTTTCAGCTATCTTTGACAGCAACAGATATCATCCTGTCAGAGAGTGTGGAACATAAAGAGGTTAATGTTGTTTGCCTACAAAATCTCTAAGAATCCTGTTACATGTATCTCAACTTTTTTAATTTTATTTTACATTGAACAAAGGCCAGATTTATTGTGGTTTTATTTTAGAAGGACTCACTTTTATGTATTTTCAGAGATCAACTCAAAGTATTTAATCATCTTTTTGAGGAACCATGTTGGAACTAGGTGGGTGACAGCAGAATGCCAAAGAGTAGGCAGATATCATTATCTACGGTGCTCCCTGAAAATAAATAAATAAATAAAAATACAACTCCAAAACCAACTAATATTTTGTTTCCATCCACTTTGTCCAAAATGGAAAGTGAAACAGAATGGGTCCCTCTGGTTCACAGAGAAGGATATGTGTGTTATTAATTCATGATATCTACCATTTCTAACAGTTCAATAATAAATATCAAAAGAATGCACCAGGTCTCTTCACCAATTCTGTCCAATAAAATAACCCCCACCCCTCTCCTCCGCCTATCCCTTTCTATGTGAAAAGCATAACAAAGAGTGGAAGAGCGGAGACAGGAGAAATGTCTTGACTTGGGCCCCAGTTGTACCCCATGGAGGGCTGGAGAATAGAGGGATGGCATCATCTCATGCATAATTTATAAGTGTATATTAACCCTGAGTGGAGCTGCTTCATCAATCAAGACAACCTGCCATAACAGGATGTGTGTGCCTGTGTGTGCTAACTGCTGCCATGTAAGGATAAAATGTATTTTAGTTTTTGTTTTGTTGTTTTCTATGCATGTGTGTTTAATTGTTCATTATCCTTGTGGAAATGGGTATGCAAGAGTTTTGTTTTCACATTGTGAAAGCACAATTGGAGACCATGGCATGTATATGCGTGACTGTGTGTTTATTCATTCTGTTGTCCAAAGGCAAAACGCAGTACCTACAAATTTTGTAAAAACTGACTCAACTACACTCAGATTCAGAGAAAACAGAGAGTGAAAATTGCATTAACTAGAAATTCCACACTAATACCAAGTAATGTTTCTCAGTTTCAGAGAACATGGCATACAGTAGTTACTGTGTTTTACCTTTGTAGTAGGGTTGCACGGTATACCGGTGCTATGGTAGTATCGTGATACTAAAGCTTCTGGTGCCACAGTATTTTGTAAACGGTAGTACCGTTAATACAGTAGAACCATAAGTTTTGTTGTATGTGCGGTAGTAAATATTATTTTCACTAAAACCTTCATTTGAATCAGACTTATAATGTAGTCTTTTTGAGTGGCATCTCCTTCACACAGTGCCCTTTTAGAGCGCAAAATACTGTTTCGAATTTGGTATTGTTTATTTTTCAATGTGTGGTTTTCCCATGCATCAAACACACATCTGAATCCCAGCGTGTTAATTTGGCGGTCATGTCTCCTAATGGATAATATCGATTTAAATAAAACTTTAGAGAGTAAGAAGCTTTTTAAAAAATATGATTCTCGTACGAGATTTGGAATTATTTTGGGTTTTGCCCGGAAACACCGGGAAAACCCTTCTGCCACGAATGTTTACATAGATTTCAAGCCAAAGGGGGAAACATCAGCAACCTTATTAAACACTTTCGGACACATCCCACTGCTTCTGCAGAATACACACGGGTTAGTGCCAATTCATTTAACCTAAATGCTTTATCTTCACATTTACAGATTTACTGTTTCTCTGAAAAATCAAAAGTAGCACTCATTTCTTTTTTTCCAATTACAAATGCATGGTGGCGGTAACTTCACACTTATGATCAGATCTGTTTGATCATGTCACTGAGCCATGCAATCAAACCAGTGTGTGTGTGTGTGTGTGTGTGTGTGTGTGTAATCTGCATTCGTGCTGCTGTTTACCAGGAGAGAGGGGCTGAAGCGGTTGTAATAATGAAAGAGCTGCTCAAAACAGTCTTTTCAGTGTTACAATATCTTTATTTTTATGTTACCAACATTCAAATAATCACAGAAATAATGGAATAAAAGTTTAAAGCCGTTGCCGTTTGAACTGGCTATTTTGATGCAGCGAAGTTAGTCCATTTTAGTCTTCTCCCGGTTCATCCATCAGTAACAAGTGGAATGGCTAGTTTCTAAGAACCACTATGACAAACTGTTAAGAATTAACACACTATCATGTGGTATCGTGATACTACTTGGTATCGTGATATTTTAGCTGTTAAAGTATCGTAAGATATGATTATGGTTGTTTCTTCAATTTCTGGCACTTTCATGTCCCAGGGATTGATTTTTATTACAGTAAAGTTCAGTACATTTTTCTTTTTGTTATATGAAGGTGACATTAAAACTGACTTGGAAACGTATTACCAGGCCTTTATCATTTATTTTAGGTACTTTCAAATGCCTTTTATGTACTGTTTTAGCCTTGTCCCAGACCCAAGCTGTGTCCCAAATGACACCCTATACACTATGCACTTTTCAAAATATACTATGCACTCAGCGATGCAGTGTATGAATTTTCAAAGTGTAGTATCGTCCCAAATGGAGCACTTAACGTTTTTTTACTACACTGAAGCATTCGCCTTTTAACAGCTGATGGATGTGACATTTCAAACACATGGGATTTTGTTACCACTAGCTTTAGTGCATTAGCCAACCTCAGTTCAACGCTTGTATTCCAAACATCGTACATATTCACACAGTGTGGAATGATGGTAAAGCATTCAATGGACATTTGTAAGGTGCTGTCTTCACTGAAGTTTTACTAGTTGCTACATTCTCCATTGTTTACAACTGTTTCGTCAGACCAGCGACGCAGCCAGATAACTCTACCCCTTACGCTACGTATGGCAAGCCTGGGCGCTGAGTGCACGAAGTGTCCAACATTCCACACTCCGTTTTGACATTTTAAAATGTGCATCATCCAGGTACTTGAAGTACACTTCTTTGTGTTGCATTTTCAGTGTTAAAATAGTACTCACATTACTTACACTTCAAAATTACATAGAATAGTGCACACCACCAGACTTTCAATATTAAACTTTGAAAATCCATAGTAACCATAGTTACCATGAAAATCATAACATAAATTATTGCAATATTTATTGTGTGAAAATGATTTTGATAAAATAAATAACCACAGTTGTGGTGGCATCATTTCCACCACACCAAACAATTTTTGCCATAATAAAGTTTTTTCAAAAGTTGGTGCACTTGTTAACCAAATCGACAAAAGTGTTAGTTAAGAGCAAGCTTGAGATGAAACAAGTGATGTTTGAAGAAAAATAAAGAAACCGAGCGAAATTAGGTTGTAATGAGACAAGGTTTTAAGGTGAATTTTAGAGGGAGGTTTTAATGAGTAAAACAACCTAACCTAAAAGTTTACCCTAAAACTAACCAACAGTGTCCGAAAAGATAAACAAGAGTTTTACAAAACAGACATCCTTACCTTAAAGGAATAGTTCACCCAAAAATGAAAATTTGCTGATAATTTACTCACCCTCAGGCCATCCAAGATGTATCTGAGTTTCTTTCTACATCAAAACAGAATTTAAGACATTTCAGGCCTCCTCCTTTAAACAATGCAAGTGAATGTACTAAATTTTTTTGACAGTCCAAAATGCATATTTAGGGTGCATCAAAATAATCCACACGACTCCAGTCGACAAACAAAGTTCTTCTGAACCCAAACGATTGATTATTTTTAGAAACAAAACAATACTTATATACTTTTTAACTACAAATGTTCGCTTCCGTACATCTCTGTGATGCACGCTCTTGAGAGGGATGACGTCAGCTCGTTGGTAAGGTCACGCGTGGAGGAGGAGGCAGGAAGCGCATCATTGTTTACAAGAGGAGCGCTGTACAAACGTTTAATTGTCTTTGCTGTAGATTTGTATTTGTATAAGTGTATTGTTCAAAATGGTCATTTGGTGTATGTATCTTGGATGGTTCAACCTTCAGAAATCCCAAAGAAAATGCACGCCGGGAAAAATATGAACTTTTCATCGATTGCCTATACATGATCATGAGCGATTGAAGCTCTGGCTTATCAGTACACCCTTACATTCTCTCAAATATTGGAGGGTGTGCAGTGAACATTTTATCCTTGAGGATTTCAGACCATTGAAAGAAACAAAGGGTCAATACCTGAATTCATCGGCTTGTGCTGTTTTTCCAGCAAACTCAGGTATGTGTGAAAACTTCATACGTCATATAGCCTATATATTTCTGCTAAAGAAAAAGCACAAGTAGATAATGCAATGGCATTGCTCCAAAATAAAGGATGGTTATTTACTGCAGCAATGTTTTTTTTTTTTATTATTATTATTTTGAAATTATTTTTTATTTTATTTTATATTGTTTTGAAATTGTTTTGGACTGTTTTGGTTTGTGAACGGCGCTTGGTCTTTGGTCTGTGCAAGTTTCTCTTGTAAACAATGACGCGCTTCCTGCCTCCTCCTCCACGCATGACCTTACCAACAAGCTTACGTCATCCCTCTCATGAGTGCGCGTCACAGAGATGTACGGAAGCGAACATTTGTAGTTAAAAAGTATATAAGTATTGTTTTGTTTGGGTTCAGAAGAACTTTATTTGTCGACTGGAGTCGTGTGGATTATTTTGATGCACCCTAAATATGCATTTTAGACCATCAAAAAATGGAGTACATTCACTTGCATTGTTTAAAGGAGGAGGCCAGAAATGAAATCCTAAAAATCTTAAATTCTGTTTTGATGAAGAAAGAAACTCAGATACATCTTGGATGGCCTGAGGGTGAGTAACTTATCAGCAAATTTTCATTTTTAGGTGAACTATTCCTTTAACCAACAACTAACCCTAACCAATAGTGTTTTAAAATGCAAATTCGAAATAATAAAAAGAAAACACACATTAACTGAAGCAACCAGGTCATTTTGAGTCACTTCTATGCTATTTCCACTTTTGATTGTCTTTGGTTGGACTCAAACTGGGGTCATTGAGCCCAAAGTCCAACACTCTTATCAGGTGAGCTACCAAGCAAGCTAATGGCACATGAATAAGTGTGTATATGTAGGTGGGTCTGTAATATAAGTGTTAAAATGTTTTGTTTTCCAAATCATGCGTTAAAGTTAAAGTGTTCTGATATCATAACATAGCAGGGGGTGAGTGATAGAGTGAAAAATAATTTGTTATAAGATTAAAATAAGCAATTGTACTTGTGATTTTTGTGACAATGATTAAACCACAGTTGTGTTAGCGCCTCTAGTGTTCATTTCACCAGGAAACTGCAACGAAACATAGAGAGCTGTCAATCATTTAGTACTCTTATTTCTCCACAGAAATGCATATACACCTGTGCTGCGGTTGCACTTGCACAAGGACAACTGAGATTGAACAGGGTCCAACTTGGCCAAAGGGGACACAGATCACCCTAATGGTTACATCACATTTATTTTGATGGTACCCCTACAGATATTCAACTGCCTATAAGTGACTTATCAACTGACTTGCTATAGATAGTAAACAGTGTTTCAACAAACATTCAGTAGACTTTCAGTAGCCTGTATATAGATCTTTATTTGTGACCTACTTACATTTCTTTGCTTACCTGCTCATTTTCTTATTTCACCTTTAGTTACCCAAAACTTTTTTGGAAATGCTCTACTGACTGTTTGTTGCATATGAATTCCCTATAGGTACAGAGTCACTTTACTTTCATGTAGTATCAAATGTTGATCTATAGTTACCTAGGGACCATCAAAATAAAGTGAACATCTAAGGAATACAGTTAACTGACTGCTACATGTCTCCTTTTTTGAAACAGACTATTAAAAGTTGGTAAATATCAATACTGATAATAACACACAGGAATAGCAGCACCACATTGCAACCAGCACATAGACTGTATGTAAGAGAAATATAAGTGTACAGAAGTCATTGTTTTGTCCAACAATTTTAATGAACTGATGTTCTCAACAATAATGTAAGTAGATCATTAATAAAGATCTATATAAAGGCTAATGAAAGTCTACTGAATGTTTGTTGAAACACTGTTTACTAGCTATAGCAAGTCAGTTGATAAGTCACGTATAGTCAGTTGAGTATCTGTAGGGAGACCATCAAAATAAAGTGTTACCCATCTAGTTATATGCCCCCATATGTTCCCTTTTACTAAGGAAAAATAATTAAGTAATTCAAATGCAAGGCATTTTGGGTTTCTGCCAAAGCCTCAATTTTGTACTCAGTAGTTTGAGTTATTTACACTTAAAATCTATTGATTAAAAAAATAATAATAAGTTCAAAGATTTTTCCAGTAATGACAACATTATGGTGTACAGTGTATCTGTTGCCTATTTGGTATTTGTAATTATTGCAAAAGCAGATCTGGGCTTGGTGAATTATTTTGGTTAAGTAATTTCAAAAATTGTATTATTGAGACATTTATGTTTATTCATTAGTTTACACTATGAATCATGGGTGCTGTCTGTTGTTCTCCATGTCCCTGCATCACAGTCTTGTTTATGTGGGCTGGTGTTATGGGTGAGTTGATTGAGTCAGAGTTAAGCAGGCTTGAGCCCAATATATCACATTATTTCTCTAATGGGTGTATCTGTGCACAAGCACCTTGGCCAAGCATAAAAATGTATTCTTCGGTTTTATTTATTTCTTTGTGCTGGAGCCTGAAATGCAGGAAAATGTTTTATTGATTGGTTTATAGATATATGGGGCAGGCTTTTAGCACTCGAATACCATTCTTTTCAGTCATGTGTCTGTGTGAGGATGCACTTGATGAAATGGAGTGTGATATTTAGAGAAGCAGTAAGAGACAAATGGAGAGAGAGAGAGATCAGACGTGCAAGGGGAGCAGAGACTTGTCTTCTCTATAACTGTACTGGTTACCTATGTTTTTATAGACATTTTTTGACGAATGTGTGTTTTTTTAGGTAGATTTATGTCATTTTGTCATAGGCTGTCATTTTGCCTAACATCTCCTTTTGTGGGGAAACTTTCCTTTAAGGATAATCACATCTTGTGTGAAGTTTTGGTGTGCATGTGTGAGCAGACAGATCGGTTTGTCAAGATCCCTCAGAACTTGACCTTGAGAAAACACATTAGCTCTCTCCTTTGCCATAACGTAGCACCGGAAATGAAGTCTTTTCAAAAGCACATTAAACTACAGGCCCTGCATACAAGTCACATTAGTGATTCAAAGCATTATTCAATGGAGTGAAAGGCTATTAACTCAGCTTTCTGGGACCAGTTCCAAGCCCGATCAGAATTCTGCTGCAGTTAAATCCCCACAAGAGTTTCTGAAACGGGGCCTGCCCCTTTTTTTCGCCCCACGCCGCTGCAGACGTAGGACATAATAATGTTATCCATGGTGGTCTTATATTTAGAGGGCTGTTTGTTTAACTGTATATTGCCTTGTCCCTGATAACACCCGGGGCAGGCTTTCCATGCGGCTTTCCCTAAATTAGGCAGGGAGGGGGAATGATGTGTGGGGGAGACATTTGTTCCAATCTCCCAGGCTGGACAGTGTGTACACATGCAAGATGAGTGTCTAAGCCAAATTGACTTTGAAATACGTGACACAGCTGGTTTAAGAGAGTGTCCTGTAGACAGTCATAACACCAGACGTCAATCCAGCATAATTTAAATGAGGGAAGAGTAAAGGAATGGCTGTGCATTGAAAAAGAAAAAAGTGTCATTGCCCAAAAACCCCTACTAAGTAGACCAGTATATGAGATCACCATGCAGCACCAAACCAGCACTAACCAGCAGTGTTAAAACCTAAAATGTTCTTTGAAAAGAGTATTATAAAGTAACTTAAAAGTAATTAGTAATGTGTTTAACTTTTTCGATTTAGTAATCAGTAAAGCAATCTTATTACAATTTTATGAAAGTAATAAGTAATTTGTAATAGATTACTTTTTTGAGTAACTTACCCAACATTGCTAACCATTATAAACCAGCAAGGAAATTCACACTGGTCTAAGCTAGTCTTTTCAGCAGGGACAACATGCAACATCTTATAAGAAGCATCTCTAATTTTAGGCCACATTTGGTAAACTACCACATGTAAAGCAAATGTTCGGGAACCTTTGGTTGAAACCATGGTTTCGCCCTGTCAAAAGCTTCTTTTTAAACAAAAATTCTGGGATTTAATAACAGCACATTAACATTACTCTAACTACACACAAACATATTGCTCAAGTTTCCCTTGTGATTAAGTGTCTGCATGGCCTATGACCTGAATCCGTCACAGGGCTTCTTTTTTAATTTACTACCTTTTTGATTCCAGAGCACTGGAAAATAAAAGGTGTGAATGGTGGAATTGCTACCTCAACCTTTCGAATGAAATGTTTGGCTTTGTCATGTGGCTTATCCGGGTCCTTACGATGTTGGTGATATGTCAGATATACATTTCTGCAGGGAGGTTTCAGAGAGTTGCCTTTGCACACAATTTTCAGCACATATTTCTCCCTGCAACTCATACATGGAAAATGTAATTTGGTCTCATTGCACTATTTAGGTCATAGAGCTAGTTACAATGAGTGCATAAGGAAATGCTTAGAATAGGCATTTACTGTAATGTACTGGAATGTAAAACATTAATATATTTGAGATATACTGCATTACTAATGTCATAATTCTTATCCAGTCATAAAATTACTATATAAAGTACAGGTCTGTTTTAAAATCTAGTGAGCTGCCTTGTCTGTAAAGTCAAGGAAGCCTAAAATACCTGGAGAACACAATCTATTGGCATCCCCATTCACCTCGAAGTCCCAAATGCAACGTAACTGGTCATTCTATGTTAGAACTCTTTGCAGCAAACAGGAACAACGTCTATTTCACACTGTTAAAAGATCTGAGACTCTACAAACTGACAGGAACTGGTGAACATATACTGCTTGCAAAAACCTTGTATTTTGTCATAATATACAGCTACTTTTGAATGACCATCAATGGAGAAACTAATTACTGAAACTAACTAGCGCAAACTTCTAAGGCAGCAGCTAAATGAAAAAGGGACTTGAAATGCTCTTCAGTCTTCAGTTCAACTAACACTTACAGTTGATTGATTCCTATCGGGACAGATGTTAACATTTTGCTAAGCTAACGATTACGAGTCATTTTAGTAGTGGATCTCAACCTTTTTGACTCAAAGGCCTCCTATTTTCCAAGACAGTTTTCAAATTTCTATTTATCATTTCTCATAAATTTTATAATTGTATTTCTTTCAAAAAATTCATTAAATTAAATTAGAGAGAGAGAGAGAGAGAGAGAGAGAGAGAGAGAGAGCGAGAGAGAGAAAGAGAAAGAAAACTGGAGAGATACTACAGCATTAAAGACTCTTTAGAATGCCAGTCCTGCCTTGCTATGCTACTAAGAAATTCCTTAAATCATTACTTACTTTCTCTTTTATTAACAGATTTGCGACTCTTTGGCTGTTGTGCTATATTCTGTGCCCAGATGGTCTAGGTTGTGTCAACACCTTGAGTCTCATCCATCCTGTAGGTCCATTTATTGCATGAATGAGGCATGGATGCTAGCAGAAAGGCCGACATCTGTTAGAGGCCTTAAGCTGATGCAGGCATACACTTGTTGCATGGCAACTTACCACTTTTATTGGTCTTTGAGAATCAATCACAGCACACAAGACTTGTCAGAAATACATCGAACAAAATATCAAACCAAGTGGCATTTATTTTAAAAAAAGATAGCACAAGCACACTCCTCTCACAAAACATTTCATAAAAAGAAGTTTGTTAGCTTTCAAATTATTAATCAGCAGTTTAAGTATTTGGACACTTTCCAGTTTTCAAACATAGAGGAATATTCCTGCTGAAAAAAATAAATACATAAATAAATAAAAGCCCAATAGAAATTGTAATGGTTTCCACTACAAATACCACTCTTAGTGTAGTGTGTTTTGGGCTATATTCCATTTATTGCTTTTGGACCCACTTTATATTAGGTGTCTTTAACTACCGTGTACTTGAGGATTTGATACAATGTACTTATTATGTACAGTACATATGTTTTGTTGCATTGTACTTATATTTAAATTACCTGCATTTAATTACATCTGTTATTACACTGTTAACCTTATGCCTAACTCTTAACCTTACCCTACCCAAAACCTTACCCTAAACTCTAACCCCATCCCCCAATCCTAACCCTACTACTTGACCTACCTGTACCTCAGCCTCAGTAGCAGCAGAAGTGAATCTTGTTAGAATTTTGCAGAAAAACACGTAGTTACACAATAAATACACTGTATTGTATGTATTTCAGTGTTAGTACATAATAGTTAAAGACACTTAATATAAAGTGGGACCATGTTTTTATTATTTTTTTTTTTTTTAAATTGGTTTCCATTACAGATATGTGTTGGTCCCTAATGGTATCCACTAGACATAACATGGCACCAATAGAAACCAACACATTGCCAGTAGAGACCAGGGACCATTATAGTTCACATTAAAACCAATACAATTCCCATTAAAACCATTAGAATTTCTGTGAGGGTTTCTATTGTTTTTTTTTTTTTTTTTTTTTTTTTCAGCAGGGATGTGCATAGATTCAGCAAACATGTGTGCACTTGTTTTTTTTTTACAACAGTTCAAACTAAAACAAAAGTGTTTAGCAAAGACATCCAGACTTATCTCAAAGTGAAACTGAAGTGTGCTTACTGATATTTGATACACTGCCCCCAGTGGTCAAAGCAGTAAATGCTGTTGGTAGGAGTGGCATTTGTGAGCTCTATTTTCTGGCTGAAATGTCCATTGTCAAGAGAGATATTTTTAGCTCTACAGGATGTAATACAGTGAAGAGGAATGCATATTTTATAATCTGTACCCTCCAACCCAAACAACAAAATTAAACCTAACCATCAGTGGAGTAAATATTTAATGTAAGAGGGGAAAATGCAACCTCAGAATCACGCTCGTCACTGTTCATGCAAATGCAATTATTTCCTGGTTTCAACACGGGATGCAATGCACTTCCATCATGCCACAAGGGAAGATAAACACACTTAAGCTGAATGCAAAAATTATTCCAGGGTACCAGAACTCCAGGAATCAACATGCTGGCTTCCCGTGTGATCATGTTGAGATATCTGTCCAAGCTGACATCGTTCCTTCACTGCAACTAACAAAAGCTGCAGTGAGAAAAGTCCATTCTCATGGAACCACCTCTGAGCAGCCAACCACATACAGGTCTTTTCCCCAGAGCTCATCTGCTGCTGTCTAAACCATTAACAAAGTGTAAGAATACTACTGTCTGTCTGATCCATTGACCCAACTGCCTTATCAATCAACTGCAAGTGTCAGGAAGCCAACGGGGACACATCCCCGGAAATCACGCCCCTCGTCACTCTCTGTATTTCCTGTGATGACCTCAGAGAAGAGTATGTGTTAGGGTGTGTGTGTGTGTGTGTGTGTGTTTGTCACACAAGCAGCCGATCGTCCATCACATCAATCAGGCAGGTGCTGTCCAGCAATCACTCAGCCAGCCACCGGTGGCTCAGGCATCAATGAGCAGGGCTGACAGCAGGCTTGGATGGACTCTAACAGATCTCTCTTCTATCTCCTCCCCTCCATGAAGTCCGGCCCTGAGAAAGGTGCCAGCCCTCTGTCACTCATGTGAATGAAATCACAGCCCTCAGTGAGGCCCAGGCAGAGGACAAAAGACACACAGGCCATCACCGTGAAAAGATATTAGCATTTCACAGATCGAAACTTTGTGCAGAGCCTCTGCTATTGTCTTGAAACACTTGGACTGGAAATTTGTTTGTTTACTTAGCTTTTTCAATGGCAATTAGAACAATAAAGGACAGCCTCTTTTCCTCAAAGGAAATGTTTGTGGAAAATCTGTTTTTGTTTTGTGTGTGTGTTTTCTTGTATTCTCTTTGTTTTCAGATGTAGTGTAAATCAAGAAATGTAAAATCTGATGCTTGTTAACTTTGTTGATAAACATGTACTTTGTGTTCAGTTGGCATCAAAGTCCTTGATTAATTAGATGTTTTGTTAAGGGGATGGAAAAAATAAGGGTGTTTGATTTTCTGTCCCTCTTCAGAGTTTTGGAGCAGACCAGCATCTTTATGATATCATGGCCATGAGGAAAATAAAAACATGCACATTTTTACCATTAAACCATTTAACTTCCCTTGTATATTTTACATGTAAGGAATGATTTCCAAAACAATCAATAATCCTTTTAATAATGAGGATGCATTCCTATATCAGACAGCACCATAAACTACTAAATCACTCGGACTCGACTAATGAATCAGAGTCTGACACACTTTCAAATTTAACAATAACAAATCTGCCCATAATTTCCCCTGTGACTCTTCCTTTCACCTTAGATAACCTCCTCTGGGAGGAAGTTCAGGAGATGAGCTGGGGGTAAGGGCCTGTCTCAGCTCTGCAACAGTTACAACCATTGTGAAAGGCTTGAGTGAAAAACTCTGTGTCCATTCACAGGCCAGCAGGACTGAGAAGTATTGCATTAAATGCTCCCACCAACGCACCTGTGCTTAGCTGAGTGTGTACCGCACCTTACAGTAGAGACTGAGGGCACAGCAGTCAAGCTATGACTTCTTGTATTGTGTTTTCTGGCCTCTGAGAATGAATGAGAAGACTGATCATTTAATTAAATTATAGACCAGACCACTTAAATGGTTTTCAAAACAATGTCCTAAAAAGCAGTGGGTTGTGGGTGGTCAGTTGGGGGCATTCAAATGTGTCATAATTGAAGTCCCAGACATGGCTAGCGCATTGTCTATAGGGTGACCAGATTTTGAAAGTCTCAAACTGGGACACCTGGGGGGTTAGCGGGTTATATACAGTTATATACACACATTGAATTTACATATGTAGCTAAATTCAGTATAAGGTGAAATGTTATTTTATTTTATTATTTATTGTTTTATATGATTTTAACCACATTTTATAAATTTGTAAAATGTACAAAATCCATATAGCCTATTCTATATATATGATATCATATTGCATGTGCAATAATGATATGACTTGTCAATGCTTGAAATTTCTTGTCAGCTACATATTTTTACACAAAATTTGCAACACTGGAACTTTAAAGTTAAAACACATTTTCACATATTTTTTTTTTTTTTTTTTTTTTTAAATACAGCTGTATGAATATCTTATCTCTTATTTAACACTGTGGCCATGGGAAAGTGAACATTTACAGTAACAGCAAAACATTTCAATTCCAATTTCACATGTTGTGCAAAGAAATAGATCGTATTCTTTCAGCTTGTTGAACATGCATTTTCATTTGGGCATTTCTAATTTGCATTGGATGATGACAGAGAGCAGCAGAGAGCGCCAAACGCTTGAGTCGTTGTCATGGTAACCAGATAGATTCTGAGCGGATTGCTGCAGATTGATAGAATGAAAGTATCGTCAAATCTTTGTGAAATGCAATAAAATATCTTCCCTTCCCTGCAATCGATACCAGACACGATAACAAGAAGGACGCTGAGAATATTTAATTTCAAAGAAAAAAAGAAAAAAATCAGTGAGCCTAATAGCTGAAACCGGGACATTATTAAATTAGAGAAATGACGGGACACTAGCACACACCTTTTAAAACCGGGACCGACTTTTGTCACCTTAGTTTTCAACCTGCTTTGCTTCTCTCCATGATGTACTGTAGTGATTCCCTCCCACTCTGTCTTTGCTAATGTAATGAGAGCAATAGGCCATCTGATTGTGCCATCACTGCCTAGTGGCATCTTCATGTTAAGGTGATAGCGGGTTTAAAGGTTTATAAACCTATCACAACAAAAAACAAAACTAAATATTTTTTAAAGGTGCACTCAGTAACTTTCGTCTTTGTGGCATCTTGTACTTACACTGACACCTAGCGGCTTGGATGCTGCATAATTTAAAATCAATAGTTTTCAGTTTCAGATGCCATTGTAGAAATTTATTGTTCACAGTCAGCCATGATTACTTTAATCAATGAGTGAAAGTGTCCAATAACAGGACGGTTACTGAGCTTAAGCAAGTAGTATTAGGCTGGTCATGTGATTCTAAAATGGCAGCCCCCATGTGCGGACCCACTCCATGTAGAATAAACCAGCTTTTATAAGGTTACTGATTTGACTGGAGTCTTCATTTTAATGTGAGTGGTCATGATTTCCTACATATATTGCAAAATTACAATTCATGTCTTTAGGAGACTGTGCACCTTTAAGATTATTTTAGTTTAGTTTATTTTTTTCAGAGCCATGAAAATGTATTTTAGCTACTTTCAGTTTTTCCAATTATGTTGATTTTTATTTCAGTTTATTTTTAGTTCAGTTTTATTTTTTATCTCGAAAAAGAAACTTTTTCATTTTCATTTTAGGTTACGATAATAACCTTGCTGAACACAAAGATTTTTAGAAGAATATCTCAGCTCAGATTGTGGGCAGAACTTTGAAGGTTCAAAAAGCACATAAAGGCAGATTTGGATGACTTGATTTTTAGGGGAATATCTCAGCTCTGTAGCTCCATACAATGCAAGTGAATGGTGACCAGAACTTGAAAATGTCCAAAAAGCACATAAAGGCTGCACAAAAGTAATCCATACAACTTTAGTGGTTAAATTAATGTCTTGAGAAGCAATATGAAAGGTGTGGGTGAGAAACAGATCAACATTTGACTACACATAAATCTCCACTTTCACATTCTTTCACATTTTGATAGTGAAAGTGGAGATTTATAGTAAAAAATGACTTAAATATTGATCTGTTTCTCACCCATACCTTTCATATTACTTCTGAAGACATGGATTTAACCACTGGAGTTTTATGGATTACTTTTATGCTGCCTTTATGTGCTTTTTGGACAGGTTCTGGTCACCATTCACTTGCATTGTATTGAGCTAAAGAGCTGAGATATTCCTCTAAAAATCAAGTCATCCAAATCTGGGATGGCATGAGGGTAAGTAAATGATTAGAGAATTTTTATTTTTGAGTTAACCTTAATCTTTAATGTTCTTAAGACATTTCATTTTTTTTCTTCTGTTCATCAAAAGTGCATTCGTTGTAACCCTAATACTTATGTGCATCATCATATAGAAACTCTGATGGCTTAAATATGCTTTTGCTTTTAGAGTTCTTATTAGAAGCTGAAAATTAAATTAAAATTAATAATAATTTACAAGGAGGACACGTACATATGTATGAGCTCCATTATGTAAAATATGAATGAACTATTTTTATGTAGCCTTACATGACAGGATTCAAAAATTCAGAATTTTGAATTTTTGAAAATAGTCTTCCCGTCTATATAATTAATTGGATGTAGAGATCTGTCTCCTTAAGACCCATTTCTCTGTAGCCTCATACCTCTTCTCTCACTTTGCATTTTTTTGATTTCGCTAGGCTAATTTGCAAACATGACATCACTCTCCTGGTACAATGAGAGAGAGAGAGAGCAGCCAGGCCAAACCGTTTGTGTTTACTGGCCAAAGCTTTTGATGGCTGCCTTCACACACAGTGACCCGTGTCCAGAATCTGTGACTTTGTTAATACACAAAACACATTAAAATGCTATTGTAATGAGGTTTGTAATTTCTGTTTGTAAAGGGTGAGGACAGCCCACTTGATCGCAAGACACTCCTTTTCAATGGTACTGTACTTTGTCTCCCTCAAGGAGAGCTTGCGACTTATGAACAACACAGGCCATTCCTCCCCCCACCTCCTGTGAGAACACCGCCCCAGCCCCCTATAGGATGCATTCGTCTGCAAAATAAAGGGGAAAGAGAAATTAGGAGCATATAAAAGCGGCCCCACACAAAGCGCAGACTTTATTTTAAGAAAGCCTGTTGGCACGACTCCATCCACTGGACCGGATTGGGGGCCCCCTTTCTAGTAAGATCGTCAGAGTAACTTGGCACAAACCTTCGATAGTAGCCAACCAGCCCCAGAAACTGTCTTACCTCCTTTTTTGGTCTTGGGCCTTGGGCAGGCTGCAATCGCTGCGGTTTTGTTAACCTGGAGTCGCACTTGCCCGCACTTCCACCCGCCAAATTGCGCACTTCTTTGGATTGGCCGTGAGCCCCGCCCATCACAGCGACCTCAGGAAAGCTCTCAGATGTGCCGCTGCCAGTCATTACTATAAATAATAATATCATCTATATACACGGTGGCATATGCTGTATGTGGTCTAAGAATTTTATCCATGAGATGCTGAAACATGGCAGGGGCCCCAAACAAACCGAATGGAAGGGTCACAAATTGGTATAAACCGAATGGTGTGGAAAAAGCATTTTTTTACCGGGAGATTAAAGGGATCTGCAAATAACCCTTGTTAAGTCCAGTGTCGAATAAAATTGAGCCGCACCCAACCAATCGAACAATTCATCAATACGGGGCATTGGGTATGCATCAAATTTGGACACCGCGTTCACTTTACGATAGTCTACACAGAACTGGACCTTCCCGTCCAGAACCACCGGGCTGGCCCAATCATTTTGCGACCCTTCTATATTGCCCATTTCAAGCATTGCCTTCAATTCTTCCTGAACAACCCTTTTCTTGTGTTCAGGAAGGTGATGGGGTGGCTACGAACCACCACCCCTGGGGTGGTCTTGATATGGTGTTCTATGAGGTTTGTGCGACCGGGGAGAGGTGAGACTACATCCGCGAATTCCACTTGCATCTTGGCCAAGTCTATGAGCTGCGATGGTGAGATGTGGTCTCCACACGGGACTGGGGTGAATGAATTAGGTTTGAAAGTCACCTCTGGCCTGAGCTCTGCCCTCTCCGGGACTACCATTGCCAAGGCCACAGGGACCGCCTCGCTCCACGATTTTAGGAGGTTGAGGTGGTAAATTTGATGTGCCCCGCACCTCTCCGTTCGCCTTACCTCAAAATTGAGATCTCCAACTCGCCGTGTGACCTCAAATGGCCCTTGCCACTTGGCGAGTGATGTAGAGCTTGAGGTGGGCAGTAATACAAGCACTTTTTGCGAATTCCCGTAGTCGAGTGCCCCTGTCATACAGCCAGCTTTGATGTTCCTGAGCTTGGAGCAAATTCTTGTGTTAATTGACCAAAGGATGGAGTTTTGCTCTAAGATCAAGAACATACTAAATTTAATTTTTACTGTTTGAAGGTCCCTCCTCCCAAGATTCCCACATGGTATCGAGCACACTACGCCGTCACTGCCCATTCAGCAGCATGAATGGGGGAAACCCTGTGGAGGCTTGTGGGACCTCTTGCACTGCAAATAACAGGGGATCGAGCCACTTATACCAATTTTTAGCATCGGCTCTTCGGTACTAATAATTGGGTTGTATTTTCTTTTGTTTGAGTGTCCTGCATCACTCGATTCAACTGATCTTTTATAATTGAAAAATATGGGTACGTGAGTGCGACGTTAGGCTGGAGCTGTTGACCATCGTTGACACTCACTTGGTCAAACACTTGTTTGAGGGACTCATCACGTGACTGCTTTAGAAGAAAATCCCCTTCAGGGAACCCCCTGAGGACAGGAATTCCCTGTCTTGCGTCATCTTGATGCAGAGCAGACGTAGATGGCCCTGGCACTGCCTTTCCAGCCATAGCATCGCACGTCACACACCGAGACAACATTTTACAGGACCCATCCACACATATTTCCCTTAATAAATTCTTTATCTAGCCAAAAGCTTCCCTGCATTGTCCCCTGACTCAAAATATGACTATCTTGCCCTGAATAACCAAAACTACACCTTCCACGACAAAATAGTATTATATCTGTATTTCAATTGGGTCAATTCTCTGAGGCCATCAGACGACATTCGGCACTTCAGCTCTGCCTTGCCACTTTTAATATTCCCTTCCAACTCCACGAGTTCTCGTGCTTTGGATTTTTGGTGAATGAGGCATACTGTATGATCCGGCCAAATTGTTCAGCTTCCTGTGGGGAAAGATGTGTTTCTTGAAGAAACACTATATCATATTTCTTATGTTTAAGAAAAGAAATAACCTTCCTTCTTTTTATGGGGTGCCCCAACCCATTCACATTCCACGTGGAGAGAGACAGTCTGCTCATATTAACATTTGACATTTTGACATATTAGAAAAAATAGATTGTGTGTCAAAAATAAAATTATAATGACCACATTCCAACATTAGTGTAACAATCAAAGCCCAAACGTGCACATTAACCCTGCGCACGACAGCGCCAACCGGCATCCATCCCTTTAAACTCAAACAGTCCATGTATGCCAACGAGATCCCCTGCGACAACTTTGCCATCCGATTGCTCAAGACCGATGCTTCTATACAAATTTTGTTGACATGCAGGAGAGAGAGAGAGAGAGAGAGAAGAGAGGGAAGGAAGAGTCTCTGGATCGCTGCCTCCCGGAAATGCTGTCATATAGTCCTCAGCCAGCTGGAAGCTGGGAGATGAACTGCTCCAGTGTCACCAGGTTGACAATATCCACGGCGCCGCGGGTTCCCTCAGCCAGCAACCATTTTCCAACTTCAGGGACCTGAAATGCTGGCAGTTCTGTTCAGGACTACGACCAACCTGATGCACGATAACCTTCTTCAGATCTCTGTATTCGAGGAGTCTGGTGGCAGGAAGCTGTTGGGCCACTAGTTGTGCTTCCCCAGAGAGGAACGTTAATAGGCGGGCCGCCCACTGGTCAGATGGCCATTTCCACACCTCGGCAGTCTTTTCAAATAGATCGAGGTAGGCCTTGGGATCGCCGTTCGGACCCATTTTAATGAGGGTAATGGGTGAAGTGGGCTTCGGGGTCGCAGCTGCAGCCCCCTCTATATCGATCAGACTCCAGAACGCCTGCCGGTCCTCCGCTTGGGCCTGGAGCAGGAGTTGGAAATGCTGTTCTTGCTCCAGGCGTTACTCCATGAGGGCTTAATGTTGGTTTTGTTGGATGCTGGCGAGGGACTTGATTACTTCGCCCAGCGGTGAAGACTCCATGATGAAGTTATCCTCTGAATTCCCGGGTTTCGGCACCAGTGTGACAAGGTTTGTAATTTCTGGGCAATGGAGGAGTCAGGAGGCAGTGAACTGTCAATGTGAGTGTTTTATTTCTCCTTCAGCATAACACAAAACTTAGTATTGACATGCGAGTTGGAGATCTCAACTTTGTCAAAAAGTAATTTAATACATTCAGCATGAAATAAAACATTGCAGGAGTGAAGGAAGCAGTAAACTCCCAGCTGGTACATCTTCCCCGTGGTGGATTGTGGGCAATCAACCGTTGTCGAGTGTACATCAAATGTACACTCAAAATTAGAGTGCATTGTGGGTAAGAATGAGTGAACAAAACTAGGGAACGAGTGGCTCACTCAGAATTCAGACACTCCTACAAATTGGAGGATACTTGAAATAGTGCATTATATAGTGGTAGGGGGCGGTTTCAGACACAGCAAGTGTTCCACGACCGGGATTGGTGCCCTACGCACTAGACTGCGTACTCTGCATTTAGAGAGTGGCGGTACTGCTGTACAGAACTAATTATCTAAATTCTTTTGACACTGAAAACTATAACTACACTGAAATAATAATCCACGCAGGACTTGAAAAGCTATGAAATAGCGAAAGTTGGCATTAATAAAGCATGATCTTGCTTTGGTTTATATTTCAGCATTATATATAATGTCCTTGTGGGACATTTTCACGTTTTCACTGTAATACTAGAAGTGTTTCCAAACCTTTATGTGCTTTTTGGAGCATCAACATTTTGGCTTACAGTGCTAAAATATTCTTCTTCTGCAGAAGAAAGGAAGTCATACATATCTGGGATGGCATGAGGGTGAGTAATTGATGAGAGAATCTTCATTTTTTGGTGAACTATCCCTTTAAAGTGATAGCTCAGCCATAATGTAATATTCTGTCATCATTTCCCAACCCTCGTGTTGTTCCAAACCCGTGTGACCCTTTGTACTAGGGACTGACAGTCTCGTTCACCATTCACTTTCAATATATGGAGAAAAATAAACATTCACTGAAAGTAAATAGTGACTCAGGCAAACATTCTGTCTAATATCTCCTTATTGTGTTGCATGAAAGAAAGAAAGTCATACGGGTTTGGAACAACATGATGGTAAATCATGGGAATCATGGGAGTTTTGTTTTCCTTGCCAAAGTCGCCTTTGGCTTGCTCACAGGGGTTATAAATACAATTATTATTTAATTATTTATTTTTAAACAATACACAATCGTATTTTATCAAAATACACAATGATGACTCTAAGACATTTTAGATATTACAGTTTTATCTTCTGTTAATGCCTGATCTTCTGTAAAGCTGCTTTGAAATGATGTGTGTTGTGAAAGGCGCTATACAAATAAAAATGACTTGACTTGAATGATTTCCATTAATAATAATAATAATAATAATAATTCTGTAATACATGTTAAATGTGTATTATGCAATGGAATATAGGGGAGTTAATGTCCATTATGTCATCTGTGACGTAATTTGTGATGAGTTACTCACTACTTGATTACCCTTTTAATTGGATACTTTCTTACTCTTACACAAGTAATTATTTATGTTAGTATTTTTACTTCTACTTGAGTAATTTTTTTTTTTTTTTTAGTAATTGTACTTTTACTTGAGTACAGTTTTTGGCTACTCTACCCACCTCTGACGACCACGCCCCCACCCCCACTGCTATTTATATAACACTGCTGATTTATTCATCTTTACCACTGTTTTGTTGTCTTTGACCTCCTATGTTGCTTTTCTTTGCTAATAATTGGAGACCATCATTTAATGGCCATACCTGCTGAAAAGACCATCTTAAACCAGCATGAATATTGACTTAGTCTTGTTTTTTAGACTTAAGACAAGCTTGTACAGTAGCATTTAACCTAGAAGGAGTGCCAAATATATGTCAGTGGTGGTTCTACTCTTTTACAGTAGACATCCAGTCAACCATTAATTTGAATACTTACACATTGTATCTGCTATTCTGTTTAAAACAAATACAGAATCATGGTTTAAATTATAAAGATTTTTATTTTAAAATGTAAATATCCACCAGGTAGATTAAAATAGGGGCGAAAAATCCCATAGACTTCCATTGAAAAGGTCCACACAGATCTAGAGTTCAGGATATTTTCGAGACTTAAAGATGGTCTTTTTTTTTTTTACTTGGGCCAGTAAGCAGCCATCAAGCAATCATTTAGTAATGCCCTAGCAACCACTAATGTATCATAAAAATTGTGACACAATTTACTAATTTTACTTGTTCCTTTATTCATTGTTGTGGGAATCTAAATGCATTTTTTTTTTTTTTTTTTTTACTAAATTCAAAATTATTTATTTATTTATTATTGTTGTTGTTGAAGATGATGTTGTTGGTGTTATTTTACTGTTTTTATCCCTTAAACTGGTCAAAAATAAAAAAATAAAAGTCTTTCTCATCAGTAGACCAGCAACTGCTGGGGACAAAATACACATTATTCCACATATTGTTTTGGGTTAGGTTTTATTTATTTTATTGTTTGGTTTGGTTGGTTGTTTCCTTTCTTATTATATCTCAACAATATGCCCTTTGTTCTAATTACTAAAGTCTGATGCTCCTGAAGTTCACATTAAAGCAGATTATTATTATTATTATTATTATTATTATTATTATTTATTTATTTATTACTGTATCACAGCGCTGGCCTGCGGGTGGGATGTGGACTTTGTACAAGCATATGGGGTTAATTAGAGGGATTTTGCTTCTGGACAGGGTTCAGTTGATTCGCAATGGAGACCTTCAGAATTGGTGGTCTCTGCCATTTGGCAGAGCCAGATTAGCCAGGTTGTGGGGTGGCAAGATGAAAGTATCAGGTGTTGGCCAGTAAATGATCCAGGAGAGGGGAAACAGTGAGACCAGACTGGTTGGTCAAGCTTTGAGTTGCCACAAGATGCAGATGGTGAATGGAGTGAAAGAAAGAGGGATAAATATGACACAGAAAGAGACAGAAAGAGGGAAAGAAAGTACAATGCAAAAAGTATCTTTGTCTTGTTTTCCAATAATAAAAAAAAATAACAATAATAATAAAAAAATCTTAACATCCTTAAAAGAAGAAAGATTTACTTGAGAAGCAAAATTACATAAGGTTTCTCTGATAACAATAAGGTTCTATATGATAACATTAGTAAATGCATTATGTATCATGGACTAACAATAAACAATACTTTTATTGCATTTATTATTACTTTATCTTGGTAATTGTTAACTTAAAATACAGTTCCTTAATGATATTTCTTGTTAGTTCATCATGCATTAACTAAAGTTATATGCAACTTTTAATTTAAAAAATGTCACATTCTCTCTCCCTGAGTATTAACCTCTACCCAGACACTTCCCAGAATCCCCGCCATTGACTCTCACACCTGAATCTCATTCACTAATCATCTCCCAGTGTATTTAGTCTCTGCTCTCACTGCACTTCACTGCAAAGTCTTGAAAATTCACCTGTTGTCTTGTATTACTGAGTGTTATATTTATCTACTGCCTGCATGTGTTGATTATTGCCTGTCACTTGGATTACCCCTTTGTTTACCATCTTTGATTTATTACTTTGTTTGGATTGCCTACCTGGTTTTGACTGCTTGTTTAACTACAATTTGCATTAAACTCTGAACATGGATCTTCACTAGGTGTCTGTGTCTGATTCGTTACAGTATTACTATATAGGGATGTTAAAATTTACTTTAACCAAGATTAAAAAAAGCTAAAAGTATTGTTCACTTGTTAGCTAATGTAGTTTACTAATGTTAGCGGATTCAACCTTGTTTTCAGCGAAATCTAACAAAAGCGTAGTTTATCCTTAAAAAAAAAATATATATATATATACATATATATATATATATATATATATGACCATATATGAAAATATATGTAAAATTATAGTTAATATATTTGAGCATAAATGTACATATACAAATTCCACTAATATTTGAGAAAATCAGTATTTGTTACATGTAGTGTGTAAAAATTACATAAAGTACACAACATAAATGTGTACACTCCCTCTGAAACCTAACAAATTCAGCTCATTCTCTTTACAAATAAGACATATCTGGTGTTCATTTTATAATGTAATGTTTAAGCAACTCTATTACTAATGAAACATGTCAATACTAAACAAGAAAAAAATTACTTATCAAAATGATTAAAGGCCATGTTGCAAAAATGAGTACACCTTCCACATAATATAAAAATCACTAAATTATTTTCTGGTGCTATATGAGGGACATTGATCAGCAGATTATTCTATTGAACCATCACACTCAAACAGACATAGTTGGTTAAAGTGTAAAAGTTTTACTTATCTCATTGAATCACTCTCAATGCTGACAACAAATGGACCACATGGGAGAAAATCATCAAGTAAATAAAAAAAGAAAATGATTTAATTGCACAAAAGGGAACAATGGTACAATAATATTAGCAAATCACTGTTATAGGCTAAAAACACAGTAGCAAAAGTAACACAGAAATTCAAAAACAATGGACTTGTGACAAGATTGCTGAAATGTTCAGACAGTTGCTGTAAGCATTCACCTCATGATGTGCCAAGCACGTGCCTCAGAGCTGGCACAAGCTGTGGGAAGCCAAACTGGAGGGACTGTTTCATCTCACACAGTAAGACGCACTCTGCAAAGAAGTGGAATGCATGGTTGTCATCCATGCAGGAAGGCACTGCTGAACCCAAAGAATAAAAAGCTTATTTAGCTTTTTCCAAGGCCCATACTGATAAAGGTGCAGACCTTTGAGAATCTATAAGCTTGTCTCATGAGCCCAAAGTCATTTTTTGTTTTTGGATCTGATGGAATCCAAAATGCATGGCATCACACGGGAGTACAGTGGGAAGTGCATGGTATCCACAGTGATGTACAGTGGTGGTAAAGTTCTTATATGGGGATTTTGGTGTGCTGAAGGTGTGGGGGAATTGTATTTCATCAATGGCATAATGAACATCACAGATGTTTTTTTTTTTTGTTTGTTTGTTTTTTTTATTTTTTTTTTCAAAATATTAAAAGAGAAGATGCCACCCTCTCTTCCCAACACAAAGTCGGGCATTTTTTTTTTTTTTTTTTTTAACATGACAACAACCCTAACATTTTTCCAATGCCACTGCTGCATTCCTATGGATAAACAAGATAGTATGTCACCCAACCTCAAACCTATTTAAGTATCTGTGGGGTGCAAGTCAAGCATCACTCCACATTAAGCGGAGTACTCAAGGAGGTCATTCTCCAGGAGTGGAAGAGGATGTGCGTGACAATATGTCATGAACTTGTACACTTGATGTCAAGAAGGGTCAGAGCAGTATCTAAAAGTTTTGGAGGACTTTCTAAGTACTAAAATATTGTACACAATTTGAATTTATTCAAGGGTGTACTCATTTTTGCAACCCTTTACTTAAGCAAAACTGCCTAATTTAATTATTTTACAGATATTGATAACATATATTTCGATTATGTTATTAAATATATGTTAAATACATTTCAATTTTGTCATCTTCGCATAAATTGTAATAGTAATCATTTATAAATAGTATTATATCTTTATGTTCAGAGGGGGTGTACTCATTTATGCCGTGTACTGTATTTTTAGTATTTTAAAATATATGTTGCATATAGTATGTACAAGAATTATACTTTTTATATCAGTGAAAACCATAAATTAATATATATTTTATACGTGTTTTGCATATATTGGCATATATCAGATTTCGGCATGGGATATTTCCTAATGGAGTCAGAAAAATACATTTGTTTTTCTTAAAAAAAAAAAAAAAAATTCACCCCATTGGCAAATGTCTTTGCCCAGTGGATTTGTATTTTCTTGTTTTAAGCCTAAACCACCTAAATGTTGAGAGTGCAGATCTTCCTTTCCTTGTATGGACTCAAGCATTTGGACATAGCACCTGGATTAAGTCTAATGATTACCTCTTTCTGGATTTAAAAAAGTATTGTTGCAGTGTACAATTTATCCCACAATTGTTATCGTCTCCTTGTAAACATACAAAAATGTAAATTTGTGAAAACGATGACGTTATGCGCACACGTATTACGTGTTAAGTCTATAGGCATGCGTGCGAGTACTTCAAAACAACGCGTGAGACATTCAAAACTACATTGGCGGACTACAGGACTGTGTTTGTGCTGCTCAAGATTTTGTTTATTGATGCTTCTCCAGCAAAGTGTAGATTTACTGCATCACTACTACGACCAGCGATCGCCATTTTCATTGTTTGTACTCACCGCTCTGTGGAAGAATGCTTATGTGAGCAGGCGCGTAGTGTTTCTTTACAAAGTGACATCGCCAACTACTGGCATGGCATGCATAATACAGCGTTTTTATTCATTTTTGCGGATACGTGTAAACGGGGATCATTTTGACAATGTTGTTGTCTGTACGCAAAACGTTTCAAAAACGCAAAGGAAAAACTTTTCCGTTTTTAGTACATCGTTGTCGTGTAAACATACCCTAAGAATGAATTGCGCCCAGTAATTGCGCTATTTATTAGCACACCCTCTTTGTGCTGGTTTAGCGCCCCATTCTCTAAAGGAATTATGCAGATCAGACAACAGCGCAAACCTGCCCAAAAAGTGTGCAGAATGCAATTTGCGTGCACAATTCTGATTTTGAGTGCTATATAGCAGAGGATGCCGCAGACCACCATATTTGACACCCTGCCAGGACTGTACATCATCACTATGATCCAGACACAAATCATAGGCCTATCTTAAACATGCCAAAAGTGTGCTTGACTGCACCGCACATCTGGATATTTGCCAGTCTGTAACGCTCTGTTTAGTGAATCTGCCACATGTTTGTTTGCTTTTATTTAAAACTCTGTACAAAACTCAATAAATATGCCATGCCATGTCTAACCGATGCTGTGTGCTCTCTGAATAGAGTTAAATCTCTCTTTTTTTTTTTTAAATTTTTTTTTTTTTTACCCTTAATTTACTCAACCAGTCTCTACAGATATTTGCAATCTTTTTCATTAGGCCCCCAGAATGAAATAAAAACATGCACAGTAGCAGAAAATGATAGTTTCCCCCATTTGCGGTGAGCTAAATTCTTAAGTCAAAACTCAAAGCTTTAGTCAAACGAGCCCACATAATATTCTACATATGCTCAGAGATCTAGAATTGGTTTACTGGTGTTGCATTTGAGGTAAAGCTATTATAGAGTAAAATAGAATAATGTATTCCATGAGACATCAGTTGAGGCTGAGAGCATGTTTTTGGATGCCGATCAGTTGGGCAACTGGGGATCTAAATCAAATACACAGCCATGCCACGCTGTATGTAAATATTGCCTTCATGTGAAATACACCACCAACTTTTCAAGTCCTCATCCACTAGGCATTTGTGATATTTTGATCTCTCAGTGGCACCAAAAGTGCAGTGTTTACTTTTAATGATCTTATGAGAGTATTTAAAGGGATAAAATGAAAATTATTTCACCGTTTACTCACCCTCATAGGTTTAAAAACCGTATTCTGCCTTCACGTAGCACATGAGGTGTTGTTTAGAGTAGAATGTCTAAGACATTCTTTTCAATAATGAAGATGTATGGTGACCACGACTGTCAAGCGAGATTTTCAGTGAATAACGACTTAAATTTCAGTCTGTTCCTCACACAAAGTTATTGTATGGCTTCAGAATACTTGGAATATTGTGTACATGTCATTTAAGGGCTACCTTTACTTTAAACCTCTCCTTTTGTGTTCCACAGAAGAACGTCATGCACAGACTTTTCATTTTTGAGTGAACTATCCCTTTAAGAGACAAAGCTAATTCAAGAGTGAAATGACACCCAGTGAACTGTCAAGCAGAAGCATCCTTTACAGATCTTTGCCTTAAAGCTGTCACATAGACAGCTAAATAAAATACTAAATAAAATTACCATTCTCTCTCGCTCATGCTGACAAAATATTTTTTTTTTCATTGCTGACCTTTCTCTTCCTCATACATCTTTCATGTTCCCCCTTGAAAATACCTTTAAGGAAAAAAAAAAGGGATTGGAAAAGATGGTGAGGGAAGTAAAATGCCCTGTGGTGTACAGTACACACCTCTAAATCTCCATGTAGTCTTCCCATGTTTTTTCATTATTTTGAGAATGGAAGAGCAGGACTGATTGAGAGATTATGTGCCTTCCAGTGTATGAAAAGAACAGAGCAGGGCAGTATGTATGTGTAGAGTGTAATGTGTTCAAGGCTTCCACCAGATCAGGTAAACCTCTGCCTTTCAAGCTTCCTCCATTTATGCCACCGCCAGTCCCCCGTCATCCCAATCCGACACAGAAAATATGCAATATCCCATAAAAGAATCAAAATAAAAACTGGCCCAGCCTCTGCAGGTACAGATGGACCAGAAAGATATTCTGCTGGATTTGCTGGCAATCTTACAGGTTTGCATCCTGGCTAATGTTTCCACTTCCACCCCCACCCTTCTGCTGTGGGCTTCAGCTTTGTCTCATGAACACACGCTGTTCTAGGTGACCGCTCAGGAGATGCAGGGGCACGGAATGCACCACACTTCCCTGCTGACATTTAGATCTCTTTATTTTTCTCTGGCTTTCAGTCCACCAACAACAACTGGCCAGTGTGAAGTGGGAAATGCCAGGGAGTCCGGCGCGGTCTGCGCATTGAGGGGGAGGGGGTGGTGGTGGAGGAGGTTGCCTTCTCATAAATTATGACGGAACTTTCTTTTTTAGTTGAACTTTTGCTTTAGGAGAAATGGTGACTGTCAAAGCACCTAAAGCTTACACTCTTCCCAATACATTAATATATACATTTTAACCTGCAATCTTAAAGTTCATGGTCATTTTATGCATCAACTAACCAGACTGTATGGCTGTGTCTCATTTGGAAGGCTGCGTCCTCTGGAGGTCGCATTTCTCGGCCGCATACGTCATTGAGGCTGTCCGTTTCAGAAAAGCGAGTAGGACACTTTGAATGCAGCCTTTGAATGCAAACTTCTTTCATGGGAATTCGGAGGATGCATGAGGTGTATCTTTCGTGGGCACTCACAACCCACAATTCTTTGCTTCAACGGAAATGTCAAAAAAAATAAGAATAAAATAATAACACCAATTTGCCTGTAAATATGATGTTTAAACGCAAGTAATGTTAATTCCCAGCAGGAGAAAGCAGGAGAGGGGGATTCAAGGAGAAGAGAGTGAGTGATTGTCATACATTCTGCTGTTACAGCTGTTACCACAGGCCTGGAGGCAGGTCAGAATGCTAAGTATAGTTTATTTATTTTTGGACTGTGTACCTGAAGAAAACTTTTGTTATGAAAGAATTCTGTTATGGTCTAATGGTTTGTTTTCCCTAATGACAAAATTATGGGCAACCTGAACTCCTCAGAAATATATTTTACCCTGTATGAGATAATATTTTACAATTCATAAAGATGAGAGTCAAAGACTTATACTGTAAACTTAATTTAAATTTTAAGTTACGATAGTTGAACAGTGAATTTGAGATGAGAGAAGCCTTACTATACTACCATACAATACTATACTGTACTGTACTATACCATGCTAAGCTATGCTATGCTATGTTATACTATACTAATACTATACTATGCTATAATAAAACTATACAATACTATCCTATACTATACTAATACTAAATCTATACTATACTATACTATACTCAAGGCAAGCTCCTTTATTTGTACTGAAATGCTGGGCACTGAAATGCTTAAAATTATACAATACCATACTATACAATACTATCCTATCCTATACGATACTATACTATTTTGTAAGTTACTATTGTTTTTTCTTTTTTTTTTTTTTTTTTTTTTTTTATTGAGTTTTAACCAAAAGCAGGTCTCTTAGACTAAACTATCACATGATTTGGTTCAACTATGCTCAGATTTATAGAAAACAGAGTGTGAAAATTGAAGTAACTTTATAATAGAATAGTATGATAGAATCATATTGAATCTGAGAAAAATGGCTCAAAGTTTTTTGATTGTCCAGCCAAATTTGAGTAATATAATAGTGTCACTCTGTTTTCTCTGAATCTGAGCATAGTTGACCCATAGTTGTGCCTCACACAGGACAGATTATAGTCTAAGAGACACGATTTTGGTCATAACTCAATTTTGACAAAGTGGGTAATTACTGCGTAATACCTTTGTAGGGCAGTATAAATTAGTACTGACAAAAATTATTTGTTTGCCCATTTTATACATTATTTAATAGATGCAGAGAATAGACACATCCTCATAACCTTGACCCCCTGAGTATTACACAGGGTTGAAATTTTATTAAAATGACTGTATGAGTGAGTATTAACTTAAGAAGAGAATTATAGCATGTTGGGATATTGAGAGCTTCACTTGTAGGTCTTTTGTGGCACCTCAAGCACAAAATGTGAGAGAAATCATTTGGAGTTTTCTTTACTGGAAACTAAGACAAATTATGCCCTTGAGGATGACAGAAAGGGACATACCTAAAAAGACCTTTTGAATATCAGTCTGATAAGGCCCCATTCCACAGCCTGTTGAGTGTGTGTGTGTATGTGTGAAGCTGTAAGTATATCTCTATGTGAGTCCAAAGCTTGAGGTATTTAGTTGCTTGTGTGTGTGTGTGTGTGTGTGCGCGCGCGCACACGAGTGCATTGCTCTCCTCTTTCAGTGCAGAGAAACAGAGAAACTTTTCTGTGGATGGGTCCTTGTAGCTACAGAGTGGAGTCTGGTGATAGGATCGGTTTACCTTCACAAGCCTGGTTTTGTTATCCGATATAACGCATAAAGGGACACAGAGGAGAGTCAAACCCACTTTAATTCACACAAGATGTCCAATCAGCACCATCTGTCATTACGTTCAGTGCCCGCAATAGCCCTAGATGAGCCCTCGGCTCAAGGATCCGGTTCTGATCACAGGAATGTGTGGTTCTGGCTTTATTTCTGTGAGTAAACACACACACACACATGGACCTGTATCTGTGTTCTTCCTCACATCAGCTTCGTTAAGTGTTCCGTTCAAGCGTAAAGAGCAGTAACGACGTTGGGTCAGGCGCGGAGGTAGGTGATACCTGCAGTTTGCCCAAGCCAAGACTCAGAGTGCTTAGGCTGCTGAAAAAAATTAAGATTTCACTCTGCCTTGGTGGCTCTTTGTCTCTTTTCCTTCCTCAATGTCATCCTTCATTTCCCCCCTTCAAGTCTCTTCATCCTCACCAGAACCTGTGGCTCACAGTAAACCCAAGATGCAGCCAAGGTTTACAGATGATGGTCAGCCAATACGTTTCCGGTGTAATGGTGTAGGACACATAGCTAAGAGGTGTGTGAAGAAAAACAAACAGACTGTCACAGAGAATTCTAAATCATCAGTGCAGCAGGGGAAACTTGTACCCTCGCTTGCTGTGAGCCAGGCAGTGCGAGGGCAGTGCATCCAGAAAGTATTCACAGCGCTTCACTTTTTCCACATTTTGTTATGTAACAGTCTTATTCCAAAATGGATTAAATTCATTATTTTCCTCAAAATTCTACAAACAATACCCCATAATGACAACGTGAAAGAAGTTTGTTTGAAATCTTTGCAAATTTATTAAAAATAAAAAACGAAAAAAATCACATGTACATAAGTATTCACAGCCTTCGCCATGACACTCAAAATTGGTATATTCAATTGACTGGACATGATTTGGAAAGGCACACACCTATCTACATAAGGACCCACAGTTAACAGTGCATGTCAGAGCACAAACCAAGCCATGAAGTCCAAAGAATTGTCTGTAGACCTCCGAGACAGGATTATATCGAGGCACAGATCTGGGGAAGGGTACAGAAAAATTTCTGCAGCATTGAAGGTCCCAATGAGCACAGTGGCCTCCATCATCCATAAATGGAAGAAGTTTGGAACCACCAGGACTCTTCCTAGAGTTGGCCGCCCAGCCAAACTGAGTGATTGGGGGAGAAGGGCCTTAGTCAGGGAGATGACCAAGAACCCGATGGTCACTCTGACAGAGCTCCAGCATTTCTCTGTGGAGAGAGGAGAACCTTCCAGAAGATCAACCATCTCTGCAGCACTCCACCAATCAGGCCTGTATGGTAGAGTGGCCAGACAGAAGCCACTCCTCAGTAAAAGGCACATGACAGCCCGCATGGAGTTTGCCAAAAGGCACCTGAAGGACTCTCACCTGATTGAACTCTTTGGCCTGAATGGCAAGCGTCATGCCTGGAGGAAACCAGGCACCGCTCATCACCTGGCCAATACCATCCCTACAGTGAAGCATGGTGGTGGCAGCATCATGCTGTGGGGATGTTTTTCAGCGGCAGGAACTGGGAGACAAGTCAGGATTGAGGGAAAGATGAATGCAGCAATGTACAGAGACATCCTTGATGAAAACCTGCTCCAGAGTGCTCTGGACCTCAGACTAGGGTGAAGGTTCATCTTCCAACAGGACAACAACCCTAAGCACACAGCCAAGATAACAAAGGAGTGGCTACGGGACAACTCTGTGAATGTCTCTGAGTCGCCCAGCCAGAGCCCAGACTTGAACCCGATTGAACATCTCTGGAGAGATCTGAAAATAGCTGTGCACCGACGCTCCCCATCCAACCTGATGGAGCTTGAGAGGTCCTGTAAAGAAGAATGGGAGAAACTGCCCAAAAATAGTTGTGCCAAGCTTGTAGCATCATACTCAAAAATACTTGAGGCTGTAATTGGTGTCAAAGGTGCTTCAACATAGTATTGAGCAAAGGCTGTGAATACTTATGTACATGTGATTTTTTTCATTTTTTATTTTTAATAAATTTGCAAATATTTCAAACAAACTTCTTTCATGTTGTCATTATGGGGTATTGTTTGTAGAATTTTGAGGAAAATCATGAATTTAATCCATTTTGGAATAAGGCTGTAACATAACAAAATGTGGAAAAAGTGAAGCGCTGTAAATACTTTCCGGATGCACTGTATATCGATACTTGTCGTGACCGACTACTCAAGCATGCTGTGGGAAAATGTCCTATTGCTAATCTAAAGATTAGTGGAGCAATGGCCTCTTGTTTACTTGATCCAGGAAGCCAAATAATCAGTACTATTTCTGAGAGTTTCTTCAGAGAACACCAGTCTGGTGAGGAAGAAGATATGCTGTCCACAGCAGGTTGACTGAAGATTACAGCTGCCATCGGTTTAGACATACAGTACCTTATCTGGTTATCTTGAGTTGAAGGTTGAAACCATGGGTATTACCCTACTAGAATGTGGTTTTCTAGTAGTCAGAGACTCACAAAACTCTTCTGCTGTACCAGCCCTCATTGGCATGAACATCATAAGCAGATGTAGACAACTGGTTCATGCAGAGTTTGATATCACCCTATTTGGTGTAGGTGCTACGGATTGTTTAGATATGTTTTACTATCAGAAATAATTATTAATTAATATTTAAATTAAATAATACAATTTAACTAATTAAATTCTATCCTTGGGGCACCACTCTTTGACAAGAGAAAAATGATAGCAAGTCACTGATCGAGTCTCATAAAAAAAATCTACCCTGAAGGTTGAGTATTTTAATTATTAATCAAAATAATCAAAAAGGGAGGAACTAGTTAAATTATTGCCATACAAATCTAATAGTAATCTAATTACAGTTAGTTTCTAACACCAATAAAATAACAGTACGCTGAGGTAACATGGGAGTTTTTGACATGGCAGAGGCTGGCTCCAACACAATATTCAAACAAAAACAAACAGGAGTACTTCTTATTATAATATAACAAGATTTATTATAATCAAGCAGTAATGAACACAGCCAATACTATCTGAATATAACCAAAACATAACAAGGAAATCCTAAACTAACAGTGGAGCTATATGCTAGTGTGTGTGTGTGTGTCTAGATGCGGTAACAAAGCAACCAAAATGGAGGATCAGATTCAAAATGGAGGATTAGATCCAAAATGGAGCTGATACCATGTGAGGGTGGAAATGAGCGGACACACAAAGGAACTGACGAAACAGGTGGGAGAATTTGGTTCACCAGCCTGAGTCGGACATAAACCGTGGCGCCACTCACTCAGTGAATATCAGTGAGAGAGAGAGAGAGAATGTGAGAGAGAGAGAGAGAGAGAGAGAGAGAAAAGGTGCATGCAATTTAATTGAGGGTAACCGCTCGTAACAGCGTGACTGAATTACTAGTTCAGATCACTCAACAAAACAAACTTCACCCAAAAATGAAAATCTCCCAACTCAAAACAGCAAACAGCGAGCAGAGTTTAACATAAAAAAAAAAACTCAAAACATCAGCATTTAGAATCAAATATAAGATTTAATTGCACAAGAAAATCACAGTTTCTAAACTAAATCTGCCCAGATATCAAGCGTTACTTGGGAAATCCTGTGTGATTTCAGTAGGGTTGTCCGTTAGAATTCCTGTTGCATTGAGCGGTCAGGAGAAACGATCTGGATGGTCCCATGTCTTACGCTCGTCAGCGAAAAGACGCGTCTCTGCTTTATTCTTCGGATCCAGTGGTGGAGAAGAATGCTGAAGGTATTCAATGTTGACAGAAAAATCTGAATTAGAATAAGAATGAGCTTTATTGCCAAGTATACTTACACATACAAGGAATTTGTCTTGGTGACAGGAGCTTCCAGTACACAACAATACAAAAACAGCAACAAGACTTTTAAAAAATATTTGAAATTGAATATAAAATAGATAAATATTGAAAAGAAAAAAGTATATATAGAATACACCATAGACTATATATATATATAATACACAGGTGCATCTCAATAAATTAGAATGTCGTGGAAAAGTTCATTTATTTCAGTAATTCAACTCAAATTGTGAAACTCGTGTATTAAGTAAATTCAATGCACACAGACTGAAGTAGTTTAAGTCTTTGGTTCTTTTAATTGTGATGATTTTGGCTCACATTTAACAAAAACCCACCAATTCACTATCTCAAAAAATTAGAATACATCATAAGACCAATAAAAAAAACATTTTTAGTGAATTGTTGGCCTTCTGGAAAGTATGTTCACTTACTGTATATGTACTCAATACTTGGTAGGGGCTCCTTTTGCTTTAATTACTGCCTCAATTTAGCGTGGCATGGAGGTGATCAGTTTGTGGCACTGCTGAGGTGGTATGGAAGCCCAGGTTTCTTTGACAGTGGCCTTCAGCTCATCTGCATTTTTTGGTCTCTTGTTTCTCATTTTCCTCTTGACAATACCCCATAGATTCTCTATGGGGTTCAGGTCTGGTGAGTTTGCTGGCCAGTCAAGCACACCAACACCATGGTCATTTAACCAATTTTTGGTACTTTTGGCAGTGTGGGCAGGTGCCAAATCCTGCTGGAAAATGAAATCAGCATCTTTAAAAAGCTGGTCAGCAGAAGGAAGCATGAAGTGCTCCAAAATGTCTTGGTAAACGGGTGCAGTGACTTTGGTTTTCAAAAAACACAATGGACCAACACCAGCAGATGACATTGCACCCCAAATCATCACAGACTGTGGAAACTTAACACTGGACTTCAAGCAACTTGGGCTATGAGCTTCTCCACCCTTCCTCCAGACTCTAGGACCTTGGTTTCCAAATGAAATACAAAACTTGCTCTTATACGAAAAGAGGACTTTGGACCACTGGGCAACAGTCCAGTTCTTCTTCTCCTTAGCCCAGGTAAGACGCCTCTGACATTGTCTGTGGTTCAGGAGTGGCTTAACAAGAGGAATACGACAACTGTAGCCAAATTCCTTGACATGTCTGTGTGTGGTGGCTCTTGATGCCTTGACCCCAGCCTCAGTCCATTCCTTGTGAAGTTCAACCAAATTCTTGAATCGATTTTGTTTGACAATCATAAGGCTGCGGTTCTCTCGGTTGGTTGCGCATCTTTTTCTTCCACACTTTTTCCTTCCACTCAACTTTCTGTTAACATGCTTGGATACAGCACTCTGTGAACAGCCAGCTTCTTTGGCAATGAATGTTTGTGGCTTACCCTCCTTGTGAAGGGTGTCAATGATTGTCTTCTGGACAACTGTCAGATCAGCAGTCTTCCCCATGATTGTGTAGCCTAGTGAACCAAACCGAGAGACCATTTTGAAGGCTCAGGAAACCTTTGCAGGTGTTTTGAGTTGATTAGCTGATTGGCATGTCACCATATTCTAATTTTTTGAGATAGTGAATTGGTGGGTTTTTGTTAAATGTGAGCCAAAATCATCACAATTAAAAGAACCAAAGACTTAAACTACTTCAGTCTGTGTGCATTGAATTTACTTAATACACGAGTTTCACAATTTGAGTTGAATTACTGAAATAAATGAACTTTTCCACGACATTCTAATTTATTGAGATGCACCTGTATATATATATATAACACACACACACACACACACACATATATACATACATACATATATATATCTATATCTATCTATCTATCTATCTATATATATATATATATATATATATATATATATATATATATATATATATATATATATATACACCCACACATACATACACATACACATATACATACATATACATATATATATATATATATATATATATATATATATATATATATATATATATACACACATACATACATACACACACATACATATACACATACAGACATATACACACACATACACATATGTAGTGCATATCTAAATACAAATCAGTGTATCAGTGCAAGGGAATGTAATGGCAGAAGAGGTAGGATGTGTTGGATAATATAAAAAGACTAAGCTGTGTATTGCACATTAATTATTGCTCAAAGGGGCAGTTTTAACTGTTCATGAAATGGATAGCCTGGGGGAAAAAAAACTGTTCTTGTGCCTGATGGTTCTGGTGTTCAGAGCTCTGAAGCGTCGGCCAGAAGGCAACAGTTCAGAAAGGTAGTGGGCAGGGTGAGTGGGTTCCAGAGTGATTTTTCCAGCCTTTTTCCTCACTCTGGAAGTGTATAGTTCTTGAAGGGGGGCAGGGGGCAAACAATAATCCTCTCAGCAGTCCAAACTGTCCTTTGCAGTCTTCTGATGTCTGATTTCGTAGCTGAACAAAACCAGATAGTTATTGAAGTGCAGAGGACAGACTCAATGACCGCTGAGTAGAACTGTATCAGCAGCGCCTGTGGCAGGTTGAACTTCCTCAACTGGTGAAGGAAGTACAACCTCTGCTGGGCCTTTTTCGCAGTGGAGTCAATGTGGGTCTCCCACTTCAGGTCCTGTGAGATGGTAGTGCACAGGAACCTGAATGACTTCACTGCTGCCACAGTGCTGTATAGAATGGTGAGGGGGGACAGTGTTGGGGGGTTCCCCCTAAAGTCCACAATCTTTTCCACCGTTTTGAGCATGATCAGCTCAAGGTTGTTTTGACTGCACCAGACAGCCAGCTGTTTAACCTCCCTTTTGTATGCAGACTCATCGTCATCTCGAATGAGGCCGATGACAGTGGTGTCGTCTGCAAACTTCAGGAGCTTGACAGAGGGGTCCTTGGCGATGCAGTCGTTGGTGTAGAGGAAGAAGAGTAGTGGGGAGAGCACACATCCCTGGGGGGGCACCAGTGCTGATTGTACAGGTGCTGGAAGTGAATTTCCCCTGTCTCACAAGCTGCTGCCTGTCTGTCAGAAAGCTGGTACTCCACTGACAGATAGATGTGGGAACAGAAAGTTGGTGTAATTTAGTCCGGAGAATAGCTGGGATGATGGTGTTGAAAGCCGAACTGAAGTCCACAAAAAGGATCCTTGCATATGTCCCTGGTCTGTCCAGATGTTACAGGATATGATGCAATCCCATGTTGACTGCATCATCCACAGACCTGTTTGCACGATAAGCAAATTGAAGGGGATCTAGAAAGGGTCCAGTGATGTCCTTCAGGTGGGCCAACACCAGTCTCTCGAATGACTTCATGACCACAGACGTCAGGGCGACAGGTCTGTAGTCATTAAGTCCTGTGATTTTTGGTTTCTTTGGGATGGGGATAATAATGGAACGTTTGAAGCAGCATGGGACTTCACACTGCTCCAGTGATCTATCTGTGTGAAGATGGGGGCCAGCTGGTTAGCACAGGATCTAAGACATACAGGTGAAACGCCATCTGGGCCCTGTGCTTTCCTTATCCTTTGTTTTCAAAAACCGTGTCTCACATCATCTTCACAGATCTTAAGTGCAGGTTGAGTAGCAGGAGGGGGGAGGAGGGGGGTTGCAGGAGGTGTTGGTGTGAAGTGAAGGTCAGAATGGGTGTGGGGTGTGAGATTGGGCCTTTCAAATCTACAGTAGAACACATTCAGGTCGTCAGCCAGTTGGTGGTCCACCACAGGGTTGGGGGTAGGAGTCCTGTAATTCGTAAGTTGTTTCATGCCACTCCACACTGATGCATGGTCGTTAGCTGAAAACTTGTTTTTCAGCTTCTCAGGGTATCTTCTTTTAGCCACTCTGATTCCCTTATTCAGTGTGTTCCTGGCCTGATTGTACAACTTTATCCCATACCCTGTAAGCATGGTTTTTCATTGTTAAATAAGTCCTAGTAGGAATGCACATATCCTCACAGAAACTGATACATGATGTAACAGTATCTGTGAGCTCGTCCAGGTCTGTGGCAGCAGCCTGAAAAACTCTCCAATCAGTGCAGTCAAAGCAGGCTTGTAGGTCCATCTCTTTACAGTCCTTAATACAGGCTTAGCAGATTTTAATTTCTGTCTGTAGGTTGGAAGAAGTATTGTTGTTCTGTGTCTATGATTTGATCAGCCAGCTGTTGCAGCGCTGTGTTCAAACACGCGTTTGGCACGATATACACACTCACCAGAATAAACGAGGAAAACTCCCACGGCGAGTAGAAAGGCTTACTTTTAATAAAAAGCTTCCAAATTAGGACAGCACGTCTTCTTTAACGTTGTTACATCTGTACACCAACTTTAATTGATATAAAAGCATGTTCCACTGCCTCTCGTTTTCCCCGTTAACTACGTGATGCGATCCGCTCTGAACAGCTGAAAGCCCGGCAGATGTAACGCGCTGTCCGGAATGGCTTCACTCAGCCAGGTTTCTGTGAAGCACAAGGCAGCAGAGGTTGAAAAGTCCTTGTTTGTGTGGGTGAGGAGATGTAGTTCGTCCGTTTTGTTAGGGAAAGAGTGGAGATTCGCTAGATGAATGCTTGGCAGCGTTGTTCAAAATCCACACCGTCGGCGCTTGACTAGCGCACCGGCTCGTCTCCCACGCCTGCGTCTCATAGCGCGTTTAAATAACACAGCCACGCCTCATAAATTCACTGTCGTCATGCAGTGAAACTGAACCGGTTATTATAAGTATACTAGAAGACTTGAACAAAGCTAAGTTAATCTTACTCTACCATGGCCAGATGGTAAGGTTAGAAAAACATGGTCTCTTTGTTCTTAGTTTAAAAAGGAGGTAAAACTCCTTCAGTACTGCACAATACAGATGTCCCTTAACAGCCAGCCAGAGCTTAGCACAGAGAGGCCGAACTACATCTGTCCGCTGGTTTTATTGACAAGATGACGTCATTGGTCGTAGACCGCTTTGACCAATGGCGTTTGAGACTGGGTCAATGGGCGGGACTTCACATTCAGTTGTGAAATTGTGAAGGATCCTGGGAAACTGAGTTCAACGTCTCTCCATTGATTAAAGAACAAAGGGCCATGCGGTCTCTGCTGCCATTATATATTGCCAAAGGGAATGGCGGAGAGGTCCAGTGCCACCGCCCGGCGTCGCTGGAGGAAGGAATCCAACTGGCGGAGGACCATATGGCGGCGTACTCGAAGAGCCCTCTTCTTCTCTCTCTCTCTCTCTCTCTCTTTCTCTTCCCCCTCCCCCTGTGTGTTCCCCCCCTCCCTCTCTCTCTGCTCTCTCCCCAGAGCCCGTTCCTGCCACATGGAGGCAAGGAGCTCCGCCACCGTGGCCAGTTGCCCACGCGAGGTGGTGGGCACACACCCCTGCCTCTACAGTGCCCCACCGCTCTCCCCCTCAGGTGGAAGTGTCCACCGACGCAGGTGCGGGCGTGGCGTCTGGGCCGGCCTGCTGGAGTTGCTGGGATCCGGGACACTTCCAGGATCAATGCCTCGTGATGGAGCTGGGGATGGTCGTCCAGATCCCTGACCCCCGCAGGCCACCCCCGACTGAGCCGGAGCATACCGGATACCGGAAAGAATCAAGTAGGGTACTCACCAAACTTTGGTGGACACAGGTTGTAATCAAACCACTATCCACCAACGTTTGGTTCAACACGGGGCATTGGGCACAGCTAAAACGGTGAGGGTGAAGTGTGTGCATGGGGATATTCCTGTGGTGACACTTCGGGGAACAAAACATAGAGTGGAGGCCATGGTTAGTTCCCGCCTCACCCAACTAATTGGCCTGAATTTCGGAATGTATTAAAGGGAATATGTGCAGATGGGTCCTGCGTAAAAGCAGTGGGATGTGAAGTGTGCGATGCTCTGGCGGGGGAGGCAGAGCCAGGGCCGTCTTCGTCAGCTCCACGTCAAGATGACGTGAGGGGGGAGAGGCTACGGCCCCTCCCATCCTCAGGGGATTTCCCGAAGGGGATTTCCCTTTGGAGCAGTCGTGAGACGAAACCCTCAAGCATGCCTTCGACCAAGTGAGAGTGGGTGATGGTCAACAACTCCGACCGAGCGTCGAACTTTAATATCTCTATTTTTCGATTATAAACGAGCGGTTGTATAGAGTGACGCAGGACGCTCAAAGAAAGGAAGATACAACCCAGCTCTTAATACCACGGAGCCGCCGGGAAATGGTGTTCCAGGTGGCTCACTATAATCCGATGGCAGGTAACCTAGGGGAAAGAAAGACACTGAACTGCTTAATAGCCCATTTTTATTGGCCGGACATTGGCGGCGATGTCCGCAGGTGGTGTGCGGCATGCCGTGAATGTCAGCTGATGAATCCACCGGCCACCCCAAAAGTGCTGTTGCGCCCCCTTCCACTGATCGAGGTCCCCTTCGAGAGAATTGGCATGGACCTCGTCGGGCCATTAGAGCAGACAGCACGCGGACATCGCTTTGTATTAGTCATAGTGGATTATGCAACATGATATCCGGAAGCAGGGCCTTTGTGCAACATCTCAGCACACAGTGTTGCGGAGGCACTCTTCAAAATAATCTCCTGGGTGGGGATTCTGAAAGAAATCCTTACCGATCAGGGCACAACTTTTATGTCACGGACACTACGCGAGCTGTACGAATTATTGGGCATTAAGTCAGTACACCAGCGTTTACCATCCACAAACAGATGGCCTGATCAAGCGATTTAATAAAACCCTTAAGAACATGATTCGTAAGTTTGTGCACGGGGATGCCAGAAATTGGGATAAATGGATCAACCCCCTGTTATTTGCAGTACGAGAGGTCCCGCAAGCCTCCACAGGGTTTTCCCCATTCGAGCTGCTGTATGGGCGGCGCCCGCACGGGGTGCTTGACATCATCTGCGAAGCTTGGGAGGAGGGACCTTCAGATAGCAAAAATGAAATCCAGTATGTTCTTGATCTTAGAGCAAAACTCCACACCTTGGGGTAACTAACACAGGAGAATTTGTTCCAAGCTCAAGAATGACAGAGCCGACTGTATAACAGAGGAGCTCGGCTGCGTGAATTTGCACCGGGAGATAAGGTGCTCGTATTACTCCCCACATCGAGCTCCAAATTACTCGCCAAGTGGCAAGGACTCTTTGAGGTCACATGACAAGTGGGGGATCTTGATTTTGAGGTAAAGCGAACCGACAGAGGGGGCACACGTCAAATATATCACCTCAACCTCCTGAAATTGTGGAGGGAGGCGGTCCCACTGACGTTGGTTCCAGTAGTTCCAGAGAGGGCGGAGCTCGGGCTGGAGGGGAATAAAAAACCTAATCAGAACACTCCGGTCACTTGCGGAGACCACCAGACGTGTTCTCCTCTCTACCGGGTCAAACGAACCTCATCCAGTACCACATCGAGACCGAACCGGGAGTGGTGGTACGTAGCCGTCCCTATCACTGCCCGAACACAAAAGTAAAAATAGTTTGGGAGGAATTGGATGCAATGCTCGATATGGGGGTAATAGAGGAATCCCACAGCGATTGGTCCAGCCCAGTTGTTCTAGTTCCCAAGAGCGACGGGTCTGTATGGTTCTGTGTGGATTATAGAAAAGTCAACGCTGTGTCTAAATTTGATGCATACCCGATGCCCCGCGTTGATGAGTTGCTCGATCGATTAGGTACCGCTCGATTTTATTCGACATTGGATTTGACAAAGGGTTACTGTCAGATCCCCTTGACACCAATTTCCCACAAAAAAAACAGCCTTCTCCACGTCGTTTGGATTGCACCAATTTGTGACACTTCCATTCGGTTTGTTTGGGGCCCCGGCCACATTTCAGCGTCTCATGGACCGCATCCTCAGGCCATATTCAGCTTATGCCGCTGCCTATCTAGATAACATTATCATTTATAGCAATGATTGGCAGCGGCATATGCAGCATCTGAGGGCGGTTCTGAGATTGCTGCGACGGGCGGGGCTGACAGCAAACCCCAAGAAGTGTGCGATTGGGTGGGTGGAGGTACGGTATCTGGGGTTCCACTTGGGCCACGGGCAGGTGCATCCCCAAATTGACAAAACTGCGGCGATTGCGACCTGCCCGAGTCCTAAGACCAAAAAGGGGGTGAGACAGTTCCTAGGGCTTACTGGCTATTACAGGAGGTTTGTTTCTAATTATTCGGACATCACCAGCCCGCTGACTGATCTCACTAAAAAGGGGGCTCCAAACCTGGTCCAGTGGACGGAGCAGTGCCAACAGGCGTTCTCGCAGGTTAAAGCCTCACTTTGCAGGGGGCCGCTTTTGCATGCACCTAACTTCTCTCTCCCTTTTGTACTGCAGACGGACGCTTCAGACAGAGGACTGGGGGCCGTACTCTCGCAGGTGGTGGAGGGGGGGGCGCCCGGTGCTGTACATCAGCCGTAAGCTCTCCTTAAGGGAAATAAAGTACAGCACCATCGCTGACTTCCTTTCCAGAAATGGGGGGGGGGGGGGGGAGTGGTAGGCAGGCCGGATGGCTCCCCGGCCTGAGTCAGGTGGTGGGGGTATGTGGCAGTGGGGGCATGGTCAAGCGCCCATCCGGAGAGAAAGAAAGTGGTAAGGGCGTTTACACCTGAGCTAAATTGTGCCTAACACCTGTTTCTAATTCCAGTGAGCATGGGGAGAGTGGCATAAAAGCAGCCACACAACTAGCAAACAAGAGAGAGCCTGGGTCTAGAAAGTTATTATAGTGAAGCTGAAGAGATTATTATTGTGAAGCTAAGAATTTATTATTGTGAAGCTGAAGAGATTATTATTGTGAAGCTAAGAATTTATTATTGTGAAGAGATTACTGTGTGAAGCTGTGAGTGCTGAAGTGTGGTCATTAAAATCCTTACCTGTGAATGGAGCAACCTGCCTCCCGTGCCCTCCTTATCGACCGCTTTCACACTCATTTACATGGGGTTTTCAATTCTCCCTAATTCCCATCGTCATTGGGGAACCAAGTCACTTCAGGGCTCATGGGTGAGGTGACCACTACAAGGCTTTTTTAGCAGCTCTACATGTTGTAGACCCTACCACAGAGGATAATCAGGATCGCCTTAGGAAGTTGCGTTATCTTATGAACCACCTCAAACAAAAGTGCCAGCAGCTCTTTCAGCCTAACCAAAATCTCGCAATAGATGAACATATTGTCAAGTCTAAAGCTCGGTCAGGATTTAAACAATACATGAAGGGCAAGCCTACTCGGTGGGGTTTTAAATTATGGGTAACTGCAACATCAGACTCGGGGTATACTCTTGAATTTAATGTTTACACAGGTGGCATGTCACTGACTTGGCCACCAAAGTAGTTGAATCGTTACTGCAGCCATTCAAAGACCAGGGCTGCAATGTTTGGTTTGACAACTTTTACACATCCCCAGCTCTTATGGTTAAGTTGTTAGAAATGGGAACTAATGCCTGTGGGAGACGCAGGGTGAATCGTAAACTGTTTCCTGCAGAATTTAAAGACATAAAAAAATGGGAACGCAAGACAGCTCATGGGGATATGAGGTGGTGTAGAATGGAGGGGAATATACTTGTAATTCAGTGGAAGGACACGCGTGCAGTTACATGCCTCTCCAATTTCCACAATGCAAATGGCTCAACCGAAATTACTAGGTTTGTAAAAAATGATGGCGACTGGACAAAAGAAGTAGCCCTCCAGCCCACTGTCATCAGCAATTATAACAAAAACATGGGCGGTGTTGATAGGTCAGACCAAATGGTAAAATCTTACAACGTCCTACAAAAAACTCAGAAGTGGTGGAAGACTCTTTTTTTCCCCACTTCATAGACATTGCCGTCGTCAATAGTTTCATATTGTTTAAGGAATGGCAACATATTCATGCGGCACCAGGGGATGAGCGTTGACCGATGAACTTAACCCAGATAGATTTCAGAGAAAACCTGGCTCGTCAGCTGGGAGGCATCGATATTCACTCAAGTTTCCCTTTGCATACACTAAAGCCTGTAGTCCCTCCTTCATCATCACTCCACACAGCCCATGTCCCTAAATTTAAAGAGTCCTCTAAGAGATGTTGGTTATGCTATCGAAAAAGTAGGACTGAAAATAAAAATAAAGTAGCTTGTTGCGCTCCAGAATGTAATGGCAAACACTTTGCTTGGTTTGTGAAATGAATTGTTTTCAGTCTTGGCACTCAGCTGAGTGTGACCAGTTTCACAAAGAGGCCTAGCTTGGGCTGTGTTTACTGGTGTTGTCATCCTCCCCCTCCCCTCTTTTCTCCCTCTCTTCTCTCCACAGGTATTGCAGTTGTTGAGTATTTATGAATTTATATGTATTCTGTTCCTGCACTCTTTATTAAAAATATATTTACTGTAGATAGTTCGAAAGTTTGATTTTGTATGTTTTGCTGTGTAATTCATGTGTAATTCTAATGTTCCAATTAAATAAAGGAACACATAAAATGTATATAAATGTATATTTCAGTGTTTGTGTTCTTCAATTTCAGATGCAATCTCAATTTATTATTACAGGTGCTCAAAAGGATTATTTGAGGAGTGGTCATGTGAAATGTATCTTAACATTCTAAATGTTTGTTTTATTCTGTTTTCCCACTAATCACTAGAATGGTCATAACTTTTAAACAATAGATTATATTTCTAATCTGTCTGCTATTCTACATTACCCACAAAATTATGTATATGTCATACACTCTAAGTTTTCCTCTTAGCTTGTAATTAAAATGGTTGAAAATGCAGTTAGTGGCCAGAGAAGATTTTTGTAAAAATTGCTGTGTGAAATCCTATTGATAAAGAATGATTAGCCTTAAATAATCATACATATATTTATATCATTTAAAAGCCCTAGTACTTCTCTTCAATATGGTATATACAGTTCAGGTGTGTGATGTTATATGAATATGAATGTAATATGAAAATGGCACATCATATTCTGGCACAGAATGGAATTTTCAGAATTTTGGGCTCAGGCTTTAAAGGGTCAACCAAGATGCCACAGCCAAGGATACATCCTCCTATGAAGCCCTTTCTGGCTTCAAGGCCTCTTGAAGTAGTGGCAGTAGATTTTACTGTGCTTGAACCTGCCTCTGATGGCCACGAGAATATGTTAATTGTCACTGATGTTTTCACAAAGTTCACACAGGCATTTCCAACCAAGGATACCACTGCCAAGATCCTTCTGGAAGAGTGGTTCATGAAATATGGTGTGCCTGAACGACTGCGTTCTGATCAGGGTAGAAATTTAGAAAGTGACATGATTACTGAGCTGTGTAAAATGTATGGTGTGTCACAATCCTGTCACTCTAGCTTTTTGTGTGACAGGGTTGTGGCATAATTGTTCTGTGTCTGTCTTTGTGTGAGTGCACGGCTTCGGTTGTTATTGCCCTGCTTTGCACATTTCGGTTGGTCTCAAGTTTCATGTTCGGAGCATGGTGTCTAGATCCTGACTTCTCTGTCTGGTTCAGTTGGTATCAGGATTCAGACACTCATGCTCCATGTTCTGTCTGTTATTGGCATGAGTGCGCTGCGCTTATGTTATCTTGGCGGCATGCACTCAAGTCAATCGTTTATGTCTGTCTCTCACGACTACGGGAGAGCTATGTGTTGCGCGCCTGGTTGCGAGCTGTCTTCATGTTGTGCTGGTGTCCATGTCAATGTTGTGTTCTTCCCAGTTCCTGTCGGTTCCGGTCGGTCCTGTGTTTTTCCCATTATCCAGTCCAGCCCGTTTTTGTCATTACCACCCAGTACCTGGTTTTTCCCCTCTGGGTAGTTTTTGTTTCGCCTTTGTTTATTTTTGTATTAATACATCCTTTTTTTTTTTCTCTGCATTTGAGTCCTGCCTCTGATTCTCTGCTCAAACTGTGACATGGTGTAAAGAAAACCCGCACCACACCCTATTGGCCTCAGGGTAACGCTCAGTGCGAGCGCTTTAATAGAACGCTCCATGATCTATTATGTACACTTCCCCCTTAAAAGAAAAAGAGTTGGCCTGAACACCATCCTGAGCTGGTTTATGCTTATAATGTAACACCACATGCAACCACTGGATACTCACCATATTACTTGCTGTTTGGAGTCAACCCGCATCCTCCGGTAGATGCACTGCTAGGTCAAGAGCTAACTGTGGACAGAAAATATGATTGGTTAGTGAATCACCATGACAGGTTGAGAGAAGCTTATGAAAAAGCCAGGGAATTTGCAAAACACAAGGCTGCTGAAAGACTTTGAATGACAAGGTCTATTGCCCTGTGATTGATGTGGGTCAGCAACATCTTGCATCACAGACCTTTGGGTAGAAACCAAATACAGGATTCATGGGGTCCTACTGCATACATGGTCATAGATGTGCAGGGTACCACACATTTATTGAGCCCCTTGAGGGTGGTCCTATGAAGAGAGTCCATAAAGTTAACTTGCGCCCTTGTGTTAACTCTGTTCCTGAGCCAGTGGTGACTTATATCCGTTCTCCCACAACACCACAGTTGAGGGGATAATCTGTTTCTGAGCAGGTTGATGTTGTGAATTCTGATATTGATTTTGTTATGCTAGAAGAGGTCACATATCCAAGTCTGCAAGGGACAGAGAATGTGAACCCTGAAAGCCCTGTGTCAGCCACTGAAGCCCTTATAGGTGAACCTGTACTGATTTCAGGGAACATTGAACAACAAGGTCCCGTACCTGAGACAGTTCAGTCTAGCAATGACACAGCTCCTAGAGTGTCTGATCCAGGAAGAGTTGAGCCTGACACTGGTACCAGCACCAAGAAGAACTAAATGAGTCAATGCTGCCATGCACTTAAACCCTTCTAATGAGCCAAAATCACCATGCAATGCTGTTTCATGTCCTGAAGTCTTCTCTCAGGTGTTAACAAGCCTGAGTAGTGTGTTCTTTAGAGAAGCAGTTAAAGAAGTGAAAAATATGTATTAAGTCATCGGGGACAATTACTTTTAGCAGGGGAGAATGTAGCCAAGTGGAGAAATTTCATGTAATTTAACTCTAGTCATAAATTGACATGGCCCCTGTAAGAACTCCTCTTGTTGAGCATGTGTGCCGGTTAGAGATGTGAAAACAGACGTTGTGCAATAGAGCTCCAGGTTTTGTTCATCGGATGAGAATTCTTTGGGTAAATATCAAATTCTACATAAATGTCATTAAATTGCATTAAATATGTGTTCACAAGAGTTATATGTTAAAACTGAGTGTTTGTTATGGATCATTTCTGAAGGATGCATATGGATTGCATGTGTGGCATTTGACCACATTTTGGCATACATGCAAGGGACTGGGTATGTAAATTTAGTATTAATCATATCTTATTTTATGTTTTATAATCCAGAGTGTAATATATGTTATTTGTGGAAAATATGAGAATTCTATTATTTTAAACTGTTGTACATGTCCTTAAAGCCTGGTTAAAAATGCATGGAATGCTTTTAGTGTTTAAACATGTGTTAATGTATAAAATACTGTGAGTATTTAAGCATGTGTTAAATGCATAACCTGCTTTGAGTAATTTGAGCAAGTACAAAGTGCATAGGGTGCTGTAAATATTATAAGCATGTATTAAGGTGATGTATGCTGAAGCATATGGGTAAGCTAATGTTCTGTTTGTATTTTCTTTTGACATGAGACTCTACCGTATTACATTTGTTGTATGTCATCTCTGTATTTCTTTCTACTGATTTGTCATTGTGCTGAAATTCAGTGAATCATTTTTGCTCTCATTTTGGACATTGTTCATTTTGAGTCACATTTACAAATTGTCAGAAAACTTCTGGATTGTAATCTATTTTATTTATTTTTTTCATTCTCCAAATAAGTACTAAAAATACAGTATATATGAATGTATGTATGTATGTATAATTATTATTATTCTCTTTTCAAAGCTTAGCTTGTGAAAATCGCTTTGAAAAGACTGTTCTTGCCTGTATCAGATGCATCTGCTAGTTCGCTATCATGTGTTTACAAGCGAATCTTGACCTTTCCAATATGGCGGACATGCAGACATATTGTGGTCCACTGAAACAGTTGCATCTAATATCTATGCTCTGAGTGGTTCTCAGCCTGTTGCTAGGGTTGCAGCGGTTGTTAGAGTGTTTTGGGTGGTTGCATACTAGCCAAAGTCAAAAGAGCACAATGGCTAGTCTCTACTGGTTCACAGATATGGCTCAGGTCCCTCATTCAAAGTAAGTCTATGTTTGTTTGTTTGTTTGTTTGTTTGTTTGTTTTTTGCCTGTTGTATTGTCCACCAGAAATTCATAAGTCTGATCACTTAGAAAAGTATTAGCAAAGCTCTCCACAATAAGCAGCACAATCTGAGATAGGGACGTCTATAGCAGAAATTTTGCCAAGCTACATGCCAAAGTTTAATACTTAGCGCAGACACACAGACACAAATTTTGGACATAAGTAGGCATTTGTTGAACAACTACAAAATATGGAAAATTGTATAGGCATTCTCATTAAAGTTCAAAAGATTCGACTGAGGGATACTTCAAGAACAGCAAATTTGTATCACTGTTTGCCTGATATGCACAATATTCCTTAACCTCAAAAAAAAAAAAAAAAAAAAAAAAAAAAAAAAGAAAAGAAAAGAAAAGAAAAGAAAAGGGTATTCCCCGACTTTTGGTGACAAAGATCAGCATTTTTTTAAACACTTTTTTTATTCTTAGTGAGACCTGAACACAAACAACTGGAACGTATTTCACTGCGAATGAGCCAGATAATGTGACACAGTAGCTAGATGAAAAAACAAAATGACAAAATGACAGGAAGTAATATGAAAGGTGGAGGGAGGATGTGTGAATTAGTGAAAGAATAAATCACAAACCCACATCTGATTATGTGAAGCGGACCATCAACACAACGCAGGATCTCTCTCTGTCAACTCTGTGGCTGCATTAATCACAGCAGCCATCGCCAAACTAAACACGAGAGTACTAATGATATTAGATTAGGGTTCAGAGACCGGGTGCCTAGCAGGGTTGATTTCATTCATTGTGCAAGAGGGGAAACACTGCAAGACAGAGCCTTGGGCTGGTGCAAGGTTATACCCTCCTCTTCTTCCTCAGAATTCCCCCGGTCCTCTAATTTGGCTAATACCACTGCTTTCCAGGGATGTTATTAATCAAAACAGTCCCTAATGAGACTAACAGCCTGGGTAGATTCTACTCGTAGGGGCCCTCACTTTAGCCCATCTATTGTGTTTGAACTATTTTGATGCTTTATTTATTTTTTTTATTTTGTATTTTTTCGAGACTCTCTAATCCACAAATAACCTTTTTTTTCCTCTCTCTCTCATTGGTTAAATTTGAGCCTTTATGCTTTGCTGAGAATCTCTGTATCTCTTGATTACTTTGACGTACTAAAATAGCCCCAAAAGTATTTGGAGACTTTTAGACACTTAAAGGGAAAGTTCACCCAAAAATGAAAATGCTTTCATCATTCACTGACAATACCCTCATGTTGTTCCAAACTTGTATTACTTTCTGTCTTCCATGGAACACAAAAGGAGTTGTGAGGCAGAAATTTTGCCTCAGTTATCATTCACATTCATTTAATCTTTTTTTCAATACAAATTATGACAGAACAACATCATTTTTATTTTTGGGTGAACTAACCACCTAAAGGCCCTTTCCCACCTTCAGTCCTGGTACTTTACCCTTAGTAACTTTCTAGATAAGAACACTTATGAGGAACAGAACACCAGAGAGAATTTTCCCCTGTTGCTTTCCAACTAACAAAAGTAACCCCCACAGTGATGTCATCTAGTATCGACTATTTATTTATTTATTTTTTTGTGACATTATTTACACTGATGATTCAAAAGCAACAGCAACAACAAAATCAACAACACCGACGGAGGATGTTGGGATCGGAGCTACACTTTTGTTTATTTAGGGCTGTTTTATACCAACTTTGGCTGCATTGGAAAACATAGGCAGCTGCCTAGTCAGTTAATGGTTTAAACAACAGCGTTTTCGGATAAAAGGAACTCTCTGAACAGTTTAAAAACACATTATTTCATCCTGCCTTCATCCATCCTTATACAGCCAAAGACAGCATCTTCCAGTTTTCGGACATGCTTTATCCATGCAGAACACGCTGAACTCAGCGGACAACATGATGAAAATGACTATAAACATGCACAATCTTTTGCAATAAAGGCTTTTATAACTCAGCATCAATTACTGTCCTGAAATACTCATTGACTTAAAATAGATGTCTTAATGCAAGTTAACCAGTAACAGGCACGCAATACTTCCCTTCAGTGCAGTAATCCATAAATCACTTTATTTTCTGTATAGTCACACAGTATAAACAGTACAGATGCGATGAAAACTCAAAGCGTCTCCCAAAGAAGTCACACACACAAACACAAACACACACACACACACACACACACACACACACACACACACACACACACACATATGTGAAACGGGTTTGGATACTTTGTTTGTTATATGTTATTTCTGTTAAGGAAATTGTCAAATTAGCACAATCCTCTGAGTAGCAGGCCAGCAGCTAGTTTGTTTACTAATGGCAGCTGTGGAGCTCCTCTTCGTTCTCAATGCTTTGTGTGTCAGGTTTTTGACCAATCACAGGCTGAAGCACCTCCCACAGTCACTATATGCCCCAAAAGGATCTACACCAGTGTAGGAGCTAAAAATGTCCTAAAGCGGCTTCGAGGATCTAAAGTTCCTTAGGTGCGAAAGTGACAAAAAGCAAATTACCTAAAAAAGGCTTTAGTAATGCCACTGGGAAAGGCCTTTAATTCAGGGGCAGATTAATGCACAGGTTAACGTAGGCTGTAGCCTAGGGTCCAACAGTGATCAGGGGGCCTTTTGCAGCTGCAGGACTATACAGTCATCGGCCTGGGGAGAAAAACCAACTAGTGCAAATGGCTGCTCCTGAACAGTTTTGCTTTATCAAAAAATGCAGAGCCATCACCAACCTTTTTAACTTACCATAAACGTGTCAGGTCTGTAGAGTTTGCTTTCAAATTTGACGAGTCACAGCGCAGTTTTGAGGTGTCCATTAACATGAACTCTGATTGACTTGGGACAATACATATCTGTTAAACTCACTTGCGGCAAAAATCTTGCACTCATCACATCGTGGTCTTTATCATGTCATCTGTCTCTAAAGCTTTAGGTTAGAAGTCACAGACAGCGATTTCAAAATGAATGTATTCTTTAGTACAAAAAGTCCTGAAAAATAACAAAGAAACATTAATAACTAATAACGAAGACACAAAAGAAAAAAATAATGCAATAAGATACATTCTATAAAGAAATTACACTGATGAAACAAAACATTATGACCACCTGCCTAATATGCTGTTGGTCCTCTACGTGCCGCCAAAAAAGCGTTGACCCGCCAAGGTATCGACTCTACAAGACCTCTGAAGGTGTCCTGTGGTATCTGGCACCAAGACATTAGCAACAGATCCTTCAAGTTCTGTAAGTGGATTGGACTTGTTGGTCCAGCACATCTCATAGATGCTCAATTGGATTGAGATCCGGGGAATTTGGAGGCCAGGGAAACACCTTGAACTCTTCATAATGTTCGTCAAACCATTCATGAACAATGTGTGCAGTGTAGCAGGACGCATTATCCTGCTGAAAGAGGCCACTGCCATTAGGGAATACCATTGCCATGAAGGGGTGTACCTGGTCTGCATTGATGTTTAGGTAGGTGGCACATTTCAAATTGTCATCCACATGAATGTCCGGACCCAGGAGAACATTGCTCAGAGCATCACACTCCCTCCACCGGCTTGTCGTCTTTCCACAGTGCATCCTGGTGCCATCATTTCCCCAGGTAAATGGTGCACACTTACACAGCCGTCCATGTGATGTAAAAGAAAATGGGACTCATCGGACCAGGCTACCTTCTTCTACTGCTCCAAGGTCCAGTTCCGAAGCTTGCGTGCCCATTGTAGGCACTTTCGTTGGTGGACAGGGGTCATCATGGGCACTCTGACCGGTCTGTGTCTACGCAGCCCCATACACAGCAGGGTGCGATGCACTGTGTGTTGTGACACATTCCTCCCGTAACCATCTGTGATGAGGAGGAGGGCGTGGCCGGGCCGTGATAATGTCAAATATAACTTAAAACAAACATAAACAAACACAGACGCACATGCAGTGCAGCCGCGTGCATCTCTCTCTCTCTCGAATTAGTGCCTCCGGCTCCCCTTTATCTCGCTTTCCCGCTGATCAGCTGATTCAACGCCGGCCATACACCATCATGGCCGGGCCACACCCTACTCCAAATCACACTTCTCCCCCGCCCAATTAAGGCCGGGGCGCCACTGGTCTGACTATCTTCCCCCCATCTCTGGAGGGGAGACGCTGCCCTTCCATCCGTTCTGTCAGCTGGTGGTCCACCCCGCCACCTGTGAACCTCAGGAAGAGACGAGGGGAGGTGTGGAGATAGGGAAAGGGCGAGCGGCTCCCGGACGAGCTGTTGCCCAGTCCTCAACCGCTCCTCCACCCTCTGGTGGACACCAGCTCACTCCTCCCCCAGCGGACAGCAGCAGTTCCTCTGGCACTCGGTGGCTGGCAGCGACCTCTCCGTCCCCAGGCAGATGGCCGCGGCTGCTCCCCTGGCAGATGGCAGCAGCGAGGACTCCGTGACAGCACATCCCTCCTCTCTCCTGGGTAACAGCACCACTGTAACAGTTCAAAGATGGGCAAGGAGGAGGCGGGGTGCATCTCTCTCGAACTCGAACTGGCACCTCTGGCTCCCCTTTATCTCGTTCTCCTGCTGATCAGCTGATTCAGTGCAAGCTGTGCACCATCACGGCCCGGCCATGCCCTCCTCCATGTCACACCATCAATAACATGTTATGTGACTTGTGCCACAGTAGACATTCTGTCAGTTCGGACCAGACAAGATAGCCCTTGTGCATCTTTGAGCCTTGGAAGCCCAACATCCTTCTGCCGGTTTGTGGTTTGTCCCTCCTTGGACCACTGTCAGTAGGTACTCACCACTACTGAACGGGAGCACCCCACAAGCCTTGCGTTTCAGAGATGCTCTGACCCAGTCATCTGGCCATAACAATTTGGCCCTTGTCCAAGTCGCTCAGGTCTGTACTCCTGCCCATTTATCCTGCATTCAACGCGTTGACAGCGAGAACTGATTGTCCGCTTCCCATCTAATTTACCCAGACCTTGACATGTGCTCTTGTTAGGAGATGATTCACGTTATTCACTTCACCTGTGAGTGGTCATAATGTTTTGGCTCATCAGTGTATAAAACAAATATGAAAAATTAATTTAGAATTTTATTTAAATACATTTTTTGGACTTTTATTAATGATCAAAATAATATGTTTGTTCAGTTATTTCAGTCTGAATCCTCACCTTAACAGTTCTAAAAACTTAAATACTTTAAGTATTTAAAGTACTTGACTCTGCAATTTTGCTTGTATTATAGGCCTATTGTTTGGTTATTAGTTGGGCAAGTCGGGAGATTCAGACTGACAACCCTTTTAAGCCGTATTGTAAACTAATACGTTGACAAGCACAATATAAATGTATTCTTGTTGATCTTATGCATCTGGGCCCTTTGGTAAGGTCACTCTGGAAACCTCTGGAAACTTCCAAGCCTAGGGGCCATTGTAGACCTTTATCCGGCCCTCTTCTAAGTGATACTTAAAATATAGGAATTTCATAGCATTAGAGAACAGAATATTATACAAAATGTCATGTGCAAACAAGTGACTTTTTCCTAAGAACTACAGCAATTTCACAGTGAATTCAACATACTGTATGTACGGTATACTGTTTTATTATTGAAAACCTAACTAACTTCTTTTAGGGAAATATTTTGCTTGAAATCTGTGCTATAATTTTTAAAGTAAATACCACACAATTTGTAATATAATGTATACATAGATTTTTACGTGTGGCTTAAGTGTCCAAATACTTTTTGAGGCCACTGTATGTCTCAACACAATGGTCCATTTACTGGCATCCTCACACTGATTGCTGTTTACTGGCAGCTACATGACGATTGTATGCACTGAGTGCTAACGGTCCTCTCACTCTCTGAACCATGGAATTTTTGTTTGTTTGAGGCTGTTCGGAACACGCTGTCATGGAGAATGGCACCTGCAGTTCAAGCAGATACAGTTGCACTTGTGGTTGTTGTATTGGATGGGGGGCGGTGTGTGTGTTCTCTGATGTACGGAGAGGAAGAGAGCGTTGCAGTTTTTCAGAGAGGTTCACAAGAATAAGGCCCTTTACTGTCAACAAGACAGCTGTGTTTACATAAATGCCATTAGAGAAAAAGGGAGAGGTTGGTTAGAGAGGGAGAGAAGAATGACATGGATGGGATGATGTAATGAGCCTGGGGGGGATGTGGGGAGTGACCTTCGACATTTAAACTGTTAAGGAAGAAATTATGGCTCTTTTTTCCTTTTCTTTTTAGAGCTGTCTATATAGCTGTGCAGCATACCTGGTCTCTTGGCACACCTGAGCAGGTGAATGAGGTAATGTGGAGGTCAGCCACTTGCTTGTGTACTGTGATAGTGAACAGTGGAAGTCGGTGGGCTGCAAATAACCACACTGGACACAAAAATTGATTTTTGGGGTTTTCTTCTGACAGCTGTTTATTAAAAAGACAGCGGTTGATGTGGCCATATTGAATAAAAAATATATATAAAAATATATGTAAAATGTGTTTTCATGCTTATTTGAAGAATGAAAAATGGTAAAATGAAAAACAGAAATGAAATAAGGTACAATGAAATACAACAAATGAAATACGGTAGAGGTTATGGTCAAAAGAAAATACAAACAAGGCATTAGTCTACCCATATGCTTCAGCATAAATCACCTTGCTTAATTCATGCTTATATCATTCACAGCATTTTATGCACTCAAGCTTTTGTTCAAATCACTCTAAGCATTCTATGCATTTTTAACACATGCTTAAACACTCACAATATTTAATGAATTTAACACGTATACCTATATGTATTGCAGTTTAAAACAATAGAATTCTCATTACACGTTTTCACATATAACATGTATTACAGTTATTCACTAAACTGGAAATCACTCTGGGCTATAAATCATTAAATAAGATATGATTAATACCAAATTTACATAACCAGTTCTCACATGTGTGCAACAGAATGTGGTCAAACTTCACACATGCAATCCATATGCATCCTTCAAAAATAATCCATAACAAACACAAAATTTTAGCATTAAACTATTCTGAACACATATTTAATGCAATTTATGAGCATCTTGTGTGAAATGTGATATTTACCCAAAGAACTATCTAACGATGAACAAAACTGGGAGCTCTCTTGCACAATGCATGCTCTGACACTTCTAAGAGTGAGTACCAGAAACTTAAAGGGCCACATCAAATTTATGACTAGAGTTAAATTACATGAACTTTCTCCACTTGGCTACATTTGCTGTAACATTTTTATATTGTGTTCAACTGTGAGAAAAGAAAATATGAAATACAGAAAGTGAAAAACATGTTGGATAATAAAAGTGCAAATAATTACCTAGATAAATAGTATACCCATGAGGTATATGTTTTAATAATTTGTCATAATTTTTCATAATTAACAGTTTTTATGCAAAGATACTATATATATTGCTATGACAATTATTAAAGTCAATAAAAATACAACTGATTGACATTACATATTCATTAGTGGTTGTTTAGCTCCAAATTATTATTTTTTATTCTCAAATAAATTGATATGACTGTTCATAACTAAAAAAAATAGCAACAAATCCCATCTTTAATTAGCTATATAAACACACAAGAAAAAGGAGAACACAAGGTATAACATTTATAAAAAAAACAATTAAAAAAACTTTAAAATCACATAAATAAGGATTTTCCCTCCAAATCTAAATTTTTACATCCATTTTAGAAAAATAATTATATTCCAAAATAATTTAGCCTATTTCTAACTCACAGTAGTCCTTATGGTTAGTTATAAAATCTTTAGTAGGCATAAAACTCATCTGCACATAAACTTCCTCACATACAGACAGCTGACAGTAATTCAATAAGGGGACAGTGAGGGCTTTTAAAGATTTTACTAAGGAAGGATTATTCTTAGAGAACAGAAAGTGAGAGTGAGGAAAAAACACATCGGGACAGAAAGAGGGAACATAAATCTGGACAAATAGGGATACTAGTAGGCAGATGTGTTGGAATCAATTCAATAAAAAAATTAAACCTGAGACTGAGGGGTACAAGCTGTGTAACAGGGTTGCTCAAATGGGCTACGGGATGTGAAGGAATGTTTTGACAGAGAAAAAAAAAAGAGAAAAAGAGAGAGAATGGATTAAAATAAAAGTTGTGTTAGCGTGCACGCTGATGCTTATTTTCTGTAGCAGGGTGTTTATTATCTATCCATTATGTCTTGCTGTGTTTGCACTGCTGAACTAAATGGCTTGACCATGCCCTGCTGTCTATTGTATTGATGAGGCCACAGCAAACCCCCGACCACACACACGCACACATGCGCACAATACAGGTGTTGTGAAAGGGGCTAATAAACAGACTGATCTCTCATCTCTTCTATCTGTAGCCCATTACAGCGGTGAGCGTGTCTCTTCATGTGTTAAATTGGCCAAACACTGTCCTCCCTTTACTCCCTATTGATCTTGATAAAGAGTATTAGCTCACATGCAGGGGAAGATACTCACACAAACACACACATACACACACAAAATGCAATATATATGTCAAATTAATGTACAAATAAATAAATGGACATGAATATAAGCACAATCTAGTAAAACCTGCATCCTCGTTTTCCCTTCATTTTTGTATAAAGGTACTGTACATTAGTGCCTAAAAGATTTGCATGTGTGGAGTAAGTTCCCTATCTGTCACTCACTCGACGTTGTGTCGATGTAGTGACACTAGGGGTCACTCTTGGGAGCCCGAAACACCTCTGGTCTTTGATAAAAGGCCAATGAAAATTGGCGAGTGGAATTTGCATGCCACTCCTCCGGTATAAAAGGAGCTGGTATGCAACCACTCATTTAGATTTTCTCTTCGGAGCCAAACGGTCATGCTCACTGAGCTGAATTCTCACAACTGTTCATTCACCTCTGCTGGATCTGATGGCTTCTCCCTCCTCTGCACTGGTGCACTGCAGAGAACGCCCCTGGGCGCTTCGGCAGAAAAAAGAGAGTATATTTTCCTGAAAGAGTATATTTCTCTAAAAGAGCGGCACACACGGAATGTCTTTTTAAAGACGCGTCTTTTTAAAGATGCCTTTCCGATTGTGTGTTATTCCTGGTTGCGGTCGTTAACTCTCAACTTCCGACGGTCACGATCACTGTCTTTCGTGTCTGGGCGCGACCCACACGGAGGCAGCGTTCGTGGATGATTCATGTTCTCACTGCGAGAACATGACCATGGCAACATTGCGGTCACGGCTTGCTTTCGTAAGAAAGCAAGCCACCCCAGCGGCTCCCCGCCTCAGTCCTTCTACCTACGAGTTTGAGGCCAGCGCGGCTAGCACTGGAGGCGATTTGGTGACCCCAATGGGATCGCCATTCCGCAGCACAGTCATCTGCCCCGATCGGGCTTCCGGATGAGTCCGCCGGCTCGTCTCACAGCGAGTTCCACCTCTTGTTCGGAGCCCGTGAAGATGATGAGCTCTTGAGCGCAGCATCAGAGAGCGGGCTTGTCCAGTCAGACGCAGAAGCCTCAGCTGGGCTCCCCCCTTCGAGGCCGAATGCCCAGTCATGGGCTGATGCAGAGATGACGGACATGCTTTCCCTGGCGGCCGCGAGCGTCGGGCTAGAGTGGAACCCTCCGCTCTCCCCTGAACCCTCGCGGCTCGATGATTGGTTCCTGGGCTCACGGCACCACTCAAAGCAGCCTCCCAATCATGGGAGGCACCTTATACTGCCCGGTCCAGATTTCTCAGTTCCCCCGCCCTCACCACCCTCGATGGCGGGGCAGCCAGGGGCAATACGCCGATTCCCCCGGTGGATAAGGCGCTTGCGGTGCACCTATGCCTGCAGAGCGCCGCCACCTGGCGCGGACGTGCAAAGCTCCCGTCCAAGCCCAGTAGGTTCACGTCGTCCCTGACGGCCAAAGCCTACAGCGCTGCTGAACAAGCTGCCTCTGCCCTGCATGCCATGGCTCTCCTGCAGGTCCACCAAGCCAAGGCGCTAAAAGAACTGCATGAGGGTATTTCCACCCCAGATCCGAGCGAAGAAGGTCACGGCGCGGTCTCTTGGGCAGACGATGTCCACATTAGTGGTCCAGGAGCGCCACCTTTGGCTCAGCCTGGTCGAGATGGGTGAGGCTGACAAGACACGGTTCCTTGCTGCCCCCATCTCCCAGGCTGGCCTATTCGGCGACACCGTCGAGGACTTTGCCCAGCAGTTCTCGATGGTGAAGCAGCAGACGGAGGCTATCTGGCATATCCTGCCCGGGCGCGGCTCAAGACCCCGCACCCCGTCTGCTCATCGCCAAGGGCGACCCCCTGCGCAGGAAGCAGACGCCACCCGTCTCATGGCTGGCCGCCAAGAACCCACGAAGGTCGTCAAAGCGCCCCTGAGACGGGTGACCCAGGGTCGATGAAACCCACTGCATTGGAGCTGGTAGTAAGACCACTCCATCCCCCGGTGGAGGGCCGGGTGGAGAATATTTGTTGCCTTTTTATTTGATTTCACCGCATGCCCAAGTGGCTGCAGTACCCAACAGTTAAGAGCGGTTTCTTCCTTCCCTGGGTCACATACCCAGTGTGCACGGTCGTCATCACGAACACCGTCCACTTATTTTCCTTTGCAGGATTGGCGCACGCCCAGCTGTGGCACACATCCGCCCCCGATGTGACAGTCTCCACGGGTTGCGAGGACAGGCGTCTTCCTCCCCCGTCCCAGGCTGTTCCGGGGGTGGTCACAAGGAGCCAGGTAAGTGCTTCGATGTCCCTAGACTCAGCACGGCCACGACATGGTGTGGCACCTCGAGCTCCGCCCCGCCGCAAGGCCCCACCTGCTGGTACGTCCGATGACGTTGTCCCTTTGGTCCCCCTTGCGCGGAACTTGGATGCGTGGCTAGCGCTTTCCAATCCGTCGAGATGGCTGGCCGGACTGTCCGACTCGGCTATGCAATTCAGTTCGCCAGGCGTCCGCCCAGGTTCAGTGGTATCCACTTCACCTTGGTGAAGGATGAAAACGCTGCTACCTTGCGCGCGGAGATCGCTACCCTCCTACGGAAGGGTGCGATAGAACCTGTCCCTCCGGCCAAGATGAAGAAGGGGTTTTACAGCCCCTAATTCATCATACTGAAAAAAGGCGGTGGGTTGCGGCCAATCTTGGACCTGCGAGTACTGAACCAGGCTTTACACAGACTCCCGTTCAAGATGCTGATGTAAAAACGCATTCTGGCGAGCGTCCAGCATCAAGATTGGTTCGCAGCAGTTGACCTGAAGGACGCATACTTTCACGACTTGATTCTACCTTGACACAGACCCTTCCTGCGGTTTGCATATGAGGATCAGGCCTATCAGTACAAGGTCCTCCCTTTCGGCCTGTCCTTGTCCCTTCGCGTCTTCATGAAGGTCGCAGAGGCAGCCCTTGCCCCGTTAAGGGAAGTGGGCATTCGCATTCTCAACTATTTGGATGATTGGCTAATCCTAGCTCACTCTCAGGACATGTTGTGTGCACACAGGGACTTGGTGCTCTCGCACCTCAGATGATTAGGGCTTCGGGTCAACTGGGAAAAGAGCAATCTCCTCCCGGTTCAGAGCATCTCTTTTCTCGGTTTGGAGTTGGACTCAGTCTCTTTGACAGCGCACCTCACCAACGAGTGCGCACAGTCGGTGCTGGCCTGTTTGAAGGTGTTCAAACAGAAAACAGCGGTTCCACTGAAACTCTTTCAGAGGCTCCTGGGGCATATGGCATCCTTAGCAGTGGCCACCCCGCTTGGGTTGACGCATATTAGACCGCTTCAGCACTGGCTTCAGACTCGAGTCCCGAGATGGGCATGGCACCGCGGGACACATCACATGGTCATCACGCCGGTCTGTCACAACTTTTCAGCCCTTGGACCATCCTCTTGTTTCTACGGGCAGGTGTTCCCCTAGAGCAGGTCTCCAGGTGCGTCGTGGTCACGACAGATGCCTCCAAAATGGGCTGGGGCGCTGTTTGCAACAGGCACGCAGCCGCTGGCTTATGGACGGCCCCGCGGCTGCGTTGGCACATCAACTGCCTCGAGTTGTTGGCAATTCTGCTCGCCCTGCGGAGGTTCCGGCCATTGATCCAGGGCAAGCATCCAGGACAGACAACACAGCAACGGTAGCATATGTCAACCGCCAAGGCAGTCTGCGCTCTCATTGTATGTCACAACTCGCCCGCCGTCTCCTCCTCTGGAGTCAGCAGCACTTCAAGTCTCTGCGAGCCACTCACATCCCGGGCGACCTCAATACTACAGAGGATGTGCTGTCACAGCAGGTTACCCTCAGGGGAGAGTGGAGACTCCACCCTCAGGTGGTCCAGCTGATTTGGAGTCGATTCGGACAGGCACAGGTAGACCTGTTTGCCTCCCAAGAATCCTCCCACTGCCCGCTCTGGTACGCCTCTGACCGAGGCACCCCTCAGCATAGACGTGCTGGCACACAGCTGGCATCCTGGCCTATGCAAATATGTGTTTCCCCCAATGAGCCTACTTGCACAGACTCTGTGATAAGATAGGGAACGTCCTGGTTACTTGCGTAACCTCCGTTCCCTGATGGAGGGAACAAGACGTTGTGTCCCTCCTGCCACAACGCTGAATTACCTGCTGAAATGGCCGGACCTTTTCTCGGCTCCTCAGCATAAAACCTGAATGAGTGGTTGCATACCAGCTCCTTTTATACCCGTATGTCCGGGGTAGTGGCATGCAAATACCACTCGCCAATTTTCATTGGCCTTTTATCAAAGACCAGAGGTGTTTCGGGCTCCCAAGAGTGACCCCTAGTGTCACTACATAGACACAACATCTCGTTCCCTCCATCAGGGAACAGAGGTTATGCAAGTAACCAGGACGTTTTGTAAAAGCGTAAATGAAGTTATAAGCATAATAGAAAGATTTGCATGCGCAGATTAAGATTTGTGAAAGTGTAAATCAAATTTCAAGCGTAAAAATAAATCGCATGCACAATAAACATTTTGTAAAGGTGTAAATCAAGTTTCAAGTAAGAAACAAATGTTAGCAATACTTTACTGCTTTGCATAAGTGTAATTCATGTGTTGTGAATCTACACATCTACACTTAATAACTTCATATTAACACAAAATAAACTTGATCTGTATTCTTCTGACTTTTTTCACACTTACACTTTTGGCACTGTTTTTGCCATCCATCCATCCATCCATCCATCCATCCATCTATCTATCTATCTATGTATGTACAGCTGAGGTCAGAAGTTTACATACACCTTACCCAAATACATTTAAACTCAGTTTTTTACAATTCCTGACATTTAATTATAGCAAACATTCCTTGTCTTAGGTCAGTTAGGATCACTATTCTAAGAATGTGATATGTCAGAATAATAGTAGAGATAATTATTTATTTCAGCTTTTATTTCTTTAATCACATTGCCAGTGGATCAGAAGTTTACTTACACTTTGTTAGTATTTGGTAGCATTGCCTTTAAATTGTTTAACTTGGGTCTAACTTTTTGGGTAGCCTTCCACAAGCTTCTCACAATCCGTTACTGGAATTTTGGCCCATTCCTCCAGACAGAACTGGTGTAACTCATTCAGGTTTGTAGGCCTCCTTGCTCGCACATGCTTTTTCAGTTCTGCCCACACATTTTCTATCGGATTGAGGTCAGGGCTTTGTGATGGCTACTCCAGTACCTTGACTTTGTTGTCCTTAAGCCATTTTGCCACAACTTTGGAGGTGTGCTTGGGGTCATTGTCCATTTGGAAGACCCATTTGTGACCAAGCTTTAACTTCTTGGCTGATGTCTTGAGATTTTGCTTCAAAATATCCATATAATTTTCCTTCCTCATGATGCCATCTATTTTGTGAAATGCACCAGTCCCTCCTGCAGCAAAACACCCCCACAACATGATGCTTCCACCCCCCGTGCTTCACGGTTGGGATGGTGTTTTTTGGCTTGCAAGCCTCACCCTTTTTCCTCCAAACATAATGATGGTTATTATGGCCAAACAGTTACATTTTTGTTTCATTAGACCAGAGGACATTTCACCAAAATGTAAGAACTTTGTCCCCATGTGCACTTGCAAACTGTAGTCTGGCTTTTTTATGGCAGTTTTGGAGCAGTGACTTCTTCCTTGCTGAGCAGCCTTTCAGGTTATATCGATATAGGACTTGTTTTACTGTGGATATAGATAGTTGTCTACCTGTTTCCTCCAGTATCTATCTATCTATCTATCTATCTATCTATCTATCTATCTATCTATCTAACGTAAAATTAGTAGCATTTGTACTTTTAGTTAGATATTCCCTAATATATAGTATATATAATAACTTGCTACTAACAAATAACCACCCCCTCCACACACATACAGTAATCTCAGTATCTCTGAAATGTTTCTCCTCTCAGCTCAGTCTGTCAGAGTGCTGAATACTCCACCACTGACTGCCCCCTCCAGACACCACCTTGATAGTCACACACATCTACACAACCACACACACACATATGGGCCTCTCACTCTCAGTCAGACCATGGTTCTCATCTGTCTTGCTCACATCTTTCTCTGCATTTCTGAAGCTTCCATTTGAGGCAGACGGCTCTGTGAAGGGCTGAAGACTTTCCAGTCTGCCTGGGGGTATTTTTAGCACCTCAGCACCAGAAATACTCTGGGTCCTGACAGTTTGTATGTGCTCACCGGCTTTCAGAAAATGTTTATACATTTCTCGAGCAATTTGGCTAGAACGACAGGACGTGGCCATGTAGCGAGTCAGAATAAATAAAGAAATAATCCCTCACAAAGCCATAACTCCAGACTGTTTCAGAACAGAGCAAAGATTTTTACACCTTGAGCTTCTAAAGGGCTCTCAGGGGATATATAATATTAATATTTCAGATTTCATTGAGGAGAAATGGATTTTCTGTGTAAATCTATATGGTATCCTTGACTTGGTAACTCTTCATTCAAAATTGCATTAGTGAGCAAAAACTGTCTGGCTAATGCTTATCCAAAGAAACAGTTGAAGCTGATTAATTTCCCTAAATGGCAAACTGAAGACGAAATGGCCCTAAAGTAATGCTTAAAACATCTCCTTTCAGAGGTAAATGGCCACTATACTGCCACATTGCTTTTCAACTGGTACCCAATTGAGACATCATAAACAAAGCGACGTTGTCTGACAGGCCGACAATTTAAGTAGAGAAGGGGAAAGACTATATCAGCAGACTCAAATATTGACTTTGTAACACATTAGCAAAACCATTCACCCTCAGTCTAAAATATCTCTCATTTAGGGTCTGTATTTTGGATGACCTTTACCTCATTTGAATGCATATCTGCTAATTACAATTTCCAAAGTGTTAAACCTTCTGCCACACACCATGCCAGATTAATGCTATGTTCCAGACAAAGTCTGGAGGTGGGAATATCTAAATTGAATTTGCCCACTTCAAAGCATCATAGTCAATTATACGTCATGGTTGAATGTAAACAAAACAAGGTGCTGTCACTCTCGTTTACAAGTTTTCTCATGCCAATTATGCCACAAACGTAAAAAGACGTGAACACAAAATAATCAAACTCATTCAAAAAAACAGTGGGAGGAGCTTCATTCATAGTGATTTTAACATGGTTAACATTACTAACATTAAGCACGACTGTCATAAAATGTCATTAATAAATATTTGGACCATGTTGTTTTGTGGCTGGATGCTTTCTGGAGGTCTGGAATTAACGGAAATTAAAGTGTTTCGATTTCAGAAAAAGCAACCACAAAGAGATGCATGCATGAGCTGCAGCAGTGAAGCGAGATGGCTGGATTCATCCAGTAGGCCACTAACAACTGTAGCACACACAGAGGTGGGTAGTAATGCACTACATTTACTACGTTGCATTTACTTGAGAAACTTTTTAAAAAAAAAATTTTACTTTTAGAGTAGGTTTAAAAGTGGGTACTTTGTACTCTCACTCATGTAAATTGCTAATGAATATTTTTTATTTTTACTTCTTTACAATGGGCGGCATTCCTGTCATTACATTACTGGGTTTAATTTTAGTTAATGTGTAATTTATTGAGAGATTATTGAATGGGACTTTTACGAGAGTGGAAGTTCACACAGCTGCGTGCGCTGCTGAAACAGACTGTCACTCAAGTTATCAATGCTGCAGCATCAAACTCTTCAAAGTGAAACACTTTCTTCGCTCCACATAGTGAAAAAAAGAATAGTTTTGTCATGCAGTTCCTTCATTTAACACCAAGACAAGCTGATATTTCAAGATTAAAATCTCAGCTTCAACTTAAGGCAGCACGCTGAGTTTTGAAAAATTTTGGCTCTAATGCTAACATGGGATTTTCTGTGTAATGCGATTTACACATTTTCAGGGTGATTCTGTTACTGGGCTCTTATGACATCAGTTTTTAAGTGTACATTTTTAAATCAGTTTAGCAATGTATCAGTGCGCTTTGTCCCGCGTCCCGCATGTCATGAGCGGTATTTACGCATTTACTGGAAACTACTGCAGCTACTTCGAGTGGATTAACTGAATAAATCCATGCAAACGTCCAAGTTAAATGTAAATGCCTTTTGCTCTGCCGTTCGCGTGATTGACAAATGGAGTGCGAACAGACAGCATTTCTGTGTGTGCACAGCGATCATATGGTGAAGAGAGTGGCTGTGTCTGAAATCGTTCACTCATTCACTATTTCATATATACAGTGCATCCGGAAAGTATTCACAAGCGCTTCACTTTTTCCACATTTTGTATGTTACAGCCTTATTCCAAAATTGATTAAATTCATTATTTTCCTCAAAATTCTACAAACAATACCCCATAATGACAATGTGAAAAAGTTTGTTTGAAATCTTTGCAAATTTATTAAAAATAAAAAAATGAAAAAAATTCACATGTATATAAGTATTCACAGCCTTTGCCATGACACTCAAAATTGAGCTCAGGTGCATCCTGTTTCCACTGATCATCATTGAGATGTTTCTACAACTTGATTGGAGTCCACCTGTGGTAAATTCAGTTGATTGGACATGATTTGGAAAGACACACACCTGTCTATATAAGGTTCCACAGTTAACAGTGCATGTCAGAGCATAAACCAAGCCATGAAGTCCAAGGAATTGTCTGTAGACCTCCGAGACAGCATAGTATCGAGGCACAGATCTGGAGAAGGGTACAGAAAAATTTCTGCAGCATTGAAGGTCCCAATGAGCACAGTGGCCTCCATCATCAGTAAATGGAAGAAGTTTGGAACCATCAGGACTCTTCCTAGAACTGGCCATCCGGCCAAACTGAGCAATCGGGGGAGAAGGGCCTTAGTCAGGGAGGTGACCAAGAACCCGATGGTCACTCTGACAGAGCTCCAGCATTTCTCTGTGGAGAGAGGAGAAACTTCCAGAAGAACAACCATCTCTGCAGCACTCCACCAATCAGGCCTGTATGGTAGAGTGGCCAGACGGAAGCCACTCCTCAGTAAAAGGCACATGACAGCCCGCATGGAGTTTGCCAAAAGGCACCTGAAGGACTCTCAGACCATGAGAAACAAAATTCTCTGGTCTTTGGCCTGAATGGCAAGCGTCATGTCTGGAGGAAACCAGGCACTGCTCATCACCTGGCCAATACCATCCCTACAGTGAAGCATGGTGGTGGCAGCATCATGCTGTGGGGATGTTTTTCAGCGGCAGGAACTGGGAGACTAGTCAGGATCGAGGGAAAGATGAATGCAGCGATGTACAGAGACATCCTTGATGAAAACCTGCTCCAGAGCGCTCTAGACCTCAGACTGGGGCGAAGGTTCATCTTCCAACAGGACAACAACCCTAAGCACACAGCCAAGATAACAAAGGAGTGGCTACGGGACAACTCTGTGAATGTCCTTGAGTGGCCTAGCCAGAGCCCAGACTTGAACCCGATTGAACATCTCTGGATAGATCTGAAAATGGCTGTGCACCGATGCTCCCCATCCAACCTGATGGAGCTTGACAGGTCCTGCAAAGAAGAATGGGAGAAACTGCCCAAAAATAGGTGTGCCAAGCTTGTAGCATCATACTCAAAAAGACTTGAGGCTGTAATTGGTGCCAAAGGCGCTTCAACAAAGTATTGAGCAAAGGCTGTGAATACTTATGTACATGTGATTTTTTTTCGTTTTTTATTTTTAATACATTTGCATATATTTCAAACAAGCTTCTTTCCTGTTGTCATTATGGGGTATTGTTTGTAGAATTTTGAGGAAAATAATGAATTTAATCCATTTTGGAATAAGGCTATAACATAACAAAATGTGGAAAAAGTGAAGCGCTGTGAATACTTGCCAGATGCACTGTAGTGAATGGCAGTTAGTGCACTATATCTCAACAGTGAGTGATCAAAATGATTGAGTGAAATTGGCCGCTGACGTATACACCGAGCGTCTGAGCTCTGGGGCTCTCGCAGAAACAACGTCACATATTAACTTTTAAAATACTTGGGCCTTACATGTTATTCTTATTTAATAATATATGAATACATTAAATCTTCATTCTGTTTGTCATTTTTAATATATACTGTATGTTAATAAAAAGAGTAAACACATTTTATTAAATTAAGTGTACAATTTTAAAATGTATCTGTATGTTTTGCCTCTCCATATGTTATTATGTTATTTTAATCAAGAAATGATTTCTCAAAAAGTTATTTAATACATTCAGCATGAAATAAAACATTGCAGGAGTGAAGGAAGCAGTAAACTCCCAGCTGGTACGTCTTCCCCGTGGTGGATTGTGGGCAATTAACCGTTGTCGAGTGTACATCAAATGTACACTCGAAATTAGAGGGCATGGGTAAGAATGAGTGAACAAAAGTAGGGAACGAGTGGCTCACTCAGAATTCAGGCACTCCTACAAAATGGCGGACACTCGAAATAGTGCACTATATAGTGGATAGGGGGTGGTTTCAGACACAGCAAGTGTTCCACGACCGGGGTTGGTGCCCTACGCACTAAGCTGCATACTCTGCATTTAGAGAGCGGTGGTACTGCTGTACAGAACTAATGATCTAAATTCTTTCGACACTGAAAACTGTAACTACACTGAAATAAGAATCCACGCAGGATTTTAAAAGCTATGAAATAGCGAAAGTAGGCATTAATAAAGCATGATCTTGCTTTGGTTTCTATTTCAGCATTATATATAATGTCCTTGTGGGACACTTTCACATTTTCACTGTAATAATTACTAGAACTGTTTCCAAACCTCTCTTCTTATTGACAAATTCAGGCAGGACATTGCGTGCCTCTTAGCCAGCGCACCTGGCCATCACGTAACCTTCCCCAACGCTCCTGCGAGCGTCGTACGGTCCCCTGCACCTCGGGCACAAGTCGACTGCCCAAAAAATGGGGACAGGCTGCCCCTGCCATGGCCTCTTCTCTCTTTTTTTCTCCCCAAATAAGAATGGAAATCTTGTTCAGCTGGGGGCCATTAAGTGTCCGCGTCGGTGAGGTGTCCCTTCCCAAGGGGAAGACACTGTAGAGACCACACCCTACCCGAAGGGAGGTAATTGTGTGGAAATATGTCACATGGTCTTACCGAGCTTGTCAGCAGTTTCGCACGTGGAGAAGTCCCCATGGTAGGTCCTACCCAGAGGGGAGGAGCTCTACAACACGGCCACCAGTGGCAGAGGGAACTCTGCCCAAGGTAGACGCGGGTTTACCAATGGGGAAACCGTCTTGAGGAAGATACATCACACAGGGTTACATACAGGCAACCGGCGCATGTAGAGCACCTACCCCAGCACAGGGCCTATTAGCACACATGCTGGGCCGGCATTGAGTTTTTCCACCAACTTGCCTGCCACAGGGCTAAAGAGGAAGAACATCCAGGGTCCACAACTTCGTGTACATGGCTGGGGGGTAAAAGCGCACATGTCTGCCTCCAGGAGGGGGAAGGCGCTATGCGCAAGCGGTACACCCAGCCAGTTGTCCCGCAATCTGTTCGTACCTGACAACACACGGGACGAAACCGGCTCAACCCGGAGATTGTAGAACCTTGCAAAGGTGTTGGGTGTTGCCCAGCCTGCTGCTCTGCAGATGTCTGCTAAAGAGGTGCCATTGGCCAGAGCCCAGGAGGCCACAACACTCCAAGTAGAGTGTGCTCATAGCCCCAAGGGGGGTGGCACATCCTGGGCGTGATATGCCAAAGTGATGGTGTCAATGACCCAGTGGGCAATCCTCTGTTTGGAGACAGTGCTCCCTTTCTGCTGTCCTCCAAAGCAGACAAAGAGCTGCTCAGAGCACCTAAAGCTCTGCGTACGATCCAAATAAATGTGTAAAGCATGCACCGGACACAGCAATGACAAGGCTGGGTCTGCCTCCTCCTGGGGCAGTGCTTGCAGGTTCTCCACCTGATCCCTAAACGGGGTCGTGGGAACCTTGGGCACATAGCCCGGTCGAGGTCTCAGGACCACGTGAGAGTATTCCAGACAGAACTCCAGGCACGTGTCGCTGACAGAGAACGCCTGCAGGTCCCCTACCCTCTTGATGTACGTGAGCACAGTCAGGAGGGCAGTCTTTAAAGAGACCGCCTTTAGCTCAACTGACACCAGGGGCTCAAACGGTGCTCCCTGTAGGACCACGGAGAGATCCCATGAGGGGATGAGGCGCGGTCTAGTAGGATTCAGCCTCCTCGCACCTCTAAGGAACCTGATGATCAGGTCGTGCTTCCCAAGAGACTTACTATCAACTGCATTGTGGTACGCCACTATAGCAGCCACATACACCTTCAAGGTGGAGGGGGACAGCCACCCATCCAGCTTCTACAGCAGGAAGGAAAGCACGGACCACACTGCACATCTCTTGGTGTCTTCGACTCTGGAAGAACACCACTTAGCGAAATATACGCCACTTCAAGGCATACAGTTGCCTCGTAGAGTGGGCCCTAGCCTGAGTGATCATGTCTACCACCATGGGCGGCGGAAGGCCACTAAAGTCTTCCATGTCCCATCCAAGGGCCAGACATGGAGATTCCAGAGGTCTGGTCACGGGTGCCAGATGGTGCCCCGTCTCTGAGAGAGGAGATTTCTTCTCAGGGGAATTTGGGGTGGGGGGTGGGGGGGTGGTTTGTCGCGAGGAGTGTTGGGTCCGAGAACCAAGTCTGGGTGGGCCATTAAGGTGCTACTAGGACGACCTGCTCCTCATCCTCCCTGACCTTGCACAGGGTCTGTGCAAGTAGGCTCACTGGGGGGAATGCATACTTGTGTAGCCACCGAGGCAGCTGTGTGCCAGTGCATCTATGCTGAGGGAAGCCTCGGTCAGGGCGTACCAGAGTGGGCAGTGGGAGGATTCCTGGGAAGCAAACAGGTCTACCTGCACTTGACCGAATTGATTCCAAATCAGCTGGACCACCTGGGGGTGGAGTCTCCACTCTCCCCTGAGCATGACCTGCCGTGACAGCGCATCTGCCACGCTGTTGAGGTCACCCTGAATGTGAGTGGCTCGCAGCAACTTGAGACGGCGGGCGAGTTGCGACATGCGATGCGAGCACACGCCGCCTTGGTGGTTGATGTACTCTACTGTTGCCGTGTTGTCTGTCCGGACCAACACGTGCTTGTCTTGGATCAACGGCCGAAGCCTCCTCAGGGCAAGCAATACTGCCAGCAACTTGAGGCAGTTGATATGCCAACGCAGTCATATGTCTGTCCAGGATCTGGCAACTGCGTGCCCATTGCACTCGGCGCCTCAGCCATGCTTGGAGGTGTCTTTCATAACCACGACGTACCGGGACCCCTGCCAGCAGAAATGCAAGGTCTGTCCAAGGGCTGAACAGGCGGCGGTAGATCGGCGAGATGGCCACGTGATGTGCCCCGTGGCGCCATGCCCATCTTGGGACTCGAGTCTGAAGCCAGTGCTGAAGCGCTCTCATATGCATCACCCCAAGTGGCATGACCGCCACCGAGGACGCCATATGCCGCAGGAGCCTCTGAAATCTGAATGACTTCAGGCAGTTCAGCACTGACTGCACGGGCTCGCTCGTGAGGCATGCCATCATGGAGGCTGAGTCTAACTCCATCCTGAGAAAAGAGATGCTCTGAACCGGGAAGAGCTTGCTCATTTCCCAGCTGACCCGAAGCCCCAGCTGGCTGAGGTTCCTGAGCATCAGGTCCCTGTGCGCACACAACAGGTCTCAAGAGTGAGCTAGAATCAGCCAGTCATCGAGATAGTTGAGGATGTGGATGCCCACTTCCCTTAGCAGGGCAAAGGCTGCCTCTGCGACTTTCGTGAAGACGCGAGGTGACAGGGACAGGCCGACGGGGAGGACCCTGTACTGGTCCGCCCGGCCCTCGAAGACAAACTGTACGAAGGGCCTGTGTCGAGGTAAAACCGAGATGTGGAAGTACCCGTCCTTCAGGTCTACTGCCGCGAACCAATCTAGATGCTGACGCTTGCTAAAATGCATCTCTGTGTTAGCATCTTGAACGGGAGTCTGTGCAAGGCCCTGTTCAGTACTCACAGGTCCAAGATTGGCCACAACCCACCGCCGTTCTTTGGGAAGATGGGTGGGGCCTCACAGTGGGTGGGGCAGAGCAGTGGGGAAGAGCCGCAGGTGCCACTTTGAGGGGGCTCGAACTCTGAACTCGTGACCATGCTGAGTCTTGGGACATCGAAGCACTTACCTGACTACGGATACCCACCATAGGACTGGTCAGCAACGGGGAAGGAGGGAACCCATCCTCGCCGTCCACCACAACCGCCCTGGGGTGGGTGGGTTTGCGCCACAGCTGGGTGCGCAGGGCCGGGGGACCCGCCTCCGCAGCGTCATACCTGTCGTAAAAGCACGGTGTCCAGCGGTCGCGACAACGACAGGCGTGAACACCGGATGTGTGACCCAGGGAGTGAGGAAACCGCTCTTTTTCTAAAAATGTGCTCAGAAGTGGAGAGATAGCGACCGCAACCATGAATTATACACAAACGGAAAGGCATCTTTAAAAAGATGCTCTCCGTGAGTGCCACTCTTTTAGAAGGGAAATATACTCTTTCAGAGGAAAAATATACTCTTTTAGTCTGTTGAAGCGCCCAGGGGCGTTCTCTGCACTCCACCGGTGCAAGAGGGGGAGAAGCCGCTGTAATGCGCCGTAAATCCAACAGCTTTTGTAGAGGTGAATGGATCGGCGGAGGAATTCAGCTCGTTGAAATACAACCGCTAGGCTCCGAAAAGAAAATCTGAATGAGTGGTTGCGAGCCAGCTCCTTTTATACCCGTATGTCCGGGGGAGTGGCATGCAAATTCCACTTACCAATTCCCATTGGCCTTTTCACAAAGATCAGAGGTGTTTGGGGCTCCCAAGAGTGACCCCTAGTGTCACTACTTCGACACAACGATGAGTGAGTGACAGATTGGGAAAGGGGAGTTAACATCCATTATGTCATTTGTGAAAGCAATGAGTTACTCACTACTTGATAGCGCATCCCGGCGTCAGTACGATGTCACGACTGGTTCTTGTCCATTGACTTGAAGGACGCATGCTTCCACGTATAGATCCTTCCTCGACTTATCTCGACAACTGGCTAATCCTAGCTCATTCGTGAGATCAATTGTGAGCATCTCTTTTCTCTGTGTGGAGTTGTACTTGGTCACTCTCATGGCACGTTTTATGACCAAGCATGCTCAGTCAGTGCTGTCATGCCTGAAAACCTTCAGGCAGAAGGTAGCGGCGCCAGTGAAACAATTTCAGAGGCTCCTGGGGCATATGACATCGGGTTGATGCATATGAGATAGCTTCAGAACTGGCTACAGACTCGAGTCCTGAGGGAGGCATGGTGCCACAGCACCCAGCATGTGACTCTCACACCACAGTGCCATCAGACTTTCAGCCCTTGGTCAGACTTGGCATTTCTACGGGCGGGCGTTCCCTTAGAGCAGGTCTCAAGGCACGTCGTGGTCACGAAAATGCCTCAAACTCAGGCTGGGATGTCATGTGCAACGGGCAAGCAGAATCGGGGCTCTGGACAGGGCCCCGACTCCAATGGCATCAACTGCTTACAGATGCTGGTGGTATTGCTCGCTCTGTGGAGGCTTCGGCCGTTGATTCAGGACAAGCATGTATTGGTCCGGACCGACAACATGGCGACTGTGGCGTACATAAACCATCAAGGCGGTGTACGCTCACGTCGCATGTTGCAACTCGCCCGCCGCCTCCTCCTTTGGAGTCAGCAGACGTTGAAGTCTCTGCGAGCCACTCACCTTCTGGGCATCCTCAACCATGCAGTGGATGCACTCTCATGGCAGATAATGCTCCACAGGGAGTGGAGACTCCATCCCCACGTAGTCCAGCTGATTTGGGAGAGATTCGGGGAGGCACAGATAGACCTGTTCGCCTCCTGAGAGTCCTCTCACTGCCCCCTTTTGGTACTCCCTGTTCGATGCTTCCCTCGGCACGGATGCCTTGGCGCACAGCTGGCCTCGGGGGCTACGCAAGTATGCGTTTCGTCTAGTGAGCCTCATTACACAGACTCTGTGCAAAGTCAGGGAGGATGGGCAGCAAGTCCTGTTCCTTGCACCATACTGGTCCAACCGGATTTGGCTCTCAGATCTGATGGTCCTGGCAGTAGCCCCTCCCTGGCACATTCCCCTGAGGCAGGACCTTCTCACTAAGGGGCATGGCATGCTCCGGCACCCACGGCCAGACCTCTGGTACCTCCACGTCTGGCTCCTGGACGGGTCGTGGAAGACCTAGCAGATCTTCCGCCAGCATTGGGAAATATGATCTCTCAGGCCAGAGTCCCTCCATGGGGCAGCTGTATGCCTTGAAGTGGCATCTCTTCACGAACTGGTGTTCTCCCCATGGGGACAACCCACAGAGGTGCACGGTCAGGTTTGTGCTGTCTTTCCTACAGGAAGGGCTGGAGAGACGGCTGTCTCCCCCTACCCTGAAGGTGTATGTGGCTGCTATGGCAGCGTATCACGATACACTGGATAGAGACCCTCACGACAGCGCGACCTGGTCACCAGGTTCCTCGATGGTGCGAGGAGGTTGAATCCTCCTTGGTCTACCAATCGCAAGACCTGCCATGCCCCTTGGGAGTCCAGGCGCACTCCACTAGTGGTGTTGCGTCCTCCTGGGCACTGGTGAGGGGGCCTCTCTAGCAGACATATGCAGAGCTGCGGGTTGGGCTACACACAAACCTTTGCGAGGTTAGAACTGGTTAGAACACATAGAACCAGTTTCGTCCCGAGTGTTACGAGGTAACATCAGGTAGGCCGGGCAGCCGGTTGGGTGTACCACTTGTGTTTACGCCTTCCCCTTTTTCAAGGTGATAATGTGTGCTATTTTGTCCACAACAGTTCCCCATAACTGGTGAACCCTGGATGCCTCTTAAGCACTGTTTGGTGAAGAACTCAGCGGAGAGTGACGCCACCAGGCCCAGTACTCGTGGTATGCCCCTTTTCAGGTGAGCCCATGTACTCGGGCTCAGTGCTCCATACATGGTGATTCCCCCCTCGGTAATCTCGTGTGACACATTCCACTGTTCTGTTTCCCCTCATCAGAGCTTCGCTCTGTTTCGGCCACTGTTACTGTGTACCCTCTCCGTAGATAGGGTCCTCCCGGTGGTATCATTCCATATGCATACTTCCCCGTTGGTAAGTCCATGTGAGGTATTTTACACATGTTAACCTCCCTCCGGCAGGATGTGGTCTCCGTAGTGCCCTCCCTCCTGGAGAGGGAAGAGCATTTCCCAGCACTATTCTAGAAGGTGCTCAGCTGGAAATTGCTTAACAGCAAAAATCAGGAAAGGCCACCTGTAGCCTCCTTGGGTAAGTGCCTCCTCCCCCCTTAACTGGACTAGGGCGACGCCTTACCTAACTCGCTGGAAGGTCACGATGTGGTCGAGTGCTCACTGCGCAGCACGCAGCAGCTTGCCCATGTCCACCCTTCTGTACCTCGTGACATGTTTCAGCGCCAACTGCGTTTCCAATAGGAACCCCTAGTGTCACTACATCGACACAACGTTGAGTGAGTGCCAGACAGGGGATGTCTGGGTAACTGGTGTAACCCCTGTTCCCTGATGGAGGGAATGAGACATTGTGTCCCTCCTGCCGTGGCACTGAACTGGCCGCTGACATGGCCGGGACTCTCTATCGGCTCCTCAGCATAAATCTGAATGAGTGGTGCACGCCATCTCCTTTTATACCCGTATGTTCGGTATGGAGAGTGGCATGCAAATTCCACTCGCCAAATCTCATTGGCCTTTTCTATTTTAAGCAAAGGTGATTGGGGCTCTCAAGATCGAACCCCTAGTGTCACTACATTGACACAACGTTTCTTCATCAGGGAACAGGGGTTACACCAGTAACCCAGATGTTTTGACAACTAGTAATAAGTTTTGATAGGTAGAGTTTTGCTAGACTGATAAGTCAGAGTATTTCTTTACGGGCTCTAAAAGTGACTAGACCACTCTCATTATTATGAATTAAGCTGTGCAAGTCAGTTTACATTTACATTTACATTAAGCAGATGCTTTTATCCAAAGTGACTTACAAATTAGCTTGAACCTAACTAGCAATTTGTCATCCTAAAGTCAGCAATATCTGCAGTATTGCACTGCTGAGTTCTCAGAGTAGCTGGAGCAGCATAATAGCGCAGATGAAAGAGACACACAAGGAAAAAAAATTTTCATCATTAAAAAAATCCCTTACCTTGTCTGCAAGTCACACACTTACAGCATTAACAGCTTCATTGATTTTAATAGGAGCGATGCAATATTCCCAACCTTGAAAACAGAAAATAATTATGAGCATCTAAACCATGATATACTTTCATCGCCTCTCTCGCGTAGACGCTCAGAATCAACAACAACTCTGGATGAGTCACTTCAGGTAAACATTTGATGTTCTTTGAGAAAATATGTTTACTCTTATTTAAATGATCCGGTAAAGACACCTCATTGTTTATTTTCAGTTTTGCACATACAGTATCATATTTGTTCTGTTTTAGCTAGACTCAAGTACGTGCTAGTCATTTTATTTTGACCAGGGCCGTGTACATACATTTTGAGGAACAACAATTCGATTAAAAGATCCCCATGTCTATCTTACTCTTTAACTATTAGTTTTATGTCCCTTTACAGTGAGTCACTAAAATCGTTTCACCAGTACCTGACTCCTGATACTCATAAGACTCTTCCTCATTCTCTGACCTGGAGCCTTATGGTTGTGCCCCATCTTGAATGGAAGAATTAGACTTTCACTTTCTGAATAGTATTGTCTATATATTATGATGCTAATTACACAACTCATGTAGCATAATGTATATATCTGTGCTAATTTTTTATTCTGTATACTAGTATTTATATTAGTTTTACTTAAAATATGCTTTACTTTCAAACAAAAAATTATTGCATATGAGACAGCTTCAGCACTGGCTACAGACTCGAGTCCCCAGGGGGGCATGGTGCCACGGCACCCAGCGTGTGACTCTTTGAAGACAGAGTGATAAGGATCTTTTGCTATTTATTTTCACCATGTTTCACCTTCTTGCTTTCTGGTGCTTTGAATCTTTGCAAAGAAACACTCCCTTTAGTAGCCTCCCTCCGCACTTTCTCTTTCTGTGTCAATCTTTTTGTGAAGGCATGGTTCTATAAACAGTGCAACACACAATCTGAACATAAACTATATGCACTGTATAATGTGATGCCTAATATGCTGACCTGGTGTTATTTAACATTATGCAGTTAAATTTCATGGCTACCTATTTGTTATTATCACTGTCTTCACTGTTATTTATATTTATAGGACTGACATAGACTTTATATGTGTATCTACTTTAATAAGCTGTAAATTGTAGCAGACAGCTTGCTCCATATAATCAGTTCATTTTAAGGGCTCACCTTACCTTTATCATTATTTATTATTTATATTATAATGTGATGATTTAGCTGTGCAGCAATTGTGGTTAATGGACAGCCTTCATTTAAGTTCAAATAACAACAAAATAAAAGAAAATGATTATTTTTTTAGAGACTTACGTTATGCTCGTTTTTAATACATTTGGGCCCGCTCAAGCAATGTCAATTCTAATTAATGCAAATATTTGACGCATTTGGACCCATTCGAGCTCAAGTGTCTCCCCTTCCCCTGTCGCTCAACAGTCCTGGGGCAAGTTGCACCAGCTATACGTAAGTTAAAACTTAGCCTAGTTGTGGCATAAATGGACACTAAGTCACAATTTACGCACTACTAAATATTTGAGCATTGCACCATTAAACTTAGGTAGAACGTATCCCTAAGTATAAACTAAATATTTACGGAAGCCTCCGACCAGGAGTAACAGATGGAATAAAAAAGCAGACTCATTTAATGACATCAGTGAGCTCATGTTTTGCATGACAGGCTCCAATCCTTTCGACATGCATTATGATGTTGACATTTACACTCGTTTACATTTAGGAGAGAGAAAAGGACAAATTACTTTTAAGCGGCTCTTCAGTATGAAACCGTTCAAACGGTGCAGTTTTCAGGTTGCGCGCCCGGTGTCAAGTTTCAACACATTCAAAATATATATAGGATATTAAAATGAATAAATGTCTATTTTCCAGCCAGTTGTATTAGTATTTATTTATCACCCCTTATTTATTTTAGATACAATTCCTATATATTGTTATTTACACAGGGCAAATACACTTTATCAAATCTATTTTTATTGCGTATTGTATTTGAATGGGGATATCATTTAATACAGCTGACAGTTACGTGAGCAAACAAGGTTTGAACATCAACCGTAACAAGATCAAATCGAAGTTCACAGCTTTATAACACTTCTTTGCACAAATTTGAAGGCTGTTTATTGGATCAATACAGGTAAACGTCATATTATGCGACTACGCATCACTTTACAGAGAGCTTATGACCTACTAGTTAAGTCTTGCCTTAAGAACAGGTGGTGCAACCAAATTAAACACTGACTTAGTTACAAACTAACTAGTAGTTACTAAGCCCATAGTGTGAACTTTATAACCTAACTTACGTGAGAACGCACAGCTGGTGCAGCCCTACCCTGATCCGCTGCACTGCAAAACAGAGATGCGACGCAACAGCCGAAGACGGACGTCTAGCGCATGTTTACACAAACCAACAATATTATATACACTACCGGTCAAAAGTTTTGAAACACTTGACTGAAATGTTTCTTATGATCTTAAAAATATTTTGATCCGAAAGCGTATGCTTAAATGTTTGAAATGAGTTTTGTAGACAAAGATATATTTGTGCCACCATATTAATTTATTTCATTATAAAACTAAAATTAAATAATAATAATATATTTTTTTTTTTTTTTTTTTGAAATTGTTGACTTGGACCAAATAATAAAGAAAAGCAGCCAGTAAGTGCCCAACATAGACGGGAACTCCTTCAATACTGTTTAAAAATCATCCCAGTGTGATAACTCAAGAAGTTGGTTGAGAAAATGTCAAGAGTACATGTCTGCAAATTCTAGGCAAAGGGTGACTACTTTGAAGATGCTAAAATATAACACAGTTTTGATTTATTTTGGATTTTGTTTAGTCACAACATAATTCCCATAGTTCCATTTATGTTATTCCATAGTTTTGATGACTTTACTATTATTCTAAAATGTGAAGAAAAAAATTATAATAAAGAATGAGTGTTTCAAAACTTTTGACCGGTAGTGTGTGTGTATATATATATATATATATATATATATATATATATATATATATATATATATTTAAATCACACAGGCAGTGTTATACTGTTCATAATATATAATTCGCGACACTGTGGATAAAAAGCATCTTCAAAACTAATATATGCGAATGAAATTACTTTCACCAGAGGGGCACCTCAGCACAGCAGGGCAAAGGAGTAGTGGCTTGGGCCATTGTAGCCTCTCCCCTGTGCTCGTCCCTGATTTTGACAGTTCTGGGTTATAAAAATGCTGCGACCGGAAATGCTTCAGGGCAAGACATGCACAGTAGCATTCTAATTCTTTTGTTATTGTTTACATCCTTGAAATGGTCTATATCAATGTAACTTATTTATAATAAATACATTATATATTACATTCTAATTACATAAAACATAATGCCTTCTCAGACATTCGTTAGTCTTTGCCATTTTGGAAATGACATCAAATAGCACCTCACTGAATTCAAGGTTGATCAATCTGCCCTGACTATATAAGCTGGATGTCCAGTTTGGAGTGCCTTTCCAGTAGTTGTTTTGTTTTTAAGTAGGAGGAGAATTCTGAGTTGCGAGTTGTCTGGAATGCACGCTATGACTTCACACTAATCATTTTTAATTTGAAAACGTATTGATTTTGCAACGTTTATGCCTCGCATCCACACTAGAACTTTTGACTTTTGAAGAAGTTCTCTAGAACAGCATACTTTGGAAAATTGGAAAAACTGAAATGGAGTTTTCAAAAGAAAACTGATTAGTGTAGACACGGCTTTTGCTTTGATATGCTCTGACTCAAATGTAGATCTGGTTTCATTCAACAGGTCATAAATTGGATACATATTAAATTATATATATTTTTTTTTAATTTAAACATGCATTAATCTTAAAATTGAACAAATAAGCCTTTTAAATGTATTTCCAGTATCAGTTTTAAATGAATTATCTTTTAAGTATCTGCTCCTTGCCAAAAAAAAAAAAAAACATTGTCCTCCTGAAGCCTGTTTTGGTGTGACAGCCACTGTGGAATGCTACACTCTCACATGCAGGAGGCCAGCGAAAAGTGCAGAAAGTCACACACTCCAGAGGTCCTTCCATGAATAATTTGGGAAGAAGTTTGGGTTTCACTACAGTTGATTCAAGGGTGGTTCAGGTCAAAGGTCTTTTTCAGGGGTAATAATCCATTAGACCCCACATCACTCATATCTCATAATATTTACAAACAGCAAGGGTATCTAAAGTGAAGGTGGCAACTGCAGGTATACCTGAGCACTGATATGAAACAGCACACCATGAGCGCTATTCTTCTGAGGAATGAATATGAGCAGGCAGAGTTCACAAAAGACAACAAACAGTAGGCTGCAAAAAGAGGTGCTTTTCTTATAATTGAGAAATGACCTGAGGTGACTTACAGTACACTTGGGCTGAGGTAAAACAGTTTCATTTTGCATGTTTTATTTGCCTCCATTCTAATCAGTTTTCAAAGCCTGTCCCTTAGTCTATCAGGTGAAATATTAATTGTTTGAGGGGGGAAGTGCGTGCCTATCAGACTGAAATCAGAGCCTGTAGTTACTACCTTCTGAAACAACAAAGGGTATGGACTTTTTTTGCAGATGCGATTGTTTAGGCAGTGTGACTGTAGGATGACAGAGGAAGTGAGGGAGGGAGGGATTTATGTGTTTGCATACGTGTTGTCAGTGAAAAATTATAATAAAGACATTTCCGCAAAGATTATACGTATGTTGCTATTAATTTGATATATCATTTGCAGGGGGTCAGAAACTGGATATCGGAAGATATATTAACAGAACTAAAACAAACACCAATGATTTAAAAGGTACAGCTCACTGAGCTGTAAGCATTAAACCATAAATATATGGACAGTAATAAACACCTCATTAAAGAAACATAGCAACAACATCCGACTATGGTATATTTTAAGATAAAAATGACACTACAAAAGCATAAAATTGTGATTTATATGGTAACATTGAAATTAACTGGTCTAAATCAAGTCAAAAATATTATTTAACATGTCTGAATCAACCTGAATACATTAGGTTACCCCAGCAAAAATGTTTTAAGGGTTTGATCTATGTGATGCCACTTGTAAAATAAAACGTTACAAAAACTGGTTACATTTTGTCAGATTTAACAAAATCTGCTCAATATGGCAAGATTTCTGTAAATAAGCATTTTATGTTTATTTCTCTCTCTCTCTTTTTTTAATCCATTTATTGTGCAACAAATAATAAAAAATAAATATCAAATCTAAATGTTAAATCTTAATCTTCAATTTAAATCTAAATGTTAAATGTACATGTTAAAACTAAATGTACACTACCAGGCAAAAGTTTTGAAACACTTACACATTCTTTATTAGATTTTTTTGTTTTGTTTTGTTTTTGTTTTTGTTTTTTCACATTTTAGAATAATAGTAAAGTCATCAAAACTATGGAATAACATAAATGGAACTATGGAAATTATGTTGTGACTAAACAAAATCCAAAATAAATAAAAACTGTGTTATATTTTAGCATCTTCAAAGCAGTCACCCTTTGCCTAGAATTGTACTCTTGACATTTTCTCAACCAACTTCTTGAGGTATCACCCTGGGATGCTTTTTAAACAGTATTGAAGGAGTTCCCATCTATGTTGGGCACTTATTGGCTGCTTTTCTTTATTATTTGGTCCAAGTCATCAATTTCAAAAACTTTTTAGTTTTATAATGAAACAAATTAATATGGTGGCACAATTATATTTTTGTCTAAAAAACTAATTTCAAACATTTAAGCATACACCTTCAGATCGTCATGGTTACTGGTGTAACCTCCGTTCCCTGATGGAGGGAACGAGACGTTGGTGTCGATGTAGTGACACTAGGGGTCACTCTTGGGAGCCCGAGACACCTCTGGTCTTTGATAAAAGGCCAATGAAAATTGGTGAGTGGTATTTGCATGCCACTCCCCTGAACATACGGGTATAAAAGGAGCTGGTATGCAACCACTCATTCAGGTTTTACGCTGAGGAGCCGATATAAGGTCCGGCCATTTCAGCGGGTAGTTCAGCGTTGTGGCAGGAGGGACCAACGTCTCGTTCCCTCCATCAGGGAATGGAGGTTACACCAGTAACCATGACGTTCCCTATCTGTCACTCACTAGACGTTGGTGTCGATGTAGTGACACTAGGGGTCCCTATACAAAACGCCACAAGGCTGAACTGTGTTACGTGAACTGGCGGTGTGTGGTGGGCAGACTTGCTGTGTGCCTCATAGCCAGCGCACCAGGTCGACACGTAACCTCCCCCAACACAGTTATGAGTGTCGAATGGCCCTTTTTGGGGACAAGTCGACTACCCAAAGATAGAGACGGGCTTAACCTAGTTGTGGCCTCTTTTCCCCTTCTCTTTTTCCACTCCCTAAAAAAAGAAGGGGGATTATCCGACTGGGCCACCAGGTCTAGTCGGGGAGTGTCCCTCCCAAGGGGAGGACACCGCGGAGACCACACCTCACCCCAGAGGGGGGGGGATATTTAAGTGGAAAAATACGTCATATGGTCTTTCCAACCATGTGGAGAGCCTTCAAGGTAGATTCTGCCCAATGGGGGAGGAGTAACTACAACATGGAGACTGGGGCAGAGGGGCTCTGCCCAAGGAAGACGCAGTTTGCCAGCAGGAAAATGAATTAGCGGAAGATATAGATCGCGTGGGGTTAGCCTTACAGGGAACCACCACATGCGGGGCACCTACCCCAGAACCGGGCTTTTAGTTAGCGCGTGTCCTGGGCCGGCAGTGAGTCTCTCCGAAAACTCGACTGCCACAGGGCTCGGAGGAAGTCAACCAGGGAACAACTTTTGTGAACACTACTGGGAATTAACAGCGCACATCTTCAGCTCAAAAGGAGGTGGAAGGCGCTATGTGCAAGCGATACACCCGGCCAGCTATCCCAGGCTTATCCGCTTAGGTTGTGTGCCACTACCTGGGACGAAACCGGTTCCACCTGGAGGTTGTAGAACCTTGCAAAGGTGTTGGGTGTTGCCCAGCCCGCTGCTCTACAAATGTCTGTTAGAGAGGCACCTCTGGCCAGGGCCCAAGAAGCCGCTACACCACGGGTAGAATGGGCTCGTAGCCCTACCGGGGGCGGCATGTCTTGGGCGAGATATGCCATAGATATGGCATCAACAAGCCAGTGGGCGATCCTCTGCTTGGTGACAGCGCTTCCTTTCCGCTGTGCACCAAAGCAGACAAAGAGCTGCTCAGAGAGTCTAAAGCTCTGCGTGCGATCCAAATAGATGCGCAAAGTGCGCACCGGACACAGCAACGCCAGGGCTGGGTCTGCCTCCTCCTGGGGCAGCGCTTGCAGGTTCACCACCTGGTCCCTAAAAGGAGTGGTGGGAACCTTGGGCACATAGCCCGGTCGGGGTCTCAGGATCACGTGAGAATAGCCCGGACCGAACTCCAGGCACGTTTCGCTGACAGAGAACGCTTGCAGGTCACCTACCCTCTTGATGGAAGTGAGCGCAGTCAGGAGGGCAGTCTTCAGGGAGAGTGCCTTAAGCTCGACTGACTGCAAAGGCTCAAAGGGGGCTCTCTGTAGGCCCTGAAGAACTACGGAGAGATCTCATGAGGGAATGAGGGGCGGTCTGGAGGGATTCAGCCTCCTAGCGCCTCTTAGGAACCTGATGATCAGGTCGTGCTTCCCTAAGGACTTACCGTCAACTGCGTTGTGGTGTGCTGCTATGGCGGCAACATACACCTTCAAGGTGGAAGGGGACAGCCTCCCTTCCAACCTCTCCTGCAGGAAGGAAAGCACTGATCCGACTGCGCATCTCTGGGGGTCTTCGTGTCGAGAAGAACACCACTTAGCGAACAGATGCCACTTCAAGGCGTACAGGCGCCTCGTAGAGGGGGCCCTAGCCTGAGTGATCGTCTCTACCACCGCGGGTGGTAGGCCACCTAGGTCTTCCGCGTCCCATCCAGGGACCAGACATGGAGATTCCAGAGGTCTGGACGCGGGTGCCAGAGGGTGCCCCGTCCCTGAGAAAGAAGGTCCTTCCTCAGGGGAATTTGCCAGGGGGAAGCTATCGCGAGGAGCGTGAGGTCCGAGAACCATGTCTGGGTGGGCCAGTAGGGTGCTACCAGGATGACCTACTCCTCGTCCTCCCTGACCTTGCACAGAGTCTGTGCAAGTAGGCTCACTGGGGGAAACGTGTATTTGCGAATGCTGTGTGCCAGCGCGTCTATGCCGAGGGGAGCCTCGGTGAGGGCATACCAGAGCGGGCAGTGGGAGGATTCTTGGGAGGCGAACAGGTCTACCTGTGCCTGACCGAATCGACTCCAAATCAGCTGGACCACCTGGGGATGGAGTCTCCACTCTCCCCTGCGGGAAACCTGCCATGACAGTGCATCCGCTGTAGCGTTGAGGTTGCCCGGGATATGAGTGGCTCGCAGCGACATGAGATGCTGCTGACTCCGGAGAAGGAGACGGCGGGCGAGTTGTGACATACAGCGGGAGCGCAGACCGCCTTGGCGGTTGACATATGCTACCGCTGCTGTGCTGTCTGTCCGAACTAGCACATGCTTGCCCTGGATCAACGGCCGGAACCTCAGCAGGGCGAGCAGAATTGCCAGTAACTCGAGGCAGTTGATGTGCCAATGCAGCCGCGGACCCGTCCGGAGGCCGGTGGCTGCGTGCCCATTGCAAACAGCTCCCCAGCCCATTTTGGAGGCGTCTGTCATGACCACGACATGCCTGGAGACCAGTTCTAGGGGAATACCTGCTCGTAGAAACGAGAGGTCGGTCCAAGGGCTGAAAAGACGGTGACAGACCGATGTAATGGCCACGCTGTGTGTCCCGTGGCACCATGCCCGTCTCGGGACTCGAGTCTGGAGCCAGTGCTGAAGCGGCCTCATATGCATCAACCCGAGCGGGGTGGCCACCGCCGAGGATGCCATATGCCCCAGGAGCCTCTGAAAAAGTTTCAGTGGAACCGCTGTTTTCTGTTTGAACGCCTTCAATCAGGTCAGCAGTGACTGGGCGCGCTTGTTCGTAAGGCGCACCGTCAGGGAGACTGAGTCCAACTCCAAACCGAGAAAAGAGATGCTCTGAACCGGGAGGAGCTTGCTCTTTTCGTAGTTGACCCCAAGCCCTAGTCGGCTGAGGTGCGAGAGCACCAGGTCCCTGTGTGCGCATAACGCGTCTCGAGAGTGAGCTAAGATTAGCCAGTCATCGAGTTGAGAATGCGAATGCCCACCTCCCTTAACGGGGCAAGGGCAGCCTCTGCGATCTTCGTAAAGACGCGAGGAGACAGGGACAGGCCGAAAGGGAGGACTTTGTACTGATACGCCTGACCCTCGAACGCGAACTGCAGGAAGGGTCTGTGTCGAGGAAGGATCGAGACGTGAAAGTACGCATCCTTCAGGTCTACCGCCGTGAACCAATCTCTATGCCGGACGCTCGCTAAAATGCGTCTTTGCGTCAGCATCTTGAACAGGAGTCTGTGTAAAGCCCGGTTCAGTACTCGCAGGTCCAAGATTGGCCGCAACCCACCGCCTTTCTTTGGTACGATGAAGTAGGGGCTGTAAAACCCTTTCTTCATCTTGGCTGGATGGACAGGTTCTATCGCGCCCTTCCGTAGGAAGGTAGCGATTTCCGCGCGCAGGGTAACAGCGTTTTCACCCTTGACGAAGGTGAAGTGAATACTGCTGAACCTGGGCGGGTGCCTGGCGAACTGAATCGCGTAGCTGAGTCGGACGGTCCGGATCAACCACCGCGATGGATTGGGAAGCGCAAGCCATGCGTCCAAATTCCGTGCAAGGGGGACCAAGGGGACAACGTCGTCGGACGTACCGGCAGGTGGGGCCTCGCGGCGGGGTGGAACGCGAGGTGCCACAGCACGTCATGGCTGTGCTGAGTCTAGGGACATCGAAGCACTTACCTGGCTCCTTGTGACCACCCCCGGAACAGCCTGGGACGGGGGAGGAAGAGGCCTGTCCTCGCGACCCGTGGAGGCTGTCACATCGGGGGTGGATTTGTGCCACAGCTGGAAAGGGCACCGCTGGAGCGCCAATCCTGCAAGATAAAGCCCGTGGACGGTAGTCGTGGTGATGACCGTACACACCGGGTATGTGTCCCAGGGAGGAAGGAAGCCGCTCTTTTGTTGAACTGTTGGGTACCGCAGACACTTGGGCGTGCGGCGAAATCAAACAAAAAGGATTTTCCACCCGGCCCTCCACCGGGGGATGGAGTGGTCTTTCTACCAGCTCCAGGTGAGTGGGTTCCCTTGTCCCTGGTTTGCCCATCTCAGGGGCGCTTCGAAGACCTCCGTGGGTTCTTCGGTGCCTGCTGTGAGACGGGTGGCATCGGCTTCCTGCGGTGGGCTCCATGCCGGGGCCGGGCCGGAGGGGCGGGCTGTGGCGGAGCCAGTGCAGTCACCGCAGGGGGACGCCCTTGGCAACGAGCAGACGGGGTGCGGGGTCTTAAGCCGCGCCGGGGCAGGATGTGCCGGATTGCCTCCGTCTGCTGCTTTACCATCGAGAACTGCTGGGCAAAGTCCTCAACGGTGTCGCCGAATAGGCCCGCCTGGGAAATGGGGGCAGCATCTCGACCAGGTTGAGCCACAGGTGGATCTCCTGGACCACTAGTGTGGCCATCGTCCGTCCGAGAGACCGCGCTGTGACCTCCGTCACCCAGAGGGCGAGGTCGGTCGCCGAGCGCAGTTCCTGCATCAAATCTGGGGCGGAACTACCCTCGTGCAGTTCTTTCAGTGCCTTGGCTTGGTGGACCTGCAGGAGAGCCATGGCGTGCAGGGCAGAGGTGGCTTGTCCAGCAGCACTGTAGGCCGTGGCCATCAGGGATGACGTGAGCCTACAGGGCTTGGAGGGGAGCTTAGGGCATCCACGCCAGGTGGCGGCGCTCTGCGGGCATAAGTGCACCGCGAGCGCCTTATCCACCGGGGGAATCACCGTATAGCCCCTGGCCGCCCCGCCATCGAGGGTAGTGAGAGCGGGGGAACTGCAGAGTCGGGGTTGGGCAGTAAAAGGTGCCTCCCACAACTTCGTCAGCTCCTCATGCACCTCTGGGAAGAATGGCACTGGAGCGGGGCGCGGCTGGTCTGAGCGGCGCCGCGAGCCCAGAAACCAATCATCAAGCCGCGAGGGTTCAGGGGAGAGCGGAGGGTTCCACTCTAGCCCGACGCTCGCGGCCACCAGGGAAAGCATGTCCATCATTTCGGCATCGGCCTGTAACTGGGCGACCGTCCCCGAAGGGGGAAGCCCAGCTGAGGCTTCTGCGTCCAACTGGACAAGCCCGCTCTCCGATGCTGCGCTCGAGAGCTTATCATCTTCGCGGGCCTCGAACAAGAAGCCAGACTCGCCATGCGACGAGCCGGCGAACTCATCCGGAAGCCCGATTGGGGCGGACGAGCGTGCTGGGGAATGGGAGGTCCGCGGGGGGATACCCGGCGGAGGCGATCCCATTGAGGTTCCCAAATCGCCCCCAGCGCCACCCGCGCTGACCTCAAACCCATAGGTAGGAGGACCAAGGCGGGGAGCTGCTGGGGTGGTTTGCTTCCTTACGAAAGTAAGCCGCGACCGCAACGTTGCCATGGTCATGTTCTCGCAGTGAGAACATGAACCATTCATAAAGGCTGCCTCCGTGTGTGTCGCGCCCAGACACGAAAGACAGCGATCATGACCATCCGAAGTTGAGAGAAAACGACCACAACCAGGAATAACACACGAACGGAAAGGCATCTTTAGAAAGACGCGTCTTTAAAAAGACGTTCCGTGTGTGCGCTCTTTTAGAGAAATATACTCTTTTAGAGGGGAAAAACACTCTTTTAGAAAATATACTCTCTAGTTTTTCTGCCGAAGCGCCCAGGGGCGTTCTCTGCAGTGCACCAGTGCAGAGGAGGGAGAAGCCGCTGAAATGCGCCGTCAGATCCAGCAGAGGTGAATGAACAGTGCTATTCAGCTCAATGAGCATGACCGTTCGGCTCCGAAGAGAAAATCTGAATGAGTGGTTGCATACCAGCTCCTTTTATACCCGTATGTTCGGGGGAGTGGCATGCAAATACCACTCGCCAATTTTCATTGGCCTTTTATCAAAGACCAGAGGTGTCTCGGGCTCCCAAGAGTGACCCCTAGTTTCACTACATCGACACCAACGTTGAGTGAGTGACAGATAGGGAACAAAAGATTTTTAAGATCATGAGAAACATTTCAGTCAAGTGTTTCAAAACTTTTGACCGGTAGTGTAAATCTAAATGTAAATGTTAAAACTCAAATATAATTCTTAAATATAAATATAAATGTTACATCTAAATCTAAATCTAAATCTAAATGTTAAATATAAACCCAACATGTTAATCTAAATATAAATCTTAAATGTAAATAATTATAAATCCTAAATATAAATTCCAAATGTAAATCTTAAATCTAAATCCAAATGTTAAATCTAAATGTAAATGTTAAATATAAAAATGTAATATAAATGTTAAATCTAAATAATAATCTTGAGCTAAACGTTTAGAGGACATGCAAATTAATAATGTCTTAATTCATAATTAAGACATGCTGTCTTGACTGATGATGTTAAAGCAGTGCGACATGACCCTGTGTTCCAAACGGGAGAAATCCGCCTCCAAAAGGAATGCTGCGTTCCATTCAAATCGCATTTGGGATATTCCTACTTGATATCTCCAATCTCCAACCATAAATGCATTCCACTGCCAGATGCTCAGAAGATGACATTTAAGGAAACAAAACTGCAATGCTCCCGTTAGTGTTCTGCCCTCTGCCTCAAACACCTTGCTTGAGTTGACAGTCGGTTAACGCCTCCAAAAGACAACAGACAAAGGAAGTAGTTTCGTCACCTCTTTACTGGTGTCAGAAAATACAATGATGACATAGTAAATAAATAAAGTTAACAAATATATCCATTTATAGCTAACAAATGCTCTTAGATGATTACACAACATGTAGCTTAGTCCACATTAAGAAATGCAGCAATGAGCAGAGCCCATTAACAAATTGTAGAAAATAGCATGTAAATAATAATAAACAACTTTACATGAATCAATCATCATTACTTAATTATACTTAATTGATTGAAATATAATGACAATGCCTTCAAAACCAACTGTATTCAAGGATTAACAGCAGCCATGACCTCTGTGCTCTTTCCCTGCCATGCTGGAACTAGGTGCACATTTATGACATCTTCAATAAAGGACTAAATCAGTCAGACCATGTAATACATCTTTCGCCAGTAGGAGTCATAATTGCACCACATAACATAACTACTTAGAATAACTAAACTGAAAATGTCCATGGGGACAGAACACTCCCAGTCTGGTATCCGAGGGATACCAAATTTTCTTTTACTTTAAATTTAGATCTGAATTGTGTTTGGCTTTGTTTCCTCAGGAAGGAGAAGGACTAACTCATTAATTGGTATCTGAAACAACTTGGGCCCTTCTTTCGCAATGACTTTTACCTTTCAAACTCGCCCATCCCGGCTGGGGTATGCTTCTGTGACAATTCCCAAAGGCCTCTGATTTCTCTTAGATTGAGAATCCTTCAACAGAACCACACTGCCAGGTGTAATGTTGGGCTGGTGAAAATGCCATTTTCTTCAAGATTGCAGAGTTGATAAGTATTGTTTGCGCCACTTGTCCCAAAAGGTGTTCACAAGGCTTTGCAGTCTGCACCATTGTCACTTATACAAGTTGGACTGTCCAAAGTCACCATCTGGGACTGGACAGGGGTCAATCTTTTGGGTAAGTAATGTGGCAGGAGTGAGGATAAAAGGATCTGCAGGGTCGGTTGACACAGGTATCAGTGGTCTTCTGTTTTCAATAGTGGTGTCCTCGGCCATAAGAGTGGCGAATACTTCATGTGTAAGTTTAGAAGGCCCCATTTGGAGGAGCATGGAGTCCAAAATCCTGTGTACAACACCAATCATCCTCTCCCAGACACCTCCCATATGCGATGAATGATGTGCATTAAAAGTTCAGGAGCAGTCATGATTCTTCCATCAATGTTGGAGGGATCTGTAAGTCCTTACAAGCCCCAATGAAATTGGTTCCTCTGTCAGAGCAAATGTGTTTGACTGGACCTCGAATTGCCAGGAACCTCCTCAAGGCATTTATAAAGCCGGAGGAATCTAAGGACTCAAGGACTTCTATGTGAATGGCTCTGATGCCCAAGCATGTGAAGAGCACTGCCCTCCACTTGCTTTCAGCATGGCCACCTGTTGTCTTGCATGTGGACACTGTCCAGGGGCCGAACACATCTAGCCCCACATGTGTGAAAGGGGGATCCAGACTGAGCCTATTGATAGGCAGGTCTGCCATCTTCTGAGTCTCACAGACTCTCCTAAGTCTGCGGCACACGACACATGCATGATTAAGATTGGCCACACACCTCTTGAGGCCTACTATCCAGTGGCTAGCAGATTGGATAGCCCTCTGTAAAGTGACGTACTTGATGTTGCATTTGTTCATGAAAGTGGTGTGCTAGAATCAGTGCTACAAGGTACCGTCCAGGCAAAATAAGAGGTCGCTTTTCTTCAGGTCCCAGATTCGCATCTGCAAGACGACCTCCAACCCTCAATAAGCCTTTATGATCAAGGAAGGGATCTAAGGTCTGAAGTGGGCCATTTTTGGGAAGTTGTTCATTGTATCTGAGGTACTGCAACTCATCAGCATATGCCTCTTGCTGCACTGCACGTATGACAGCTTCTTCACCCTGAAGGAGTATGTCAACAACTCAGAGGAAATCTGCAACTGTGCCATCCTTTGCATGCCTCAGCTGTGTTATCCTGGCCTCTTTTGTAGCAACAAGCTATATGGATCAGTCTTACAAGCGCTTTAGTAAGACCTCTCGAGTCAGAAAAGCATTCAAAGCGCTTGGAGACAGTGGTGTGCTGCACTGTTACTTGTGGACATATTTCTGAGTCTCGATTGGGATTCACAAGTTCAAATGGCTCTTTGGGAAAGGTCTCATTTTTGGCATGGTGCAGGAATGCTGGCCCAGTGAACCCGATGCTATTCCGCAGTTGGGCTGTAGGTACTGGTCGCGTTGCAATGTCAGCTGGATTATGTTCTGTGCTCACATAATGCCACTGTTCTAGGATGGTGCTTCTACAGATTCTCTGGGCACGGTTGCTTACATAGACATGAAATCTACGTTTCTCATTGTAGATGTATCCAAGGACTACATGACTATCAGTATAGAAGGTAATTGCATCAAATTTAACATCAATCTCTGCAGTAAAGGTTTCCACCATGTTTACAGCCAAAACAGCTGCACAGAGCTCTAGTCTGGGTATTGTGTGTTCTAGTTGTGGAGCTAATCTTACTTTGCCAGTGATGAACCCTGTGTGACAGTTCCCATCTGTGTCTATTGTTTTGAGGTAAGCAACTGCTGCAATTGCTCTTTCTGAAGCATCTGAGAAGACACAAATCTCTTTAAACTTTATAGCTGCCAGTGAAATAGGCCTATAGCTTCTTGGGATTTGCAGATACTGAAATTCCTGTAAGGAATCTCTCCATGCCTCCCACAATTTCTGCTCATCTGCAGGTAAGAGAGTATCCCATTCAGAAGAGTCTTGAGTAAACTCTCTGAGCTTTTGCCTGGACTGTCACAGGAGCCACAAACCTGAGTGGATCGTACAGACTGTTTACTACTGATAGTAATCCACGTCTAGTGAAGGGATTTTTGTCACTCTGGACTTGAAATGTAAAGCAATCTGAATCCAAATTCCAAAGCAAGCCAAGGCTTTGCTGCACTGGAAGTGGGTTGGCACCTAGATCCAGATCCTTCAGTGAGCTGGCGTGATCCTCTGATGGAAAGGCAGCCATAACATTTTCAATGTTTGAAGCCAGTTTGTGCAGCCTCAGATTAGAGCAAGCCAGCATGTTCTGTGTCTTCTTTAGTAAATCGACTGCTGCTTCTGGGGAAGGTAAGGATTTTAGTCCATCATTCATGTAAAAATCTCGTTCAATGAACTGCCGTGCATCTTGACCAAACTCCTCTTCACCCTCTTGAGCTATACGCTGAAGGCAGTAAATTGCTACTGCAGGAGAGGGACTATTCCTGAAAACATGTACCTTCATGCGGTATTCCATCACTTCATTGTCTGGGTTGTTGTCACGGAACTAGAGAAACCTCATAAAGTTCCTGTCTGCTGGTCGGACTTTGAAGCAGTGGAACATTTGTTCTATGTCCACAGTGAAAGCGATTGGCTCTTTCCTGAAGTGCATGAGAACCCCAAGGAGACTGTTATTGAGGTCAGGTCCATTTAAGAGAATTTTATTTAGTGAGAAGCCTTTGTATTGAGCACTTGAGTTGAAGACTACTCTGATTTGTGAAGGCTTCTTAGGGAGGTACACTCCAAAGCAAGGTAGGTACCAGGCTTGTTCATTCAGATCTATTGGAGGACCTAATTCTGCATGGTGACTTTGAAAAAGTTTCTCCATAAAGGCTATGAAATCATCTCTCATTTCAGGCTTTCTCCTGAAGGACTGCTGTAGCAAAATAAGGTATTCCAATGCCTGAGAACGATTGACTGGAAGATATGGCCTTGGCTGTCTGAATGGGAGTGGAGCAACCCAGGAATTTCCCTCATCTTGGTAGAGCTCTCTCTCCATGATCTGTAAGAAAAGTGCATCCTCAATGGACAGAGATAACTTCTCATCATCTTTTGTTCTCTGAAACACATCCCACTCTGATGTCTTTTGAATCTCTTTGTACGATCATTTGTGTCCTCTACTGGCAGCTCTATTTTGCTTATATTCTCCCCACTTTCTTGCTCTACAGCCATTTCTAAGGTCTCTCTCCTTGCTTGTTTGGCCGCAGCTCTTTTTTCAAGCCATAGTGTTTCTAATGAAGCCTCCAGTTGTGCTTGCTGCACTTTAAGTTCACTTTCTCTTTTGGCAAATGCAACTTCAACTTTGGCTGCTTGAGCCTCTGCTCAAGCCATTGCAGCAGCAGCTACAACAATTGATGAGCTGTGAGAGCACCAGGATTAGCATGATGCATAGAATCTGTGTCTCTGCGATCCTGACCTAGAACTCGACTTGGACATTGCAAATAGGAAGATGACTGTGATGACTAGCTCCCAGCTGTGAGGTTGTAACTTTCTGAACAACTGAGAATTGGCCGCTGAAAGGTGTCCTTGTACTGTTCTGCCCTTTGCCTCAAACGCCTTGCTTGAGTTGACAGTCAGTTAACGCCTCCAAAAGACAACAGACAAAGGAAGTCATTTTGTCACCTCTTTACTGGTGTCAATTGAATGGGTAAAACTGCAGAAAATACAATAATGACATAGTAAATACATAAAGTTAACAAATATATCCATTTATAGCTAACATGCTCTTAGATGATTACACAACATGTAGCTTAGCCCACGTTAAGAAATGCAGCAATGAGCAGAGGCCATTAACAAATTGTAGAAAATAGTATGTAAATAATAATAAACAACTTTACATGAATCAATCCTCATTACTTAATTATACTTAATTGATGGCAACATACTGACAATGCCTTCAAAACCAGCTGTATTCAAGGATTAACAGCAGCCATGACCACTATGCTCTATTCCTGCCATGTTGGAACTAGGAGCGCATTTATGACATCATCAATAAAGGACTAAATCAGTCAGAGCATGTAATACCATTGTGACGAGGAGGAGGGCAAGGCCACACGTGTGCGTAGTCACAGCACGGCTCTGCCCTCCTCCTCGTCAAAACCATCTTTCGCCAGTAGGAGTCATAATTGCACCACATAACATAACTACTTAGACTAACTAAACTGAAAATGTCCATGGGGACAGAACAGTTAGCTTAGCAGGTGTTTAACTGTAACCAGAGATGTCGCTTAGCTACCCAACTGATAAACAATGGTGCAATGCTAGCATTTGTGCTACAGGTGTACGATTATCAAAAGAGAGTATAATATACCATGTTTTATACACCTGTTTCTGCAGGCGTTTGTTAAACAAGCTTTAATATCATGTAATGTATGAACTCTGTTATTTAAAAAATAATAATAATAATTATACACTGTGGAATTTTATTTATTTAATAATTGAATATGCACTGAACATTTGTTTACAGGTTAATTTTTTTATTAAAATAAAACTTTTTACACGCAAAGCTTCAATTTCTTCATGAAGTTTTAAACCATTTTTTTTTCGGTTTGCATTCTGAAAGTTAGTGAGGCAAAATCATGTATAAAGATTTCTGATTAGGTGAAGGTGATGTTCATTAGTGTCAGCCAGTGTGCAATTAGTGTCAACGGCTCCTTTGGCTTGGATAGATGATGCTGAAGTGCATTCCGAATGACTGATATCTTCAACCCTCTGAAGCTCGCACTCTGGAGGGTAAACCCTTTGAAAGGATTAAGGCATAGGGATGAGCCCATGGGACGTTTCCAGGTGGGCCGCGATAAGCTGAAACGGGTCGCCGCGTAATGCTGAACCGGCCGCGACAGGCTGAAGAGCCGCAAAACGGCTCTGCAATATGCCGAAGGGGGCCAAAAATATGCAGAAAAGGACAGCGATTCTTCCATCGAAAAGCCCTGCTAAGGCATCATTTAATCTTTTTAAGATACTTGTCTACCTGTTTCCTCCAGCATCTTCACAAGGTCCTTTGCTGCTGTTCTGGGACTGATTTTCACTTTTCGCACCAAACTACGTTCATCTCTTGGAGACAGAATGCGTCTCCTTCCTGAGAGGTATGATGGCCACGCGGTCCCATGGTGTTTATACTTGCATACTATTGTTTGTACAGATGAACGTGGTACCTTCAGGTGTTTGGAAATTGCTCCCAAGGATGAGCCAGACTTGTGGAGTTCCACCTTTTTATTTATTTATTTATTTAGGTTTTGGCTTATTTCTTTTGATTTCACCATGATGTCAAGCAAAGAGGCATTGAGTTTGAAGGTAGGACTTAAAATATATCCACAGGTATACCTCCAATTCAGTACATCTCCTATAGTGATGGGTCATTCATGAACAATTCATTCATTTTGAACGAATCTTTTATGTGACTCAGAAGAACAAGTAGTCTCAGAGAGTGATTCGTGAAAACCACATAGGTGCTGTACAGGAAACAGAAATGATTAGTTCACCTTTCAACTCTTTTGGTCCAAGTCATCTGTTCTTTTGTCACATGACAGCTGTATACACTATGCATTGCACACACAGGAAACAGAAATGATTAGTTCACCTCTCAAGTCTTCTGGTCCAAGTCATTCGTTCATTTACATTTATGCATTTGGCAGATGCTGTTATCCAAAGCGACTTACAGTGCCCTTATCACAGGGACAATCCCCCTGGAGCAGCCTGGAGTTAAGTGCCTTGCTCAAGGACACAATGGTGGTGACTGTGGGAATTGAACCAACAACCTTTTTGCTTACCAGTTCAGTGCTTTAGTCCATTATGCCACAGAGTGTTATATATATATATATATATATATATATAGCAAACATGCAGTTATTGCAATGAATAGTGTCATATTTTTTTTTTGTTCAACAGCCCTTTTACACAAAGAATAAACCTTAAACATATAAAGTCTAACATATGAAATAATAGTCAGAAAATTATATTTTTAAATCTTTTTAAACCTATTTTACTGCAAAATAATTACATTTGAAGCACATTGCTTTAAATCAATACATACTAATTTTGAAATACCAGAAAGGAAATAAACGTTATTTTTAATTTTACTTGATCAAAATCAGCAAAGATTTCACGTAAAAAAATTAGTGCATCAAAACATGATGGTTGCTATTTTGGAAAATTATATAACAAGGTTTTCTACTTCCAGTACAGCATGAAAACATTTACCAGGAGACAGTATACATCTCATACACGGTGTGATGATGATGTAGAGGCTTTAGAAAGTCATGTATCAAATATGATTAAGAAGAGTTGCTCAAAAAATGTCATTAGGAACAGAAAGGCAAAAGGGTCCTATAAGTGGGCTGGGGGCCCTCATAGTCACAGGGACCTGTTCAGGGGGCCTTGTATAAGCTGTGGGGCCCACATATTTACAACCTGGTTTCATAGTGAAAACTTGACTCTATGTAATTTTTTGCAAACTTGTAATTCTTGTCTTCAGGTATAATTCCCTGCAATTTCCAGGTGAAATGAACACTAGAGGCGATAAAACAACTGTGTGTTTTATTCAGTTTCACTCAAATCATGAATTTAATGGCTGATTATAACTTCATTAATACTTATTTTTCTCTCTATTACTCAGAACCTGCTATTTTATGATATCGACACACTTTTACTCAAACACATCTTTTGAAAAACAACACATTTTAATGCTTTTATTGCAGACTCACCTACATATATACACTTATTCCAACACGGATAGCTTGCGTGGAAGCTCAACTGATTGGGCATTGGACTTAGAGTCGGAGGACCGTGGATCAAGTCCAGCCATGAACTCAAGCTGACATGTGCCATTACAGAGTCATAGAAGCGGCTCGAAATGAGGTGGTTGCTTCAGAAAATTTGCTTTTTAATTTCGCTTCTGCATTTTAAAACACTAATGGTTAAGTTTAGGCATTGATTTGGTAAGGATGTCTTTTTTAAACATCTCATTTATATTTAAAAATACTATTGGTTAGGTTCAGACAAAAGTGTTAGGGAGTTATGTTTAAAAAAATATTTGATCTAAAATTAACATTTAAACCGCATCTGAATACGACACCATTTTACTTGCTTTTGGTGCCCCCAGCTGGACATTTCACTAGAAACCTGCAGCCAAACGTCTAATACAGCATGTAAATTTTGAATTGCAAAAGTTTGTCATGTTCACCTACATTTCATGAGACCAGGCTGCGTATTTAAGCATATAAACATTTCCTTTCAAAGTTGATGGGCCATTCCCTTCTGCTGTGAAGTCTTTTACACTGATATCACACAATGTATTTAAAAGACAGTAAATAACACGTGCACAACATTGCTGCACTGAAATTTATATTTATTTTACATAAAATGTACTAAAATAGCTTTAAATAAATTATTTGAAAATTAATAAACTTGAAAACTTTTAACTTGATAAAAAACAAATCTGTAAAAAAACAAATTTATACTTTAAATAGCAACTTCTTGATTCTGTAATCCTATTATAGTATTTTTTTTTTCACAAATAAAGAAATTGTTAAAACAAATTAATAAAAGTAAACACTAATTAACAGTGCACTCAGTAATCTTTTAAGACCTTGCACACTGAGAATCACATTTTCTCAAAGACCAGGTAACGCTAATTTTACATACAGTACACATTGAATATGACATAATGCTGCATGGTTAGAAATCAAATCAAGGATTTAAAGTTGCTTGCTCGTGCGCGTCCAGTGATCGTAGAAATCTCCTGACCGCATCTAATTCACACGGCTTGGATCCTTCACACGGATTGACAGTCACATAACATTCATAAGTCAAAGACACGCAGAGTAGCCTACATACGTTTCATGCAGGCTGATACAAAGCACAATTCATCAGATCTAATAGCTGGATTCGCCAAGTTTGCAAGATTTGTGGAATTAAATGTTTTTAGATACAAAGACTTGTTTAAATGGTATAACTGTGTATTTGCTGAATGTCGACGAAATGCCGTTATTTGTATTTGCATGGATACAAATGTGCAGTAGCATGACAGAACAACCACATAAATCAGTGATGCAAAGAACAATATAAAATTTTTTGCACATGTTCCGCAAATTGTGAATCCTCGCTAAGAATCTCTTCACCCTTTAAAGAATGAGTGCTAGATTGCTGATTGAAGACACTTCGAGTGAATCTGCAGCTGTTCTCTGCTGCCCTGTCGCACTGCTGACATCATCAGTCAAGACAGCCCAGGGGTGTTATTAATTTGCATGTCCTCTAAATGTTTAACTCAAGATTTAGATTTAGATTTAACATTTGGGCCCCGCCCATTGCCCACGAATAGACTCAGGCAGTGACTCTTTGCTGCAAAGCATTTGCCTTCATCAGAACAGCTCTTCCATCCAAACAATCTCGTTATTCAACAGAAGCTGCCAGAGCAGCTCATTTGTTTTTGCAGTATTGACCGCTATCACATTAAGTGTTGTATTTGTACTCTCTCTTTCTTTCTATGCTCCATTCACCGAAGCAGTTTATAGCATGAATTTGCTTCTGCAAACTGTCTGCTTCAGGCTGTATACATGTGAAACAGCTCCCTACGACTGCTCATATGTTCTCCTATCTAAATTTCCCAATCGGAGCGGCCGACTGCGTGAAGCTGCTTCCGCAAACTGGCTGCTTCGGCTCTCTATACATGTCAAACAGCTCTCTACGACTGCTCATATGTTCTCATCTAAACTTTCCACCTGGAGCGGTCCATCGCCTAAGCCTGCCTCCGTGTATGCACGCTGCTCCGGCTTCATTCCACCTGAGCCCTATTACAGCTTCACTTGAACGCGAGGGAAACAAAAGTTTAAATATTTAATTCAATCACCATTCCAACGCTCAATCACAGGTGATTCCTGTCAGCCTCATTACCTCGCCGCATAGATCGTTTAGGATGTGATCCATTCAGCGATTCTGTTTGTCAACTTCTAACATGAATATCATGATCGTTCTCCCTTTAAAGTGCCCTTCGGAGCACGATTTATCCCATTCAGAACACAGGGGCAATCATGCAACAGCGAACTCCTTCCAAATCGACCGATACTCTAATTACAACTGCAGTTATATACAGCCTCTGTCCGAGCAGCCATGATCTGAATTTGGCTCCGCAAGAGGCAGATCACGCGCTGCATCCCAACTCATTCATAAACTTTCATCTCAGCATTCAAGCTTGCTTCGCCGCACAGCCCTGATAACACAAAGCAAGCGCTGCTACAAACTTCCACTCAGCTCTACAGTATAACATCACGTTCCCTCCTCCCATCAGGACAAACGCTTCACGCAGGTAAAATCAATCTATTATTTTATTTTACAGACAGTCTTCTCTACTTTTTCCCAAATCATTGGATTACAAACTTTAATTTACAAGCTTGTCCGTGCAACTTAATTGCTGCATGATTTTAAAAGCGTTCGACAATCCGTCATAATTTTATGCTTCACCCAAGTTTAAAGTAACAGGTTAAATCGACGCCGAACAATTCAGATTGGCACCTTGCTTTATACTCTAATATTTCAGTTTTTCTGTAGAATTTATTACAAGTCATCAATTTAAACAAGTCGTTTTATCCACCACAATATCCGCAAACAGTGCTCTTATAGTATCTCTTCAATCCAACTCTCAGGTGCAAACACCAATGATTTCATACGTCCTCGTCAAAACAAGACGAGTCACCCCGTGCCAATAATACAGAGCTATGAAATGACTCGCGTTACATTGGAAAACAATCTACAAGCTCCAAACCATATATTTAATTAATAAACAGCAGACTACATTATTCATCTGGGCACTCAGTTTCAGATGCCTTCAAATTTTATGACAAACCAACTTTAAATGACGTAGTTCGTATGCACACGCAAGCATGTTTCCTAACATATGTTCCCGACATTTAATCTAGCAAACAATTACGTTCAGGTGTCCGCAGATGCTACGTTTACCACGTTACCATGTTTTCTATTGGCTCAACACATTCCTAAGCAGTACAAATGTGCTGTCCAGGTGCCACAACTGCGGTGTCTTTCGGCCGTGCAACTAAACCTCCCACTACACTGCAAATAGCGCATATGCTGTCCAAGCGCCGCAACTGCGGCATCTTTCGGGACGTGCGACCAAACTTTCTACTGCACTGCAAACAATGTATATACGCTGTTCAAGTACTGCAACCATGGCATCTTTAGGGCCATACGTCAAACTCCCACTGCACGGCAAACAGCACAAACGTGCTGTCCAAGCGCCGCAACCGTGTCTTTCAGACCATGTGTCTCAGCATCCATAGCTCCGTAACCCATATTATACAAAACAAACTATCACCCACCTAGCAACTGACAACAATTGGGCTGTTTCAGGTTTTTCCTAAACAGTTCACCATAAGCCTGCATCTTCACACCTATCAATTTAATTCGAAAATAGTCTACCATATGCCCTACCATATGCCCTCACCGTGCTCTACCCATTCATACCGCAAAGTGAGTTCTTGCTTATTCGCAGCGTAAACTTTTCACACAAAAACATGGAGTCTTCCTGTTAAATGCCATGTGAGCCCACGCTTGAGGATTCATCCCATTCATCCTACTATCGAATGCCATGCGGGCCCATGCCTGCAGATCCAGAAGCTTGCAGCTTCGAGCGAGCCCAGTAAAATTCAGCATAAACTTTCTCACACTAATTGTTTGCTCTCCCATTGAATGCTGTGTGGTCCTGCGCCCGAGGATTCAGCCCGTTCATATCACAAATGCCCATGCAAGCACGTATCCTGACATTGCCTCACATATGTTTTTCCACGCAGCCTATTCTCTCTTCCAACATCCATCCCTCTTCCCCTTCCTATCCATGGGCCACTAGAGCGGATTCCCATGTGAAGCTGCCTCTGCTGGAGAACCCCGCTCCAGACCTATTCCCCTCTTTACTTTATTCCCCTCCCTTCTACCATTTTTAACCTCTCCAACTCCAGAAATTTTCCCCGCACAAGGCTGCCTCTGCAAGCAAACTTTGTCCCAAATCCCTCCTCAGCTAACCATAATTAAAGTGGAACACATTCCAGGCTCAAAAAAAACGTATTGCTGACTCTTTCTCATTTTTTTCTTTCAGAGATCCAGAGCATTGACCCTAGAAGCGAACCCGACACCAACCCCAGTTCCTCCCCATTCAGAACTGAAATTCCTAGAAATCACCCTCTCAGACTCCTTCTCCACACCCCACAAGACTCCATTCTTCAAGCCATTTCCCCCCCTAACCCTACAAACATATCGGACAGTTTGGAAATGTTTCACAGATTTCCACCTAAATTACAATACATTTCCAGATTTTTCTCTCCTCCCTGTAGCCTCCTTCACCTCACACCCCAACAAAATAAAAAAACTACTTACTATCAATCTACTAACTTGTTGCCTAAACACTCTCCTTCAGGGCTACATTTCTCTAAACACCTCAAGAAACACTAGACACCATGTTAATCCTTGACATCTTTGGCTTCCTCCGTTGCTCCGAACTCACCACCACGACAAAATTCAACCTAAGAATCCATCCCACCATTTCAGACCTTCACATCCTAGACAATGACACATCAGATACTTTGTAACACCTATCCGGAGAATTTACTTGGTTTTGCATATATAATGAGGGACCAGAGAGATTTCTATGTTTCAATGAGTCATGTGTATTAGCCATATATAAAGGTAATGAGCAGTGCGATTAAATAAACATAAACAGTGCAAACAAACATAAACATACAAAGCATTCAAAGTCAATATGGATCTCAAATAGTCCACAGTCTTTCCCAAATATGAGTCTTTGCAATAAGTAGTGCTTAGCTACAAAGTGCTCAGTCTTTGGTGTGGTGAATGAGATAAAACAGTACTTAAATTTGGTATTGTCATGGTTGGGAAGGTTACTTTTGAAATGTTTTCGACTACAGATTACAGAATATATACTGTAAAATATAACTTGTAACATATTCCGTTAGATTACTCAACGTCAGTAACATATTCTAAGTACTTTGGATTACTTCTTCAGCACTGGTAGATTTTTTTTCACTTGTATTGACTATAAAAACTCTGCCAGTACAGTAAGACAAAATACACATGTTAAAAATATATTCTCTGAAAAACCTAAATATCTTATACAGTGTTGTTTCTAAAAAAAGATAAATCATATTGATCTTGTTTTAAGAATTTTTAAATATTTTTACAGGAAAACAATACAAAAATTGTCATCAAGAATACAATTTTTGCCCTAATAGCAAAGGTCTTACTAAAAAAAAAAGAAATTATGGTCCAGCGTGAATTTTCTTGATAAAAATATGATCGTGCCTGGTAACGTGCATGTAAAATGGCTAGAAATAGTATTTTAGCTTAGAGTAAAGCTGACAATTTACACAAGGTTTATTTCTATTTCTTCTGCTCCAAACTTACTTCAAACTTACTTCTCTGTCTGTTTGTATGAACGTAACACATCATAAGAAAGTGTTTAACCGCTGTTTAAATGTTCTTTGGATCGCATTATTTATATGTATAAATGTTTTTCATCTGAAAGGACTAAATATTAAATGAAACAAATGACAATAAAATGCAAAGTAATCTCTTCAGTAATCAAAATACTTTTTGAATGTAACTGTATTCTAATTACCAATGATTTAAATTGTAAACTGTTTACAGTTTAAACTGTAGTGGAATACAGTTACTTATATTTTCTATTTTAAATACGTAATCCCGTTACTTGTATTCCATAACTTCCCAACCCTGGGTATTATTGAATCCTTAGTAATCCAAGAGTAATCCACAATGTGACTGCTGTTTAGTAATGATGATTGTAGATAGGAGATGGATGACTGAAGAATGAAGATTGATGGATGAATATAGCAGATTGAAGATAACTGATTCTTTTAGTCCTGGTCATGATAATGGTTGTACTGGTTTCTCACAAATATATAAAAAACCCTCTGCATACAAATAATCAGACAATAAACATGTGCTCCATGCTAATGTGCTAATAAACCATATTTACAAACCTTGAATATATACAAAGAAAGAGTACTCATAATAGTACTTACACTACCGGTCAAAACTTTTGAAACACTTGACTGAAATGTTTCTTATGATCTTAAAAATCTTTTGATCTGAAGTTGTATGCTTAAATGTTTGAAATTAGTTTTGTAGAAAAAAATATAATTGTGCCACCATATTAATTTATTACATTATAAAACAAAAATGTTATTAAAAAAAAATACAAATATATATATTTTGGAAATTGATGACTTTGACCAAATTATAAAGAAAAGCAGCCAATAAGTGCCCAACATAGATGGGAACTCCTTCAATACTGTTTAAAATGCATCCCAGGGTGATACCTCAGGAAGTTGGTTGAGAAAATGTTAAGAGTACATGTCTTCAAATTCTAGGCAAAGGGTGACTTCTTTGAAGATGCTAAAATATAACACAGTTTTGATTTATTTTGGATTTTGTTTAGTCACAACATAATTCCCATAGTTCCATTTATGTTAGTCCATAGTTTTGAAATTATAATAAAGAATGAGTGAGTGTTTCAAAACTTTTGACCGGTAGTGTACATTTGAGCATAAGAACATACATGTTTCTCAAAACAGGGCATAAGCATGAGACAGCAAGGGTGAGAAAGATTCTCCATGTGCAAAGAGTCTGACTTCCTACCTAATGCTTCTTCTCTTCCCCTTTATAGGCTAGCTGGCAGCTCATTAACTCTGGAGCCCACCCTGGCGTTTAGGTCAAATATGCCACTGGGACTCATGTGACAGTGAAACTGTTACAACTTCATCAAGCAAAGCAAAACCGCAGTGGGGGTTCTCCTGCTCGAATGCGGTGTGAGTTAACTCACATTTATTTGTATTGTGGGCTCCCCCATTCGAAGTGCAGCGAGGACTCCCCTGTTCGAATGCCATGAGGGCCCCCCATTGTCAGGAGGAGAGGCTGAGGTTGTTTCAAGCACCTAGGATTCACTCCTACACTCGGAGCGATCTGCAGAGAGGCTAGGATTCACGCCTCTGCTCGGGCAGGTCAGACTCCCCCAGCACAATTCATCAAGGGCTCTCCCATTCAAACCACAGCGAGGGTTCTCCAGTTCATATGTCCAGTTCAGCAGGTTGGGCTCGACTGCTTGAGCAATGCCCTGTTCCTCAGGGTTTGCTCGTTCACTGCACGGGCCCATCAGTCGAACTCACCAAGCCTGGAGGGAGACTTAATGTTGGTCCGGGTGGCTAGGATTCAAGCCTCTGTCCGGGGCGACCCTGCCCTAATGCGGCGTAATGATCCCTCCAGCGCTTTAGCTCTCGCAGAGCTCATTTCCACGCAGCCGCAACCACCACTGTCTCTTCACTGCTTCCGCCTATTTTCATTCTCCATCTCTACCTATTCTACATCTCCCAGTTTCCTATCCCCTAAGTGGACCCTAGTGCGAGGCTGCCTCCACTAGCGGCCCCAGTTCATTATATCATACTTTGGCACTTCTGCCCACCTCTCACAGGACTCAGCAAGCACCTCCCCCTCCCTCAAATTCATTTCAGCTTTTATGCTCTTTTTGGGGGGTACAAGGCGCACCGTTAAATACATCGTCTCATCTCAAATACAAGGCTCCATAGACAACAGCTCACTGTTCTGTTTTCTGGCATCTTTTGGGGGCTATTCGTGCTCAGGACAAGCCTCAAGCCCTTTGCCCAGGACAGTGAGCCACAAACATTTGACACTATCCTCTAAGCAGGATTACATTAACTTGTGAACTACTGAAATGGAGTTTTATAAACAACTCAGAGATTCAGAGATTTATATACATAAAATAAAATCTTAAAATCGATTTGGAATCTGACAGGTAACCAGTGCATAGAGATCAAGATGGGAGTAATATGTTCATGTTTATGACTGCCCTTTAAGAGTCGAGCCGCAGCATTTTGGATCATTTTTAGGCGAGAAAGTGATGATTGGTACACACCAGAATATAGGGAGTTACAGTAGTCTAGGCGCAAAGAAATAAAAGCATGAATCATGATATCAAATTCTTTGCTCGAAAGAAAAGGTTTTGTTTTTGCTAAGCAACATAGGTGGGGAAAAACTCGATCTAACCAAGTTGTTAATTTGTTTAGCGAACTTAAGGCTACTGAAAAGCCTAAATTCTTAGCACAAGAAGTGAGATATGGAGCGAGATTACCTAGTTATAGTTATTCACATTTCACATCCTGTAGACAGGCTAAAAGAGGGTCAAGGGCAGATTTGTCAAGGCGCTTCAGAGGCAAATAGACCTGAGTGTCATCCGCATAGCAATGATACAACACTCATATTTGTTAAAAATTGAACCCATAGGTAGCATGTATAAGGAGAATAAAACTCGGGCAAAAATCGAGCCTTGAGGCACACCACAGGAAAGGTGCACCACAGAAGATGTGTGCTGGCCCACAGCGACAGAGAAGCTTCTGTTGGAAAGATTGGACCGAAACCAATTCAGAACTGTTCCTCGCATACCAACATAAAGCTTTAAGCATGAAATGAGAATATTGTGGTCAACCAAATCAAATACTGAACTGAGATCTAAAAGGACCAGAAGCATGGTGTTCCCAGAATCAGTTGTCATTAAGATGTCATTTTGTACTTTTAATAGAGCAGATTTTGTACTATGGAGAGCTTTGAACCTAGACTGAAAAGGTTCAAGGATAGAATTCGTGTTTAAGAAGGTTTGCAGCTGAGTTAAAACCACTTTCTCCAGAATTTTTTAAACAAAAGGCAAATTCGATATAGGTCTAAAATTTGTTAGAGTAGCGGGGTTGAGTGTGGGTTTTTTGAGATAAGGTGCCACAATTGCAAATGTAAGAAAATTTGGAACACTCCCAGTGCAGAAACAGTTATAAATAACCGACAGTAAATCTGGAACAATAGTTTCAAATATTTGTTTTAAAAAGCATGAGGGAATAACATCATGAGGGGATCGGGTAGGCTTTAGGTGCTCAGTGATTTCTCTGCAGGTTTGGAGGGAAACAGGCTCAAATTCACTCCATAGTGCAGAACAATCTGTGGTCTCAGGAAGGTCATGTACATGTGGCAACAGCTGAGACTGAATAGTAACAATCTTGTCAGTAAAAAACATAAGAAAGTTTTCACATAGTATCACAGATGTCTCAGAAAAAATATTTATAATAGGGTTTAAAACAGTCAATGGTGGAAAAAATAATTTTTAGTTATAATGTCTAATAAGTATTTTGAATTTGCAGACTTGACTGCTTTTTGGAAAGTAGACAGTGAGTCCTTCAATATTTCGTAGGACACCTGTAGATGGTCTTTTTTCCATTTACGTTCTGCTCGTCAGCATATCTGTCTTAGTGATTGTGTAGTGTCATTAAGCCAGGGCTCCGGTTTAGGTTTGAGGTGAAATGACTTTAATGGTGCTATAGAGTTCAGGGTATTTGAACAGATGGAGTTAATAAATTGAGATTTTCCTCAGGATCCAAATTAGAAGGTGAAGAATCGAAAGCCAAGGGTTTGAAGACCTCCTTGTATGCTTTTTAAAAGTCTTCACAACAGCGGGGAGAAAGGATGCAGGTCCATCGTACCTGAGATGGAGCTTTATCAGATGGACCAGAGAGAGAAGTTGTGACTAGAACCAGTGTGTGATCAGCAAAAATGTCATCACAGATTTCAATATTGTCTACAGATATTCTATGCGATAGAACCAAGTCAAGAGTGTGACCCTGTGAGTGAGTGGGACCGTTCAGCCACTGTACAAAATCCAATGATTCAATAAGATTTAAAAACTCCCTAGATAAAGGATTAGGTGCACAACGTAGGTGAATGTTAAAATCACCCAACAGTAATATGCTATCATACTGTTTCCCACAAAAAAATCAGCAAATTCAATGATAAAATCCTTGTTTGGTTGTGGAGGTCAGTAAACCAATATGAGCAGCACTCAATTAACAAGATCCATTTAGAGCAGAAGAACTTCAAAACTGTGATAAATAGCAGTAGGTAAGGAGCGGCAATGGAGCGTATTTTTAAAAACAGACCTCCTCTGCGACCAGTGGTCCGAGGGGAATTAAAGAATGAGCAGTCCTGAGGTACTAGCTCCGAAAAAGGACTTAGAACTCCCATTTTAATCCAGGTCTCCATCACCAAAAGAAGATCCAGGCTATGTGAGGTAAAAAAGTCATTTAGTATAAAAGTCTTGTTTACCAAAGACCGCGCGTTGGTGAGTGCTATCCGGAGTGACAGTGGCTCACTAGAGAGCAATGTTACTCGGCTGATCGGGCGAATGTAGTGGTGGTTCACTCCTCCTCGCCATATCTGGGGAGAGATGCACCGAGGGGGCCCAACAGGCGAGTCGGGGGATATAGGTCAGATCCACTGATGAGGTATCCCCAGCGAATGCCACAAGATGCGTCGTCGGCAATTCAGGTTGGGCATCTGGAGAGAACGAGTCGCAAAGCCAGATGAGACTTCCACTTGACAGCGGCACCTCCCTGCCTGCCGTGACTCCTGCGGTGCTTCCTTCACGGAAGATCAAAGGCCCACCAACACAGGTAATCTGGGATGTTTGTTGAGGATGGTTGCGAAGAAAAGCGAGGTCCACTCAGATTAAACACTGAAAGCTTAGCAACTGATTTGCGGATATCGAGCAGTTTTTGGCGGTCACAAACAAGTAATGAGTGACTATGCATGAATAAGAGAGACAATAAAAGTAATGAAGACAGCGAGGGGAGCAGATGGCAAGCCACATGCACTGGCACCATCTTAACCTTATGAGTAAGCGTATATAAACAGCCGTTTACCTCTACATGGCGTTGAGTCTTCCGGCATCCCTCCAACGCCCCTTTCGAGCCCATCACCCAGGACAGCAAGCCACAAATGTTTTACACTATCCTATAAGCAGGATTACATTAACTTGCAAACTACTGAACCATAATTAGACCACATCAAAGAACATCAAAGAGCTATTCAATGACTTTAACAAAGTGTTTCTGCATATTTGTTTTAAAGCATAAGCCATTTCTTTTAATTATTATTAATGATTTGGGGGAATGATTTTCAATATTTTCTAAGCAGTGTTATGATTCAGTTTTTTCTGTTTCTAGTTTTGTCTTTCTTTTTGTGTCTACCACCTGTAACAGAAGGATATGGGGTTGACTCTATGCCTTGTAACTTATCATATGTAAAATACATAGGCCTTACTTAACACATAAATCACATCAAACTAACAAGACTTGCAAAGATACAGTGTGTGATAGTGTGTGTGTGTGTCCCTGTTGATTTGAACTCTATGCCACAGATTTTATCTGTGACTTTTGATAAGGTAAGGTGAAGGACACCCAAGATTAGTCTCTGGTGACCACAGGCATCAGTACCTGACAGAAAATAGTCTGTTCATCACCTTGTGTGTTTCTTAGTGGGTCATTCCCCTACCCAGCCGATAAGCCCAGGAACACAAAATGACTGGAGATGCCACTCTCATGCCAGAGAAACAGTTTGTGTTTTGCTCTGTCACAATGTGTCTATAACATCCATTGTTGTGTTCTAAAGAAACAGTGGGAAGGACAGGAAAGGACTCTGTGGGGCTTCTTCAAACTTACTACAGCATACGGAAAATTTGTGGATTGCCATTGATCGGTAAAGCACTGTGCCATAGAAATAACCTGGCGAACATTTCCAGGAAGGTGTCCTCATGAGCAAATCAATCCCTTTCACACCATGAGCCAACTTGGAGCCGTCAGCTTCAATTTCATTCACAATGCTTACCTGCTAACCTGACAGTGTGTTCCCTACACTGCTAATTGAGGAACTTGTGTAAATTGCAAACAATATTTTATTTGTCCTTTTATCATCTTACCAGCAAGATCAAACAATGGTCTTGTCTGAACAGTTTCCTTATAATAATTCAATGGCTTCTTTTTCTCCTTTCATAAAGTCAGCCGCTAATTCAACACTTGAGCAAAATGGGGCCTGAGTAGCTCAGCGAGCAAAGACGCTGACTACCACCCTTAGAGTCGCGAGTTCGAATCCAGGGCGTGCTGAGTGACCCAGCCAGGTCTCCTAAGCAACCAAATTGGCCCGGTTGCTAGGGAGGGTAGAGTCACATGGGGTAACCTCCTCATGGTCACTATAATGTGGTTTTGCTCTCAGTGGGGCGCATGGTGAGTTGTATGTGGATGCCGTAGTAAATAGCGTGAAGCCTCCACACGTGCTATGTTTCTGCGGTAATACGCTCAACAAGCCACATGATAAGATGCACGGATTGAGGTCTCGGACACGGAGGCAACTGAGATTCGTCCTCCGCCACCCGGATTGGGGCGAGTCACTAAGCCACCACATTGGGAATTGGGCATTCCATATTGGGGAGAAAAAAAAACGAAAAAAAAAAAAAAAAGATGTTTGAAATTAAATTGTGTTTATGATCAGTGTTGTGGATAATGCGATAAAAGTAATGTGTGTTACATAATTGGATTACTTCTTCAAGTAATGAGTAAAGTAATGCAATATTTTTTTTTATTTTAGACCATAATATCTGAGTTATTTTTTTAAATAAGTAACGGGTTGCTTTTGTACAACTCTCCTTTCCCTGTATTGTGATAAATCAGGAGTAAAAGTGTGAGGATTTCGAGGAGGGGCATGATGGGCATTGTAGTTCTGGAGAGTGGGAGGCTTACTAGAGATGTTCAGTGAAGTTGAAGTATGTGTGTGTATGATGGGCATTGTAGTGTGTACATGAGGGGTATTGTAGTTCTAGAGAGTATGAGCCATGCCTATCAGCAATGGGCAGAGCATAACAAGTCTTCTTTTAACCCACCCTGAGATTTATGTTTCAAAAATGGCAAAATATTGCAGTAATATAACACAGGCATAAACTGGAGAAGTCTTCCCGTGGCCACGGCATGACTATACAGATACAACATGGAATGATTGCTGACTGTTTGTGCATTCTAATTGCTTTGTATTAAAGCTGCCAGTAACTACTCTTGGATCAGTTTGCATCCTAACTGCTCTGTGTTAAAGCAGTTAACATTCAGCATTTGGTTGAGTGAAACGCAATTGATTCATGTGTAAATACACGCTGCATTAAAAAAAATCAGTAAACGCGTTTAGGCAGAGGGATTATAAGACTAGTCTTCCACTGGCTATGACTTGATACACAGGGTGAAATACTTGCTCAATTCACTGACTTATGCAGCCGAACTGCTCTGTGTTAGAGCTCCCTGTAACTGGGAGGATGGGATGAGAAAAGCTGACTCTGGATCAGCAGCTGCAAGCAACGTTCCATATCGACTGTGTATGCAGAGAAAATGTCTTAATTTCTTAAAATATTCGACATTTTTTTTCTATAATATACAAGCAGTTTGATTCGTGAAACATACATTTTTGAAGACATATTGGTAGCATTAAAAACAATTCCATTCAAGTTGTATCAGCATGCCTGTTTGCAGTTGTATGCAATCAACCAGTGGCGTCTGTACGCACTGTGGATCAGCTCAAAACAAGCATGCACTGAGATTACTTAACGGAAAAATATGTATTTATTCATCAGACTTAATCTTGAATATGTTAGACTGCCATTCCCCACTTTATTTTATCCTGACTTCAGAAGAACATCTCAAGTTGACTCTGGCATTGTCAATTGGCACAGCACATGATGACATATATGATGCACTTTCAAGTGTTGGACTTTGCTGCTTTAGCTAAGACAGTGGTTATTCTTCATAATTCATGTTGGCTGCCATATCGATGGAAAAACCAATCATGCATATTCCAGTTATTGAGTCTTTATTTAGGTTGACCATACGTCCTCTTTTTCCTGGACATGTCCTCTTTTTCGGACCTTAAAAAAGCATCCGGCCGGGATTTCAAAATTTGCGAAAATGTCCGGGATTCGGCTTTAGTTGCATTATGATGTGCATCTGGTCTAATACTTAATTGTGTGTGCGCGCATATTTGCATTGCTTTAACCCCTCTTTGTAAGTCCCGCCTTCTCGCACACCAATTGGTCGATTATAAGACGTTTGCAGCAACTTTTGGCCAAATTCCTGCCTGTTAATCTCTCCGCGAACACGCAAAGCACTGTTGTGTTCGGCATCAAACAGTTGCTTGACAGTAGCAGCAAATGTACAATTCCCAAACGAAAGTGCAAATTTACAGAAGATTTGCACAAAAAATTCCCATGCTTTCGTCCAGGTCGAGATCCGTGGAAAGCAGAATGAATGACATATAAAGCTGGCACTTATGTGTCAGTTGCTAATAAAGGTGCAAGTGATTTAGAAGCACACATTAGCTCTGCGAAACATAAAGGGTCAGCAAAAGGTGAAACTTCATCAGGTAAATTAACGGACTACTTTTTGTGACCAGGTAAAATTATCACATTGCTTCATTTTCCATGGCCATTCAAAATAATAGTAATAGTAAATGAAGACACACTCATGGCATCAAATGTAATGTAATTGGCAATGCATTGGCCAAGTGCTCGCATCTACGTATGTGTCCTTGCATAAAGTATGTTTCTGGCCTTAATTCTGTTGTCTCCTAAGTTATCTCGCTTTTGCCAAATTCTAAAAGTCTGTTCACTTCCAACATGCTTTTGTGTTCATCGGTGCTGTTTTCAATGAATTTTCGATGTAAACATGCATAAGATGGAAATCTTTGACTGTTGCGCCGAATCTCGCTCTTTATTCAGTGTCTTGCAGAGCAGCGCCACGTTGTTGTTTAAAAAGAACTAAAATATAAAAAAATGTGTCTCAAGACAACTGCGTTTGGTTCTATTCGTCACACCGTGTCTAGCTTTTTTAACACAGTAAAGCATTCGGTCTGTACAGCCCCTTAGGCAGCATTGCATTTATCCACCACAGAGAACGCAATCCCATAATGCATTGCAATGAGCGGTGATAAAAAAAAATCCAAGATGGCTAAGCAAGAGAAACGTCTTGGTTACTGATGTAACCTCTGTTCCCTGATGGAGGGAATGAGATGTTGTGTCGATGTAGTGACACTAGGGGTTCAATCTTGAGAGCCCCAATCACCTTTGCTTAAAATAGAAAAGGCCAATGAAATTTGCATGCCACTCTCCGCCCCGGACATACGGGTATAAAAGGAGATGGTGTGCATCACTCATTCAGATTTATGCTGAGGAGCCGATAGAGAGTCCCAGACATGTCAGCGGCTGGTTCAGCGCTGCGGCAGGAGGGACACAACGTCTCGTTCCCTCCATCAGGGAACAGAGGTTACATCAGTAATCAAGACGTCCCCTGTCTGTCACTCACTCAACGTTGTGCTGAACCATGTCACGAGGCACGGTAGAGTGGACACGGGCAAGCTGCTGCGTGCCCCACAGCGAACGCTCAACCATGACTTGACCTTCCAGCGAGTTAGGTAAGGCATCTCCCTAGTCCCGTTAAGGGGGGAGAGGGCACTTACCCAAGTAGGCTACCGGCGGTGCCTTTCTAAATTTGCTGTTAAGCAGTCTCCCACCGAGCACTTTCTAGAATTGCACTGGGAAGTGCTCTTCCCTCTCCAGGAAGGAGAGCACTACGGAGACCACATCCTGCCGGAGGGAGGTTAACATGTGGAGCATACCTCACATGGACTTACCAACGGGGAAGTACACATATGGAATGATACCACAGGAGGACCTTATCTACAGAGAGGGTATGCAGCACAGTGGCCGAGACAGAGAGAGCTCTGATGAGGGGAGACACAGGTATCACCTAAGGGGGAAACCGAACAGTGGAAACTCATCACACGGGATTACCAAAGGGGATTCACCAAGCATGGAGCACTGAGCCCAAGCACACAGGCTCACCTGAAAAGGGGAATACCACGAGTACTGGGTCTGGTAGCGTTACTCCTCTACCGAGGTTGTCACCGGACAGTGCTAAAGAATTAAAGAGGCTTCCAGAGTTCACTGGTACGGGGAACTGTTGTGGACAAAAGGCGCACATTATCACCTTTGAAAAAGGGGAAAGGCGCAATGCAAGCGATACACCCAACCGGCCGCCTGGTCTACCTGCTGTTACCGCATAACACTCGGGTCGAAACTGGGTCTATGCGTAGGTTATAATACCTTGCAAAGGTATTGGGCATAGCCCAACCTACAGCTCTGCATATGTCTGCTAGAGAGGCCCCCCTTGCCAGTGCCCAGGAGGACGCAACATCTCTAGTGGAGTGCGCCCGGACTCCCAAGGGGCACAGCAAGTCCTGAGACTGGTATGCGAGAGAAGTGGCAGCCACAATCCAATGGGCCAACCTCTGCTTGGAGACAGCTTTCCCCTTCTGCTGTCTTCTAAAACAGGCAAATAGTTTCTCCGAGCATCTAAAGCACTGCGTGCGGTCCAGATAGATGTGCAGGGTGCAAACTGGACACAGCAATGACAAGGCCGGGTCTTGTGGGTCCGGACCAACACATGCTTGCCCTGAATCAACGGCCGAAGCCTCCGCAGGGCCAGCAATACTGCCATCAACTATAAGCAGTTGATGCTCTGCCAAAGGAGTCGGGGCCCCTTCCAGATCCCGACACTGCCTGCCCATTGCACATGGTTCCCCAGCCCGAGTTCGAGGTGTCTGTCATGACCACAACGCGCCATGAGACCTGCTCTAGGGGAACACCTGCCCGTAGAAACGCCAGGTCCGACCAAGGGCTGAAAGTCTGACTGCACTGTGGCATGATGGTCACACGCCGGGTGCCGTGGCACCATGCCCACCTTGGGACTCAAGTTTGTAGCTAGTGCTGAAGCGGTCTCATATGCATCAACCGAGGGGGAGAACCGCCGCCGAGGATGGCAAATGTCCCAGGAGCCTCTGAAATTGTTTCACTGGCACCGCTGGCACCGCTACCTTCTGCCTGAAGGTCTTCAGGAAGGTCAGCACTGACTGAGCACTTTTGGTCATAAGACGTCACCTTGAGAGTGACTGAGTCCAACTCCATACCGAGAAAAGAGATGCTCTGCCCAGAGAAGAGCTTGCTCTTCTTCCAGTTGACCTGAAGACTGAGTCGATCGAGGTGCTGAAGCACAAGGTCCCTGTGCACACACAATAGATCTCACGAGTGAGCTAGGATTAGCCAGTCATCAAGATAATTGAGAATGCGAATGCCCTTCTCCCTCAGTGGGGCCAGGGCAGCCTCTGCGACCTTGGTAAAGATGCAAGGGGACAGGGACAGACCGAAGGGGAGGACCTTGTACTGGTATGCTCATCCCTTGAAGGCAAACTGAAGAAAGGATCTGTGTCGAGGAAGGATCGATATGTAAAAGTACGTGTCCTTCAGGTCGATGGCCGTGAACCAATTCTGATGCCGTACTGATGCCAGGATGCGCTTCTGTGTTAATATCTTGAACGGAAGCCTGTGTGAGGCTTTGTTCAAGCACGCAGATCCAAGATTTGGTGCGACCCTCCGCCTCTCTTGGGCATGATAAAATAAGGGCTGTAAAAGCCCTTGTGCAACTCGGCTATGGGGATGGGCTCTATTGCTCCCTTCGCCAGAAGGGTGGCAACCTCCGCCCGGAGGACGGAGACACCCTCGCCCTGCACTGTAGTGGAGAGGATGCTACTGAACCTGGGCGGGCGTCTGGCGAACTTGATCATGTAGCCGAGGCGAATCGTCCTGATGAGCCACAGCGAGGGGTTGGAGAGCGCTAACCAGGCCTCCAGACTCCGTGCCAGCGGCACCAGGGGACGACTGGACTTACCGTACTCAGGCAGGGCAGAGCAGGCACCCCACCTGGAAGACAGCCCAGGGGGGACATGCTGCTCCACAAGCCTGCAACGGTGACTGGGGCAGGCGAGCAACCCCAGAGACCAGCACACTTACCTGTTCGCTGGCTGTCTCTCGACAGAGAACGAGGGAACGGGAGGTACTCACATTCGCCTGATTGACCGTAAAGACTTCCAGTGCCTGGCCATCATGAGTGTGCTGACCCAGGGAATGAGGAAACTGCTGTTTTACCGACCATGTGGGCGCCGAGGCCCAGAGGGTACCCGACGATATAATACTTACCATGCGCTGGCCCAGGGGCAATGGTGGGGCTTTATAGTTCGCCGGTTGGAGTCAGTCGCCTCATCTCTGGGTTGCCTGGGCTGGGGCCTCCTCGAAGGGGACCAACTGACGGGCCGGTGGAGCCGACTTTCTATGTGAGGAACTTCTTCTCTGAGGCCGGCATACGGGGGGGAACGGCTCTAGCGAGTCACGCCACGGAAAGAGGTCTGCCTCCTCACCATCGAGAACTGATGAGCGAGATCCTCGACAGCGTTGCCAAAAAGCCCCCCTTGGGAGATGGGTGCATCGAGAAAGCGGACTTTCTCGGCGTCACGCATCTCCGCAAGGTTGATCCACAGGTGCCGCTCTTGGACCACAGGCGTGGACATCGTCCGGCCCAGGGCGCGTGACGTGACTTTCATTGCCCGGAAGACTAGGTCGGTCACAGTACGCAGTTCCTGAATCAGCCCTGGGTCGGTTCTACCCTTGAGCAGATCTTTCAGCGCCTTGGCCTGGTGGACCTTCAGGATGGCCATGGCATGCAGGGCAGAAGCGGCTTAACCCATGGGCTTGTAAGCCTTCATCATTAATGAGGAAGAGAACTTACAGGCCTTGGAAGGGAGCCTTGGTCGGTAGCACCAGGTGGCTGTGCCCTGCGGGCATAAATGCACCACTATGTCATGCTCCACCTGAGGGAGTTCAGCTGAGCATCAGCCCAGGACGGAGCGGGTTGGGGAGCAGCCGCAGTGGCTCCTTGCTTCATGAAGAAGAAAGTGAGCCGTGACCGCAACGTTCTGATGGGCATGTTCTCGCAATGAGAAACTGCCACGAAAGCTGCCTCGGCGTGCTGGCGCCCCTAGCACTCGAGACAGATTTCATGGCTGTCCAGAGGGGAGAGATAACGGCCACATCCAGTAGCGCAAACACAGAAGGACATCTTTAAAAAGACGCCAAGCGTTTGCACGAGCTCTTTTAGAAGGAAATATACTCTTTTGAATATACTCTTTTAGCACCCGCGGTCTCAGCCGCCGAAGCACCCAGGGGAAGCACAACACTCGACCGTGCGAGGGTGACCGCTGATTTGCGCTGTAAAATCCAGCAGCGTAAGCGAAAGGTGAGAGGACGAAAAATCTGAATGAGTGATGCACACCATCTCCTTTTAAACCCGTATGTACCCGAGAGCGGCATGCAAATTCCACTCGCCAGTTTTCATTGGCCTTTTCTATTTTAAGCAAAGGTGATTGGGGCTCTCAAGATCGAACCCCTAGTGTCACTACATCGACACAACGTCGAGTGAGTGACAGACAGGGAATTAAGGTTATAAATATAATTTATTCAATACTAATAAATAGCGGAAACATGTTTAAATTTTATCCGAAAATTTACTATATTACCCAAAATGTATGCGGACTTCGTATGTTTATGCTTTTTAGGGCATTGCACTGATTCCAAGGTGCAATGTTTTGTGCCTCACAGACTGATTGTTAGCTTAGCAATGTGCTAAAGTTAAACTCTATAGACATCAGTTTTGAGTTGAGACTTCTGTGCAAAGTGGTACTTGTGTACACAGAGTGACCTTCCAAATCTGTCACTTATGAGGTTTCATCTCTGTTAGGACTCTGCTAATCTAGGCAGAAGGCACATTAGGTTTTAGAATAGCCCCTGTGTTTTAACAGGTATGTATGTTTAGTTTTAGTATGTAGTTTTATTTTATTTTATTTTATTTTTTAGACTGTGCAAACTGTGCTAATATCCTCTCATGAATGAGAAGCTTATTTCTTCAGTTGCTCAAGGGAAGTGTTATATTGATGGGGCGGGTAAGTAAACACTAATCTTTCGATGATCCGTACAGCATTCCAGTGTTTTTCTCTCTGAGTACACACTTATCTCGTTTTCTTTTACTTTCTCGCTCTTTCTCTCTAACCTCCCGTCTAGCTGGAAACTAAATGTTTTCTTTCTTGTCTCTCTCTCTCTCTCTCTCTCTCTCTTTCTTTGGAGACCTGATGCAGTATAGTGGCCTTGGGGACTGGTTGTGGTGCCAGAGGCTCATCTCTTTCTGACATCCATAACAGATGCCTTATACTAGCAAACACAACTGCCAGCCTCAGTCTCCCACAAAAATAAATTTTAAAAAAAACACCCTCACACACTCTTTCACCTCACCAGTGATACTGACACTCCAGGAAGTCCCCTAAAGCCTCTAAATATGCAGCTGGCACAGTGGGGAGGACTCATCTCAAAGCTAATCTGGACAGGTGACGTGCAAAACAGCACAGCACCTCTGGACATGTTTCTCCATTATGTTGCTCTTTTCTAAATCCCACACTGAATTCTTTAAGTGACTTTTCAGATATTCAGGGTCTATATACATGGGATTTTGTTCCTCTTCTTTTTCTACGTTTAAGCACTGTTTTTTTTTTTCTCCTCGCTTTTTAAAGACAACTTTAATCTGCAAATTGAAATTGAACTGAAGTAGTAGTAAGAGGTCACTTGAGAGCATTCAAATATGTAAATCACTAAACTTAACTAAAAGTCCAATGCACACAGCATAAAACTTTGATGCCTCAGTTTATAATGTGCAATGAACAAAGTTTTTTCTTTACGTCGCACTTTCCATTTGTTTTATTTAAAACCTGTTTGATCCTGCGTTGTCTTTAAACATCAGGCTAAGTGTGAAGTCACTGAAACAAACAATAATATGTGCATACACGTACACACATTTTTACACAAACGTGTCAACAAGCCAAATAGTGCCAAAGACGTTTTAAGGGGATTAGACAAACCACTCATGTAAAAATAAGAGGAAGAAATAGTAGAAAGAGCTGGAGTCCCACTTTAAAGTTAAAAAGTCAATCAACTTTTTGATCATGGTATCACAAAGCTAATGCTGCTTTCATGTGTTATTGGATCTATCTTCCCACTTCTGAAGTCATAATTATGAGTCCTAAATATATATGAGTGAAAAGACAAGTGATAATATGTTTGCTGAATTTAGAAGAAATAATAAAACCATTTACCACTGAAACAGTACTCTCCTCCATGTTGAATGTTGACATCTTCTCCCAACTCAGAAACTCACCCTTACAATAAATCTAGAGTTCTGACAAACTTGCTTTAAACTTGCTGCAAATTTCCCACTCATTATTTTCATATGCAAATGAGCTTGCAGATCGCCACACATATTTGCTAGAAGTTTGCAGCTCTTGGTAGTGGTAGTGGTGAACCTTGAGCAAACCTTTGATGACTATGAAGAGCTTTCCACAACGCTCGTCTGCATGTGAAAATAATGAGTGGCGAATTTGCAGCAAATTTGCGGCAAGTTAACCAGAACTCCCAGAAATTTTGTAAGGGTGGGTATCAAAATAATGCTTCCTTCAAGTGCACCAGGGAAGCTTGTACCTCCAAATTGGGCATTCGTTACTAGGACATGTCACGCATTCAAGTGGGAAACAAAATACAGAAGATGCCAGACTTAAACAAATACACAATGAACAATGGCAAAAACTATTTTCCTTCTGTTGTACCAGTGGATAAGAATAACTAAACACACCTGCTTCACTTACATGACCAATATGATCTACTGTATTAATGCATGTTATCGGAAACACTCTGCAATAAGGTTCCATTTGTTAACATTAGTTAACAACATTAGTTAACATTAACTAACAATGAACAATACTTATTAAGCATTTATTAATCTTAGTTAATATTAATTTCAACATATACTAATACATTTTAAAATAAAAAGTTGTATTTGTTAACATGAGTTAATTCACAATGAACTAACAATGAATAATTGTTTTCTCATTAACTAACATTAACAAAGATTAATAAATTGTGTAACAACTACATTGTTAATTGTTAGTTCATGATACCTAATTCCTGTCCCCGTCGGTAGTGTTCACGGGCCGGTGCCGCAACAGCGATCTCCCCGTCAGTAGCGATCTCCTGGGGGACTGCACCGGTTGCACCGAGGGGTGGGGGTGGTAGAAACGAAGCACGGGGCCTGGTGCGACCGCACTGGTTGCACCGCCCTAAGGACGGCCCTGGAGACAATGATAAAACTTGCCATTCTCTTTAAAAATAAATTGTGTGCGACAATGCAGTATTTTAATGTTTCAATGTAAACCTCCATTCATATTTATCTGCAAAACCTCAGATGATGCATTTATTTGTTTATGTATTTATTTTTTTCCAAAAGCGATAATTCATCATAAGCCATGCTGAATGGAAGATCTATGTATGGACTACGTACCTGTAAAGAAAGAGAAAATGTTCTCTGGCAAGAAAAGAGAGAATAGTGCATTTATAATTTGGCCCAAAATGAAACAAGATGCAGTTGAAGCAATAAAAGTAAGTTTGTGATTGCTGATTCAAGCTGCTTGATTTCATTCCAGCTGCTTGAGGACTGTCAGTTTTGATCAAGGCATCGCAGTGCTAAATATGATGGCTGTACAAATTTAAGTCTATCATATTTTTTTTATAGTTATAGCCTGTTTTTACACTGTACATGAATATGCATGCACATTAGCTGGACCCACCTGAAAATACAGTTTTGTTATTTTTCACATGATTTGAGGTAAAGAAGCACAATTTAAGATACCATTGTTGTCAGATTTTAATCCTGATTTGAAATATGTTAATGTAACCTAATCTTGGCCAATAGCTTTTGAAATTTCAGTCTTACCTCATTTAAACAGTCAGATAGGAGTTGTACTTGCATGACTGGAAATAGCTACCCAGGGACATTACCGATATGGCCACCGAGTGAACAGACTTGCATTAAAGGGATGCTGCATACCTGATAACTTACACTCAATGTACAAAACTTCAAATTTATTGGGTTCGGCCAAAGTGCACAAAGCCCCAGGAGGCCACATAACAAGTCACAGACACATTTAATTAATCTGTCATGAATGTTTTACACGTTCTCTCCTTTAAAGCTGGGTTATTATTTAGTATCTGCTGTTAAATTGGTAAATTAAGAAGAGAAACAGCCGCAGCTTGCTTGCATTTTAATTATCCCCCTTCTGCAGGTGAAATAAACCCACTTCTCATCCTCTGCCAAGTGGTCCACCACCTACAGAAAAGAAGCAATGCTTCAGTTCTTGAGAGAGCTGCTCAGCTTAGCTCCAGCTCCCAGAGTGCCACTGCAAATGTGACATACAGATGGGCGGGCAGAAGCTGACGGTCTCTAGTGACAGTCATGATGTTGCTGGGAATCAAAACACACAATGAAAACACAATGGATGAATTAAAGCCAGGGAAGAGTTCAATCTAATCAACCAAATTAATGTCCAGAGGCTTTTAGTGTATATATTATATTAATATGTAATGTAGCTCAGCAACACACATTTTTGTGACCACTTTTTTGTGGTAACAGTGGAATGGCGTGTTTAACAGTAATGGAATCTCACAGGAAAGAAAAATGAAATGAGATCTCATTAATGTATACTGTTTCTCCAAAACAGCACTGAGATTAAATGGAGAGAAAATGGAGGCTGAAGTCAAAGGCCTTTGACACTGTCGATCACAACATTCTTATTATATTCTAAATATATGGCTTTCATGATGTTGCTCTTAAATGGCTGGTTGATTATATAAATGATAGAGAATAGTATGTATCTATTAATAAGCATAAATCAAATAGAGCTAAGCTACTTTGCACAGTTCCTCAGGGATCCATCCTTGGACCTCTGTTGTTTTTTTTATTTATATGAATGACCTACCTAGGGTCTGCAATAATGTACTTCCTCTTTTTCTTATTATTTTTTTTTTTTTTTTTTTTGCTGATGACACGTCTTGTTGCATCACATGAAAACTTTATTACACTGTTTTGAGAAGTAAATGAGGAGCTATCATCTATCTCCAAATGGTTTCAGATGAACAAACATTCTCTTAATATAAAAAATCAAATTATATGATATTTTGTAATAAAAATAAAAAGTACTTAAAAGATAAGGACAAATTATTCATAGACAACATTGAAATAACTCAGGTTCCTTATATTAAATTCTTAGGAGTGATAGTAGACCCTAAATTAACATGGAGATATCATATTGAACAGATTTGTAAAAAGACTATGAAGTCAGTTGGTATTTTAAGTAGAGTTCGTTCATCAGTTAATAATTCTTGCATTTTAATTCTTTACTAGAGCTTAATTTATCCTTATATTATCTATTGTAATATTGTTTGGGTGGCTACATGTCCAATTTACCTCAATAAGATTTTCCTAATCCAAAATACATTTTTGAGAATGATTAGTTTTGCCAAAATATGTTACTCATCTACTCCTCTATTCAGAAAATATAAACTACTATACATTTTTTATGTGAATTTATACAAGACTTGTGTTTTTATGTATAAATATGTAAAACTACCTCATGATTTGCCTAGTGTTTAAAAAACAAAAACAAAAAATCAATATTCACTGAAATACAGAGGACCTAATTATCAAGGATTCATAAACTTTTTATGGAATTTATTGTTATGTATTTCAGTTTTGGAGATTGTATTTCTATATCATTTTTTACATTTCTATTAAAGTTGTATTTCTGCTTAGATCTCAAACTGAAATTATTGTGTAAATAGTACTTCTATCATCTTTGTATTGCTGCTTAGACTTGAAACTTTGAAGATGCACATTTTTGTTTTTATAGGGGAGGTATCTTATAAGCCTTTTGGCTTCAAACCTCTCCTGCACAACGTTATAATTTTGTAGTTTATATATATATATATATATATGTTTTTTTTTTTTTTTTGGTGTTGTGTTGTGTTGTGCAAATACAATAAATAAATAAATAAAGTCTAGAAAAAAAATTATCTCTCAGGTGTTTCTCTCTAGAATTACAGAGAAGATCTCAACAATATCACAAACCATGCTCAAATTTGCCAGGATACCAAAGTCTTCAGTCAAAATTCAGATATTTCAACACAAATAAATGTAACATTTCTCATAATATTCTTCCAAGACCAAATTATCTGGGCTTTACTGCTCTATGCTTTAGCTGTATGTGAACAATTATCTCATTTGTGTCTATTTTATTTCTCCTAAGAAATTTTTGGAGAAACATTTGAGCTGATATTTAAATAAAACATAACTGAGAACTTCAGCAAATTTCCTGAGCTATGAAAAAGCAATAACTCTGCAATATTTTTTTTTCTTCCTCTGGGGTCCACTGAAAAGAACCTCCATGACTACATTGAAACATCTGCCCTCTTGTACTACTTTAGTAACAAAATGAGAATTCCCCATCTCTCTATATGTCTTCACCTGGTTTAGAGTCTTTTCTCTCTTTTTTTAATAAGTTATCTGTTGTGACCAAGCTGCCTCCTTGAGCCTGTGAGCTCTTGCACAAACATGTGCCTCATCATGTCAGAGCCTTTCAGGACAAAGGTAGAACTAGAGGGAGCACTAAAGGTTGGGCCTGAGTGCTTGTCTTGTTCTCCTTCTGTTTTAAACTGATTCACAGCATTCTAATCAGCTTAAGACCTCAGACTCCTCCCTAACCTCTGAGAACCTGGCAGGACCCTCTTATTCTCAGCATCTCCTTTTAGACAAGCTGAATCTCTCTCAGTTCCGCCTGCTTTGATTGAGATGTAAACTCATAAAAGTGTGTGTGTGCGAGTTTTGGAGAGTATCTGTTATTTGTTATATCCAGTCATCAGGTGTCATGTCAAGTTACACGGCTGCTCCAGATGTCTGTCCGCAGCAGTTTGAAATGCGGGGTGCATTGGTGGTGCTTTAATTGATAGCTAAGAGGAGTTGCAAAGGGCTGAGAGTCAAAAAGGTTGAATTATACTATGACTCAGTGCGCTGCAGACACATCTCCACAGTGCCGACAGTAACACTGTGCTTGAGCGTGACCCTGGGCATGAAAAGTCAAATACTTGACTTTCTATGAATGGAGAACTGTGACCATAGAAGTGCAATTCACTTACAAGAGTACTGTAAATTATCATCTTTGCTGATGTTTGCATTGTGGTGAATAAACCATGACCATCATATAAAAACATTTTGCCTTTTTGGCACCTGATTATTGCACAATGCACATACTGTATTCCTATTTTGGAATCCAAAAAAACAGCTCAATAAAGAGTGGTCACCATGTATTAAAATCAGGCCGATTTAGATGCACTAATTGGGCATTTGTCCATATAATAAGGTTCTAAATTAATGTTCGTGAGTAGGATTTTCATCCCCCCTGTGAAAAATCCAAATTTAAGGGTTTCCCCACTTCCGAAATCCCAATTTAATCTTAGATGGCTATATGTGCTTTTTGGATCTTCAAGATTTTGTTACCCTTTCACTTCCATTGTATGGACCTACAGAGTTGAGATATTCTTCTAAAAATCTTCTTATTCTAAATATTTCTTCTGCAGAAGAAAGAAAGTCATACACATCTGGGATGGCGTGAGGGTGAGTAAATGATGAGAGAATTTTCATTTTTGGGTGAATTATTCCTTTAACCAGCAAGGCTTTCTTAGTCTGTCTGCGTTACCAGAGAGCCCGTACCAGTTGAGCAGCATTTTTTGGCTGTTGAACAGCATGGCTATGGCCAAACCAGCCTAAACCAGCCTGGACCACAAGGAAATTCAGGCTGGTCTAAGTTATTCTTTTCAATAGGGTTGTGCTTAATCCATCAATGGACCCTTTTCACAGACGGTGATAACATGTTTCCACCCTATTTAGCAGCTTTATTTCTAGCATTATTTTTTGTAATATTTTAAATATAAAAAAATTTATAAAAAAAATTTATTAGATTTGTGTGTGTGTGTGTGTGTGTGTGTGTGTGTGTGCGTGTGTAGTAATTTTATAACAATACTAATTAATTACTAATATTGCTAATATTACTCTGGCATTATTATAAAATAAATAAATAAATAAATAATAAAATAAAAAAAACATACATTTACTCACCCTCATGCTATAATGCAAGTGACAGTACATTTGTGATCGTTTTTTCTGACTGCTGTAATCCAGTGCTCTCTATTTGTTTTTTTTTTCTTCTTTTGGAAATTCATATAAATTTAATAGTGGATTATTTATTTATCTATTTATTTAAGGGGGGGGGGGGTATTTAAGTGGAAATACGTCACATGGTCTTACCGAGCTTTGTAGGAAGTATGCCATGTGGAGAAGTCCCATGGTAGGTCCTACCCTACGGGGGAGGAGTTACTACAAGCATGGTGACTGGGGCAGAGGAGCCTCTGTCCAAGGAAGACGCAGTTTACCAACAGGGAAACGAATTAGAGGAAGATATATGTCGCATGGGGTTACCTACGGGGAACCACCACATGTGGAGCACATACACCAGTACAGGGCTTAGTTAGCACGTGTACTGTGCCGGCAGCGAGTTTCCCTGCAAACTCGTATGCCACAGGGCTCGGAGGAAATCAACCAGGGAACACAGTTTGTGAACACTACTGGGAGTCAACTGCGCACATCTTCAGCTCAGGGGAGGTGAAAGGTGCTATGCGCAAGCAATACACCTGGCCAGCTGTCCCGGACTTACCTGCTTGTGCGTGCCGCTACACGGGACGAAACTGGTTCCACCGGCCCAGGAGGCCACTACACCCCTGGCTTGTAGCCCTACCGGGGGCGGCACATCCTGGGCGTGATATGCCATAGTTATGGCATCAATGAGCCAGTGGGCGATCCTCTGCTTGGAGACAGCACCTCCTTTCCGCTGTGCACCAAAACAGACAAAGAGCTGCTCAGAGACCCTAAAGCTCTGCGTGCGATCCAAATAGATGCGTAAAGTGCGCACCGGACACAGAAAATGTCAGGGCTGGGTCTGCCTCCTCCTGGGGCAGCGCTTGCAGGTTCACCACCTGGACCCTAAAAGGGGTTGTGGGAACCTTGGGCACATAGCCGGTCAGGTTCTCAGGATCACGTGAGAGTAGCCCGGACCAAACTCCAGGTACGTTTTGCTGACAGAGGACGCTTGCAGGTCTCCTACCCTCTTGATGGAAGTGAGCACAGTCAGGAGGGCAGTCTTCAAAGAGAGTACCTTAAGCTCAGCTGACTGCAAGGACTCAAAAGGGGGCTCTCTGTAGACCCTGAAGAACTACAGAGAGGTCCCATTAGGGAACAAGGCATGGTCTGAAGGGATTCAACCTCCTGGCGCCTCTTAGGAACCTGATGATCAGGTCATGCTTCCCTAAGGACTTACCGTCTACTGTGTCATGGTGTGCCGTATAGCGGCTACATACACCTTCAAGGTGGAGGGGGACAGCCGCCCTTCCAACCTCTCCTGCAGGAAGGAAAGCACCGATCCGACTGCATATCTCTGGGGGTCTTCACGTCGGGAAGAACACCACTTAGCGAACATACGCCACTTAAAGGCATATAGGCGCCTCGTAGAGGGGGCCCTAGCCTGAGTGATTGTGTCTACCACCGCGGCTGGTAGACCGCTTAAGTCTTCCGTGTCCCGTCCAGGGACCAGACATGGAGATTCCAGAGGTCTGGTTGCGGGTGCCAGATGGTGCCCCGTCCCTGAGAAAGAAGGTCCTTCCTCGTGGGAATTTGCCGGGGGGGGGGGCTGTCGCGAGGAGCGTGAGGTCCGAGAACCACATCTGGGTGGGCCAGTAGGGTGCTACCAGGATGACCTGCTCCTCGTCCTCCCTGACCTTGCACAGGGTCTGTGCAAGTAGGCTCACTGGGGGAAACGCATATTTGTCCAGGGGGCCAGCTGTGTGCCAGCGTGTCTATACTGAGAGGTGCCTCGGTCAGGGCGTACCAGAGCGGGCAGTGGGAGGATTCTTGGGAGGCGAACAGATCTACCTGTGCCTGCCCGTATCGACTCCAAATCAGCTGGACCACCTGAGGGTGGAGTCTCCACTCTCCCCTGAGGGTAACGTGCCATGACAGCGCGTCTGCTGCAGTGTTGAGGTCGCCCGGGATGTAAGTGGCTCGCAGCGACTGGAGATGCTGCTGACTCCAGAGGAGGAGACGGCGGGCGAGTTGTGACATACAACGAGAGCGCAGACTGCCTTGACGGTTGACATATGCTACTGTTGCCGTGTTGTCTGTTCGAACTAACAGTTCCTTTAGCGCCTTGGCTTGGTGGACTTGCAGGAGAGCCATGGCGTGCAGGACGGAGGTGGCTTGTCCAGCGGCACCGTAGGCTTTGGCCGTCAGGGACAACGTAAACCTACAGGCCTTGGACGGGAGCTTATCCACTGGGAGGATTGCCGAATAGCCCTTGGCCGCCCCACCATCAAGTGTAGTGAGGGCGGGGAAGCTGAAAGATCGGGACCGGGAAGTAAAAGGTGCCTCCCATGACCTTGTCAGCTCTTCATGCACTTCCTGGCTGTGAGCGGCGCCGCGAGCCTAGGAACCAATCATCGAGTTGCGAGGGTTCAGGGGAGAGTGGAGGGTTCCACTCTAGCCCGATGCTTGCGGCTGCCCGGGAAAGCATGTCGTCATCTCCGTGTCAGCCTGTGACTGGGCGACTGGACCCAAAGGGAGGAGCCCAGCTGAGGCTTCCGCATCTGACTGGACAAGCCCACTCTCCGATGCTACGCTCGAGAGCTCATCACCTTCACGGGCTCCGAATAAGAGGTCGAACTCGCCGTGAGACAAGCCAGCGGACTCATCCGGAAGCCCAATCGAGGCAGACAAGCATACTGGGGAATGGGAGGTCCCTGGGGGGATACCCGGCAGAGGTGGTCCCATTGGGGTCCCCAGATCGCCCCCAGTGCTAGCCGCGCTGGCCTCATACCCGTGGGTAGAAGGACCGAGGCAGGGAGCCTCTGGGGTGGCTTGCTTTCTTACGAAGGTAAGCCGTGACCGCACCGTTGCCATGGACATGTTCTCGCAAAAAGTACATGACCCATCCACGAATGTTTCCGTGTGAGCAGCGTCCAGACACGAAAGACAGTGATCGTGGCCATCAGAGGGTAAGAGATAACGAGCGGAATCAGGAATAACACCCAAACGGAAAAGACGCATCTTTAAAAAGATGTTCCGTGTGTGCCGCTCTTTTAGAGAAATATACTCTTTAGAGAAATATACTCTTTTATTTCTGCCGAAGTGCCCAGGGGCGTTCTCTGCAGTGCACCAGTGCAGAGGGGGGAGAAGCCGCTGAAATGCGCTGTCAGATCCAGCAGAGGTGAATGAACAGCCGTGGGAATTCAGCTCAGTGAGCATCGACCATTCGGCTCCGAAGACAAAATCTGAATGAGTGGTTGCATACCAGCTCCTTTTATACCCGTATGTCCAGGGGAGTGGTATGCAAATACTACTCGCCAATTTTCATTGGCCTTTTATCAAAGACCAGAGGTGTCTCGGGCTCCCGAGAGTGACCCCTAGTGTCACTACATCGACACAACGTCGAGTGAGTGACAGATTGGGAACTGGTATTTACAGAAATGTTGCTTTTGATTTATTCCTCTGCTATAGTTAGAACTGCCAGTCTCGCATTATAGGAACCTACAGTATTCAATTCTAACCTTGACTGAGAACACACAGCTTTCTAATTTCCTCTTTTTTCCCCCCCAGTATCAGTTATTTCTGGGCAAGGGGACACCTATCATGTCACAGATAAGATTACAGGCCCACTCTTTCAGGAGTCTGAAACATTTGCATGCACAATTCAGATGCCCCTTTGACTTTCTAGACACATTTATTAATTTACACTCTCTTGTAATTGTTTCTATACATATTCTTATATAGAAAAGTATTCAAGCCTTGGCCTGTTCAGCATTTACACCAGTGTTCCACTGACACCGCACTTTTAAATTGCAGCAAGATCCTTCAGCCTCTCACACACCAGGATACGACTTTGGAATTCTAAGATGTGTGTCTCAGACAGGAAGCAGCACTACTTCATGACAACTGCAGGCCCAGCACTTGACGTGATGTCAGTCACAGTGACAGGAGGGTTCCGAGGCACTGCGAGCTTCAGACAGGCCAGGCTCAGCCCTGACAAGAACTGTCTTTAGGGAAAAAGCCACCTCTGTCCATACGGTCTGGCAGCCTGACCTCTGCGCCCTTATGCATGTTGTTTACCTTCAGAAGTTGGCACCCAGACAAACATGGGGCTCTGACTGGTTGGCCAGGGCTAGAGGCTGGAATTGACATGGCAGGAGGGGGTTGAAACACCTCGCTTCAGCCTGCAGGTCCCCACGGGTCTGCCAAAAACTGGAGGAGAGAAGTGCAGACTTAAATGTTGTTGCTGGGTCACTAATAGTGATAGAAGGCACCTAAAGAGGATACACTCTTTTATTTATTAAAATAAATCTTTAAATAAATTTAAAGAAGAACATGCTATGGATTAAACTATCATTCCTCATTCCAAAATGAACATGTATAACATCAGCGAGGACATCTACATTTGCTCCAAGGTAAATTAAAGCTAATAACTTAATGTTAATTCATTTATCTATTGATTCAGGTCTTAGTAAAGGTGATGGTAAATAAAGAGTTCACAGCATCGAGGTGAGTGTGATATGAGACGTTTTAAAACAGTTCTGTTCACTTACGCTAATCTTATCAGGTGTGGAATCCTCATTCAAAGACGCTTTTCTCTTTTCAAGTGACTGTGATAATAATTTGCCTTAATTCTGTTTCACAGTCTCCACAGTTTTCAACTAAATGACTGAATAATTTAACAATTTATTTTACAAGAACATCAGATGAATATGCCTTGCAATGTCACTCTTCATTCCAGCTCACATAAAAATATTATCCATTATGTTTATGAGAATATTTTGCCAAAAACAAAACCATTCACGGCAATCTCCCATTCATTCAGGGAGTTCTACTGAGCTTGTCAGAGCGAACAAACGTTACCAAGGATGGCGGAGCTAAGCGAAGTGTCAGTTGGGTTTGAATAGTCTCAACAACAAAAGATATTGGTAACATTTCCTCCTCACTTTTAAAAGTTTATTTATTTTGCTATCCTATACACAATTATATGGGCAATTGCATTTTATTATTCGCATTTATCATTGTTTTTCTGAAAACAATGCTAAATGCCTGAAACCCATTTTTGGGTCTTGATTTATGGTGTGGTCACATTACACTTCACACTCAATTCACTCACATTCAAATGCATCAGAATGCAGGAGACTGGAAACACAAACCCACGTGAAGAAGTTCCACAACCCACTGTGCATGAAAGTTAATGTTTTGTGATATCTGACTTCTGAATTCGGATAATGAGGAGACAAGTGACCAATAGAAGAAATGTCACTCACTAATCACTTGACTTATTACAAAGAATACATATTTCAAAGCTGCATGTTTTTATATTGCAGAAAATTTAGTAGACGGCATATTTTACCTATTTCAATATAACATTATTTGCTATTTGTGTTTTTATTATATTAAAACCAGAATCCCTTGCGTGTTCACATCATATCCTGTCCGTTGTGTTTGAAATAAAGTTAGTCTAATGTGATTGTCCCTTTACCGGCTAAGAACCACTGCTTTATAATGTGCAAGAGTATATTTGCAGTTTAAATACATTTGACCTGTCACTGTATGCACAGGTTAAAGAGAATGGACAGCAATAACACACAAACCCACTTGGTTTCTCAGTTTTATAATCCATTTTTTAGATTCTCATGGGGAGCATTAGCACATGAATTATTATGCAAAGTTATTCAATGGATGCATAATTATGCAAAGTCATTTTAAATGACAGCCACGTCTGTTGCTTGGATGTTCATTGTTTTGCAAATGCGACTGATGATTCCATTATCTGTCTCTTGCTTAGCAACACCTGTTTAGAGTAATTCAAATAAACTTTGACATGGGCTTTTGACTGTGGCAATCAAGAAAATCTGAAAGTGTGCTAAAAACCTGATAATGATGGTGTAATGGCTGCCCAAAGATGATTTTCCAAACTGGCATATTCATGTCTCGACAAAGCCTCTCAGTTCTAGCTTTAACACTCCTTGCTGCCTCATAGAGCAAGAGAATGAGCTGTGCAACAATTCACACAGCTTTGTCTGATTTAATGATTATGTTGTTCTTTTACCTGAGGCCGCAATCTACAGACAGTGAGTCACTGTGTAGTTGCTAGTTTTGGAACTAGTTGGATTAGGTTGTTTTTATAAGGAATCCAATTGTGATTCAGCATTTTCACCTTGTGATGTTGATTTACTGAGACATTCTATGGAATAAGAGTGGTATGTGCAGTGTTTAGGCAAGCTACTCCAAAAATGTAGGTAGCTAAGCTAGCTCTGCAGACAAATTTAGCTAAGTTGAAAGCTAAGATAAAGTAGCAAGTTACACTAAAAGTTACAAGACAAAATAGCTTGCTACATTTAATATACAGTATAAAAAATTCAGAATACAGTGTAAACTTATAATGTATTTTGGTGACATTACAACTGCAACTTTATTACACTGTAACAGTGCTGGACGTACATTAATGTTGTACTGATAATATACTTTTGGCCCACACCACAACTGAATTTTGGCTGGTACTAATATATATTCAAACAAGTTGTAGAATCATAAGATGGAAACAAGCACCTAACCAGTGTACTTTCTTAAAGTAAGAAAGTCCCTAATTGCATTTGTAAAAGCTATACTACATTACCAATAAATTTGTAGTGATCAAAGTTCCATTTCTGTCACTCACTCGACGTTGTGTCGATGTAGTGACATTAGCGGTCACTCTTGGGAGCCCGAAACACCTCTGGTCTTTGAAAAAAGGCCAATGAAAATTGGCGAGTGGTATTTGCATACCACTCCCCTGAACATACGGGTATAAAAGGAGCTGGTATGCAACCACTCATTCAGATTTTCTCTTCGGAGCCGAATGGTCAATGCTCACTGAGTTGAATTCTCACGGCTGTTCATTCACCTCTGCTGGATCTGATGGCGCATTTCAGTGGCTTCTCCCCCCTTTGCACTGGTGCACTGCAGAGAACGCCCCTGGGCAATTCGGCAGAAATAAAAGAGTATATTCTTAAAAAGAGTACATTTCTCTAAAAGAGTGGCACACATGGAACGTCTTTTTAAAGATGACCTTCCATTTGAGAGTTATTCCTGGTTGCGGTCGATATCTCTCGCCTTCTGACGGTCACGATCGCTGTCTTTCGTGTCTGGGCACTGCCCACACGGAGACAGCGTTTGTGGATGGGTCATGTACTCATTGCGAGAACATGCCCATGGCAATGATGCGGTCGTGGCTTGCCTTTGTAAGAAAGTGTCCTTCTACCAACGGGTATGAGGCCAGCACGGCTAACACTGGGGGCGATTTGGGGACCCCAATGGGACCACCTCCACCAGGTATCCCTCATGGACCTCCCATTCCCCAGCACGCTCGTCTGCCCCGATCGGGCTTCCGGATGAGTCCACTGGCTCGTCTCACAGCGAGTTCGACCTCTTTTTCGGAGCCTGCGAAGGTGATGAGCTCTTGAGCGCAGCATCGGAGAGCGGGCTCGTCCAGACAGACGCGGAAGCCTCAGCTGGGCTCCCCCCCTCGGGTACGGTCACCCAGTCACAGGCTGACGCGGAGATGATGGACATGCTTTCCCGGGCAGCCGCGAGCATTAGGCTAGAGTGGACCCCTCCGCTCTCCCCTGAACCCCCACGGCCCGATGATTGGTTCCTGGGCTTGCGGTGCCGCTCAAAGCCACGCCCCGCCCCAGTTCCTTTCTTCCCGGAAGTGCACGAGGAGCTGACAAGGTCTTACTGACACGGGTTTTACTGCCTGGTCCCGATCTTTCAGCTCCCCTACCTTCACTACCCTCGATGGTGGGGCGGCCAAGGGCTATTTGGCGATCCCCCCAGTGGATAAGGCACTCCCAGTGCACCTATGCCTGCAGAGCACCGCCACCTGGCATGGGCGCCCAAAGCTCCCGTCCAAGGCCTGTAGGTTTACGTTGCCCCTGACGGCCAAGGCCTACGGTGTCGCAGGACAAGCCGCCTCCGCTCTGCACGAGGGTAGTTCCACCCCCGGGATTGATGCAGGAGCTGCGCTCGGTGACCGACCTCACCCTCTGGGCGACGAAGGTCACGGCACGGTCTCTCGGGCGGGCTATGTCCACCTTGGTGGTCCAGGAGCGCCACCTTTGGCTCAACCTGGTCGAGATGGGAGAGGCCGACAAGGCACAGTTCCTTGGTGCCCCCATTTCTCAGGTTGGCCTGTTCGGCGACACCGTCGAGGACTTTGCCCAGCAGTTCTCGGCAGTGAAGCAGCAGCCAGAAGCTATCTGGCACATCCTGCCCCGGCGCGGCTCAAGATCCCGCACCCCATCTGCTCATCACCAAAGGCGTCCTCCTGCGGTGACTGCACTGGCTCAGCCGCAGCCAGCCCCCGTGGCCTGGCCCTGGCGTGGAGCCCACCGCAGGAAGCAGACACCACCCGTCTCACAGCCGGCTGCCAAGAACTCGAGAAAGGCTTCGAAGTGCCCCTGAGATGGGCGACCCAGGGACGACGAAACCTGCTGCTCTGGAGCTGGTAAGCAGACCACTCCATCCCCCGTTGGAGGGCTGGGAGGAGAATCTTTTGTTACCTTTTCATTTAATTTCTCCACATGCCCAAGTGGCTGCGGTACCCAAGAGTTCAGCAAAAGAGCGGTTTCCTTGTTCCCTGGATCACATACCCGGTGCGCACGGCCGTCATCACTACCATTGTCCACCATTCCATTTCGGCAGGTTTGACGCTCCAGCGGCGGTCTCCCTGCCCCTGCGCGCCCAGCTGTGGCACAAATCCACCCCCAATGTGACGGTCTCCACAGGTCACGAGGACAAGCCTCTTCCTCCCCCGTCCCAGGCTGTTCTGGGGGTAGTCACAAGGAGCCAGGTAAGTGCTTCGATGTCCCTGAACTTAGCATGCCACGGCATGACATGGCACCTCAGGCTCCGCCTCACCGTGAGGCCCCACCCGCCGGTACGTTCGACAAGATTGTCCCCTTGGTTCCCCTCGCCCGGAGCTTGGACGCGTGGCTTGCACTTTCCAACCTGTCGCGATGGCTGGTCCGGACCTTCGGGCTCTGCTACACAATTCAGTTCGCCAGGCGTCCGCCCAGGTTCAGCAGCATCCACTTCACCTCGGTGAAGGGCGAGAACTCCGCTACCTTGCGCACGGAAATCGCTACCATCCTACCGAAGGGTGCAATAGAGCCTGTCCCTCCGGCCGAGATGAAGAAGGGGTTTTACAGCCCCTACTTCATTGTTTTGAAAAAAGGCAGTGGGTTGCGGCCAATCTTGGACCTGCGAGTACTGAACCGGGCTTTACACAGACTCCCGTTCAAGACGCTATCGCAAAAATGCATTCTAGCGAGTATCCGGCATCAAGATTGGTTTGCGGCGGTAGACCTGAAGGACGCGTACTTCCACATCTCGATTCTACCTTGACACAGACCCTTCCTGCTGTTTGCATTCGAGGGTCGGGCGTATCAGTACAAGGTCCTCCCTTTCGGCCTGTCCTTGTCCCCTCGCATCTTCATGAAGGTTGTAGAGGCAGCCCTTGCCACGTTAAGGGAAGTGGGCATTCGCATCCTCAACTATATCGATGACTGGCTAATCCTAGCTCACTCTCGGGATGTGTTGTGTGTGCACAGGTACCTGGTGCTCTCGCACCTCAGCCAACTAGGGCTTCGGGTCAACTGGGAAAAGAGCATGCTCCTCCCAGTTCAGAGCATCTCCTTTCTCGGCTTGGAGTTAGACTCAGTGTCGATGACTGCGCACCACACAAACGAGCACAGTCGGTTCTGACCTGTTTGAAGGCGTTCAGACAGAAGACAGCAGTTCCACTGAAACTGTTTCAGAGGCTCCTGGGGCATATGGCATCCTCAGCGGTGGCCACTCTGCTTGGGTAGATGCATATGAGGCCGCTTCAGCACTGGCTCCAGACTCGACTCCCGTGATGGGCATGGCGCCGCGGGACACATCGCGTGGCCATCACGCCGGTCTGTCACCGCCTCTTCAGCCCTTGGACCGACCTCACATTTCTATGGGCAGGTGTTCCCCTAGAGCAGGTCTCCAGGTGCATCTTGGTTACGACAGATGCCTCCAAAATGGGCTGGGGCGCTGTATGCAATGGGCACACAGCCGCTGTCTCCTGGACGGGCCCGCGGCTTCATTGGCACATCAACTGCCTCGAGTTATTGGCAATTCTGCTCGACCTGCGGAGGTTTCGGCTGTTGATCCAGGGCAAGCATGTGTTAGTTCAGACAGACAACAGGGCAACGGTGGCATACATCAACCCTCAAGGCGGTTTACGCTCCCATTGTATGTCACAACTCGCCTGCCGTCTCCTCCTCTGGATTCAGCAGCACCTCCATTCGCTGCGAGCCACTCACATCCCGGGCGACCTCAACACTGCAGTGGACATGCTGTCACGACAGGTTACCTTCAGGGGAGAGTGGAGACTCCACCCACAGGTGGTCCAGCTGATTTGGAGTCAATTCGGGCAGGCACAGGTAGACCTCTTTGCTTCCAGAGAATCCTACCACTGCCTGCTCTGGTATGCCCAGACCGAGGCACCTCTCGGTATAGACGCGCTGGGACACAGCTGGCCCCCTGGACTACGCAAATATGCATTTCCCCCAGTGAGCCTACTTGCACAGACCCTGTGCAAGGTCAGGGAGGACGAGGAGCAGGTCATCCTGGTAGCACCCTACTGGCCCACCCAGACATGGTTCTCGGACCTCACGCTCCTGACGACAGCCCCCCCGCCTGGCGAATTCCCACGAGGAAGAACCTTCTTTCTCAGGGACGGGGCACCATCTGGAACCCGTGACCAGACCTCTGGAATCTCCGTGTCTGGCCCCTGGACGAGATGCGGAAGACTTAAGTGGCCTACCACCCGCGGTGGTAGACACGCTCACTCAGGCTAGGGCCCCCTCTATGAGGCGCCTGTATGTGTTGAAGTGGCGTCTGTTCGCTAAGTGTTGTTCTTCCCAACGCGAAGACCCCCAGAGATGTGCAGTCGGATCGGTGCTTTCCTTCCTGCAGGAGAGGTTGGGAGGGTGGCTGTCCCCTCAACCTTGAAGGTGTATGTAGCTGCTATATGGCACACCTCAACACAGTGGATGGTAAGTCCTTAGGGAAGCACGACCTGATCATCAGGTTCCTGAGAGGCGCCAGGAGGTTGAATCCCTTCAGACCACGCCTCATTCCCTCATGGGACCTCTCTGTAGTTCTTCAGGGTCTACGGGGAGCCCCCTTTGAGCCCCTACAGTCAGCTGAGCTTAAGGCACTCTCTTTAAAGACTGCCCTCCTGACTACGCTCACATCCATCAAGAGGGTAGGAGACCTGCAAGCTTTCTCTGTCAGCGAAACGTGCCTGGAGTTCGGTCCGGGCTACTCTCACATGATCCTGAGACCCCGACTGGGCTATATGCCCAAGGTTCCCACGAACCCTTTTAGGGATCAGGTGGTGAACCTGCATGCGCTGCCCCAGGAGGAGGCAGACCCAGCCCTGATGTTGCTGTGTCCAGTGCACGCTTTATGCATCTATTTGGATAGCACGCAGAGCTTTAGAGTCTCTGAGCAGCTCTTGTCTGCTTTGGTGGACAGGAAGCACTGTCTCCAAGCAGAGGATTGCCCACTGGGTGATTGACACAATTGCAATGGCATATCACGCACAGGACGTGCCGGCCCCGGCAGGGCTACGAGCCCATTCTACCAGGAGTGTGGCGGCCTCCTGGGCCTTGACCAGTGGCGCCTCTCTAACAGACGTTTGCAGAGCAGCGGGCTGGGCAACACCCAACACCCAACACCTTTGTGAGGTTCTACAATCTCCGGGTGGAACCGGTTCATCCCGTGTAGTGGCAGGCACAAGCAGGTAAGTCCGGGATAGCTGGCCAGGTGTATCGCATGCGCATAGCACCTTTCACCTCCCCTGAGCTGAAGACGTGCGCTGTTGACTCCCAGTAGTGTTCACAAACTGTGTTCCCTGGATGACTTCCTCCGAGCCCTGTGGCAGATGAGTTTGCGGAGAAACTCGCTGCCGGCTCAGTACATGTGCTAACTAAGCCCTGTACTGGTGTAGGTGCTCTGCATGTGTTGGTTCCCCATAGGTAACCCCATGCGACGTATATCTTCCGCTAATTCGTTTCCCTGTTGGTAAACTGCGTCCTCCTTGGGCAGAGGCCCCTCTACCCCAGTCACCATGTTGTAGAAACTCCTCCCCCGTAGGGTAGGACCTACCATGGGACTTCTCCACATGACATACTTCCAACAAAGCTCGGCAAGACCATGTGAGGTATTTCCGCTTAAAATACCCCCCCCCCCCAGTCTTTTTTGGGGAGAGAAAAAAAAGAGAGGATAAGAGGCCACAACTGGGCTAGCCTGTCTCTATCTTTTGGGCAGTCGACTTGTTCCCGAAGGGCCGTTCGACACTCATAACAGCATTGGGGGAAGTTACGTGTCGGTCTGTTGAGTTAGCTACGAGGCACACAGTGGTCTGCCCGTCACGCACCGCCAGTTCACGTAACACAGTTCAGCTAGTTGTGGCGTTTTGTATAGGGACCCCTAGTGTCACTACATCGACACAACGTCGAGTGAGTGACAGAAAGGGAACGTCCTGGTTACTTTCGTAACCTCCGATCCCTGATGGAGGGAACGAGAGGTTGTGTCCCTCCTGCCACAACGCTGGACTACACGCTGAAATGGCCGGGACCTTGCCTCAGCACAAAACCTGAATGAGTGGTTGCATACCAGCTCCTATTGTACCTGTATTTTCATTGGCCTTTTTTCAAAGACCAGAGTTGTTTCGGGCTCCTAAGAGTGACCCCTAGTGTCACTACATTGACACAACGTCTCGTTCCCTCCATCAGAGAACAGAGGTTATGAAAGTAACCAGGACGTTTCTCTGTGTGCATTTGAAGAAAGCATGAAATAAGTGCAACTACATGGTACTTTAATAAGTACATAGATATCATGAAATAAATATGTTTTAAATACATATTTAAATTTGGTATATTACTTTTTTACTTGGGTAATTATATACAGATTTCAAATCTCCCATATATGTCGAAAAATACTAGAAAATTTAGTGTACTCCCAACTATGTTCATTTCTACAGAGTAATGGTATATATGAAGAATTTCAGTCAGGATTTAGACCCCATCGTAGTACAGAGACTGCACTTATCAGAGTTACAAATTACTTGTGCTTATCACGGCTGCATTTCTCTTCTAGTGCTCTTAGATCTTAGTGCTGCCTTCGACATCATAGAGCATGACATTCTCTTGGAAAGGCTTGAGAATTATGTTGGCATTTGTGGACATGCATTAGCTTGGTTTAGGTCCTTTCTCTCTGACTGCTACCACTTTGTCTGTGTAAATGAGGAACTGTCAGATCAAATAAAAGTTAAGTATGGAGTGCCACAGGGATCAGTTTTAGGGCCTCTGCTTTTCTCCCTATATATGCTCCCTCTGGGAGATATTATCAGGAACCATGTAATTAGTTTTCACTGTTATGCCAACAATACCCAACTTTAGATTTCTTTGAAACTCAATGAAATTTAAAATTTTTCCAAATTAACAGATTGTTAATCTATATAATCTGACTCTTGATGGATGTACTGTAACTTCTACAGCAAAAAATGTTGGTGTTATATTTGATAGCAATCTAACCTTTGACAAACAAATTTCTAATATTTGTAGAACTGCATTCTTCCACCTCAGAAATATTGCTACATTACAACACATGCTGTTTCTGATGCCAAAAAACTAATTAATGCGTTCATGACCTCAAGACTAGATTATTGTAATGCATTACTAGGTGGATGTCCTGCAGGTTTAATAAAAACTTCATTTGGTTCAAAATGCCGCAGCTAGAGTGCTAACTAGAACCAAGAAATATGATCATATTAGCCCCATTTTATCTATGTTACATTGGCTACCTATTAAGTTTCATATTAATTTAAAAATTATGTTAATTACCTACAGAGCTTTGAATGGTCTTGCTCCAAAGTACTTAAGTGACCTTCTATCATGCTATAATCCATCACGCTTACTACGATTGCAAAATTCCTGCCTGTTAACAATACAGAGAATAATTCACAAAAAGAGGGAGATCATTTTCATATATGGCTCCTAAACTATGGAATAGACTTCCTAGCAGTGTTTGGATCTCAGACACACTCGCTCAGTTTGAGTCTGGAATAAAGACTTATCTATTCGGCCAGGCATACACCTAATTTATACCTCAATTCATAGTTATGCTGTTTTAGTTAGGTCTGCCAGAACCGAAAACACTTCTCTTATTCTTTAACTCTGAATGACATCTATGCAAATAATTTTTTTCATTTCTTTCCCCATCTAAACCTCTGGATTAAATAGTGGAAGGTTGTTGGTTCAATCCCCACAGCCGCCACCATTGTGTCCTTGAGCAAGGCACTTAACTCCAGGTTGCTCCAGGGGGATTGTCCCTGTAATCAGGGCACTGTAAGTCGCTTTGGATAAAAGCGTCAGCCAAATGCATAAATGTAAATGTAAATGATTATATCAACGTCTGTTGTGAAAAGTGCTATACAAATAAATTTGACTTGACTTAATAGTAAATACGGATGTCAGTCCCAAACACTGACTGTGTGAACATAGCTATTCTGAATAAAAAGTTGCAAGAGGTTTAAATCAGATTTTCCTAACATAAGTTCACATTTATCTTTTAACTCCACATGGTTAAAGCTGCCTTTCATTGCCATTTGACATCTGTCTTTATTTGTTTTTAATCTCAATGCTTTTGAAGAAGCTCTTTGTCAATTTGCATAGAGTACGAAATATGATCAGGGATCATGTCAATTCATTGTGAATCAGTTCAGTTTGTAATCAGTTAGGGAGATGCTTGCTTTCCCTTTAATGAATCAACAGTTAAACACTGTTATGAAAATGCCATTTAATGAGGCCTTCAAAGGGGTACTCCAGCCGAAAAGAATCATGGAACCTCATGAACTGTCTTGGCTGTCTTTTTGTACTGCAGGCTACAAATGGAGTCCAAGTGTGAAACAGCATCTTTGAGAGAACATTAAGCGACAACTTTAAAGCTTTCTGGTGTGAAGCACAGCAAGTGAGAACAGATATAAAAAGTAGTTAGATTATCCCATAGGCTAAACGATAATGTAAATTAAATCTGACCTATTAGCTCAAACCCAGCTCTCAAAGGGTCAAAGTCAATAATGTATAACATGGATTAAAGGAGACCCTCCCTCTTACATACTGCTCTTCACCAGCAAACAAACAGCTTCTGATTTGTATTCATTGGTTTCTATCAAAGGGAGATAGTTGGTAAAGTATGTGTCAGAATCAATTTACAGTCAGACACAGAGACCTCAACGCATGCCTGTCCCACGCTGTTCACTTTAACAGCAAACCCTCCTCCCTCCACACGGGTACACAGAGAGACAGAACTAAAGAGAGAGACCAAGAGAATTCCTATTCTGCTTACTGTCTTATGCAACTAATGCCAGAAATATGGTCAACACAATCCCAACAAGATCAAGCAGGTTGGTGAAATACTGAAAAGCACCAGGAGCTTAAAGGAATAGATCACCCCAAAAAAAGTTATCATTTACTCACCCTCTTGTTGTTCCAGAAGACTTTCTTTCCTTAGTGGAATACAAAAGGAGACTTCACTGGTCGCTCTAAAGCTCAAAGTATAATTTGGTCAGATGTCAATGCGAGACATATGCGTACAGGGTGCTTGATGCAAATTTCATCATCAGCAGAGAGTTCGAGCACTGAATGTGTGTGACCCGATTAACTAATTAGTCCAAAAGGTGGCAACACTCACAATTGAGCCTTTGTTGTTACAAAGAAGCAGTATAAGATGATGTAATCATCGCTGAACAACAGGAGAAGATGGAACAAACAACAACAGGGATGTGCACACCATGCTTGTGTGAAGAGGTCAGGAACTACCTATATAACTTGAGTCTGAAGGAATATAAAGACATCTTTATGGGTCTAAAATCCTGAAGAGAAATAGTCCAGTATCTCATAGCGGTCATAGTGCGCTTATGACAACCGCCTGTGTAAGCACACACAGTCCTATGAAGTATACTTTGAAAGGCTAGTGTTCGACTGAACGCAGACGCTAAGCGTTCATGTCAAAACCAAAGTATAATTTGGGCATAATCCATGTAATTACAATAAATGGGGACTGGATCTCTCAAGCTTCATAAAACACTGTTATAGCATCATAAATGTAGTTCAGGTCTTCTCAAGCCATACAATAGCTTTGTGTGAGGATCAGACCGTTATGTACAGTAAGCTGTTATTCATTGAAAATCTTTCTCTCACCTAATGCTATAATACGGTTTCAGAAGACTTGTTGCATTCAGGAGTATTGCACACAAATTTAATATTCCTTTAATGGAGCTTTTTGCATTCTTTTTGAAGTTTCAAAGCACCATTCTTTGTAATTGCATGGAAAAGAGCAACCAGTACAGTCTTCAAATCTGATGCAGTTTTCATTTGTAACTATCCACCACATTTTTGCAATGAAAACACAGTTTGAATGGATATAAGAAGACGATTAACTTCAAAAAGCCCCATCAGACCAACCATGGATAGAACTGGAGTGTTTGTTTTCTTCAGAATGATGTGAATTCAACCTAGTTACAGTAACATTAATTTGTCATAAATTCTTTGAAAGTTGACAGTTTTCTTCAGTAATCCCCACAGATAAACTGATATTCGCCACCTGGGTAAAAGCTTACAATAATTACAAAAGCCTTTCTTATACACAGACACAATAATGCTGCTGTAACTATTTTATTACCTAAACAATATACTTAATTTGTGCAAACAATTATTTGTCCACTGGGTTTGTAGTGGCTGATAATTGTTTAATGTGGGAGATTTTCTTAAATGACTCACTAGTCCTCTGGGAAAGGTGGTACTATGGGCTAATTAAAGGAGGTGATTATTGCATAGCTACAATGGGATATTCAGGTTGGGAAAGGGTTGCAGAGCATGCAAAGGTTAATGATTATCTTCTCCAACACTATAATGAGATCACTAATCACCTGAGGCAAGGAGAACTTCAATATCCCATCTGGTTTCACAACTAATAAAGGTTGCCTTGATGAATCCAGATATCTCCCTAAGAATACGAATCATCTAAGCCTAGGTTGATGTAAACATGCTCTTTGTCATTCTAAACTCTATATTTAGCAGCTTTTATGTTCACGCACAATGGATTTTGTTTCACAAGAGGTATTATATACTGACAGTTTTTTCAGACTGACATCCTGTTTATGACTGCCTGACACTTTTTGCAAGATGAGCTAGATTAAAGTCACAGAGAAAATTTGCTCAGAGGTGGAAACAAAGGAAGCGAGGAAAATGTAAGACTCTGCAACTCCTCCCCTCCATCTCAATCCTCTGAGCAGGAACTTCTCGGCAGAGTTACATCCACAGGAAAATATAATGCAGTGATGGGTTTGAGTGAGGGCCAGGACTTGTGCCTCAAATAACAATCAAGCTTTACTGACAGGAATCTGTATCTCTACCTGTAAACATGCGCATCAGAGTCCGAATAGACCGATCAACAATGGGGCTCACTGTCTCAACATAACCAAAATCATGATGGAAGAGAAAAATGCTATTCCAGAAGACAGGAAGAAGGAGGAAAATAGAGAGGTGAAAATAAGGAATGCTAATTCTTGAATTTGGTAATGCTAAGAAACTGATTTTGCTTCATGAAATGTCAGTGAGCAGCAGTCATATTTGGGGCACCAAGAGAAACTCTTGGTCTGTTCCAAAGCTGAGTGAGCTGCCTCGCTTCTTACTGCCTACATAGGCAACTGCCTTCCAAAGCAGTATCCTAACAGAGATGGAATCTCATAAGTGAGTGCTTTGGAACACTCTAGGCAGCGACTCCATTTAGCACACAAATAGTGCGCTACATACATGGGAAACTTGCCTCAATTAATTCCAATAAGATTTCAGCATGTTAATAAACTAACAATCAGACTGACAGGTACAAAGCAGGACATGTTTAGGAATTGGTGGGGTAACAATATATAGCACACACAAATATTGGGTAAAGCCCTACCTGGTCTCACAGAAACAATGTATTGCATCAACATCAAAACACTTGCGATAGTGCGCAACTTGTAAGGCAATACATTTTAACGATTGCATTACATACTGTAACCAACTACATTTACAAGCTTGTTCAGGCACAACCAAATGATATAGTGCAACTCGGTCACAGTACATGGTGCTGAGAGAAGGACCCAAATGCAGAAGGCAGAATAGGCCTTTTATTAAATAAATAAAAGCCAAATCAAATCTCATGATGGAGGGGAATAAACAATCGAACACGAAACAGAAACTAGACCAACCGAAACTGGAGACAGGAAACAGACCAGAACACACTAACAGAGTTGCAACACAGCAAAAAATCCAAAAAAGACAGAACAAAGAAGAGAATATATAGAAGCTGGTAACTGGAGGCAGGTGCCGCTGGTGACAAGCTGGATGGAGAAATAATCAGTCATCCTGGCAACAGAGCTGATGTTCTCCATGTGGCACCTGCAAAACACAAGAGGGAGAGAGAGAGGGAAACACAGTTACAAACACCAACACAAGACAGACAGATGGGACAGTCCAGCCCAGACTGTGACAGACTGGGATTAGACTGGGCGGCGGCCGCAGGCGGATGCTAGTTACTGGGCTGGGCAACAGACTGGTGGTTGGTGTCTGACAGGTGCTGGCCACTGGAATGAGCAAAAGACTGATCGCTGATGAAGGATGGGTGCTAGTTACTGGGCTGAACAACAGACTGGTAGCTAACTTGGGCTGGTTGTTGGCTGCCTACATGAGCTAGTTGCTGGCTAAGGGCCTAGGAAACAGACTGGTAGCTGGTGTCTAATGGGTGCCGGCCACTGGACAGAGCAAAGGGCTGGTTGACGGGCGCTATGGTCTGGACAGGATGGTTTACAGTCACAGGGGACTGGACACACTTGTTTGACTGGATGGGGGTGTGCTGGAATGGTCACTCTTGGGAGGCTTCCCATAATCAGGCATGATCCAGTTAACCCTATGGGACAGCTAGCTCAAGAAACCCCCAAACATCAAACTTCCCAGACTTGCCATCCCCCAGGAGCCAAGGGGATCCTCAAGGCAGGTGTTAAAGATTTCCTTTAATATGGTCTCACTGTGGGGGCCTGGGTAGCTCAGCAAGTATTGATGCTGACTACCACCCCTGGAGTTGCGAGTTAGAATCCAGGGTGTGCTGAGTGAATCCAGCCAGGTCTCCCAAGCAACCAAATTGGCCCGGTTGCTAGGGAGGGTAGAGTCACATGGGGTAACCTCCTCGTGGTTGAGATTAGTGGTTCTTGCTCTCAATGAGGCGCAGGGTAAGTTTTGTGTGGATCGCGGAGAGTAGCATGAGCCTCCTCATGCGGAGTCTCTGCGGTGTCATGCACAGTGAGCCACGTGATAAGATGCGGGTTGACTGTCTCAGAAGTGGAGGCAACTGAGACTTGTCCTCCACCACCCGGATTGAGGTGAGTATCCGCGCCACCACGAGGACCTACCAAGTAGTGGGAATTGGGCATTCCAAATTGGGAGAAAAGGGGATAAAAATAAATGTAAAAAAAGTCACAGTAGTCCAGCCCCTCATCTGTTTTTAGGAACTCGCAGACAAATACCCTCACGTTAGCCTCCCCTTGACGGAGAGAACAAAGCTGGGCAAGCTGGGCTAAACACTCTCTGATGGAACCATGGGGGTTGGGAGATGGGAAAAGGAAAATGTCCATACTTGGCTTTGCTGGGTCCAGAATTGGTTAGATTGTTCTGTCACGGTACGTGGTGCTCAGAGAAGGACCCAAATGCAGGAAGGCAGAATAGGGGTTTTATTAAATAAACAAATCAAATCTCTCACGAGAGAGAGGAATAAACAGCTGAAAACAAAACAATAACTAGACTGATTTAAACTGGTGACAGGGAACAGATCAGAACACACTAACAGAGTTGCAGCACAGCAAACAATCCACCAAAAACAGATCACCAAAGGAGAGAATATATAGGAGCTGGTAATTGGAGGCAGGTGCCACTGGTGACAAGCTGGGTGGAGAAACAATCAGTCATCCTGGCAACAGAGCTGACCCTCTCCATGTGGCACCTGAAAAACACAAGAGGGAGAGAGAGGGAAACACAGACACAAACACCAACACACGACAAGACAGACAGACAGGCAGGAGAGACTGTCCAGCCCAGACTGTGACAAACTCTCGTGATGCAAAAGACTGGGGTACAAGTCTTGCAGAGCATTTGAGTCAACACATGAGATGAAAGTGTCACAAAATAACATTTGCTTTTAATGACACTATTGGTTAGCTTTAGGTTTAAGGTTTAGGGTAGGGAGGTACGTTTTGTTGATTTAAAACTTGATAGAGCATTAACCTTAAATGCGATATATGTAATGAGCCACATTATGTCACCACAGTCACGTTTTTTTTATTTTTTTTAATAAGATCTAGCTCAGTTAAGCAGTAAAATTTTGAATAGATTGAATTTTTCTTAGCATCTTTTGAATTAAATATAAGTATATTTACAATCAAAGTTTCACCATCGCCATCTTTTTCGCCACCTTGATTTTTTTATCTGAGCTCATCGCAATGCATTCTTGGACTGTTCAGAATTTGTCCAAAGCAAAGTATCTGAGGATGCAGCAAAATTAAGTTGTCTGCATTTTGGAACAACCTTAACATCTGCAGCATACCTTAATGCCTTAAATGTTGCCTCCATAGGCAGCTCTGTGTGTTTTTACTTGCACGGATTCAAGACCACACAGACGAGCCAATGGAATTGACAAGTTCCATTCATTACCATCTCTCATAAATTGACATGACAGATAAGCTGACAAAGGGGAATGAAAATTGAGAGGTCAGAGCATTAGCCCAGATTTGAGCCTGAGTTGGAGAGCAAGATAGGAACCCTGGGGTTGGGAGATGGATGTAGACCACTGAATAGGACAATGTATCTAGGCGCTTTCTACCTGCTGGGTCAGCTGACAGGAGAAGCTCTATTTATACTGTCTACTTCCTCAATACTTCCACCACAATGATAGCAATAGGACTCTTTAAATTACAAATTCACAGATGGAGAATTGTCACATGCAGACTTAGTGCTGTGTATGGCTATGGATGGCCTACTATGGCCTAAGGGAGTAGGGGAAACCTGGAAGATACATTCTGCGACTGAGCCCAACTTACTTGGCTTCTCTGGATGAATTACCTGCTAAAGGTATTTTTTAACCTTACCAGCTTCTGCACCGTCTGCAACCTGAACGACTGTGGCCACTTTCCAACAGGACAGATCTCTCTGCTAAGGGTGAATTATCATATTTGCCTGGAGCACTGCATATTATTTACTATTTACATTTGAGATGCTGCAGCAACGTTCTTCTGAGTTTTCAGTGCAAGAAACTAATGGAGCATTAATAGGTGGGCAAGGAATGTGCTGTGGAGACTACATGAATTGATAAATCTTTTAATGCTCTCTGTCGAATTGTTCAAACCTTGCCTCCAGCGATTTGTCGTAAAGATTCAAGGGAGTGAGATTATATTTGTGACTTCAGTAGTTAAAGATAGATACTACAGTATAGCTGTTTGGTAGCATAGTCTTAGAAAATCCATTCTAAAAAGACACATTATTACATTTGTAAAACTATGGCAATCTAAACAAAGATTGAATTAAACACAAACCTTTACAATACAATTTAGAATGATTTTATAGTATGCACATCGTATGATGCTGGATGAACTGAAGGCGTGAAGTGCTTCTTGAGCAGGAGGATTTATCTGTGCCTCATTGTCCACTAATTCTGGCTGTACGTGGTCCAAACGGCAGTGCTCGACGTGGGAAGAAATCTGTGGTGGTTCTCCCCCTTTGCCTGATCGTTTCACAAACAGGACAGCATACCAGCACCTTACAAGTGTAAGGCTCATTGACTTCGCTGGAGGACATCGTATTTAACAGTGTACTATTTTGTGATAAATCCTATGGCATATCGGATGAAACTAGAAATGTTACTTGTTTGATGATAACAGGTTTCAATGTAAAAACTTAATGAGGTTTCTTACCAGACATAGTTTTGTTGGCGTTTCTCCCAAAGACAAACTTCACTGAGATCATGTCACATTTTTTTGTCACATGACTCCATGTGTCAAAAGTTTAACCCTTTGTTGGTGTGGTGGAAATGATGGCACAAATATGGAACGGTCATATTTTTTGAAAAAATATTAGAAATCATTGTCACACAATAAAGCACTTGAATGAGGCCAAATGTTCTCTTTTTGCAATGTCAAACAAACAAGTGATAGTCAGTGCTGAAGCATTTTACCAATCAGAAATTAGACCATTTATTTAATATTTTTTTAACAAATATAATTTCTCTACTGATCAACAATGATTTCTTTTCAAATAAGCCAAAGTTAAAATCTGACCACAAACCAATTTTGATCCAAAAGATTTTTGCTCTGAGGGTCACAGTTAAATGTAACAGAAGAACATTTTTGAATATCACTTTTGAAATAGCAGTGAGCATCGCAATATCAATCCCATGCCAGTCTGATTTCCAATATCCTTCACTGTTTCTTGAGCCAATGCTTGGTTGAAAAGAATCTTTTTTCTTCCTGCTGCTATTTATTCCTCCACATCCCACACATTTCACACTTTCACCTCTCTCTCTCTTTTCATACATAATACATCCCATTATGTTTGCTCAAAGCACCATATCTGCAGTCTATCAACATCATCATAAATAAAGTGATATAGAGTCCAAAAATGGCAGGACTGGTGGTGGTGATGATACTTTCTTAAGGTGCAAAGACAATATTCATTGAGTTCTCTACATCACTGTTTTGAGTGATCAAGCACATCTGTTCTCAATACATGATCCATGGTGTCATGCAGCTTTACAGTTGTTATTGCGAAAAACTGCAAGAAAAAAATGGAAGGTTATGATTATGTGACAGAAATGCATCATGGGAAAGAATGACAAAAGTTGTACGTGCCCTCCTGACAGCCTTTGCCTCAATTTTTCACCAGCTCTGACAGAGTAAAGAATAGAATGAATGTTGAAAGCAATAGCTATCAGGATCTGAAAGAAGAGAAAAGATAACAAATCAAAAATCTGAAAGACATGTAAAGCCACAAGGTTTTTTTTAATGTTTTTTTTTTTCTTTGCATGGTTCAACATGGAACCAGACTTGTGTGAAACTATGTAAGCATTAGGAGAGCTCTTAAATTGCTTGTTTTCTTAGTACAACAAAGAACCCAAGGATGAAAAGTAACTTAAGCAAATATGATGTACATAGATACATGACCATTTTGGGTATCTAACAGTTTTCACAGAGATATTTATTCATTAAATTATTTATTCAAAGCATAGTGGTATGCCTTTCAACAAGATTAGGGTCAGATATTCCACAGCATGCCATCAAACATATTATGCGCTTACCAATTCAGCCTTGATAGCATGTTGTAAAGGACTTTGTTTCTAAAGCATCCAGGGGAGTAAACACTCATCCAAACAAATCTATTTTCATCTTCTCTTTCCTCAGCGCTATCTAGAGATATTAACTCAGGGATGTATGGGAGGAAAATGAGGCCTAATACCTGTCTCCGCATGTCAATCAAGTGTCACGATTTGACAGAAAGTACATTATCCTCCTGGCCTCAGAGGCTTGCGATGTCCACAGAGCTAGGACGAAGCTTGTGATGAGTGGCTGATGAGCTGTGAAAATGACTTATTACGTTTTCAGATGCCATACCTGTTATGTCAGGGGAACTGGGTTTCAATTTAGTAGCATTTTATATATATTATATATATATATATATATATATATATATATATATATATATATATATATATATATATATATATATATACCTTTTCAGAAGTAAAGTGCAAACTTAGAATGCCTTTGTTATATGCAGAATGGGATGGTGAAGAGCTCTCTGAATGAGGAATAATTGCTAAGGTTACCCACCATAACGCCAAATTCTCTGATCCTCTGATGCTAAGCTATCTCTGGGAATTAAAAGTTTTTTTGTTTTTTTTGTCGGCTTTGTGTCCCCTAGAGTGGCAGTTTCAGATTTCACATGTTAAATCGGACATTTTAAGAAGACGTAAAGCACAATTGTTTCTTGATTTAATTATTTGATAGCATTGTGTGGGCTATGCTTCTCCAATTAAATTCATGTTTCGGGGCAGGCTTTGCCACTCATGGCCAGAACTACAATCTTTTTTCCCATCCCAGTAAATCACTTCAGTTTTCAAGGTCCAGCAGATTAATATGCTGGGTTTGTCATCGCTGACACATTTCTGGAATATTCTCCATGTCATGTAGCACAAATGTACTTTTAGATCAGAATCCCACCCAAGGCCAGGCTTTGAACATTTATGCAATTCAAATATCATTTTGGCATGTTCTTATGGTAACAGTATTACAACTATGTGAGACAGTATTTCACCTGAAGCTCCCTCAGCTATGTAAATAGTCAATGTTTGCCTACATTGCTGCAAGGGCAAAAATGTCCTATTAATAATTTAGCTGTGCAGCATACTGCATTTGCTACATATTTTATGACTCATCATACCAAACTCTCTTAAGATTATAACTTGTTAGAATGATCTGAGGGTTAACAAAAGGTTTCAACAGTCTCTCTTAATTTACCATATTATTTTACTGTACTTTCATTTCAAAAGAACCAACACACACACTCCATCTTAATATGTTATGCAGAGAAACTCAACTAAACAACTAATTGCTGCATACTAGTTCTGAAAGTACTAGTATTAGTACTTCTGCAATGGAAATGAGCCATTACATTTGCTGTACGATTTTGTTGAACACTTTCTGATTCAGTATTGTGAGCATGGACACTGTACTGTACAGTATGTGGCACAAAGTGGGGTTAGCATTGACTATTTCAACACAGCAGTGTGTTTGGAATAAAACTTGGGAAAATGAGCTGCCAACTAACTCGGATGTGACTCTGGAGTCTTCCTGTCAGCGTCATTATGTTATGCCCCGCTGTGATAGAAAGAATGGATTGCAGAAAAGAGCAAACAGTGAAAACAACTTGTAAGGTGACAGCAGGAACTAAAACAGGGAAAATTATGGGGGGAAAAAAAGAGAAAAAGAGCACTACATTTGAATATGGGAAAGTGTGAGAATGAAAGATGGTAAGATAAAGGGGAGAGAAAATTGAAGAAGAGAAGGACAGAGAGGAATGTCAGAAGGAGAGGGCACAATTGAAAGAGAGAGGGTATATGCAGGCAACAGTCAGCACTTTCACCTCCTCCTTTACCCCACAAAGAATTAACTGAATCAAAAGATGAAACAAAGCAAGGAACTGGGCTGTACGTGCTGCAATCCTCTCAAAGCTTACATAATCCTTCTTTTCTTCCCCTCAAGGAAATTTTACCTGTGCTTAAAGTCAAAAGTCCATGTGGGCACCTTAATGATGGAGACGACTCCAAACTTTACTGCGAGCATCTCATTATGGCTGCTCAGGCTATCAGTACAAGATGAAGTTCTCTTCCCCTCTTGCTTGTCTCTACATGCCTACAAAAAAGTAGGTACAGCAGGTTAAAGGAGAACAGAGTGTGGAACCTTAAACTGACAGCTTATGTTTTACTGTAATGATGGTTATCGGTAGGCTACATATTAAGTGCATTATGGTTTTGTTCATTTGTTTTCCAAGGGAAAAATATAATAACTCTAAAAAAAAAAATTGTTAAATCTAAGTTTTTAAAATGGACAGTTCTAATTCTAAATTCTAATTGCATGAGCTGCCTTTGAAGCTATTGTAAAATGATGATAAATGGGCACCCATGACCAAACATTCTAAATTAGGGTTTTTCTTCAACTTCGGGCACTTTTAGTACTGTGGATTTCCAGAAAGTAAAGACTCATTAAAACAGTTTTCACACTCTCGCTAGTTTGTTTAATTTGTTTAATAACAATGTCAAACAGTGTATGTACATGCATCACCGGAGATTCATGTCATTTTTCTGAAAGTCATAAAAATAAAAAACAATCTCACCACAGTGTTAGTTCCGTCACATCTCAAATTCTACATTGTGTTTAACAGAATTCCGTGGTGGAAATGATGGTGATGGACATCACATTTTTAGCATTTGTAAAAAAATAAAACGGCATTGTGGCAGGATGAACGAGGCACAGACAACTATTCTCAAGTGCACAGTCCCACAAAGGGGGTGTTTTATTGTGACAGTAAGTAAAAGGAGAACTTACTGGTGCGTGGTGTCTTCGGTGCAAGGGCGGGGTGAGCGTGTCGGGTGTCTGTGTTCATGAATCCGGTGTTTCGTGAAGTGTCCGCGTAATGCGTGCGGTGATCGGCGCTCACTCGTTGCTGGAGTCTGTGAGTGAGAGTGAGAGTGAGAGTGAGAGAGAGAGAGAGAGAGAGAGAGAGAGGAGGATTAGTGTCATGCCTTGGAGATGGTGCTCACCGTCTTCCTCTTCCTCTTCCTCCGGCGTTTAAATCCCCTCCAACTGATCGTTCGCAGGTGACACTGATCAGCGTCTGTATTCCACAGTTGATTGGCAAATGAGCTCCACTTCCAGGGTGACGCTGAAATGCACGGGATACTCACCACATTTACTTCTTTGTCTTGCTAGGGCTAATTTCATATAATTTTTTGTATCCTAAATACTCACAGTTTAAGCTGAAGTATGTAATCTCTGCGCCACTAGCGCTACCAAACGGAATAGCAAAAAATAATCGTTGTTTTCAAAACTGTGCTCTGAATACGTCCCTGTCTGCCACTGGTCAAACAAAGAGATAGTCCTGTCACCGACTCATGACATTGGTTCAACAACGCTGTTTGGACGGGTCTAAGTGGGCTGCTCAAAACAAACACAGGAATTTTCAAAGCACCAGAGAGAAAAAATGCTTACAGTTTTCAAGAAAATTAACCTATGAATGGCTTAATTCAGTGGTCCTCAAATTGTGGGGTGTAGGGGGGGTGCGAAGGTATTGTAAGTGGGGGCGCAGAAGACTGACCCGTTCTCAAATCACTTTCACACATTCAGCAAAAATAGTGACAATACATGCAAGAGCCAATGTGTACAATTTCTACACCTCTGCTTTTTTCTCCTGCTTTGTTTAAACTTTTGGCAGGCACTGCAGCGCGAACTGCACAAAGCAAGTAATAGTGTCAGGTGCGCTCTCAGCTGCGCTTATGTAAACTAAGATGTCTCACGCGCCAGTTTCAAATGGGGAAAATTATGAATTAACACTGATATTTTGGTCGGTTCCTCACACAACACTATCGAATGGCTTCAGAAGAATTGATGTATAAGGCACAAGAGTTAAGGATGACTTGTATGGTGCTTCTGGAACTTGGACAGCCTATCACCATCCCTCAGTCTTGTCTCTGTCACATAGTGCCTGTTACTTTTCTCAGCTCTGGCCAGGATGGGCCAATCACAGTTGTTTATTTTTACTGGAAGTTTACTGGAGTTTAAAAATGCTTATTTAGATACTACTGAGGCAGATTAACATTCACAGGTAGGAATCCTTGCAATTATTATTATTATCTTTTTTTATTTATTTTTTTTAAGCACGCAAAAGTTTGGGTTGTTTCAAAGGGGGCCATGACCAAATAAATTTGAGAACCACTGGCTTACTTGTAGTTGTATCTGCATATTAAGCTGTGTTAGGAGAAAATATTTTAACAAAGAAATAGTTACATACTTCAGCTTTAAATCATATTTTCAAACTTTTTTGCATTATTTGGCAAAATTCCAGCTTGATTGGAAATGACACCCAATAAAAATTTGCTAACAAGTGACATTTATCTACAATATTCTTTGTTTTCTTCAAACATCACTTGTTTCATATTTTATCTCAAAGATCATCTTCACTGACACTATTGTTGATTTGGATAACAAGTACACTTGTTTGTTGTTTTGGAAAGTCATATATATATATATATATATATATATATATATATATATATATATATATATATATATATATATATATATATATAGATATATATAGAAATAATTTCACAAAAAATATTTAAATGATTTATGGTTACTTCACTCTTTGTTTAGATTATCGTAATTTTAAACATGTAATTATTGTATTTGTATAATTGATTTTCATAGTTTAATATTGATAGTCTGTGTCTGGGACAATGCTGAAACAATTAAATCTATACATTAATGGCATTTTATTTTTTACATATAAAATCTATATTTTTGTTCAATCTAATAAAAAAGATATAAAAATCAACTCCCATGCTAGAAGTTGAAGAAATGGCCATTATTGTGCCAAGCTGATTTCTTTGCTTTGCTACTGCAATGTCCTACAGTTACGATGATAAATAATATTACTTGATGGAAGTGTTTATTCCAATATCTACTTATAAAAGTTTTAAATGTTTATTGCACATTGGTGTCTTTTATCATGTTGCTGTTGATTACATGATTTTACCACAAATAAGGGGCTTTTAGGCACTCCACTTCGCATTGTGCCTAACAGAGATTAAAAACGATTCAAGGAAGGAAAAACAAAATGAATTTATTTTTTAGCAGAATGTAATCAAAAACCAATGTGATTTTCAATTGTTCTGGAGTGAAAATGTTATTTTTAAATGCTGGTAACTGGTTATAACCAGTTAATTTTGTTCTGATATTTTTTTCAATGAAACCAAAGGCCAAAGGGTTTATCACAGTAAAGTTTTGGAACTACACAACTTCATGTAGCCCGAAAAAATGAAACGTGCTTTAATCCTGAAAGAAACTGCTGCATCACACATTTCTTTGCCTAATTGCCCATTGTGGATGTCACATTCTGTGGCTGAAGACCTTTTTAACAACTATGAATAATTTCTACATATGCACTGTACATGCACAGCTAATCCAGGTACAAGGAAAACATTATTAGAGGTAACAAGTACATTTCTCAGTGGTTTCCAAGTCTTCACTGAATTATTGTTAGATATGATGCATTAATACAGATTTGATGCAGCCAGTTTTTGACTCAGAAGCAGATCTGTAATTAAAATTATACTTAACTGTCAATTAACTGCTTGTTATGATTTCTATGCCGATAAATCCACCATACAGTAAAAAAAAAATTTTTTTAAAAGAATTGCTTATTTTTGCTAATTTTGGTGAGGCAAGTGGCTTATTTTGGGCTTGTTTTTCCAGACCATGTTACTTGTTTCTTTTGCAAGATCTGGCAACACTGCTTGGTATTTCACCCACCCATTATCGCAGAGTTCTGTCATTTTAAAAAGAACATTATTAACCATTCTTTTATTATGTTCTAACCGGTTACCATTTGGAAAGGAGGCTGAACTTCTGAAACGGAATGTAAAAATACAGTTTTTGCTCAGAACAAACCAAAATGCAAAACATTTTGTTTTTAGTCCCTGGTGCCTAAGAACACCACTTACATGTGGTAAAATCACTGTAATGCACAGCTTCTCCTGGCTTACTGCTTTTGAAGAAGAAGTTGTACACAGCTCTCCATGACAGGATATGGTCATTCTGAACCACCTCAAATGTTGTGGAAACATCTGGTTCTGTCATCTTATGAATGTATTAACAGCTACAAAGAATGAAGAATGAAAAATATTTTGAATTTTATTTTTGGCAGCACCACAACACTTTGTGCAGATGAAGAGAAGTAAATGTATATTTGATGAGACTTCATGCAGTTTCACAAAACGGGAGTCATTATTGCATTCCTCGGGAAAATAGGACAACTTTTCCACATATTGTATATATTTACACTACAGTGTGGTCATACCACAAATTCAAAATGTATTTTCTTATCTGAGAAAATAGTAAATCAATTGTTATATTAAGTAAAATGACAAATTGTAAAAATTTTCAGAATTTAATAATGAAATGGAATGGTCAGTTAAGGAGGGAGTTTTGAGGGTCTTTTCTAATCACTGTTTTTTTTTTTTTTATTTTGAAAAAGATACTAGGGCCTGTCATCCTTAGTGTTGCAAGCATGACATACAACAAGACATGTCACACACTGACATTTTTTGAATTATTTCATTACTGAAAACATACAGCCAGTGGCACCCACATAATGCCCATTATATTCCATTTGCACGTTAACATTTGTCCTTTAACCATCAAACTGACCGTACAACTGACAGTGCTCTTCAGAAGAACTGAGAGCTGAAGGTTTGTATGATATCTTGTTTTGTGATTTATCAGCACCAATTTCACTTATGCTAAATGCTATACCAGCTCCAATCAACTATATGCCAATGCACATTGGTCCAAAATGCATGACGACACAACCAAAGCAATGCATTGACAGATAATGAGCCCAAATGAGCGTAATGGCTGTTTTTTAATGTAGCAGGCAGTCTCCGAGACCTGGCTTGCTGGGAATCAGTTGCATGTTGTTTGCCTTCATCCTCACAGATGCTTCAGTGGATGCCATTAAAGTGTATTTGTGTTTGTGTTCAATGGCTTTCCCTAAAGTGAGTTCATTTGGGCCTGTGTTTTATGTCATTAGCCTCCTTATTGAACAATAATCGCTGAAGGTTTCTGGATCACTATTGCTTGTGCTTTTGTGAAATTAAAAACCAATATGCTTCATATATGCTATCTGCCTCAAGGACAACAAATTCACACCTAAACTGTATTTTTCCTTTCTACCTTATAATGACAGCTGTTGTTATTACACAATTTGAAGTTCAGAATAAATTTAGGTAATAATTGTAGTCATGAAGTGAAACTATAAGTGAGTTTAAAGTCTTATCATTTATTATATTTTTACAAACAAACTAACATTAATTCCAAGGGAGTGATGGGTAACACACACACACACACACAAGCATGGTAGCATGATGTGAAGATGCAGTGTCGGCTGGTGGGTCACGGATTGACAAAATGAGTACTGTCAGCATTTAAGGGTTGCCCGAGGCAGCTGGGGTAACACTGAAATTATCCACCTTTCTGCTAGCCATCCTTCACATTCAGAAAGGGGCCACTTTGTACTATTTCACACCATGGAAAACCCACACAGGCAGTTTTCTCTCTCTCTTTCTTTCTCTCATGGCTGGTTGATTTATAAGTGTTGGCTGAGTATTGTTAGACTGTTGCTACATTTAGAGCATGCCTATCTGCTGTATACCTGGACAGGAGAGTTGACTGAAAAGCGCCTTATTTTTGGCAGTCAAGCAAAATTTGCTCTATATGGCAAACAGCTGCATTGTGTTTAAAGATCTGAATAACATCAATGGAAGCTTGAATGAATGCAAATTAACCTTTGTGACAACATTTAATAGTTTAATTTATGGCAAGCTAACATCACAGCAGCAGTGATGAGATATTTAGTTGCTCTAAAAACAAAATACATCATATTTCTGACACTAGTTACGATGGTTGTGGATGTGGTTTGCCATCCTAAGAGAATTATGTATAAGAGGTAATTAATCTGATTTGTGCAGAAAATGAATGAGCCATCAGGTTGTTTGTCAGTCCTCTCCATTATACTATTAAACTGGCCGAGTTATTCTCCCTTTAGCATCAGTCTACCTAGGTATTACCTTTAACCTTATAAGGAATTTTTACATAGATCTACATGGAATGATATATGTGAGAGAGGTCTCATATCTGATCAACTGTAAATCACTCAGCCAATTTTATTTTCCATTCCTCTCTTTCATCTCCATTGATCGTGAAGGGAGCAAGACAAGACACATAGGTGGGAGTAAAATCTGTGCAGTCACCTTGATGAAAGTCCAGATTTCTGCCTGCGATTTTGAAAGCCCTACTGACTTGCTTTCACACGAGCTTTACAACTATTCATCTCCAGATGTGCGTGTCAGACGCCCCCGCACTTTGTTTTAAAACACGATTTGTCTGTTTTTCCTGGTACTAAGTGGTAACGTAGCACACAATGCTTGTAGAATCACAAGGAAATGTTTAAGGCCTATTTTAATCAGGCCAAACATATACAGACATCGTCAAATGTCCCTGCTTAGTCCTACATGCTGCACTAGCAGGCTAGTGTGACTGCATTTACATTTACATTGTCATTTAGCAAACGCTTTTATCCAAAGTGACTTACAAATGAGACACATAGCAAGCAATTTGTCATACAAAGTTTAACACAATCTGCAGTATAGAACTGCCATGTTCTCACAGTGACTGGAGTAGTAAAGGTTTTTAATTTTTTTTTGTACATTAAGTGCATGTTGATTGCAGTGGTAAGTACAATTAGTGTGGGTTGGTTAAGTGCTCATGGAACAGATGTGTTTTCAGCTGGTTCTTGAATGTTGAGAAGGTAACAGCAGATCCAGTGGAGTTTTGAAGTTCATTCCACCACAGAGGAGCAGAGAAAATGAACGATCGTGAAATAGACTTTGAGCCTCTTTGTGATGGGACCACCAGGCGTCGCTCGTTCATAGGCCGCAGAGAGCGAATTGGAGCATAGACCTGAAGAAGTGAATTGAAGTAAAAGGGTGCAGTTCCATTGGCTGTCCTGGAAGTCAGAGTCAAAGCCTTAAGTTTGATGCAGGCAGCTACAGGTTACCAGTGGAGTGAAATCAAGAGTGGGGTGACATGAGCTCTTTTTGGCTGATTGAAGACCAGACATGCTGCTGCATTCTGGACCATCTGCAGTGGCTTAATTGTGTTAGCTGGAAGGCCAGCCAACAGAGCATTGCAGTAGTCCAGTCTTGAAATGATCAGAGGATGGACCAGGAGCTGTGTAGCATTTTCAGACAGGAAAGGTCTAATTTTCCTGATGTTGTAAAGCGCAAATCTGCAAGACCGGGCGGTTGATGAGAAGTGTGCAGTGAAATTAAGCTGTTATCTACGACCTCTCCCAGGTTCTGGGCTGTTGTGGTTGGTGTTAGTGTAGTTGAACCAAGATGAAAAGTGAGGTTGTGGTCAACAGATGGGTTGGCTGGGATCACAAGGAGTCCTGTCTTGGCAAGGTTGAGCTGAAGGTGTCGTTCCTTCATCCAGGCTGAAATGTCCGAAAGGCAGGCAGAGATACATGCAGAGACAGTAGGGTCATCAGGCTGGAACGACAGGTAGAGCTGCATATCATCAGCATAGCAGTTGTAGGAAAAGCCATGTGCCTCAATGACTGGTCCCAGTGATGTTGTGTACATCGAGAAGAGGAGGGGTCCAAGTACTGATCCTTGAAGAACCCCAGTGGTCAGCTGGTGTGTCTTGGACACCTCTCCTCTCCAGGAGACCTTGAACGATCTGCCAGTGAGATATGACTCAAACCATCCAAGTGCAATTCCTGCGATGCCCAAGTCAGAGAGGGTGGTCAGGAGGATCTTGTGGTTCACTGTGTCAAAGGCAGCAGATAATTCAAGGAGGATGAAGATGGATGATTTGGAGTTAGCTCTCGCCAGTCCCAGGGTTTCAGCTACTGACAAGAGGGCAGTCTCTGTTGAGTGTCCTTTTTTGAAGCCAGACTGATGTCTGTCAGGTAGGTTGTTCTGTGAGAGAAAAGCAGACAACTGGTTGAATACGACCCTCTCAAGAGTTTTAGACAGGAAGAGTAGGATAGACACCGGTCTGTAGTTGTCATCTACTGTGGGGTTATGTGTTGGTTTTTTAAGCAATGGGGTTACTTGAGCCTGCTTGAATATATTGGGAAAGTTTCCAGTTGTGAGAGATGTGTTGATAATGTGTGTGAGTGCGGGTAAGATCGATGGAGAGGTAGCTTGCATAAGATGGTAGGGGATAGGGTCAAGTGGACAGGTGGTAGGACGGTTAGAAACAAGCACCTTGGAGACCTCAGTCTTGGAGAGAGGAGAGAAAGAGGAAAACAGAGGATGGAATGTTGGAAGAGAGTAGCTGTGGGTGATAGGTATAGAGAACTGGCTGCTGATGCTCACTGCCTTGTTAGTAAAAAATGTGGCAAAGTAGTAGGATGTGGTGAAGGAGGATAGAGAAGAGATGAGAAAGTTGAAAATAGTTTACGGGAATCTGAAGTGTTACTGATCTAGTCCTGGTAATAATAAATTTTAGCAGCAGAAACTCTACCAGAAAAAGAGGAGAGAAGTGACTGATACTTACACAGGTCAGCAGGGTCTTTACACTTTTCACAAGTGTCCCTGTAGCCCATATACAAACCAGGAAAATGACACATAGGGAAATAAAGATAGTCATGTTTTTGACATGAATCTCAAGTGTGTGGTCTCTGTTGAATTGTACTGTATAATAAAGCACAACTGAGCCCGCCCACTTTTTCAGTCATCTTGGTTCTGGAAGTATTTTTCCCATTCATTTTTTTCCATAGGGATTTCATAAAATCCTTCATAAAAGAGTTCTAAGACACAAACTAAATTAACCAGCTCAGAGGTGAATCCCAACATTACAAACTTTAATTTGAAGCAAACAGTATTTGGAATCCTGGCAAATAGTACAATACTGTGAACTTAACATCTTTAATGAGGGAATGAACAACAGTCCCACAAAGCATTGCAAATGATGTATTCAAAATCAGAAAATATAAAACTATTGATTAAAAATAGCTTTTGTTAAATATATAAACAATAGGCCTATGTTTTGATTTTATTGCAGAATATTCAGATATATACAAATATATATGTAGTTTAAGAGTGTAGGGAGATTGACTTGATTGCGTCATTAACAGGGAGCAGACGGTTACTGCTGAGTCTCTTGGTGCACTATGTACTGTATGTTAGCCATGATTCTCTGACTTGAATCGTTTTTCAGTCAGGATCATGGGTAGTATAGTTGTTCACCAAAATTCCACTATTAAACATGATTTTTTTTTTTTTTTTTTTTTTTATAATGAAGATGAAATAACAGAGACTTCAGCAGAAGCATATACCATCGATTAACAACCTCTGAGCTCACAGTAGGTCTGTCTTTAAAAGTTCATAAGTTATCATTACAAATCTAACCCCCATGGAGCAAAGGAAAGGGATTTTTACTTCTGAAGCCAGACCATTGTATTCTATTAATGCAGTTTTATTTCTTATTTTCAATATTTTTATTAACAGATATTTCATTTAAGGTTATATTGAACAGTTCCCTATAAAAAAAAAAGTTTTTTTTTTTTTTTAAACAGTTATCCATAGCACACATTGCTTTTAAATCATGAATCTACAGTTACACTGATGCAGTACATGAGTTTCAAACTTGACTAGGAAGCTTAAATAAAATAATTTGGGTTAGGGTTAGTCAAATAGTGACTGACAAAAGTTGGATTTTCTAAATGACAAAAACCCTTGCATTTCTCCCATGATGTATACAAACTGTTGGTTTGAAAATTTCACACAACTTTTGAATACAATGCAAGCTGTGGTTAAGAGCTCAAATCAGTTTTGTTTGACTAATAATAATGCTCACATAAGAGACATGAGAGGGCTTTATTTTTTCCCTTTAATGAGGGCAGATCAGTCAATGCATGGAGTTTATTGCCGCCTCAAGTGACACACTCACATAGCTCAATATTCAGACAGTCCCTCTTCTGTCTATGATTTGTACTGCATGGTGACTGTTGTTCTGTACATAATTACATTACAGATAAAAAGAGCTTTATTTTTCATGTTACTCTGACAATTAGTGGGAGTTAAACAGTCCTGCTGTCTAAACTGACAGATCACTGCAACATGCCTTCACAGCACACAAATGAATTTTCATTGTCTTTAGACTAGGATTCTTTCTATCTATCTATCTATCTATCTATCTATCTGTCTGTCTGTCTGTCTGTCTGTCTGTCTGTCTGTCTGTCTGTCTGCCTGTCTGCCTGTCTGTCTTTAATTTTCAATATGTATGCTGTTACATGTATTACATGCGCCTCAACCCTGGTATGAAATCATAATGGGAACCTGCTATTAAACAGTCTATCATAGGCTTTTCAGCCAAATTAAACAGATAAACAATTAGGAAGCATCAAACAGTTCATTATAATATCCAAAATAGCAAAATATTGTTTTAGCCAACAATGTTCTAATAAAATATAATATAAAAATTACAGCTTCTAAAAATACATGTGACAACTTGCTCATCGCCACCTGCCATTTTAAAAATAAATAAATAAACAAAAATACACCTGTCCTAAGAGCACAGTTCAGTCTATATATATACTGTATATAACTTCCCCTTGTTCATATGTGCAATAATGCAAAGATAATCTTTGGTATGAAACTGGCCTTGTTTATAATATTACAGTTTAAACTTTGAAGACAGGTCCTTCCTTTAGTAGATAACTTTTTTTTTTTTTTAATAAGTTTTATAAATTACATAAGTATGAATATCAACATTTGCATTAATTTGCAGCCAGGTCTATCTATAATTAACATTTTTATTATCATTATTTTTTTATTTTAGAACCTGCTCTTCTGACAATCCCTGGTGGATGTTGGGACGCTGTATTACCGTACTATATAAAAGACTAAAAATTCCCTGCGTGTGCTCACCAAACCCATGTTTTTCTAGCCGTCCACCAGGCTTTCAGTCTTGCTGGATATTCAATCTAGCTGGGTGTTTTCCCTTCAGGCCTTCAAAGAATTCAGACAGCCTGGCTCTGCACCACCCTAAGCAGAGGGATCAGGCCAACAGCCTGCTGTTCAGAAGGTTCATCATCGCTCTCATTATGAATGAATGAGGGTGGAAAAAGAAAAATGCATTATAGTTTTTAAAAGTACTTTTGGCCTATCCCTCTATTCATTCCAGCTTTGTTGTTTAGCTGCTTCAGAGTGAGTGAGAATATAGGAAGAAAAAAACATTTGGAAAAAAAAAAAAAAAACCTGCAGTTCTGAGGGAAAATACCCTCAGAATAGAAAGTCATGTTTTTGCCTGCTGATTAAGAGATCTAATCCAAAGACTGCCAGAACAATCAGACATAATAAGAACACATTGAACAAGTCATATCCTACTTTCTTCATGTCTTCTGTGTTAGTTACAGGCACTTGAATGTACGCAGACATTTGCAAGCATGGTCAGTTCACTCGTTTTAAGTGTTAACCCTTAGGAGTCACACTTGTAGTCCTTAATAAGCATTTGTATAACCTCTTGTGCATGATCATCACTTTAAACAATATTGCTAATTTTTTTTTTAGATATTGCTATAGTTCCCTAGTAAACTTCACTCCCATTTCATTTAAAATACATTTAGCTAAAGTGACAAAAACTCTTAGCGTGTTCTGTGAAGGATAGTAATTGTTCTCAGGGGAGACACACTAAAGACCTACTCAGAATAAAGTATCCTTTAAATGATTAGCTCTTTGTAAGGGCTGTAGTGTCATGTACAACTTCCCTTATACAAACTGTCATCTCCACATGACTACTACATTGCAATCCCGATTTGAACAAAAATATTCAATTAATTGATGCCATGGCAACATTAAGCTGATGCGGTCCCACAAATGTGCAAGTATCTCTGGCAGCTAAATGTGTATTGAGGTTTTTAACATGAAGATTTGGGGATATTTTTCTAGAGAAAAGCAATTATTATGTGAACTATTGCAAGACAGGACCTGGAAAGCCTTGCTATCATTTGAGACTCAGAATGTTAATGAACATTTTGTTGTTTATAAATATTCAAACATTAATTCATACATGCTTACATGGCTCTGTTTAATCCAGATCTGACAATGATATTCACATGAGCAAAATAAATGCTAAATACCTTGTTGCAAAGCTTTCACCCATCAAACTATTTACACCCATGTGAGCCCAGTTGGAGGCTTATTTAAGATAGGTTACTAAATAATAACATTACTAATTGAAGGTAGCCCACAGTTAGTTTACTACGCTAATAATGAGCACTAAGGAAATATGCAACACAAGAGCATGTATCAAGGCTAAAGAGGATTAGAAATCATTTGCATGATAAACAGGCCAAACAACAACAAAAAATGAAAATAACTACATAAGAAAACAGAGGTAAATAAACCTTGAAATAAGTCCTTGTCTGCCTCCTTCCATTTGTGATGTACTGAGTTTATTAATCAATATCTGTGGGCCTTAATTACAGTTGTTTTACTTGTTCTAGGAAATGAAGATTCATAAGTGACCTGTAACAAATGCATTATACATTCAGGGGCTAATGAGGTCCCTTTCATGCTTTCATTTATCAGTGATTTAGCAAGTCATCTGAGCAGCAGGAAATTAACTTTACACTTTTTAATTGTGTTTTGTGTTTATCTCGATTTCTTGCCAATGCTTAAAACCCTAGCAGCTCAATCTTTATAGTGTAAGTTTCTTGAGCAGCAACGCATACAATGAATCAACACATTCACACCCAATTGCCCAGAATCAGCAGGGTACTTTCCTTCATTAGGTGACCTTCCAAAAAATGCAGCAGTCAATGTTTATCTGTGTCTGTATGTCTGTATAACTACACAACTGAACTCCTGACAGTTTTAAAACACTATTATTTATTAACAATATGGTCTACCCATCTCAAGTGTCATGCAATACACAAATGTATGTGAAACAAAAAGTTTAAAATAGCTGAACAATTGTATATATATATATATATATATATATATATATATATATATATATATATATATATATATATATATATATATTAATATTTGTCCCATTGGAATACATGTAAACAGAAGGCCTGGTTTGTTGTGATTTCCCGACTAACAAGACATTTTTAATAGTGAGAGACTAGAGATAAAACCCATATAACATTTTTATCGGTGTAAAAATAGTTACGCTTTAAATGAGACGTTCAAAAATTCATCATGTTTTCTGCTTTTATGTAGTCTGTCAAGATTTTGCTTTTCTATTCTGTGTATTGTCTGAATTCAAGCATTACTCTAAGTATTGTTTCATAAACAGCTGCCAGGCAAGACAGGTAGTCCTATGATATTAAAGACTGCTAAGAGTTTATGCGCTTATGATGTACATGACTTGGGGAAAATATAAACATTTTCCTTGGATGTCGTGACATGCTTGAGTGCCCTGCCCAAGGTTCAAGTCTTATCTTGATAGAGCAGGCTTTTGAAATTAAGCAAGTGTTTTTGAAGGAAAAGTTCTCCCATTCTCTCTCACAGTTTGTTTTCATATAATTATTTCACTTTTCACTTCACTCGCAAGGTTGTACATTGAATTATTATGTTCCTTATTTTTATTGTAACAAACAACAATATTTCTAAAAGCAAAATATGGAGAGATAACCCCGCCCCCCGTACAAAAACTGTACATTTGCATTTTGTAACATTGTACGACAAGGTAATAACAGCAGTACATTAATAACAGCATGAAATCCGAAAGTCTCTGTTTCCTCACTTCTGATTTCTAAACTGAAGATCCGCCTTCTCTGCAGAATGATTCGTCCGTTCATGTACACTGAGAGCTTTTCGCGCGTCTAATGTGGGTGTGCTCTCGGTCAGTCAAAATGACTGACACCCTGAATGCACCATGCCCCGCCCCCAGCTGCCGATGCTATTTGAGTAAGAGACGGCTGTTTTATTCACCTAGAGCTGATGCCGGAGCGTCGTCAATGAGAAAGGAACACCGCATTGGAAACAAAAACGCTCAGTGTTTAGCCAACTTTCAACTGCACCATGGTTTGCACTTCAGTTTCGTGTTTGTGGACTATATTTTGCCTTCATTTATGTTTTTGTGTAAACACTGCAATAGCACAGAACACAAGAGAGGGTAAGTGGTAAAGTTTCCTTCATTGCCATGCGACCACTGCATCCTGACAGCGGAGCGCGAGCTGATTAGAAGTAACGAGCAAATTAGTAGTAAAAATTGAAGAAGCGAAACATTGTTGTCATGCGATAATACACGACTACAGCAGATAAAATATCGCCAAAAACAGTGCAGTCTGTTACTTCAGTGCGCAACGTCAGACAAACAGTCACGGCGCTCCACCAGTTTTTATCACACATTAGATACGGATCTTGTACTCAATCCCGAACGTGTCTGATCTCATATATGAGTGATTAGTTTGACGCACAGATGGCTGATTTAAAACTGCAGACAGCAACTAAGCAGAAGGATGTGGTAACAAATATTTACAGTAGCGGTATTAACATGTTAATACCCCCTCTCGATATTTATCGAGTTAAGCTCAACCTCCATAACTCTATCTAGTATTAGCTAGTTATAATGTTCTTGTCTAATCGTAAAAAGCATTTCGTGATTTCTATTCACGGCAATGAGGGAAAAACAACCGACGACGCGTTTGGACAAATGTAACACCAAACTTGAAAAGAATAACTCGATGTGCTTTGATAACCAACGGGGAAACAGAGTAAATTCGGCTACTGAATTTTTGCCATATGCTGTTACAACATATACTCCAATAATAATACTCCAGAGAACGTTCGGCTTCAGTCAAGTAGTAAAGGAATCGTCCTGGATGAAAACCGCATTCAACCAGTAAGCAATTCAAGTGCTTCTGTATACTTATCAAGTTATCGACTACAGATTGTGGAATAGGCTACCAACTGTTAGAGCCGTACTTATGTAGGCTACTGCAAATCTCTATATATCACACATTAACAAAAATCTAAATGTATCCTTACAGGAAAGATTTGAAAAAAAAAAAAAAAAAAAAAGGAAAAAATACAATTAAGATATGATTAAGATATGAAATAGAACTGACATAAAATTTCGTCCAATACCTATAAGATTTCATAGCGAATGAGTCCAGTTGATCGTATGGCTGTTTGCTGTAGTTCAGTCTGATGCCCATCGATTAGCCTACTCAGATCAACGCGCAATGTAGAAATTATTATTTTTTTAAAAGGTAGTTTCTTTATTTGCTTCTTCCTCTTCTAATTAACACGCTGTGCTTCGCAAATTCCCTTTTGAGAGTTATTAATAAGCTAATAGTGTGTCATCGAATTATTTTTTAACGGCGATCAAAGGCCTGTCTTGTCAGCTCTATTTTAATCGTGGGATCGTGCGAAATCAGTTGACCATTTAATGAAATGCATCTAAATAGAAATGCAGCTGTTAACTTCACACGTGTGTCTTAACCCGTATCCGTGATTCCGTGTATTATTCTCAACGGGGCAAACAAATGCACTTTTAGCCTTTTCTTGATCACATTCCACCGAAAACGATCTCATCAAACAGCACGTGTCCGTCAGTTACTGTGACACTAACAGGTGTCGCGCGCAGGTTTCAGAGGTGCGCGAGGTGTTTATTGTCATAAATCTTCACCGCTGTCTCGTGAAAATGGGTCAAAGTCGCGCTCTCACATTTAGACTGTTTGTGCTCCATCTTGAGCAATTTAAAATTCTACCAGAATGTGAGTGAGATGTGTGCCAGAGGTTACAAACATTAATCATAATTAAAGGTGCATTATTTCAAGTATGCGCTTTATATCTCGTCGGCAGTGATCCTTTTGGATTCAAAGGCGCAGCAGACAGAATTGGAATGGATATCGTCTCCTCCAAGTGGGGTAAGCTGTAAACTTCTTTCTTTACACACAAACATTTAGTTTCACCACTTGTTTTATTTTAAATGTAACCTAAAATTATGTGGTTGTCTAATGTATTGTTTCTGTTCATTTGTCAGTGTTTATACCACTTCAGAGCGTCGTATGTTTCTTTAAAAAACTGAGCTATGAATAGGTTTGACTTTTTATTGAGGTTTGGTTGTTTTTTAAAGTTGTTTTTGCATCTTGAACTCATTTTTACCGGTTTAAGGAAAGTAGCATATGGCATGTAAAATACGCGTGCTTTTGTTGCGAACTAGGTCCTGAATATAACCGTTTTTTTTTCTCCGGAAGTGCGCCAAATTTATTTTTGCCAAATTAGCGCGTTATGTTCTTCCGATTGTACTGCTTTTGTTTTGTTCCGAAGGTCTTAGAATTTATTTTTATTTATTTTATTTTTTTACAGCTGTTATTAGAAACGTACCGAAAAGTCAAAACCAGAATAGCAGTCACTTTAGAATTTTGCATTGCAGACTTTTTGTTTATCAGGTAGCCTACTGTACAATAAATATTAATAACTCATTTACTTAATAATTCATAACATAACTTCACTAATTACATTCAGTATTATTATTGGGCATGCATTAATTTATGCACTACAATAGTGAGATCATTTTTAGTAAATGACAGGCCTACTTGTGTATACTTCTAATTTATTGTGTTAACATTGAAAGTGACTGATACCTACAGACTGCAGAACTGCACACACAATAGCAAATCACAATTTTTTTGTTTTGTTTTGTTAATAATGTAGTTTGTGAATTCATGCAAAGGATGTAAAAATCATGCAGCTTTTGAGAGTTGTGTATTTGTTCACACAGAGACCAGTTTTGACATGCTGTAACATTCTCCCTTGAGGTTAGTTTTGAGCATTTTAGCGTAAGACACAGTATAATCTTGGTGATTAACTGAATTTTTCTTGCTTTCAGTGGGAAGAGATCAGCGGCTTGGATGAAAACTACACACCCATTCGCACATACCAGGTTTGCCAGGTCATGGAGCCAAATCAGAACAACTGGCTTCGGACTAACTGGATTGAAAAGGGTGATGCCCAGAGGATTTTTGTGGAGCTGAAGTTTACCTTGAGGGATTGTAACAGTCTTCCAGGGGTTGTGGGCTCTTGCAAGGAGACATTCAACTTGTACTACCAGGAAACCGATATGGAGGTCGGCAGGAATATAAGGGAGAGTCAATATGTGAAAATTGACACCATAGCTGCAGACGAGAGTTTCACTCAGGGCGACTTGGGGGAAAGAAAGATGAAGCTGAACACGGAGGTGCGGATAATCGGACCTCTCTCCCGCCGAGGCTTCTACCTTGCTTTTCAGGATGTGGGGGCCTGTATTGCTTTGGTCTCCGTCAAAGTTTATTACAAGAAGTGTTGGTCAATTATTGAAAACCTGGCCACGTTCCCAGATACAGTGACAGGGTCAGAGTTTTCATCACTGGTGGAAGTGGAGGGCACATGCGTCAACGATGCTGAGGAGGAGGCAGACAACTCTCCCAAAATGCATTGCAGCGCAGAAGGAGAGTGGCTGGTACCCATTGGGAAATGTATATGCAAAGCTGGATTTCACCAGAAGGGAGATGCATGTGAACGTGAGTTGTCTATATTTTCATTTGCTGTTTCTACACACTACATATGTATGAAAATGCATTCAAAAAAGTGCCATTGATTAACCTTATGCATGACTGAGAAGGGAGGACCATTGCATGATTATTAAGTATTAGGTTATTATGTTTAGGACACAATTTTGTGTCCATTTACCAAGACAATCCTTGTTCCAGTTGTTTGACTGGGTGCCCAAGTATGGAATTATTCCATTGTTAAGTAATTAATATGAATAAACCAAACCAATACAGTTACAAAAACAAACAATGCTGAAAAATACACCAAAAGAATGAATGAAAAAGAAAAGCTAAGAAAAATTAAATAAGGCATGCTCATTGGGTGGAGATAATAATGCTTGATTAAATGTGGGGGCAAAAATCCTTGGCACAATAATTGGGATCCCTGTTAATCATTTGATTTGTGGGTTCTTAATTCATTGCCATAGTTGAATTGACACTGGATTTAAATGATAACTAGCACTTCAGCCTAGCTCACTGCTCTTCAAAAAGAGCCCCACTCCTTCTCGCTCCCTTTCTTCATCTCTCGTCTTCTCTTTTCATTTGGCATTAGGCCAAGCCAGTCATTCGCAAATGACACTTAAGTATGGAGAAGGTTCAGCCCATTGCGCGTTCTCTCTCCGGACCTTTGAAATGACCCTGACAAAAAAAATTAAAAATTAAAAATAATAAATCAAGAATACAAACAGCAGACATTCAGTTACATTTAGGCCAGGGGATATTTGCGAAGAGTCCAAAAAGGAAACACAATTACAGTTGCCTCTGAAATACTTTTTGCTTCGTCCACCTGCAGTTAAGGCTAAAACATGCTCAGTCCTATCAACTTCACTAATGGTGATAAGAGTTGTTTTTTGGCAGTCACCTGGCTCTTGTGATTAGGATCTGGTGAGAGGATCACTTGTTTTGTTTTTTTTGCATGGTTTAAGTGGCCTGGCTTAGTCGTCCACCCTATTCTGGGTCACCTTTACCTTTATAGATTATCAAATTGCAGACCAGCAATGATTTTATCAGAATGTGCTTCTGAAGGTTTGGATAGCTTTTATGCTGTGCGCATACTCATCTACATCATTAAGTTATCATGTGAAGGGTGCTTCAAAACACTATTATGTTATCAAAAGCTAAAATAGGCAAGCCATCCGGCGTGGCTTCTCCATGCTGAGAGGTTGTTGCAAAGCTTAAATCCATTTCGAAAGCCAGAAAGGGAGCAAAGGAGAAAGTTGATGGTGCTTCTATATAAAGTAATGTAGGTTATTTGGCACACATTACAAAGGAATTTTTTTTTTTTTTTTTAACCTACTGCACATGGAATTTTTACTCACTCATAAAATACCATAAAATAACATCAGTATTATTTTAAACAGTTAGACTTGCATGCAACTTTCAGCAACACAGGACATGTCCCATTCCGAACACTCAGAAAGTTTCAAATACTTCATCAGAGAATTATTTGCTGTTTACGAAGCCATTTCGCATTCCTCAGAAACAAACAAATACTGTCACCCATTTAGATTCCGTCCCCTTCGTCACTTTATGAGTTGTTCGTCGCTCCTGGCATGAGTGGCTGTGATATTACTGCTGTAGTTAATCTAAATAAAATGAGCATGAGACTGCAGCATCAGCACTTCCTCTTAGAGATCCTCGCAATATTAAATTGCCTGTTCTGAGTTTCCCCCCGAGCACCAACCAGACTGAAAAATACTGGTGTTTTTTCCCCTTCTGTCAGAGAAACAGTGGTGCAGTGCACAGTATCTGGGGTTGAGGGCCTGTGAGTGACAGGGGTCTTTTTAATATGGAGAACTGATCTTACCTGGAGTATACAGATCATGTTACATCTCTCTCTCTCTCTCTCTCTCTCTCTCTCTCTCTCCCTCCCTCAAGGCACCGTCCAAGACACTGTGACCCTAATTTCTTCCAAAGCTCAGTTTTTTTTTTTTTCGTTTACACCATCTTGGTGTGTTCTGCAATAAAATTTGTACTATTTATATGCAGATGTACACACAAACAGACACTCATGCATACAGAATAAAGTCTAAAATATCTTACATTAAAACTTTAGTGGGGAAACTTAACAAGGGCCACCAAAATGTTTGTTTTGATGGTCTCATTCATCAGATGTCTGATGGAGGCGTATCTTTCATATTTTTCTCCTTTTTCTTTCTTCTTCTTCTTCTATGGGGCTGTTTACACAGGATATGTTCTTGTGTCCGACTGCGCTGTTTTTCAATTACTTTTCTATAGAAATATGCGCTAGATGGACATCTTTGAATCGTCTTTTTTAACTTTTAAAAATGTTTCTCAAGACACTTGGTGTTTGTTCCTTTCCGTTGCTCTCGGTCCAGCCTTTTTTTTTTTCTTTTTTTTTTTAACCCAGAACGTGTCCTGGTTTTTTTTACTTATTGCATGACACATGTGCTGACCTCAATGCCAGGGCTAACTTTTCCAGCGATCTGTTCCACAGAATAATTGTTATGGCTGCTGAAAAAAAAAACAACAATCTGAATTGTTCAGCAGCATGCCAGAGTTTATTTGCATGGAGCTCATGTAAAAATAGTGGCTATTAATTTGCGAAGCTCTGTTCAACAGTGGCTACTCAGAGAAAATGGAGACACTATGTCCTTTAGAAGGCAGAAAAAGAGTCCTTGTAGACAGACCTTGATCGCTTTGTTTTCATAAAACTTTTCCCAGCAATCCGTGGAATGTATGTTGCTCAAGTTTAACAAATCACATTACTAACCATATCTCAACCAAAGAAATGCTTAATATTAACAGATAGTTGAACCACTCCTCCAGTTTGTGCCATTTACATGGCAAGCCTCTGTGTTTATTATTCGGACAAAAAAATAAATAAAAATAATAATACTTAAATGAGCCAATATTCCTCGCTAGCCTTGGCTAGCATGCTTACAGGCAGAGCTACTGGCAATGGCAGGGGCTGACACTATCCATCTCCCAGATGTCAAATAGTTGGACAGAAGTTAGTCAAATCCTGACAGATTGCCAGAACACAGAAGGAGGGCGCTAGCTGTGGAGACAAGCTACAAAAGTAGCCAGGGTGGAGGGAAGCTAGCTGGCAGGCTGGCCCCAGAGCAAGGCACAGGCTCAGGGAAGGCCGTGCTTTGCATTTCAAATGATGCCACCAGGAGTTGGGAGTGGACGGAATGCATAGAGCCCTGACACATAAGTGATTGATAAGGTGTGAAAGTAAAGGCTACACACGGTCATCCGTTAGAGAACTGTAAATGAGCTTAATTATTCAAACGGAGGTGAGTTCCTCTGGGAAACCCTTTGGGTCCGAAGCTGTCAGGGTTAGAATCATGCGCTGATGGATAATGGTCAGGGTCTCGGAGAGCACTGTTTGTTTCTCCCCCTTAGTTTTGTCAGATGGAAGGTCGTTTTGAACACAAGAGTGCAGCTGTCATTGTGTTGTATTGTCAATCAGCTGAAGCAGGGCTGTCAGTTGGCGACAGTCCAGTTATTGATGTGTTGTAGTTGCTTCATGTTCAAAATCACAATTTCCTGTTGTTTTAATAGATCCTGTTTCTCAAAAAAAATAAAAAATAAATAAAAATAATAATAATAATTCTTAGGTAAAATTAAGAATATTTAACAGTACCCTTTGTCCTACATAACTGAAGTAATAATTCACCTACAAATATAATTTACATTTTTAGGAACCAATAAGTAGAATTTATTTTACATAGCTGACAAGTTCCAAAAAAGCACATCAACGCCAATAAGTCAATATGACTAATGCATGATATTCCAAGACTTCTAAAGCCATTTGATAGATTTATCAGACCGAAATTTAGGCCCTGTGTCTTTATTCACAAATAATTGTTTCCTCCTCCAAAGCTTGCGTCTCACACAGGTTCATTTCCAGTATTCAAAAACAGACATGAGCTTTGGCACAAGTGAATATTATCAGTGAGTAACGACTTAAATTATGTAATATTTAAAATTTTAACATTAATTAACTCTTTAATGTAAACATTAAACAGTCACTAGATATTCTTTGTACATTTAAGCCATTTAAACGTAATTTGAACAGAATAGAAAAGGACATTTTCATACAAGAACAAGCCTCCAAAGACTTCCTTCTCTCTCTCTCCTTTTCTCTCTCTCTCTGTAAAGGATAAAAGTGTGCAGTTATGTAATAAGTTATTGATTTTGCTCTTAGGAAGAGATTGAGCTGCTGAGTCTCTTGCTTTGCCGGTTTCCCAGAGGAGAGTCACTCTGGCAACACGACCCTCCCTGATGCGCACTGAGTGTTAAGGCCTTCAACCTGGTCACATATCACTTTCACCCGGTCGCCTCGGGCCAAAGCTGCACCAACACACACACACACAAGCAAGCATGCATGCATGCGTGCACGCACACGCAGATACACACACACACACATACGGTTGCTTTGTTGCTTTTAACACAGCGTCCGCTTGTCCAATTGCATCCATTAGTATGGATGAACAGAGAGCAATTTGAAAAGAGAAATGTGTGTGCCAGCATTTAGGCAGCTAAAGAGGGGAAGCCTTCCATAGTATGGCTGCATATGTGCGTATTTGTGGATAAAAGAGCGTTTTGCTGGGTGTGTCTGGCTTTTCTCCAGCTAAAAAGTCTAAGCCCAAAATCTGTGTGTGTATGTGTGTGAGTGAGGGTTGATGGAGATGTCGGGACCTGTTAGTGCTGCTGGAGTTGCGAGCTGGGCGGTTGCTGGTAGGGGGTCTTTGTTTGGAGGGGAAAGAAGCCATAGAGGTGGCTCCTCAAGCAAGCCAACGGTCAACTACTTGGCTCATCCATCTTCCAGCCTGGCAGTGACCTGTCAGTCCGGCTGTTCACGTTACTAAGCAGAGCAGGCAGGCCTGCATTGTGCAAGCTGCTCTGTTTGCAGCCATGTGTAAATGAAGTTAATATTCACTGACCTCGTGCTCAGCCCGGGAGCTAACCTGGTGACACCACAGAAATCACGCAATTACAAACAAAACGACAAAGATTCCTCTCTGTTCTCATCGGCTATTTATTTCACATAGCTTCAGTGTTTTTGTTTGCGCTGTCAAAATACGTTGCTTGATCTAATGGCGGATTTCTCTGTTGAGTCACATTTGGCTTTTTGTTTTTAGTTCACATTAGTAAATTGGTGAATTTTATTTCTGCATTGAACATGACAGAACGTTCAAAATATGTGTGTTTGATCTAATGCTGCATTTCTCTGCTAAGTCACTTTAGACTTTGTTGTGTTTTTAGTAGTTCACGTTAGTAGATTGGTGCAATTTATTTTGGCATTAAACATGACACAATGTTTTTATGTTGTCAAAGTATGCCTGTTTGATCTATTGCTGTATTTCTCTGCTGAGTCACATACAGCCTTTTGTTTTTTTAGTCCAGATTAGTAGTTTTGTGCACTTAATTTCTACATTGAACGTGACAGAAATTGTGTATTACCAATGTTGACAACAGCCGGAGTGAGTGAGTTTGTGCAGAGAGTATTTTATGATTTCCCAGGCGAAAGGCAATATAGTGTTTGTGTATTTAAAGCAGAAAGTGAATGTTTATTTGTTATCTAATGTTTTGCAATTATGTAAATAAGACTTAGTTTCAGCATTCTAAAGACGTTAGATGAATTCAATTTCCTAGGCTTAAACTTGGTGTATTTTACTTAAGAAAATAAAAGTTTATAATAAAGATTTAGCCTAAATTTCTTGTGATGAGAAATCTTGTTTACTCGTTAAATTACACCAGAAGTGTGGGCATTTAAAAACACATTTAGCAAATGACCATGTACTTTTGCTTAAATATATATATTTTTTTAAATTCTTAAATGTATTTAATTTAAGTCATTTAATTATTGATTTCAGTTTACTATTGGATCAAAAGTACCCTTGGAAACGAGTGTTTTAAATTTTCCCATAAAATCATAAAATAAACATGAACAATGTTTGTGTGGAAGGCCGTTTTTGTGTCCAAGGAAACGTTTTGTCTGCATGTACCTGATTTCATATTTTCGGAAGTCGCAGTGTATTTTTACAATAGAATCCTCCTGGATCCAACATTTAAACAAATTGCTTATTTATTGAAGCTTACCAAATTCACAATTCACTTTCTGGATCGTTCTACATTTGCCGTGCTCTGTTGGCTTTGTGGGGGCAGAGATGCAGTTTGTAAATGAGAAGCAGACAGAATTCTCCTCATAAAATGAGATTATGGAGAAGAAATGTCACACACACACACACACACACACACACACACACACACACACACACACTGTTGTCTCTCTGCCAAGTTATTACTGAATGTAACTTGAAATGAATGCATTGTGCCAAAGAAGAATCAATAAAATTAGAAAGTAATGATTTTTCTACATTTTTGTACAGAGTTGATGATTGAAAGCTATAAATGTGTGATGAATGTTAGTTTTTCATGGATCACCAACGGTGATGCCAGGACTTGATTGAGTGCTGTATTAGTCTTCAGGCCCCATACATGGATATAGACGGGTATTAGAGCGAGTGTGGGTGGCTATTGGTGTGCGTGAGAGTGCGTTTGTTCAAATGGGTGTGCGTTCATGCATGTTCAAACTAGTCATGGCTGAGCTAGGCTTTATATTTAGGGACCTCTCCTGGTTTGCCATTGTGCTTTCACTTAGTCACCTCTGTCACAGCTGCAAAGTCATCCAATGTATGTGTATGTGTATGTGTATGTGAGAGAGATAACTTGCTGATGGTGGAGGATTTCTTTAGATCTGATTAGTTGTGGTTGTTGAGGGCTCTTTAGGAGATTTGATCTGTTATCTTCCCGAAAAAGCATTCCCCTTCTCAGAATTTTAGACTTTTATCATCTATCTCCGCATTCAAGGTAACAGTTGTGCTTCTTTCAGTACTTCTAGTAAACACACACAAAATATGTGTTAAAAGTTAACCCAGGATGATAAATGGTCATTGTAAATGTCATTTTAATAGCTGAACCCACATTTTATACTACTTTGCATCCAGACAGAAGTGTTATCTGCCGAGGCAGAGCGATGCTATAAATCAGGCAATATTTTTGACATGGAGTGCCATTTTTTATTTTCCTGGTCAATGGCTGTGCCAACAACCCCCCCCCCCCCAAACACATGCAAATGTGTGCGATTTTCCCATTATGAAAATGTTTCTATTTAGCATTTTTCTAATTTAATCGTTTATTTTTTATTACAAATGATATTAAACAGTTTGAGTGAAAGTTTTGTGCAAAACCCGATGATTATGATATAATCATGATCATGCATGTGAATTTTCACAGAACATCTAAAGTGCTTTAATGAAAGAAAACATCCTGGTTACTTTCCTAACCACTGTTCCCTGATGGAGGGAACGAGACGTTGTGTCGATGTAGTGACACTAGGGGTCGCCCTTGGGAGCCCCAAACACCAAGATCTTTGAGAAAAGGCCAATGGGAATTGGCGAGTGGAATTTGCATGCCATTCCCCCGGACATACGGGTATAAAAGGAGCTGGCTCGCAACCACTCATTCAGGTTTTGTGCTGAGGAGCCGAGACAGGGTCCCGGCCATTTCAGCGGGTAGTTCAGTGTTGTGGCAGGAGGGACACAACGTCTCATTCCCTCCATCAGGGAACGGAGGTTACGAAAGTAAACAGGACATTCCCTATCTGTCACTCACTCGACGTTGTGTCGATGTAGTGACACTAGGGGTCCCTATACAAAACGCCACAACTAGCTGAACTGTGTTATGTGGACTGGCGGTGCGAGACGGGCAAACCATTGCGTGCCTCGTAGCCAGCGTACCTGGCCATCACATAACCTCCCCCAATGCTCCTACGAGTGCCATACGGTCCCCCACACCTCGGGGACAAATCGACTGCAAAAACTGGGGACAGGCCGCCCCAGCCATGGTTTCTTCTCTTCTTTTTTCTCCCCAAAAAAGAGTGGAAATCGTTCAGCTGGGGGCCAAAAGTGTCTGCATCGGGGGGATGACCTTTCCCAAGGGGAAGACACCGCAAAGACCACACCCTGCCCGAAGGGGAGGCGATTGTGTGGAAATATGTCACATGGTCTTACCGAGTCTTATCGGCAGTGTCAAACAAAGAGTTGCTCAGAGCGTCTAAAGCTCTGCGTGTGATCCAAGTAGATGCGCAAAGCACGCACCGGACACAGCAATGAAAAGGCTGATTCTGCCTCCTCTTGGGGCAGCTTCGCTTGCAGGTTCACCACCTGATCCCTTAACGGGTCGTGGGAACCATTGGCATATAGCTCGGTCGAGGCATCAGGACCATGTGAGTGTATTCCAGACCGAACTCCAGGCACGTGTCACTGGCAGAGAATGCCTGCAGGTCCCCTACCCTCTATATGGATGTGAGCTCAGTCAGGAGGGCAGTCTTCAAGAGACCGCCTTTAGCTCAACTGACTCCAGGGCTCAGATGGGGCTCCCCGCAGGCCCCGCAGGACCACGGAGAGATCCCATGAGGGAATGAGGCGCGGTCTGGGAGGACTCAGCCTCCTCGCACCTCTAAGGAACCTGATGATTAGGTCGTGCTTCCCGAGAGACCTACCATCAACTGCATTGTGGTGCGCCGCCATAACTGTCGCGTACACCCTCAAGGTGGGGGAAACAGCCGCCCCACCAGCCTCTCCAGCAGGAAGGAAAGCAGCAACCCGACTGCGCACCTCTGGAGGTCTTCGCGTCGGGAAGAACACCACTTAGCGAACAGATGCCACTGCATGGCATACAGGCACCTCATAGAGTGATTGTGTCTACCACCGCGGGTGATAGGCCACTTAGGTCTTCCGCGTCCTGTCCTAGAGCCAGACATGGACATTCCAGAGGTCTGGTCACGGGTGCCAGATGGTGCCCCGTCCCTGAGAGAGGAGAAACCTCCTCAGAGGAATTCGCCAGGGAGGGGCTGTTGTGAGGAGTGTGAGGTCTGAGACCCAAGTCAGGGTGGGCCAGTAGGGTGCCACTAGGATGACCTGCTCCTCGTCCTCCCTGACCTTGCACAGGGTCTGTGCAAGTAGGCTCACTGGGGGGAACGCATACTAGCACGGCCCCCAGAGCCAGCTGTGTACCAGCGCATCTGTGCCGAGGGAAGCCTCGGTCAGGGCGTACCAGAGCGGGCAGTGGGAGGATTCCCGGGAAGCGAACAGGCCTACCTGCGCTTGACCGAATCGACTCCAAACCAGCTGGACCACCTGGGGGTGGAGTCTCCTCTCTCCCCTGAGCGTGACCTGTCGCGACAGTGCGTCTGGCGCACTTTTGAGGTCGCCCGGGATGTGAGTGGCTCATCACTGCTGACTCCAGAGGAGAAGGCGGCGAATGAGTTGCGATGGATAATGTACGCTGCCGTCGCCATGTCCGTTCGGACCAACACGTGCTTGCCCTGGATCAACGGCCGAAGCCTCCGCAGGGCGAGCAACACTGCCAGCAACTCGGCAGTTGATATGCCAACGCAGTCGCGGCCCTGTCCAGGATCCCGCGGCTGCGTGCCTGTTGCACACGGCGCCCCAGCCATGCTCGGAGGCATCTGTCGTAACCACGATGCGCCTGGGGTACTTGCACTAAGGGGACTCCTGGCTGCAGGAATGCAAGGCCCGTCCAAGGGCTGAAAAAGTAGCGGCAGATTGCCGTGATGACCACGTGATGTGTGCCGCAGTACAATGCCCATCTCGCGACTCGAGTCTGATGCCAGTGCTGAAGCGGTCTCATATGCATCGACCCGAGCGGCGTGAACACCGTCGAGGATGCCATATGCCCCAGGAGCCTCTGAAAATGCTTCAGTGGGATCGCCATGCTCTGCCTGAACAACTTCAGCAGTTCAGCACTGACTGTGTGTGCTCGCTCGTGAGGCGCACCATCATAGAGACTGAGTCTAACTCCAGCCCGAGAAAAGAGATGCTCTGTACTGGGGAGAACTGCTCTTTCCCCAGTTGACCCGAAGCCCCAACTGGCTGAGGTGCCTGAGCACCAGGTCCCTGTGCGCACACAACACGTCTCGAGAGTGAGCTAGAGCCAGCCAGTCATCGAGACATTGAGGATGCGGATGCCCACTTCCCTTAGCGGGGCAAGGGCTGCCTCTGTGACTTCCGGTCCGTGGGGATTCACCCGGCGGAGTTACTCCCATTGAAGTCCCCAAATCGCCCCCGGCGCTTAACGTCGTAAACCGCTAAATGTGCCCGCGGGCGGGGAGCAGCTGGAGTGGCTTTTCCTCTGAGGAAGGAAAGCCGCGATTGCAACGTGGCCATGGTCATGCTCTCGCAGTGCAGACATGAACCATCCACGAACAAATTTGCTTATTTGATGACTGATCACGAAATTGTGTGGAATCGTAAATATTTCTTAGATTATGTCACTATAATCATTTAATCACTAGCATGCAAGCACAGTGAGAGAGAAGCAGGCTATTTTATTTATATGATGTTTTTTGCACCTGCATTCCAATCTACATCTTGATGTAGCCTAATTCTTCCTCATGATCATGCAGCATGTTTTCATCAGTTGAATGGGAGGCTAAACACTATTAAGGAGTGACGAGACTCGCACTGCACGTGCAAGCCATTCGCGCATCACAAGCTGATCAACTATTTAGCCCTTTTCAGTTAATCGCACCTGCAAAATCCTAAAACTTTAAAAACACGCTGTGTGATCATGAGGAGGGATTACATCAAGATGTAGTTTGGAATGCAGGTGCGGAATTTATATAAATAAAATAGTCTATTCCACTCTCGCCGTTGCTGGTGTGCCAGTGATTACCCCTCCGCGTGCCAATGCTGGCACGTGTGCCATAAGTTGCCGACCCCTGCTATAAATGATATGCGGTGTCATTTATTTAATGTTAAAATCTTCTTTGTTTTCCATTTGCAAATCCATGCAATAAATCAGGTTGCACAATGTGGAAAATGAAGTGCAGGTGCCTCAGGATATGATTATTTTTCTATTCGCAATCAGTCGCAAACAACAGGCCAGCAGTTACACTGGGAAGGAAGCATTTCACCTAAGGCATTTGCAATTCCGGTGAAAGCACAAAACCTTTCGCTTTTAAAAGGGTGCTTTGTTCTAAAAGTGTTTGTTTTCTCTGTAAAAGTGGCATTTTATATTTCTTTTTTCCTGCCATCACAGAACATCTCATGTGCCAAGCTAGCCATCTGGGCAGATGCTGTGAGCCACTGCTGTATTTAACAGATCTAGATCTTTTTTGGTCTGTTCAACAGCAATAACATTTTTACGGATCCCTTTTCAGAATTTTGCAACAATTTCATGTCCATCCAATATTTGTGAGTAATTGCCAGCTATTTTCAACATTTTACCATAATCAGATTTCTGTGCAATCTGCTTCATTTGAGAAATGAGGAGCAAGTTGAAAAATCTGTTCTTGGCATCGATGTAGACCATCTCCAGCCAACACAAATGCGACTGTGAAAGCATAATGCGTTCAGCAGTAATTGCAATTGCATTAGATATAATATTGCTATTCTCTGCTTTTGTTTAAAATGTACATGCAAAAGAGGACCAAAAGTTTGCCATTGTTCAGTGCACAATAGATCCCATTAGAAATTTGCTTTATTTCATTGAAATGTATTTAGCTTAGCTACATGCAAATTACTTTAACAGCTGCTTTTCCTAAAGGGTTTTGGTTTGACTATGCCACTGCAACATTTTCTCAGTGTTTTCTTTTTACTAACACTGGTGTTTTTTTTTTCTTTATAACCAATACCTTTCGCAATTAGCTTTTTTGTTAGTCCATTCGTATACGTACATTTCCTGGAAACTCCATTGGCGCATTTGCGAAAACATAGATTCAAATTTTTGCAAAGAGTGTAACTGGCACCGCTTTTTCATTGTTGCAGGTTAACAGCTGGTTTTTGGCATGATTCATGATGTTAACATTTTAACTATATTTAGGATAGGGCTCTGACAGGCTTTGATCTGCTCTTTCTTCACAAGTCTTGTTCTTTCTGAGGGCTTCAAATGGCATCCTGGGGTGTCCTTCAGCACAGTGTAAGAGAATGCTAATCTTCACTTTGTTTCTGATGGAATGCTACTTATCTGTCCTCCACACAGGTAGCTGACATGAATGAGATTCTTGTCTGCATGTAAAGAACACACCCCTAATCCAACATGTTTGCTTTGAATAATGCGTGGGGCACTATGTGAACATTTTAGAACAAGATCCTTCTTTTGACATTTTAATCTGACATTTTCACAACTCACTAATCCGTTTTTTCTGTAACATTTACGGCGCTTCTTCTCAGTCCAGCAGCTGTTTAAGAAATTGCAAAGGGCCCAAAACTGGACCCCATCCTGGTGTGTTGCTTTCTTTCTGCCTTTTGATTCTTCCCCCCTTCCTTTGTGCCCTCTGTGTTTCCTGGAGTTGGGTAGATTTCTCACCCTCTTTAGAGGAAAGATTAAAATACTTGACGCTCAAGGGCTGACAGCATGGAAACAGGCTTTATATGCAGTGCAAGTTTGAGGGGTTTGGGGTTCTCTCGTACTACTTTCATCAATAGATATCCATTTTTTTTTTACAGCCAGAAAGTACAGAAGAAATATAGAGTGCTGAAGAGGCCACTACATGTACACAAATGTGAGGAGAACATGTTTTTATTTATTTATTTTTATTCCTTTTTTACAGTGTGAGCCACAGAAAAGTTCATGGCAATTTACATTGGCAAAAAGCATTTGGAAATTCATCCAAAAAAAAAAAAAAAAAAAAACAGAGCACAAGACTGCTGAAAAACCAGCACTTGTTTTAGCAAAGGTTGTGATTATGACATTTCCTCATCCACCCTGCACGGAGGACTTTTATGATAGAGATTGCTTTATTCAATACTCTAATTGTAGACAAGTCAGCAGCCTATGTATTTATGGACATATCTGGGATGTTGGGTACCGTTTGATTATTTCTTGACAAAATAAAGAGGGATTTGCGGTTGCAAAAGCAGAAGGTAATGCTAAAACTGATGTTTGTATTATCTGTGAGGAAATGGTACATCACATAAACATTCAGAAATTATTATTCAACAACAGATGCAAGAAACATCTTGTCATGACAATCACTCCAGGCAACATCAAACTTATCAGTACTTTCGGTTTGTTTTGGATTTTTTATCTTATTTTACTGTCCTTAAAGGGATAATTCATCCAGAAATGAAAATTATCTCATTATTCACTCACCCTCATGGTATCCAAGTTGTGTATGACTCTCTTTCTTCACCAGAACACATTTGAAGAAAAATTGAAAATTTTCTTAGCTCAGTAGGTCCTCAAAAATGCAAGTGAATGGTGATTTCTCTTTTGGAGGTCCAAAAATCACAGACAGTCAGCATAAACATAATACAAACGACTCCAGCGGTTAAATTAATATCTTCTAAAGCAATATGATCGCTTTTGGTGCGAAAAAGATAACTACTTTTTAACTATAATCCAACACTTCAGGAGAGGGTGAAGTCCAAGTGGTCTCTCGTGTGACGTGTTCGTGTTGCCATGGATACCGAGGTAATCTCACATTCTCCACTCGGTTGAGACATCCAAGATAAGCACACAAACAAACCATTGTGAGTAAACAAAACAGATAATAACAGATTTAAACCAAAATCAACCAAGGTACAGTACAGCATTCCTCCTCCTCATTTGTAAACAGCGCTGCTCTTCCGGCAGTGACGCACGTGCGTCAGATCTCATGTTTCAAATGCCAATGCGATTATGTCACAAGCGCATACTGCTGCAGTCCGGAAGCATGATTTAGAGTTCTTATATATTTATCTTTTTCGCACCAAAAGCATTCGTGTCGCTTTAGAAGACTACATTTAACAGCTGGATTCGTATCGTCGTATGGATGAAGTTTATGCTGACTGTCTGTGATTTTTGGACCTTCAAAAAAGAATTCGCCATTCACTTGCATTTTAAGGACCTACTGAGCTGAGAAATTTTTCTTCAAATGTGTTTTGGTGAAGAAAGTAAGTCATACACACCTGTGATATCATGAGGATGAGTAAATAATGAGAGAATGTTTGGGTGAACTATTCCTTTATCTCTACAAATAAATGTTTATTGGAGCCCAAGTGGTTTTACAGACTTCCACAAAGTTCCACAATTAAGTTTGTGTGGTTTTAAAGAACCCAAAAACTGAAATGTTTTGGATGACCCATAATGTAACAAAGATAAATTTTAAATGAAAAAATAAAAATTCTGTCATCATTACTGTTTCAAACATGTTTAACTTCTTTCTTCTGTGGAACACAAGTGGAGATGTTAGGCAGAATGTTAGCCTTAGTCACCTTTTAGATTCATTGTATGGAAAATTGAGCATGAATAAATTATGAAAATTTTAATTCTTTCATTCTTGAAAACAAACTATATAGCCACCTCAACCTTGGACACCAAAATAATAAGAAGAAAATAAGCCATCAAACATTGTCAGATCTTGCAATGACACAACTAAAAAATGTCAGCTAGCTGGACGTAAACTAAAAGAGAAAGAAAACTCTGTATCTAAACAGTATCTAAACCCTTCAGAGTTTTCTGTTGTTGAGTGTCTAGATGCAGTAATGGTTTTTGTGTGATTGGCTTGCACAGAATACAGATTATGATGTTTAAAGAGCCAAGTCTTGCTATTCCCTGGCAGAGTCCTCCTACATTATCAATGGCATATAAGAAACGCTGACTTAGAGGCCTGTTTTTTTCTCTCTCGCTGAAACAGAGGGTTTGACCACCGAAAAATAAATTACTGACGCTAGCAGTTGCTGCCTGCTAAAGAGTCTGAGCAGAATGTCAGGCTGTTTTAATCTCTGTCTCTGTTGTTCTGTTTAACCTCAACCTGTGTTTCGGTGAATTAGGTGCTGACTAATTTCTTTGTGCAGTAAACGAGGTTGGTGTTGCCTGCTCTCTGTGCCCATGTCAACAAGCACATCCCATTAGCTTGACTTCATGCTAGTGGCAGCTCAAATAAAGCTTGCTCTCAACAAGCGCTTACGCAACCGTTTTAAACAGCCTAAGCTAGTGCTTTTTCTTTCCTCTTTGCAATTTAGCAGCGAAGCAGTTATGTTGGCAGGACATGCTTTGAATTGGGAACAGAAATGGGCAGTTAAGTGGAGGATATTGTCTCAGTGTCAGTTTCATAGATTGGTTAGCATGCTCTCAAGAGCTGCTGGCACACGGGGTCATGTAGCGCTAATTCAGTCATGATTACATGCTAGCAGACATTATGCAGCATGGCAGAATGAGGCATAATTGGGCAAGCCTCTTCTTTTTCCTCCCACAGAAATATAGCTGTCAGGAAGTGGAAAACAAAGTTATAATTTTTCTCCTCTGTTGCGGGTTAGCGCGTTAGCTTGACGCTAGCACATTTTTATTTTTTTGGCTTGTTCAGCACTAGTATTTGCACGTTTGTGTCGGGAGGGCAAGAATTTGTGCCCCCAAAATGGCTGTGTTTGTGCATGTCACTCATGGTAAAACCAGAGAGGTGGAGAAGAGACAGGTTCTCAAACAGGCCCCCCGTGTCAGCGCTACATTTGATTTGAGGCCTAATTTGCTGGTTGGTTGCTAGTGTAAACAACTGAGGGATGCTTGGGCTTCTCAGACACCATGATAAACAAATCCAGATCACACAGATGTAAAAATAAACCATCCCTTCTTCAGAGACTTAAAAAGCCAGTATGTCGGCAGTCGCGAGTCCTCCAGTTTTGGTGATTTGTGATAGTGCTAATCTTAGTGTTCACGAGAGAGCCGCTGAAAGCTTGTGGCCAGGTCTTGAGCTCTCAGGTTCAGGCGGGATCTTTTCCCGATACAGATAGGCTCAGAGCCCAACACTAAAACTAACAGACAGACCAGCTTACCAGGGAAATGTTTTCTGTTTTTCTTGTTGTTTCTTTTATCTTTTTCTTTTTTCTTTTCTTTTATCTTTAAAATACAGTTTGAACCTCCTGTTCAGCGACATCAAAGCATAAACATATGTAATGATTACCATGCTGTTTTATTATCAAAATTAACAAATGTTTTCCCTCTACATGTTGAATGTTCATTATTTATTTTTTTGTAACAGTATGTTTAAAGACTTAATTTACACCATAAAAAAAGTATAACAATTAAATAAATCCTTAAATGTATAACAATTAAATACATCCTAAATATACTATGATATATATATATATATATATATATGTATATGTGTGTGTGTGTGTGTGTGTGTGTGTGTGTTTGTGTCTATATCCTTTATCCTTTTTCGTTTTCTGAACCATGGCTGTTATACACTTTGCTAGCACCAGCTCTTTTGTGCGAAATTACAACAAGAACCAGACTTGCTGCCTTCAATTACAAGTCCTCACTGGTAGAAAAGGATCCTAGATAAAATCATATCCCTTTCCTCCTCTTCCCAGCCTCAGAAGGCTCTTGTTCTTTGCATCACATGGCTCTACCATGCCAGTATTCTGAGCTAAATAAACAGTGACAGGGCTTTCATGTAGCTGAAATGGGGATACCATATCCTTTAGCCACCCCCCATCTCAACAAGGTGGTGTTTAAAATGAGTAAACCGGCGACCTCCTGTGCGATCTCCATTTTAGTCTTGTCACGTAAAACTGCCGTATTTTTTCCTTTTGAAGGCCCTGCAACAATGCTGGAATGACTGAGATCGAAAAACTGGGACTGGAATTGAAAATCAGTGGTGTTGTGTCCCTGGTAATAATCATTAAAATGCATTGCAGTGAACAAAGTAATATTTATCCTGGGGATGCGGGCGTGGTTAGGGTTTAAGAAAAATCATGTGGGCCTGATTCCCTCTTTAGGCTGAAGGGGGTTTTAAGCAAACAGCTGCTAAGTGTGGATTAGTGTCTCTCAGAAGTGCAGACCAAAAGGCCAAACCTAAAATAGCTTATTTCTCTCATGCTTACAGACTTAGCATGAAACAGAAAAATAACTCTGCTTATCGTATCACCCAAAACTTGTTTTAAAGGAATAGTTCACCCACAAATGAAAATTCTGTCACAGTTTACTCACCCTAATGTTGTTCTAAACCCATATGACATTTTTCTTATGTAGATTGCAAAAGGTGATGTTTCAGTGAATCTGTGGGTTGTCTTTTCCATACAAGCTTAAAAATGATGCAAAAGTATTTTAAAAGTAGTCCATGCGACTCCTGCATCATATTCCAAAGATATGTGATAGGTTTTGGTGAGAAACAACATACAGTTTAAGTCATTTTGTAGTGAACATCTTGATGTCCGTTGCACATTCATGAGCACTATGAGAGAGGCTCATTCAAGTGTTCATGTGAGAATGTTTTGTTTTGAGGACTGTGAACGAGCTTCTCTCATAGAAATGAATAAATTATGACAGAATTTTCATTTTCAGGGTGCACTATTCCTTTAATACCATCTTTTCTGCAATTTCTTTGTTTTCTACAAGGTTAATTAAAACAAAAGTTACTACCAATTAGGGCTGTCATGATTATGAAATTTGGCTGATGAGTAATTGCCAAACTAGTAATTGCGATTATGACGATTAATTGTCTGTTTTAGGGCTGTGATAATTAATTGTCTCATTAAGGGCTTTCATGATTAATTGTCATATTAATTGTCATATTTTTTAAGGTGTGCTTTTTTTCTGCTTCATACACCTTAATAAGTAATTTTTACATATTTAAATTCAAATATGCACTGCCGGCCAAAAGTTTGGAATAATGTACAGATTTTTCTGTTTTGGAAGGAAATTGGTACTTTAATTCACCAAAGTGGCATTCAACTGATCACAAAGTATAGTCAGGACATTACTGATGTGAAAAACAGCACCATCACATTTTGAAAGTCATTTTGATCAAATCTAGACCGTCCCCATTTCCAGCAGCCATCACTCCAACACCTTCTCCTTGAGTAATCATGCTAAATTGCTAATTTGGTACTAAAAAAATCACTTGCCATTATATCAAGCACAGTTGAAAGCTATTTGGTTCATTAAATGAAGCTTAACATTGTCTTTGTGTTTGTTTTTTAGTTTCCACAGTATGCAATAGACTGGCATGTCTTAAGGTCAATATTAGTTAAAAAATGGCAAAAAAGAAACAGCTTCTCTAGAAACTCATCAGTCAATCATTGTTTTGAGGAATGAAGGCTATACAATGCTTGAAATTGCCAAAAAACTGAAGATTTCATACAAAGGTGGAATGGGGAAGGCCAGATGTTCAACTAAACAAGAAGATAAGTACATCAGAGTCTCTAGTGTGAGAAATAGATGCCTCACATGTCCTCAGCTGACAGCTTTATTGAATTCTACCCACTCAACACCAGTTTCATGTACATCAGTAAAGAGAAGACTCAGGGGTTCAGGCCTTATGGGAAGAATTGCAAAGAAAAAGCCACTTTTGAAACAGAAAACAAAAAAGTTAGAGTAGGCAAAGAAACACAGACATTGGACAACAGATAATTGGAAAAGAGTGTTATTGATCTTAACCCCATTGAGCTTTTGTGGGATCAGCTAGACTGTAAGGTGCGTGAGAAGTGCCCGACAAGACACATCTATGGCAAGTGCTACAGGAAGCATGGGGTGAAATGTCACCTGAGTATCTGGACAAACTGACAGCTAGAATGCCAAGGATCTGCAAAGCTGTCATTGCTGCACATGCAGGATTTTTTGATGAGAACTCTTTGAAGCAGTTTAAGAAGGTCTGATTTTTTTTTTTTTTCAAATTGTAATAGTAATTTTTCACGTTATTAATGTCCTGACTATACATTGTGATCAGTTGAATACCACTTTGGTGAATAAAAGTACCAATTTCTTTCCATAAGAGCAAAATCTGTACATTATTCAAAACCTTTGGCTGCCAGTGTATTAAAAAATAAATAAAATAGGAATAAACTATGCTTTCCTTTTAAGGCTTTAAAAATGTATTGAATGGCATGAAAAATAATGTTTTTAAATATCAAAATATTTCAAAATACTGTCTCCCATTTTGTTCAACTTTAGTTTTGGCCAATTTTACATTTACACTTGTTTTTTAACTCATATTTTATTTAATTTTATAATACAAAATAAAATTTAATTTTTTTTATATATATTTTATTATATTTATATTATATTATGCAATAGTAAAATATTTCTTTCCTAATTTCTTAACTTTCACATGTAATTTTAATACTCTTTGGTTAAACCCACGAGCCCTTATTTCTCATGAAACAAAACCTTTGGTATTTCGTTTCATCATTTTATCACTCCACAGAAATAGAGTAAGTGTGCGTCTCCTTCTCTGTGGCACTGCATGTCATTAACTTTTGCCTTTACACAATCATTTAAAGTGAAGCCGGAGCTCTTTGCGTTCACTGTCAAAGTTTATACTTGTTTGTTTATATTTTCGCGGGAGTTTGGCGTGAGCCTCTGACAGCATCGGAGCGCTTCACGTGCGGCTCAGTGACACTCGGACTCGGAGCTCAACTGAATGAAACACAAACGCGCCGTTCATGGCATTTATACAGTATATTTGCTTAAAATTCCCTTATTTGGGCATTAAAATCTGATTGGAATTTGAATGCCCAATGATCAGATGATTATTTAATAATTGTGACAGGCGTACTACCAATGAATTATGAGTTTGTTATTGTCTAATTATAATGCAGATAGTAATATACGATCATGGTGCTTTATTGGAAATTCAGCCCATATGGGCAGATGAAATAATGTGTGGGAGTGAATGACTCGTTGTCATTGGAACGTGTGAGGGTGATTCTTGTGCATAGCCTAGAGCGATCTGGCCCTAATTTCTACTTTGTCTCTGATCCCTGGCTGCCTGTGGGATGTCCTTTTTTCCCCTCATAAAAGGTGAAATACTGAAATAATCCATTTAAGTTTCCTATTTTCCACTGTAACCTTGCCTCTAGGACATCTCTGAGTGCTAGAGGTGGTGTGAAGGCAGGCGTGCTAGAGCTTTTGTGGAGATCAGGAAAATTAGACCTAAGCATACATATTTGAATCATGTCTCTGCTTGATGCAATATATGACTGCGTGCATATGTATGTTTGTGCGTGTTTGATCCAAACACCAGGTGTACAAAATGTGAACATTCCTTCAGTGCTATGTTCACCATTGTCCTCTATTTTATCAGGATTCCCGTGGTCATAGAAAACCAGAGAATTTTATAAAATCTAAAAAGTCAAGTTTTTTCTAGTTTTGTAGTTATTAATCTGCTCTTTGTTTCTCTCTCCATGCAGCATGTGGTCGTGGATTCTACAAGTCTTCATCTCAGGATCTTCAGTGTTCCCGTTGTCCTGCACACAGTTATAATGACAGAGAGGGCTCGTGGAGATGTGACTGTGAGGACGGCTACTACAGAGCCCTCTTGGACCCCCCTTCTGTCGCCTGCACAAGTGAGTGAGCTGTTTGTGCTTTAAAACCCTTCTCTTGCCTTCCCATTCCAACTGCTTCTTTCTGTTCCCCCTCCTTCCCTCCTCTTTATGTCGTTATGATTGCACACTGGCATGTCTCATTCCCTCTCACTAGAAGCTCATGATCAGCCAAGCAATTGTCTGTTTCCTGTCAAATGAGTTTATAATTACAGTCAGAAGTAACGGAAGCAAGTCCCAGCAGTTATTTCCTCTCCTCCTCTCTGTCCTTTTACTGTATGTTCTCCTCCCCTCCCCTCCCTTATAATTTCCTCCTCTCTATTCCTCTCCATTCATCTCCTGTCATCGGCCATCTCCCTTTGAATATCACAGTTATGCTTGAGCCATTGATGACTTATTTAGACAGGCCAGACAAGGGTGAAATGAGGCAGGGAGGGTGGGGTTGATATACCTGGAAATATGCTCAAGGACATGTTCAATCAAGCAGAATCCCAGAAATTGTACTTTTTCTTAAAGAGTGAGAAGAAAAGGAGAAGGAAAGAGCATTGCCTATGAAATACATTCAGGAAAAGTAAGGATAAAAATATAAAAAATCATATAGTGATTGTTTTGACGAATATTGTGATTTGAGGTGTGATGTTATAAAACGTTTAACACCTCATATAATCATACTTTCTTAAAAAAAAGGCATAACATCACATTTAAACAGCAACTGTAATGTTCAACAGGGTGTGCAAATTTACAAAAGAGCTTGTAACTACAAAGTAAGTGATATTTTGCCCAGGCTCTGCTGCCAATTTAAATTACTGCAAAATAATTATATACTGTATATATACTGTATACATACAGCACTGTGCATTGTCTTTGCACAATTATTCATATTATAATTAGATTCAGAGTTTATTTTACAATTGTAATGCATTTTGGCATAATTTATGTAGCATTGGCTAGTTAAACCCTTGAGTCCCTTTTGAGAGTTCTTGTGTTGTTGACAGTAGTTTTTTAATGTGCTCCTCATTCCAAATATGTGGGGACTTGTTGCAGCAAAAAATGTCTGGAATTAAGTGAACGTGGAAAAGTGAACTTGAATTGTTTTGTGTTCACACAGTAATACACAATATATGGAGCTGAGGTGAACTGAATTCAGAACACTTACCGAGAAGGTGTTCGGTGTCCTTTTGCGGTTTAACAATCAGCATAATGCCATATTAGCATAGCTATGTTGCAGTGATTAACAACATGGCATGAAAATGAATTTGAGAAATTAATAGATATGGAAAGGCATGGAAGAATCTGTGGCAGTTACATTAAACCATAGCTGTACTGTTGTTTGTGGAGCAGCCAAAATGAACTGCCTACCAATGAACAGGCTATCCTGTGATGACACATATGACATGAATTAATCTTTATACTACCTATACTTTCCATTTTGCCTCCACCCCTATTCCCTCCTTCTTCTCTATTCCATTACAGTAACTCCTCGAAACGAGCCTCCCCACTCTCTTCCAAAAGAGATGATCCCACCACAAGTGATTTAATATAATTGTTGCCCAATGCTCTCAATCAGAGAAAACACAGGCCTTGAATACACCTCTCCTTTGCTTTCTTTCTCCTTGCAAGTACACAACAGATCTGTTACTAATCTGACCACGGTCTGGCTGTGGTTAATCTTTTTGGGCATAAAAAAGTTGACAATAATGCTCCACAATTGAATCTTTTGTTGATAAAGGGCAGAATACACACAGTAGAGAGGATTTAAGAATCATCTTGTTTCACTCCCTGGCTTCCAGGGGGCAAGTAATTGTGAAGTCATGTTATAGAGTTATAGAATGTAGAAACAATAGGCCTTATTACTAAGGTGATTCAGAAACACAAAGTGTTGTGGAGATGATGTACAACAGAGGTGATGCAGAAGTACTGCCTCCAGAAATACATCTAGATTTGTTGTGTGTGTATGTGTGTGTGTGCATGAATTGAAGTTAAAGAGGAAACACCGATACACAATGAAGTACATGGGATAACTCACCCAGAAATGAAAATTGTGTCCTCATTTACTCCCCCTCATGTCCCAAACCTTTTAGTTCTTCCTCAGAACACAACAAGATATGTTAAGCAGAATGACAGCCTCAGTCACCAAATCATTTCCATTGCATATTTATTCCATACAATGAAAGTGAATGGTGACTTTCATTCTGCCTTATGTCTTCTTTTGTCCGCTAAATGATGACAGCATTTCCATTTTTGGGTGAACTATCCCTTAAAGGGGAGATTCTAAATCATAATGACCACATTTACATACACTTAAGAAAACGGTTTATTTCAGGGTTTTTGCCCTGTGTTCTGAAACGTCATGTAAACTAGAATGCAAGTTTCCTTACACCGTTTAAAGGATTAAGAAAAAGAGGTTTAACACACCTAGGTTCCTCCTGGAGAACGCGTGTAAACCATGTAAACGCATAAGTAGTGTTCTAACCGGTCAAGGAGTGTGCATATTCGTGAACAAACTGGATAACAAACGTCATAAGATGGAGCCAAACAACATGTCAACACTGTGGAAAGAATTCAACATTTCTGGGAGTACATATGTGCTTGTACATTGGGGGAATCCTGGAGTTTTACATATGAGGGAAACCCCACTATTGCAGCACAATCTGCAGCAGGCCAAGATAGAAAGTGAAGGAAACAAACACAGGAACAATTCTGGAATATCTGGAAGTAAAGCAAAAAACAAAAAACAAAAAAACAAAAACAAACAGAGAATAAAATAGCGAAGTCCTCCTCGGATTTCATGTTTGTTATTTACACAAGCGTCGCTGGAAAATTACGGTGCTGTGGAGAAAGCTGCTTACTGATCAAGCCGCATGTGTACGGGAGTGAAAAGAAAGCCACTAATCGAGCTCATGTTAAGCAGCTTTTTAGCAATAAACGGCTTTCTGGTGTCCATGTAAACATAGTCAGTGAGTCACAGAGGTAAAACAGTGTTAGAAGTTCAGGATAACTACGATGTGAAAGGAGTAAAAATGTCAATCAAAACAAAGAGATTAAGTGCTTTGAGGGGGTAAAAAAAAAAAAAAACCTCCTAACAAACATAAATTGCATCGCTTTTGAAGTTGTGCCACAGAGAAAGTGCTTTGGAAATACTGTCCTCTCCAGACTTGTCTTAATTATCTCAGGATTAAGTTATTGTGGCCATCTGAAGTGTCTGGGATGAAGATTTCTTTTTGGGATTTACAGCCGCATGGAACTGAATGGTAATTGGGGGTGAATTTACATTCAGTTAATAAACACCTTGATGGACAGCTTTTTAAATGAGCGAAGTGTAAACCTACAGAATCTTAAGATCTGTCAATATGCACTCCTCAGAACATGGATTAAGAACGGCCTTAATGAAATTCACATTTCAAGAGTGAAAGGAATTAATATTCACTTGTAGTGTTCTGAAGAGAGCTCTGTCAGTGTTGGAAACAAACAAACAAAAACAAAAAAAACAGTGCGGTTGTTCCGAGACACTCAGTTATGTGAGTATTTCAGTACAGCACAAAATAATCCCAATGGCATGACATTAATTCACCCGATTTACCACAACCTGTGAGCCGTTAAGATAAATGGGTGATACTTAGGCGACCCTGCTGTGCATGAGGGAAGCTTTCGGGAAGTTATTTTTTTCTCCTGAAATAGAACGTAAGAATGGAGTACTTGACAGGTTTCAGAGTTGACATCAATTACACCAGCTGTGCATGGTGTCGGTGCTAGCGAGGGTCTGGAATGGGGCAGGGGGAGGGTGGGGCTTTGTGACAGAGAGAAAAAGAGGAAGATGGAGAGAGAAAGAGAGAGAGAGAGAAAGAGAGAGGGGGGAAAGAAAAAGAAGGTAAGCAAAATGTAAAAAGAGAAAGTGAGAGCAAATAGCCCACATACTACCTCCAACTCATCCAACCACCTGGAATCATCACCTCCATTTGTTGACGTGCCCCTGAGTGTGAGACTTCCTGTCTTCCCATTGTTACTATGGGATGGGAGTATAGTAGTGAAACCAGCCTCTCTCGTCCACTGCTCTATGGCACTGTCCCTCATTCTGTCCTTGGCTCTTGCTACAAGTGTGGCCAAAGTTCAGGCACCATGTTTGTAGATTAGGGATTAGTGGCTGGACAGTTTGAACATGGTTCACAAGCGGCGGCCCTTCTGAATCTGCCTCATTAGTGGGTTGAGTCCTAATAAGTGGAGGAGCGCTAAGACAGCCAAGAGCTGCTCAAAGTGCAGATGAGAACTGGATTCCTGAGTTAAGCTCCAGTACAGCTTGGCCTGAGAATTTAAGCCTTGTTTATACTTTCACCTGGCACTGCACCGCTGACTGCGCACACACCTCCCCAAACGGACGAGGCATTTATACTTGACGCGCTCGCCATTGTACTATTCTTTGAATCTAAAGGGGGTGACTCGGAGTAATCGTCCTCTAAACCAACAGGAAGTAGCTGTGAGAAGTAATTCAAGCAATTACTTTAGACATTAGCACAAAGTTGGTGCTTACTGCAAATGTAATTGCTCACATTTACAAAATCAGGCGATTATGTTCTCCCAGCAATGCAAATGTCTCTTTATGTATAGAGAAAAAATAATGTTTTTACAGAATGATCGCTCTGTATGGCCGCCCATCAATATAAATGTCTCTTTATGTGTAGAGACAACAGAACGGGGTTAATTACTGTCTATCGCCATCAGTGTAGTGTAGTGACTTTGTATATTTGTGAAGACACTGATGAATGAAAACATTGTACACCACCCCCCCAAAAAAATCTTCAGCTTTTGGATTTATTCCTCTTCCAACAGTATGTACAAAACAAATCTAAGCCAATATTTTTTTAAATCCTATGTAAATGAGTTCTTATTTTAACTAATACATTTTCCATAAAATAATAATAATAATTTAAATTAATTAAAAACATTTAAAAAGTACTTAAAAAGTGTAGAATAAAGAGTCTATGCTTTGTCGTCCCTCAAAGCCTCAGAAAGCACCTGATGGAGTTTGAACTTCACATCAGACTTCTTCTTTGAGTCCAGCATGTCAGCCATAACTACAGCAAATCTGTAGTCTTAATAAAAAATAAAAAAAGGGAGACCACGTGTAACAACACCTGCACAGGATCGGTACATCCGAATATCACACCTGCAGTACAGGTACAGGATGGCAACAACAACTGCCGGAGTTACACCAGAAACGCACAATCCCTCCATCAGTGCTCAGACTGTCCTCAATAGGCTGAAAGAGGCTGGACTGAGGGCTTGTAGGCCTGTTGTAAGGCAGGTCCTTACCAGATATCACTGGCAACAACGTCGCCTATGGGCACAAACCCACCTTCGCTGGACCAGACGGGACTGGCAAAAAGTGCTCTTCACTGATGAGTCGTGGTTTTGTCTCAACAGGGGTGATGGTCGGACTCGCGTTTATCGTCGAAGGAATGAGCATTACACCGAGGCCTGTACTCTGGAGCGGGATCGATTTGGAGGTGGAGGGTCCGTCGTGGTCTGGGGCAGTGTGTCACAGCATCATCGGACTGAGCTTGTTGTCATTGCAGGCAATCTCAACGCTGTGCGTTACAAGGAAGACATCCTCCCTCATGTGGTACCCTTCCTGCAGGCTCATCCTGACATGACTATCAGCATGACAATGCCACCAGCCATACTGCTCATTCTGTGCATCATTTCCTGCAAGACAGGAATGCCAATGTTCTGCCATGGCCAGCGAAGGGTTTCGTTCCAGGAATTCTGTGCCATCTGGCTGTCTCTATGGTCCTGCATGGATGGATCATAGAGATGCCTGTACAGACATACCTGTTCGGGCAGAGTCGCCTCGAAGTCGTACATTTTCGGATGTGGAGTCGTGCGCACAGTTAAAAAAATGCCATGTGCACTGCCACAAGAAATAAGGTCTAGCGCACTCAACGCGCACGACCGCCCACTCCGCGATGACATCATTTTTTGCCGTGCACTGTTGCGGATGCTTTGAGTATAAACCAGGCTTTAGGCTTTACACACACCCACTCACACACATACAGCAAGATCAGCAGGTTGACCCAGTTAACATTCTCTCACTGGAAAACTGCAAGGGTAGTGGTGCTGTAAGAATCGTGATCACATTTCCCTGATTTCAAAGATCGTTGTATTATCTTGCATTGCATAGAAAAATAGGTTATGTTTCACTATACAATCTATAGAGTGATGGCCTTAAAGAAATGTGCTGTTCTTCTCACCACAATTGTACAGAGCGTTTATTTGAGTTGCTGTAGATTATGTCTGTTTGAACCAGTCTGGCCATTCTCTGTTGACCTCTCTCATCAACAAGGCATTTCCTTCCACAGAACTGCTGCTCACTGGATGTTTTTTGTTTTTGGCACCATTTGGAGTAAATTCTAGAGACTGTTGTGTGTGAAAATCCCAGGAGATCAGCAGTTACAGAAATATTTAAACCAGCCCTTTTGGCACCATCAATCATGCCACGGTCAAAATCACTGAAATGATTTATGTTGGTTGATGTGAACATTAACTGATGCTCCTGACCCGTATCCACATGATTTTATGCACTGCACTGCTGCCACACGATTGGCTGATTAGATAATCGCATGGATGATTGTTGGTGCCAGATGGGCTGGTTTGAGTATTTTTGTAACTGCTGATCTCCTGGGATTTTCACGCACAACAGTCTCTAGAATTTACTCAGAATGGTGCCAAAAAACAAACAAAACAAAAATAAAAACATCCAGTGAGCTGCAGTTCTGCAGATGGAAATGCCTTGTTAACGAAAGAGGTCAACAGCGAATGGCCAGACTGGTTCGAACCTACAAAGTCTACGGTAACTCAGATAACTGCTCTGTACAATTGTGGTGAGAAGAATAGCGTCTCAGAATGCTATTCTGAGATGCTGGTTGGCGCTGTTTTAGTGGCAGGAGGGGGACCTACACAGTATTAGGCAGGTGGTTTTAATGTTGTGGCTGATCGGTGTAGTAAACCTACAGAGTATTTGTTGTTAACCAGCAGATGATGACGTCTACAACAGCATACAAAAATAAAAACTCTGAACTGCACAAATCTCCACATGCCAGATGTTTACTGGACAGGAAAGTCTAACTTTAGGCACGAGTGTAATTTGCTCACCGTGCGTCAAAAACCTGTGTGCTGTTTTAACACAGCAATCCTAATTTATCAATCCATAAGCAGTTAATTTTTTTTTCTCTCAAAATTTTGGATTACATTTAGAACATAGTCAAATCGCATGTATGCAAAAATCACAGACTTCTGTTGGCCTTAGGAAAGATGGATGGATGGATGGATAGATAGATAGATAAATGTGTGAGAACGTTTTATGCGTCTTCAAGAGCATTTTACTATATTAAATGTAGCTATTCATGGAATTGCAATAACATAGTAAATTGTTATTAGATTTGATGTTTTTATTTAGATTTTATGCTTTTATTTAATGTTTTGCAATAATTTAATCAATAGACCCTCGACAGAGTGAGCATTAAAGAGTGATTCATTTCATTGCTACCTCAGTCTGAATAGATATGCTCAATGACAGCTTGACTTGAGTCCCTCTCTGTCTCAACTGTGAATTTTAAAATAAACAAACCCTTGATCTTTGCCACTCAAGAAAAGAGTAGAATGAGATGGGGCTGCCAAATGGAGCCATTAGTGTTTTTATTATTATCCTTAAAGGTAGCCATGGAAATAGAATGCTAAAACCCCAGGAGGATACGTGTGTGTATGTGTCTGTGAGAGAGAGAGAGAGAGAGAGAGGCTCTCCCAGAGGGGAATGGAGTAGGAGGGACATCATTAGCATCTGTAGGCGAAGTTGTGCTTCTAGCTTCAGAGATATATACGGAGAGGAGAGAGATGGACCACATCTCTTCACCTGCCACAGGTGGCCCTTTCATCTCCAATGTTCACTCGTTCCCCTCCTACTCTGATGAATATGGATGGATGTGTGTGCCATTAACCTTAATGAGGAGCACACTTTAAGTGTCACATTAACCATTCGCAAAATTATAATGCCTACTCTTTCCCCTCATTGCATATTCATTGAGTGTTTTGTTCGTAAATGTCTCCAGTTTAGCAGAATGGCTGCACTGTTCACACACGGCTCAGGAGAGAAAACGCTTTACCTTCCGTATCCACTGGCGTTGAAGAAATCTGACCAAATACCACTCTGAGATCTGCGACTTTGGGGGTACAGCAGTGTACAGCAGTGTAGTCTTTAGTATGGACAATGATTGCTTTTAATGCACGATCAATAAAATCATCACATAGGCTATATATGTGCGATTATAGTTGGGAAAATCACTGCCTTTACCTCAAAGCAATTGGCTGCCATACAGTATATTTTGCCTCTTAAAATGCCCCGAAAATGTCCACTCAGCTCCACTGATTCCACACCAATGGACACTTGTGGTTAGTTATTTCATTTTGAGGGACAAAAATCAAACCTCTCCAAACCAGCAAACCCGTGATGCAAGACCACCCCAAAGACGAGTTGTAATAAAAGGGATATTGCACAGGCATTGGTGCTGTTATAAAAACATTAGGGATGATAAAAGTAAGGGCTTGGTGGTTGGATAAAAGTAGCAAAGTATAAATCACTGCTTTATGAGACGCGCCAGATTCTTTGGCACTGGCGGGGATTAGGGGATGATGGGTTGTTTTCCACTTTGGTCATCCATCTGTGAGCTGGTTATTGTAGGCTGAGTGGAATTCTGTGCTGTTGCTATTGTCAGGGGCGATAACACGTTCATGATCTGACTCTTAAATTCTGGAAGTGGCTCAGACACCTGGCAGGGTTATTCTAGTTTAGAATTTTTAATTTTGTTTTATTTATATTTTATTTTCAAAATGCCATTCCAATTAGTTCAATTTTCGTTAGTTTTCACTGTTCGTTTTAGTTTTTTCCAGTATTTTCTAGCTTCAGTTTAGTATGTTGAACAGCATTCTTAGGTTCAGCATTCAGCATTCTTATCTAGCAGCATATTTGTGTTTTATAAACATTGGTTGAAAAGGTTTCAAATTTTATAATATAGTGTGTTTAAAAACATGAAAAATATAATTACTTCGAGGTTGTATATTTTAGTTAAATTTCTTAGTATTTTAGTTAGTTTTAGTTAATAGGGGTGGAAAAATGCATCAGTGCATCTCAGTGCATCGATCTATCAAAGACATTTTTATGTATCGATTATGAAATGTTTATCATTATTTTTTAATACCAAATGTGTAAGTCTCATATTAATCGAACCTTCACACAGCAGACACGTAGCGGAGCATGTGAGATTAAAGGGAAAGAAAGCGCACTTTGAAATTTTTATGCAGCCGAGTTCACCCCGTGAACCTACATAGGATAAAACGGATAGATGGAAGGATGGAAAGATAGATAGACAGATAGGTAGATAGATAGATGGATTCATACTGCTGAGTTCGGCTTTCTGTGTCATTATTCAAAACTGTTTGCATCCATTTGACCAACGCAATTTGTTGTTGCCTTCTACCCCGATTATGATATATTATGTTAATATTGCTTTTTATCTTACATAAAATGTGTAATTTCTCCATAAAACAGTTTAACCACAAATAGAACTTGGCTTAAATAAATGTGACTGGTGGGCAGACATTGGCTGTGAACGAAAACACTCACTCGTTAATTAATTCTCTTTATAGTGAATACTACAAATAGGGAGCGATTGCAGCCTGTTCTGAAGTCAAAGAAATGGAATCACTGTACTCTACCAGTTCAGGGTGTGTGATCCACACTCCTTTTTCTCAATTTCTTATATTTTATTCATATCTCACAGTACAGGAGAATTCAGATGTTTCGGCCTCACGGCCTTCTTCAGTATGTAATTTTATTATACAACTGCACAGAGTTTTTTTTTTAATTAAGTCCAATGGTTTCCCTGGTGTGGGCATCAACTTCTAATTACAGGTAATTGGAACACTCAACAAACATGATTCTCTCCTTAATTACTTAACAAGCTCGTTAATTAGAGCGGACATCTTAGTGCATGTGTGAAGTGATCCAATATGTTAAGCAACTTGTAGGGCTGCCCCCAACCAAAGATTTTCCTAGTCGACTAGTAGTCGTTAGTTTAAACCAAGCTAGTTGTCACACGTTTATGATATTAATTTAATTACTTAAATATATATTTTTTGGGGGGCATCAGAAAATAGAGTTCCAGGAATGAGAAAGAATGTTATAAGTAACATTGCTAACACTGTTCTACATTACAGAGAAATACTAAACCATAATAATGAGCCTTTAAAATATAAATTTTACAAGCGCACACACGAAGCGAGCCGCAGCAACACCGACAAAAGCGGTAATGATTCTGAATGTGTCGGAAAAACCAGCAAGGAGACTGTCTGAACATTTTGTTAATTTATAGAGAGAAATGCACATTAAGTTAAACATGCAGTAAGCAAGGTACTTATTTAGCTTCCCCACTCCCCACGAACACTTGGATAAGCCTAATAGCGCATATTTACCTAGGATATCTAACGTTAGAGTGAGCGGCCATGCTAGGTGGCTAACGTTAGGCTACTTACATGTTTCAAATAATAAGCCATGTTTGAGGTTGATGAATGATAGGCGAATGTCAGCCCTCAGAGTTTGCATGTCACCTTCTTGAGGTCATCCTTTGCCCTCTCAAAATTATCCCACACTTTGGATTTCCTGCCTAACATAATTAATTACCGCATGGACCAGCCATGTAAACGATCATATCTGACCGTCAGTGACTGCGTGACTTCGCCACTTCCTGTGGAGTTTGTTTTTCTGCGACCAACCGACCAATCAAAACTTGGTCGACCAAGACTCTTCTCATCGACTAACGTTTGGTCGACTATTAGGGGGCAGCCCTAGCAACTAGTGCCTTTCATAGGTCCATATCATCACCTAGAATCACATAAAGAGTTTACAAGATAGGACTGAGTTAATACAATCATATAAGATGCATATAATTCACCCTTGGTTCTTTTTTATAGAGATTACAGTTCTTGCATGGATAGCAACCTTTCATGAATGCATGTTTCTTTTCTGTAACTGCATCAGATTTGACCAGTTTATTTGCTAAATTACGGGATCATTTGTGAATGAATAAGGGAGAATGTTTAAAAATGTCCTGTAACGAAGGGTCTGTGGAAAGAATATACCAATATTTTTGAATAATATTTTTAATTTCCTGACAAGATTTATTGTCAGTACATAATTAACAGAAAATTATTTACTCTTTCTTTTATAATTCTGATTTAGTAATTGTTGCCTATCCAACCCTTTTACCTTATTATTCACCGATTGAAGCCAATTGTATGGATATCCCCTTGATTTAAACTGATTAAACACTATGTGGGACTGTTCTTCAAACTTCTCCTCTGAATCACAGATCCGACATAGCCGGTGGAATTGGCTAAGCGGTAAAACTTTTTTTAACAAGAGAGGGTGATAACTGTCAACTGACAGTATTGTGTTTCTGTCCGTAGACTTCCAAAAAAACGTGGTATTTAATGTGTTATTCTGCTTTAAAACTAACATCAAGGAAATGAATTGTATTTTGATCCCTTTCCATAGAAAACGAAATAGATTCCAGTCTTGAATTTAAGAAATCTACAAATTCAAATAGTGTCTTCTCTGTCCCTGTCCAAATTAGGAAGAAATCATCAATGTACCTCATCCATAATTTTATATTTTCTATGAAAGGATTATTGTTGTGAACATACAGTTCAACTCAAATTTTCCCATAAAAAGATGGGCATAATTCGAAGCTAACAGTGTTCCCATGGCGGTTCCATGTATTTGTAAATAAAAATCATTTTCAAATAGAAAATATTTAATTGTCAAAACAAACTTGGTTAGTTCTGTAATGAACTCTACTGATCTATCTGAGTTTTCAGATGTTATAAAGAATTAAATTTATTCCAAACCTTCTTTATGGGGAATGGATGTATATAATGAGGAGATATCTGTTGTTACCAGCCAATCTTTTGCTTCTAACTGTACAGATTGTATTTTAGTCAAAGATTCAGTAGTGTCTTTTATAAATGATGGAATACATTTTACATAAGGTTGCAATTGATAATCAACAAATTGAGAAACCTTTTCTGTTAAAGAACCAATACTTGAAACTATTGAGCGGTATGGAGGATCAGTATTGCATTTGTGGATTTTTGGAAGAGCATACAACACTGGTATCACTGGGTGATCATTTATCAAGAACTTAAATTCCTTCTCGGTTATCCATTTATTTTTGACAGCTTTATTCAATAATGCATCAAGTTCTGATTTATAATTCGATGTTGGATTGAACAGTAATTTAGTGTAACATCTTTCATCCTTTAACATACCTTTAACCTTCCTTACATATTTGTATTTATTTTGTATCACTGTACCCCCTCATTTGTCTGCTTTTTGAATAACAATAGATTCATCTTGAGCTAGCTCTTGTAATGCATGTCTTTGATTTGTGTTTCCACTTTTTAATAATCCCCCCATGTAATTTTCCACCAATCTGCAGAAGGTATTAACCGAGGGATTAGTTATTTGAGGAGTGAACATGCTTTTACACAAATTCAACACGAATTTACCTGATGTATCTTCTGCCCCCATGACCCTCTTCTAGTTGGTTTCCTTTCTTTGTTTATGTACAGTCTGATTTTTGAGTCGGTTCCAAAAAAGGTTTCCTTGAGGTGGAAGCAATGCTGGAGGTAGTTGTTGCAGAAGACATGGATGAATTGGATTAATTCGATTCCGAGTATTGGCGATGTTCGGCCCATCTTGTGTTGTGATATTTTCTATAGGGTGTACTGAACATCCATTTGTAGACTTTACTTTCCTTGTAATCCAAGGTGTCTCGTTGAAACTTTCGTAGCTTGAATTTTTTTTAGACTGTTCTGAAGGGTGTTGGTTACAGTCACCTGTGATTGGTCAATGACACACGGCAGCCATGAAAAGATAAAAAAATATATATTTTGCAGTGTGTGCCGCAAACAGTCCTGCACGACAGTGCGATTGAATTCTCGTAAACGGGCTTGACAAGCGGAGGCGTTTCCGTTTAGCCACCTGGCCTATCCCAAAATGAATAGGGAACTCACGGTTAGGACATATCCAGTGTTACTGCCTTTACATGCTACTTACAGACAGTTTTTCATTCTATGACCCTCCTAGATTAAAACCTGGATTGTATCTTCCTGCATCGTAATCATTAGGTAGAGAATCATAATTTAATCGAATCGTTGTCAGAGCAAATTATCACACCCCTATTAGTTAAGATTCTGTTTTTCCAGCTGTTAGTTTTATTTTATTTTTATTTTACTTAATGAAAATGTTTTAATTTAATGATAATAACACTGCTTGGGCACTCATTACCCATTGGCCCACTAATGAAATACTCCTTTGAAGATGTAGGAGGACTTCCAACAGTAGGAGGAAGACCTTGTTGTGGTTTTAAACAGTATCCCGTGTTCATTATTGCATCGTTTCACTGGCAAATCACTTCCTGGTCTACACTGACCTTGGCAGCACTCAGGTTCGACTCTCCAGCATTCTTGAACATAACATCTTTATATATCTAGGTTACAGTAAAATTGCATGTCAGGATTTTCCAGGGGATTGGATTACTTGTATCCCCTTGGAGTTTTTGTCTGAGGAAATAAAGAATAGGAAAAATCCACAAATGTCTGGAGTGCCATTAACATTCATGTACTAGTCACATGTTTATCTAACAATATTCTAATTTCCCACTGCAGGGCCACCATCAGCTCCTCAGAACCTGCTTTACAACATCAACCACACTATTGTCAGCCTGGAATGGACCCCACCAGCCGACACAGGTGGTCGTAATGACGTGACATACAGGATTATATGCCGGCGATGCACCTGGGAGCCAGAAGAGTGCTTCCCTTGTGGCAGCAATGTTGGCTTCTCGCCACAGCAGAGTGGATTAATGGACACCTACGTCACCATCACTGAACTCTTAGCTCACGCGAACTACACCTTTGAGGTGGAGGCCGTGAACGGCGTGTCCGATCTCAGTCGTACCCAGCGACTGTTTGCTGCTGTCAGCATCGCCACGAGCCAAGCAGGTAAGACGTTACTACACATTCGGTCAAAATTGGATTATGACAGGAATTTAAATGGAATAGTCTCTTAGCCTATGATCTGTCCTGTGACAGATGGGTTCGGCTCAACTATGATCGGATTCAGAGAAAACAGAGTGTGACATTTTTATAATCCACATTTAGCTGGACAGTCAAAAAACTTTGAAGCCATTCTTCTCAGTTTCAGTGCTGGCATAGTTAATGTATTTTGCTTTTGTAGGGCAGTGGAGATCTGGTTTATCCATGTAGAGCCAAAACTGCATTTCACTTACTGTATATCATCTGCACTGCACATATGTGCTTTAAAGGCATGTTATAGGCTACAAGGAATTTCCAAAGTTCAGTATGTAGTAAATACTTTGGTTCCCAATCTGTCACTCACTCGACATTGTGTCGATGTAGTGACACTAGGGGTCACTCTTGGGAGCCGCAAACACCTCTGCTTTTTTGAAAAAAGGCCAATGAGAATTGGTGAGTGGAATTTGCATGCCACTCCCCCGGACATACGGGTATAAAAGGAGCTGGTATGCAACCACTCATTCAGATTTTCCGAGCCGAGCCGAGCAGTTCTATTCATTGAAGCTGAAATCATCCGCGAAGTTCATTCACCTCATCTGCTGGATTCTACGGCGCATTTCAGCGGCTTCTCCCCCTCTGCACCCATGGAGTGCAGAGAACACCCCTGGGCGCTTCGGCAGAAACAACTAAAAGAGTATATTCTAAAAAGAGTATATTTTCTTTCTAAAAGAGCGGCACACACGGAACGTCTTTTTAAAGATGCCTTTCCGTTTGTGTGTTATTCCTGGTTCTGGTCGATATCTCTCCGCTTCTGGCGGCCACGATCGCTGTCTTACGTGTCTGGGCGCTGCCCACGCGGAGACATTGTTCGTGGATGGGTCTTGTCCTCATTGCGAGAACATGACCATGGCAACGTTGCAGTCACAGCATGCATTCGTAAGAAAGCAAGCCACCCCATGAGGCCGTGCCGGTTAGCACTGGGGGCGATTTGGGGACCTCAATGGGACCACCTCCGCTGGGTATCCCCTCACGGACCTCCCATTCCCCAGCATGCTCACTTGCCCCGGTTGGGCGCTCGGACGAGATCACCGGCTCGTCTCAGGGCGAGTTCGACATCTCGTTCGGAGCCTGGGAAGAAGACAAGTTATCGAGCGCAGCATCGGAGAGTGCAGAGGCTTCGACTGGGCTTCCTCCTTTGGGAATGGTCGCCCAGTCCCAGGCCGATGCGGAAATGATGGACATGCTTTCCCGGGTGGCCACGAGCGTCGGGCTAGAGTGGAACCTTCCACTCTCCCCTGAACCCTCGCGGCTCAACGATTTGTTCCTGGGCTCGGGGACACCGCCCCCATTCCTTGTGGGAATTGTGGGAGGCACCTTTTACTGCCTGGTCCCGGTCTTTCAGCTCCCCCGCTCTTGCTACCCTCGATGGCGGAGCGGCTAGGGGGTATTCGGTGATCCCCCAGGTGGATAAGGCACTTGCGTCTGTAGAGCACCACCACCTGGCGTGGGTGCCCGAGACTCCCGTCCAGGGCCTGTAGGTTCACGTTGTCCCTGACGGCTAGAGCCTACGGTGCCGCTGGACAAGCCGCCTCCACCCTGCACGCCGTGGCTCTGCTCGTCACCAAGGGCGTCCTCCTGCAACTACAACACCGGCTTCACTGCAGCCCGCCCCTGTGGCGTGGCGTGGAGCCAAGCGTAGGAAGCAGACGTCACCCGTCTCAAGGCTGGCCGCCAACAACCCGAAGAATGCTTCGAAAAGGAGACCCACTTCTCCGGAGCTGGTGAGCAGACCACTCCATCCCCCGGTGGAGGGCCGGGAGGAGAATCTTTTGTTTAGTTTTCATTTAATTTTGCCGCATGTCCAAGAGGCTGCGGTACCCAAAAATTCAACAAAAGAGCGGTTTTCTTGTTCCCTGGGTCACATATTCAGTGCGCATGGCCGTTGTCACGACCACCGTCCACCGTCCCATCTTTGCAGGTATGGCACTCCAGCGGCTGTCCCCCCGCCCCTGTGCGCCCAGCTGTGGCACAAACACGCCCACACAGGATTGGTCCGGTGGACTACGGGGACAAGACTCCTCCTCCCCCCTCCTCGGCCAATCTTATGGTGGGCTGCAGGAGCCAGGTAAGTGCTTTGATGTCCCTGGACTCAGCACGGCCACGGGGCTCGAATCCCCTCGACGTGGCACCTCAAGCTCCGCCCCGCCGTGAGGCCCCACCCGTCGGTCTGACGTGATCATTCCCTTGGTCCCCCTCGCCTGGAGTTTGGGCGCGTGGCTCTTGCTTTCCAACCCATCGCAGTGGCTGACCCGGACTGTCCTACTCGGCTACGCGATTCAATTCACCAGGCGCCTGCCCAGGTTCAGCGGTGTCCGCTTCACCTCGGTGAAGCGCGAGAACGCCGCTACCTTGCGTGCGGAGATCGCTACCCTTCTGCGCAAGAGCGTAATAGAGCCTGTCCCTCCAGCTGAGATGAAGAAAGGGTTCTACAACCCAAAGAAAGGTTGTGGGTTGTGACCAATCCTAGACCTGCGAGTACTGAACCAGGCTTTTCACAGACTCCCGTTCAAGATGCTGATGCAAAAATGCATTCTAGTGATTGTCTGGTATCAAGATTGGTTCGCGGCGGTAGACCTGAAGGACACGTACTTTCACGTCTCGGTCTTACCTCGACACAGACCCTTCCTGCAGTTTGCCTTCGAAGGCCAGGCGTACCAGTACAAGGTCCTCCCCTTCGGCCTGCCCCTGTCCCCTCGCGTCTTTACGAAGGTCACAGAGGCTGCCCTTGCCCCGCTAAGGGAAGTGGGCGTCCGCATCCTCAACTGTCTCGATGAATGGCTAATCCTAGCTCACTCTCGAGAGTTGCTGTGCGCACACAGGGACCTTGTGCTCCGGCACCTCAGCCGACTGGGGCTTCAGGTCAACTGGGAAAAGAGCAAGCTCTCCCCAGTTCAGAGCATCTCTTTTCTCGGTTTGGAGTTGGACTCAGTCTCGATGACAGCGCGCCTCACGAACAAGCGCGCACAGTCGGTGCTGAACTGTCTGAAGGCATTCAGATGGAGAACAGTGGTTCCACTGAAAATTTTTCAGAGGCTCCTGGGGCATATGGCATCCTCAGCGGTGGCCACACTGCTTGGGTTGATGCATATGAGACCACTTCAGCATTGGCTTCAGACTCAAGTCCCGAGACACATCACGTGGCCATCACGCCAATCTGTCACCTCTTCAGCCCTTGGACCGACCTTGCATTTCTACGGGCAGGGGTTTCCCTAGAGCAGGTCTCCAGGTTACAACAGATGCCTCCAAGATGGGCTGGGGCGCCGTATGCAATGGGCACACAGCCGCCGGCTCCTGGACTGGCCCGCGGCTGCGTTGGCACATCAACTGCCTAGAGTTGTTGGCAGTTCTGCTCGCCCTGCGGAGGTTTCGGTCGTTGATCCAGGGCAAGCACTTTTTGGTCTGGACGGACAACACAGTATCGGTAGCGTACATCAACCGCCAAGGCGGTCTATTGCATGTCACAACTCGCCCACCGTCTCCTCCTCTGGAGTCAGCAGCGCCTCAAGTCGCTACGAACCACTCACATCCTTGGTGACCTCAGCACTGCAGCGGATGCCCTGTCATGTCAGGTTACCCTCAGGGGAGAGTGGAGACTCCACCCTCAGGTGGTCCAGCTGATTTGGAGTCGATTCGGTCGAGCACAGGTAGACCTGTTTGCTTCCCGGGAATCCTCCCTCTGCTCGCTTTGGTACGCCCTGACCGAAGCACCCCTTGGTATAGATGCACTGGCACACAGCTGACCTCCTGGACTACGCAAATACACATTTCCCCCAGTGAGCCTACTTGCACAGACCCTGTGCAAGGTCAGGGAGATCATTCTAGCACCCTCCTGGCCCACCCAGACGTGGTTCTCGGATCTCACGTGAGAAAGGACCTTCTTTCTCAGGGACGGGGCACCGTCTGGCCCCTGGATGGGACGCGGAAGACCTAAGTGGCCTACCACCCGCTGTGGTAGACACGATCACTCAGGCTAGGGCTCCCAAGACGAGACGCCTGTATGCCTTGAAGTGGCGTCTGTTCGTTAAGTGCTGTTCTTCCCGACGTGAAGACCCCAGAGATCAGTGCTTTTCTTCCTGCAGGAAAGGCTGGAGGGGCGGCTGTCCCCCTCCACCCTGAAGGTGTATGTAGCCGCTATTTCGGCTCATCACGATGCAGTAGATGGTAAGTACTTGGGGAAGCATGACTTGATCATCACGTTCCTGAGAGCTGCTAGGAGGTTGAATCCCTCCATACTGCGCCTCGTCCCCTCATGGGACCCCTCCGTAGTCCTTCGGGGTCTACAGGGAGCTCCCTTTGAGCCCTTGGAGTCAGCTGATCTTAAGGCACTCTCTTTGAAGACTGCCCTCCTGACTGCGCTCACTTCCATCAAAGGGTAAGGGACCTGCAGGCGTTCTCTGTTAGGGAATTGTGCCTGGAGTTCGGTCCGGGTTACTCTCACATGATCCTGAGACCCCGACTGGGCTATGTGCCCAAGGTTCCCATGACTCCTTTTAGGGATCAGGTGGTGAACCTGCAAGCACTGCCCCAGGAGGAGGCAGACCCAGCCTTGGCGTTGCTGTGTCCGGTGTGAGCTTTACACATCTATTTGAATCGCACGCAGAGCCTTAGAAGCTCCGAACAGCTCTTTGTTTGCTTTGGTGGACAGCGGAAAGGAAGCGCTGTCTCCAAACAGAGGATCGCCCACTGGGTCATCAACGCCATCACGATGGCATATCAGACTCAGGACGTGCCACCCCCTGCGGGGTTAAGAGCCCAATCCACCAGGAGTGTGGCGGACTCCTGGGCCCTGGCCAGTGGCACCTCTTTGGCAGACATCTGCAGAGCAGCGGGCTGGGCAACACACAACACCTTTGCGAGGTTCTACAATCTCCGGGTTGAGCCGGTCTCATCCCGTGTATTGGCAGGCACGAGCAGGTAAGTTCCGGGACAACTGGCCGGGTGTACCGCTTGCGCATAGTGCCTTTCCCCTCCCTTGAGGTGAAGATGTGTGCTCTTGACTCCCATTTGTGTTCACAGACTTTGATCCCTGGATGACTTTCCTCCTAGCCCTCTGGCAGTTGAGTTTGAAAAGGGAAAAGAGGCATCCGCTGGGCTAGCCTGTCCCTGTAGTTGGGCAGTCGACTTGTTCCTGATGGACCGTTCGACGCTCATGAGAGTGTTGGGGGAGGTTACGTGATGGCCTGGTGCGCTGGCTACAAGGCACACAGCAGTCTGCCCGTCACACACCGCCAGTTCACGTAACACAGTTCAGCTAGTTGTGGTGTTTTGTATAGGGACCCCTAGTGTCAGATAGGGAACATCCTGGTTACTTTTGTAACCTCCGTTCCCTGATGGAGGGAACAAGACGTTGTGTCCCTCTTGCCACAACGCTGAACTACCCGCTGAAATGGCTGGGACCTGGTCTCGGCTCCTCAGCACAAAACCTGAATGAGTGGTTGCATACCAGCTCCTTTTATTCCCGTATGTCCGGGGGAGTGGCATGCAAATTCCATTGGCCTTTTTAAAAAAAAAGCAGAGGTGTTTGGGGCTCCCAACTGTGACCCCTAGTGTCACTACATCGACACAATGTCTCATTCCCTCCATCAGGGAACGGAGGTTACGAAAGTAACCAGGATGTTTTCTTTATGTTTTATTTCTGGGGTGGAATAACAATCTCATTACGAGCTAGCATATTTTCCAGCAGAAAATACTTACTTACCACCATTGAGATAATTTAACAAATTATATGGCAACAGTTTTCCTGCAGTTCATAATTTGTGGTTTGCTGGTGGTGATACAGTGTTGAACCTTTTGTGTTTCCCCTTTCATTTTTATTGTCTGCCAAGAGAGCCACCACCTTTAAATATCACTTACAGTCGCCAAGGTTGACATTTCTGCAAGAGTCTTTGTTGCATTTGTGATAAATTATATGAGCTATCACTTGAGTCACAGTAATGAAATGGGTGGCAAACACTTGGATTGGTGCTGAAGTCTTAGCTGCAAATATTATTAGCTCGACAAGCTCTCTTGTGGTTGGAGAGTCGGAAATAGAGTGTGTCCCTCTTTCTCTCCGTCTGTCTTTGCCTTTCTCTCTTTCTCTCGCTCTTTCTCGGGGGACTTGGTTGTAATTTAAGAACTGTTTCTGAGACTGTACATGCCAGAGAAATGCCACACGAGAGTTCTTTTTTTTTGCCTTTTAATGAACTATTTTAATGGATCTACAAAACAAGATTTCTCTTTCATGCCCAAGCATCCATGAAATACAATTTGATTTAGAATGCATACTGGCTATGGTCATTAACAAGAGGTTAGCAGACACTGATTGCTTAACAATGTGCTTCGGCAAACTAGTGCTTAGTATGCATTGTTGGTGCACATTCACTTGGGTGGAAATCAGCAGGGGCCTGTAAATACAATATTATATTTTTTTCTGAGTCACTATTTAATAATATTGCAATTAGTTTAGTCCATTTTGATCCAAAATTTTGATATACACCAATCAGCCACAACATTAAAACCACCTGACTAATATTGTGTAGGTCCCCGTCGTGCCGCCAAAACAGCGCCAAACCGCATCCTATTCAGCGCCTATTCTTCTCACCACAATTGTACAGAGTGGGTATCTGAGTTACCGTAACTTTGTCAGTTCAAACCAGTCTGGCCATTCTCTGTTGACCTCTCTCATAAACAAGGCGTTTCCATCCGCAGAACTACCCCGTACTGCATGTTTTTTGTTTTGTTTTTGGCACCATTCTGAGTAATTTCTAGAGACTGTTGTGTGTGAAAATCCCAGGAGATCAGCAGTTACAAACCGCCTGGCACCAACAATCATCCATGCGATTATTTAATCAGCCAATCGTGTGGCAGCAGTGCAGTGCATAAAGTCATGCAGATACGGGTCAGGAGCTTCAGTTAATGTTCACATCAACCATTAGAATGGGGAAAAAATGTGATCTCAGTGATTTGGACCATGGCATGATTGTTGGTGCCAGATGGGCTGGTTTGTGTATTTCTGTAACTGCTGATCTCCTGGGATTTTCATGCACAACTATCTCTAGAATTTACTCTGAATGGTGTCCAAAAAATAAAAAAAACATCCAGTGAGTGGCAGTTCTGTGCATGGAAATGCCTTGTTGATGAGAGAGGTCAACAGAGAATGGCCAGACTGGTTCAGTCTGACAAAGTCTACGGTAACTCAGATAACCACTCTGTACAATTGTGGTGAGAAGAATAGCATCCCAGAATGCTATTCTGAGATGCCTGTTGGCGCTATTTTGGCGGCACGAGGGGGACCTGCACAATATTAGGCAGGTGGTTTTAATGTTGTTGCTGATCAGTGTATACTGTATTGCAATATTTAACTTTGACTTTGGTACTTTTTGCATTGAGTGCAGAACATCCTGTTTCAATGTAGAGCCATATTGGTTCCAGTGTTTTTATTATATCACAGAAGCCTTTGCAGTCTGTCAAGGAATATGGCTGGACTTGTATCCATATAACCATATGTTTCACCTTCTCACACACTTGTCCTGAGTGGCGGCCAGTCTCTTTTTTTCCCAAAAATATTGTCAAAAATTAAATGTAAAATATTGATATTTGGAATTAAAATACCAGTGCAGTATTATGAGGTGAAATATTGCAATAACCCCCCTAACGTGCAGACACACAAACTCAAACACTATTTGACTAGTTCCGTGTTGTTTAGAAAAGAGATCCCACCCTCACTGACATATTACCCAACCTGCATGTAAACCTCAAACTCTCATTTGCATTTTTGTTGTTTTTAAATGGTTTGCAAAAAAAAAAGAAAAAAAAGGTCAGGGACAGGATAACATGAGGAGCATCAATGTGTTCATAGAGAGTTGAGAAAAAAGACAAGGAGAGAGACAGGATAATGACCAGCAAGCAGTAAAATGGAGGAATGGAGTCGAGGAGTAAGGGGGGGAGAGGGGATGATGTGTGTTTCATGACAGGGATCGTGACAGGGACACACGCTGGAGTAAGGAGCCTCAAGGACACACGGATACCTAAGAAGGTTAGGAATGAGCAAAAGAGAGAGAGAAAGGGACAGGGAAAGGAAGGGAAAAGACCCTTGTCTCAGGGTGGGAGCCAAGCGTAATTATGTCTGGCATACTGACAACAGACAATTACACCAGCCACCCTGGGCAATATTTAGTCATTAGTTATTGTCAGATTGAGAAAATATATTAGTAAAGCCCTGTTTTCTGTAGTGGCAGTAGTTGCCGGTTTCATTTTTCATGTCTATTAAATTGCAGAATGGGCCAAATGGAGAGTAGGGTTAAAATTTCCCTTGCAAGAGTGAACAGATCAGGCCTATTGCCAAGGGCGGGGATTAGGGCTTGACCCCCCCCCCCCAATTGACACACTGTGCCCCCCAAAGCAAAGAATTGTCATTTTGCACACTAGCCTTTGGTAATTATTTTCTCTCTCTCCGCTATGTCATGTCAGTATTTGCTCATAGCACGACCACTGCACAGCAACTGGATCAAACCTAACTCAAAGGAACACTGATCTCTCCAAGAGTAACTTTAAATAATACATTGTCATTTAACATAAAACTGCTTATTTAACATGAAATTGAACTTAAAACAGACTTATAACCCCAAATTACATATACATTGCAGTTAATAGTAGGGGTGTGTAGTGAAGCAATTATCTGTATTTGTATCTGTATCTGTTCATATGACAAAATGATCTGTATCTGTCTCTGTATTTGGATAAAACCGGGTGTGGGCGGGGTTTCAACCGGAAGTGCATCAAAAGTAAATTAAACACACATTTTTAAGTGTTACTCTTACATTTATAGTTTATATTAATAAAAATGTCTTGTATATGCCTTTTCATAATAAAAGCCTATAATAAATATAAATTTATTATTCTTTTTTCTTACCAGATGAAGCTGAATTTGTAGGCTACATTAACTGTTGAATATGTTGTGGTTTCTCCTGGTATTTCAGATATTAATGTCTGCATGAAACAGAATTTTTGTTTGTCTGTGCATGTATAACAACATTATTCTGGAGGCAGGAGGTGTCAAGCAAAATGTGAGATGTCAAGCACACATTTTGCAGTGAATAATAAATACAAATTCAAACATTAAAATAAATTTAAATAAAATCAATATAGCCTACAAACAGGTTTTTTTACAATAGGACACCATTATTTAGTTAAATAATAATAATAATAATAATAATAATAATAATAGAATTTTACATTTATATAGCACCTTACCAGAGTTCAGAAACACTTAAAGAGGCCCTATTATGCTTTTTGGGATTTTACCTTTAATTCTGTGTGTAATATAGCTGTTTGTGCATGTAAAAGGTCTGCAAAGTCATAAAGCACAAAGTCCATGCAAAAGGGAGTTATTCTGTCCCACAGACAATACTGCTCAAGATTTACTATTGTGAAGGTTTACTATTCAGCTGTGGGCCAGCTTTTACCTAAAACTGTGTAACAAAATGGTCGATCTCAAGAGATTATATAATTATATAATTACAAGCTGTAATGTTACGGCCGCTATCCACAGTAGTCCACGGATAACTTGCCCACTAACCGGGAGTAAGCCTCTGCTCTCTGTTCATAGCTCGGGAGAAAAAAGTTCGGCTGAAACCATTCCAGCAAAAGATGACTAACTTAGATGCACTGTAATGTCGTATCTTAGTTAATGTAACACTTGACAAGCTCCAGATGCGTACAATTAACAGAGACCACAAAAGGAGTCAAGGCCATGCCCATCCGATCTGAAATCACAACATGCACATTTTCATTCATAAGGATTACACTTTAGAAATATTGGCTGCACAGATTCATAAATTTGTTCTAATTTTGGATATGTTTATTTAAAATTCTTTATCCTTGTGCTTTTTGGATAATCAGTCATTCAAATATTTTTTATATTATTCGGATGAAACCTTTTTTCATTTTGAAGTCATTATTCGTGCCTTTCCGAATAAGGTATTCAGCTTTGGGCACATCCCTAGTTAATAGCATCCAAAAATAGTCCTCAAACCTTGCACAGATCTACCTCATTAATTATTTGAATTCAACAGCCAATGACTAGTCCCCAAGCATAATCAACAACAGCAGTCCAAACCTTACGTAACACGTGATTCCAGTGCGCACTAATGCATTCTGTGATTCTGAGTAGTAGCAGCGTATATATAAGAACACGAGTTAAATACTCAAGTCTTCATCAATGGTATGCGAATACTAACAATAGTGGAGTTGTAATTAGTGTTGTTTTTATTGGTGTTTCATGATTTTGGTTGTGGAATATGGATTATTGTGTTGTTGGAATTGAAGAACTTTTGATGTGACGATGCATGTTTACTAAGTGTATAGTTTTATTTGATACGTAAATGCAGATAGGCTGTGGTGTAGTTTTATCACAATTGTTGTAGGCTGGAATATTTTGTATGGAGTTTTGGTGTTATTTGATGTTTTATTATAAATGTTGGTCTATTTCGACTATAACTACTGACTGGGTTGTCTTGTATTGTGGTGTGGACATTGTTTTGGTCTATCTCCACCCCCCCCCCCCCCCCTGCACACACACACACACACACACACACACATACATACACACTCAATATGTTCTGGCAACGACCATGGAACAGATTCTAGCTTTGCAAATATCTACATTTGTTTGAAAATGAAATAGCTGCCCACTCTGTTACTATTAGGTTTAATTAATCACCTTTAATATTAAGCCCAGGATTAATTTGAATACAGCAGGCTACTATGATGACAAAATGATAGGACTCCTAGACAATCAGCTCCTTGTTTAGAGTAGAGATGGAACAATGTAACCCTATCTGAGCGTGCTCAATTCTCAGCCCACCAGAGCCCAGAGCCTCACAGACACAGTTTTACTCCTGGGTTACCACGGCAGTGGCTGACTACCTCATAATAGGTGAGAATGGAGCTTCCTGAAACAATAAGCTTGCGGCTGGTCAGGAATGAGGAAAATAATTCAAGACAAAACTAAATTAATAATGAGCCTATGTATGGGTCTGTAGCGCTATATTGCTGTGTTTGTTTGAGCATTCCGACCAGCTCAACATAGCAACAATGGTTCAGAAAAAGGCTTGAGTTTAGGGTGGGACTATGATAAATGGTAGATGGGGGAGTGTACGGGAAACCTGTTTGAAAAGGGTAATTATTTTTTATTTTATTAATAATTATATATATATATAATTTTTTTTATTTTTTATTATTATAATTATTATTATTATTATTATTTTACCCCAAAGGCTAGGGTATAAAGTACTTTGTTTTTCCATGTACTGTTACATCCCGTGCACATTTGAATGTTCTATATTTTTTTTACCACAAGCCCATACTACCACGTTCGCCGAATGCGCACTACGACTTGTGGTACACTTTAGTACAGTCAAAGGCAGGCACATGTGCAGAGGACATGTCTAGAAAAATTTGGGTGCACACGGACATTACGTGTATATTGTGCTGATAATGAAATTTGCTTCACTCGCACTGTTGCGAGAGACGTAAAGTGGCGGTAGGCGGAAAGCCAACGTATATCTTGGTCTTAAAATATATGTCATTGTGGAAGTGAAATATTTAAATTATTTAAAAAATAATAATATTAGCCATCTATGAAGATATGTTCTGTTAAATATGCAGTACGTTTAACAGCAGTAAAGCAGCAAAATGGAGGCAAGGCTGTGAGAAAAAAGTGGGATGGATGAAAGAGGGAGAGAAATTGAGGGGGAGCGAGACCCTCTCATCGCTCGTCTCCATCTGCATGTGAATAGTCTGCGCTCCAGGCGCCAAGCGTAGGAGTGAAAACAGTAAGGAGAGCAGAATGCAAAGGTGCGGAACCCGAATCCAGATGGCTACGCATCTGATGTGGAATTCACACCTCTCCTTAATTATACTGAGAGAGAGAGAGAGAGAGAGAGTGAGAGAGAGAAAGTGGAAAAAGAGAGCAGAAGAACAAGAGCCAAAGAGATCTGTCCACATGAGAGAGAAGCTACTCGAAGTAGTCATTGTTCCTCCAAAGCCTAATTACTTCCCTGTTCTCCTTGAAATGGGTTTAAATAGCAACTGCTTCTGCATCGGCAGGTTCATCATCATCATTTCTTTTTTCTTTCTCCTTTCACACATTTTTCCTCCTTTGACGCCCCTTGCCATTCCCCCTGCAGACGATTGTGAATTATCCCCTCTCTCTCTTTCTCCCTTTTTTTAATCACAATCTTTGTATTCTTTTTTTTTTTCTCTTTCTGGAGGACTGCATGGGAAGTTTGGTGAAGAGCATTTTAATCAGCCTTCTATTGTTACTTGACATCTCTGTAGAGATGCCCTCGGATCTCTCTTGCTCTCTTCTTCTTTCTCACTCTATCATTCTCTCTGTTTTTCTAAACAACACCTATTGTTCTTCCTGATAGTCTTGAGCAGAAATAGCTTGCAGAATAACCATTAATATTTATTCTAGATAGGGCTTCAGAGGAGAACAGTGTGGAATCAGGCGCCGAACAGCCCTGCCATGGCGGCAAATTCAGCGGCAGATGTGAGCGAGCGCCTGGGTACGCGGAGATGCGTGGTTTAGATGCAAACAGCATGCGCTGTAAACAGATTCAAAGCGAGGGAGGGCGAGAAGCTGTGGAAATGGATTTTTAATGCTTAGGTTACATGTCATAGGAGCATGATATGCATGTTGCCTGCTGATTGCTGCCTCTGACTGTGGACCGCTCCGTCTAGGATGTTGCAGAGTGTTGCAAAGTTGTATTAAGTGTTTGATAGGGAAGCACATTAACCCAGTACTCTGCCATGCTGCTCTTATCTGCTGCCTAAGAGAAAGAGAGAGAAAAAAGGGATAGTTCACCCAAAAATGAAAAAATCTGTCACGTATATGACTTATGTCTTTCTTTCGTGGAACACAATAGGAGATGTTCGGCAGAATGTCAGCCTCAGTCACAATTCACTTTCATTACATGGAAAACAGAGCAGCATGAATGTTCTTCAAAATTTCTCCCCATATGTTCCACAGAAAAACAGTTTGTTATACAGCTTCAAAACAGCACTGAGGGTCAGTGAATGACGACAGAAGTTTCATTTTTGGGTGAACTAACCCTTTACATAAGAAATTTTATTCTTTAATGGGTCACATAAGTCTTTGTATTCAGCTCAGTTTTTCAATCAGTACCAATGGTATAAATATGAGGCAATTATTTATTCATTTAGGACTATTTTTAGCTTATCTCAAAGTGCTTGAGACATGCAGAACTTTACATGGGCTCTTCCCTCTCATCTCTCAGAGAGATTCACTCTGTAGCATGCCTCAGATCGAGCGTTGTACTTTGATCTCAAAAACCTTTGCGCTTTGAGCTGTGAGAATGAGGTAAATAACACACAGGATGTTCTTTCATGTTCAGGCCCTGTTCAAGTCTGGTTGACATTAGCAAGGACTAGTCAATCCATGCCAGTGTTTTAAATAAAGCTGAGCTCAGAGAATCCAAATGTGGCTGATTTAATCTCATATTTCACATGAAACATTTTTTAACCGATGTCTAAATGTGTTGCACAAACCATCTTAAAGTGCGTAAAACCATTCTCATGCCCCGGACTTAAAGATTATACCCCCGGCAACTCATCTGTAATTAATATGGCCACTTTTCGACACGTTATCAGTGTAAAATGGATACCTTTTCAATACCCCTGAGAAGAATCGCACTTTGGGGAACAATAAAGCCATTGATTGATCTCTGCAAAGTCCTAATCTGTGGCAGGGACGTTAAACAGAATGGATTGATTGCTTCCCGCGATTCCCAGTCAGCCAGTGCAAGGTGGTGTAATTTTCTAGTTAAACGGATCCCTCAAGCCTCTTTTGTAGCACTTGTATGCCATTTTATGTTACTTGAGAGCACTTTCTCCCTTCTTCTTTCTCGTCCTTTGCCACTCTTTCTCTCTCTCTTCCCTCTTTTGGTAATTCCATCTGTGGTAAGTTGATAAGAGCTGGACCACTCACCACAATTCAACAGATGTGGTTAAATCGCTGGTGGTCTGGCTCACACTGGCCTCAGCGGCCATGGGCACTTAACCTGTGGCATTGTGCAGAATGCCTCCTGATTCGTCCGTAACCCAATCCGTCAGCAATGAATAATTTTCATGGAAGGTGCACTTTAATTACTTTCCCATTTAAGTGGCATTGCGGTGGCCTATCTATGTCATTAATCTCAGTGAGGATCCAGTTGCAAGCCCTTTATTGCTGGCAAATGAAGCCCCCCAAATCCCCCAGAATCTGCTCTGCTTGACTGAGTGCAGTCAAGTGTCTCCCAGCAGCCAGTGCTTCAGTGTGTCCTTTTGAACTGGCCGCACGGAAGTGAGAGGTATAGAGGACTACTTTTGTCTCTCAGCATGAGCAAGAAGGAGAAAGTCTGCCAGCCACCTTGACCTGTTGGATTGAGTGTGTGCGTGACTTTTCAATGCCCAACAAGTGGATTCAAGCACAGTTATGGTCTGTTTATAGATTTTCCTGTTCAATCTACATGTTCAGACTGCTTATACTAAATTTTTATTTCTGTCATTTAGGACACAGTTTCCGAGCATCTGCTTTTCAGTTAAAAAACAAAAAACGCAGTTCCAGTGTGGATGAAAGGTGTAAACGTAATGATATCATGTGTAAACGTTTTATTGTTGATGTGGCCTTTGTATGTGCAGGTATATGTGCCTTTCAAGATATTTGGCCAAATCCATACTAATTCATGTTTGTTTCCTAGCATTATTGTTTTCAAAATTATGTGACAATAGAACATTTTCGAAAGTGTCCATTTTTGATGGAGGAAAACGCCTTCCCAGTGTGGATGAGAGGCATAAATGCCGCAAAATCATGTGTTTTCGAATGAAAGCGTATTGTTGTTGACGTGGCCTTTGTTTGTGCAGGGAATATGTCTCTTTCAAGATACATTCAGGGATCCTACAGTCACTAAAAAATCTGGAAATACCTGGGAATTTAAAAAAGTGTTTTCCAAGCCTGGTAAAGATTCAGAAATTTAATCTTTAAAAAAGAATAGAAATTTCTATAGTGAATATATATATTTTTTCTATTTATGCTCAGCTTTACAATAGTTCATCGGATAGAAATTGCTTTTTCTATCTCTATAAAATAATTGAAAAATCCATTTATGAGGAACGACTAGAAAATTAATATTGAAGTCAAGGTAATTAATTGTTTAAAATAAATGCGAACCCAGTAAGAAGTTCTTACCAGCCACCTTGAGGCTGAAAAGTTGTGGACAGGAATGGTATTTCGTTTTTTTACTGTATGTCAGATCTACTGTACAAAGCAGTGACTGCTGTAATAATGATGTCATGCTCAACAGGGATTGTGTCAGGTATGAAATGCATCACTTATAGTATTCAGTTTCATTCCCCTTCCTCCCCTCTACAGCTCATCTTTTCTCTCCGTCTGAAGAGCGGATACCAACTCGTTCAATTATTTAGATTCCTGTGAGGCAGCAACAAAGTTTGCAGACAAAGTTCTTCCCCCTCACCTCCTCTCCCTCTGCTTTTGCCATGAAGTCCATAGTCTCTCTTTTAGTAAAGCAAGTATCAGATACATCGAAATTTAATTCAATATTTTTGTTACAGGTGCAGATCAGGCACAAAAGTCTCCATGTAATTGTCACCACCTTCTGATTTCCAAATCTTTTCACCTGAACTGTCACAGATTTGTTGTTAGGGAGGAAACATACACTACCGGTCAAAAGTTTTGAAACACTTACTCATTCTTTATAATTTTTTTTTTTTTTTTTTTTTTTTCCCACATTTTAGAATAATAGTAAAGTCATCAAAACTATGGAATAACATAAATGGAACTATGGGAATTATGTTGTGACTAAACAAAATCCAAAATAAATCAAAACTGTGTTATATTTTAGCATCTTCAAAGTAGTCACCCTTTGCCTAGAATTTGCAGACATGTACTCTTGACATTTTCTCAACCATCTTCTTGAGAAATCACCCTGGGATGATTTTTAAACAGTATTGAAGGAGTTCCCATCTATGTTGGGCACTTATTGGCTGCTTTTCTTTATTATTTGGTCCAAGTCATCAATTTCAAAAAAAAATTTTTTTAAATGAAATTTTAGTTTTATAATGAAATAAATTAATATGGTGGCACAATTATATTTTTGTCTACAAAACTAATTTCAAACATTTAAGCATGCGCCTTCAGCTCAAAAGATTTTTAAGATCATGAGAAGCATTTCAGTCAAGTGTTTCAAAACTTTTGACTGGTAGTGTACATTGGAATAAAAATGAAAGCTTCACATAATGCTGGTTGCCATCACAGTGGGTGGTTATTAATGGACAGTTCTAACTGACAGGCGTTAATTGAATAGTCTGACTGGATAATTCATAGAGGCTTTTTGAAAACTGTTTCAGCAGGAAATGAGTCTGATAACGACGTTATGGGGATATTTTTAAACCCAGACACAGTCAGTTGCATCAGACACTGCACAGTATGGTCCATAGAAGAACAAATGTTTTTTCTAGCCTGTGTTGAGACTGAATACAAGAGGCTTGATATGTAGCCTATCCATCTGTCCATCCATCCATCCATCCGTCCATCCATCCCTCTGTCCATCTATCGTTTTTTTTATTTATTTATTTATTTTATTAAACTATACACCCCTAGTAGAGAGAAGACAGGAGGTGGCGGTAAAAGAGGAGGAACAGAACCGACACAAGCTGGATTTTAACTTTCATCGCTTGCATGAAAATCAAGACCATGTCAGAGCATGTGATTCATGATTTGAAATTTTTGCAAAGGCGCTCACGCTTACATGTTTGTTTTTCTATCATGGAAGGAACTTTCTATTGATTTCTATTGTTTTGAGCTACTGATTTTGCCCTTAACTTTACTTCACACAAACCATTGTGCCTTTTTATATTTTTATTAAGACATTATTTGTTTTCTTTAGTAAGCAGTTATCCTTGTGGGGACCATTGGCTAGTTTTAAGTTTTATGATCCTTGGGGGAACATTGAACACATACAGACAAATGCACCTGTGCGGCTCGGTCTTAATGTTTACATGCAACATGTTTCTCCTGCTTGCCGTTCTGGGGTTAGAGTGTTTCATTTCCTGCAGCAGAAGAGTTCAAATAGAGGGAGGTACTGTGGCAAAGTGAGACTAAATCGAGATATGTATCGCTGGTGCCCTAGACCAGCTGCCACATCTACCCCACTCGAGAGCCAACTCAACGCCTTGACAGCTCACACTTAGTGTAAAAGAGAAATTGTTTGTGCATGTGTGCGTTAAGAGGATAGGGGAGTGTGTATGTGTTTAAAAGTGTGTAAATGAGTGAGTGTGTGTGCCATGCATGTGAAATACAGCTGTAGAGCGAATTCTTTAACCCAGTCTGTTGCCAGTGTGACAAGCACAAATTTAAGTGCCAAACTGAACAGCATCGCCAGCCTTCTAATGTTTGGCCAGTCTAATATGGTACTTCTCTATAACAGCTTTTTCAAACCTCAGAAAAATTCAAAGTGAAGGCATCAGATTTGTACACACACATTCATACACAGGTAGTAAAGTAAAGTGTTAAAGAGATAGTTCAGCTTAAAATTAAAATTATTTAATCTTCTCACCTTCATGTTGTTCCAAACTGTATGACTTTCATTCATCTGTGAAACATAAAAGGAGATGTAAGGCAGAAAGTTAGCCTCAGTCACCATTCACATTCATTTCATTTTTTTTTCATGCAATGACAGTGAATTAGGGTAAAATTCTGCCTAACATCTTTTTTGTGTTCCACGAAAGAAGGTCATACGGGTTAGGAATAGGGATGTCAATACAATCAAATCGATATATCGTGATACTTTTTCTCCCAATATTGTATTGATACTTTAGATCCATGTACCAATATTTATGTTCAACTATTTGTTTATTTACGTGTGTCCAGCATTTTAATAAAGAAGAAGAAGGTAATCTAAATAGGTGCAAACTCAGAGTGCCATTCCTCAGTGCTGTCAGAGGCACTTTTATGAGGTGTGGGAGAGACTGAAACTGAGCCAGTTTTTCTTGAGGACAAGCCGGAACTCTCTCACGTGTCTGGCACGAGGGCTGGGCAAACATATTGATTTTCTAAATAATCGTAATCTTCATTTGAACAATCTCTATGTCGATTCTTAAAATCCCAAGATCACTCTTTTATACTATGCTATATACTATACTATACTCTTTGCTAACTCTTTTCTAACCCTCTACAATGCACGTCCTGAAAATCACTTGCATATGCGACTTAAAATGTATGTGATATTTCACTCACCAGTATCAAGAAGTTCAGCAGTTAGATCTTTTCACTGTGCGCTGAGAGTAAACGTTTAATGCGTGCAATGTGTGTCCAAAGATGGTATTCTTTTGTCATTGAATAATGTCTATTTTAATACCCATTCTGTTCATTACAACCAGTTATTGATAAAAAATTAAACGTTTAATTCTTCTAATCACATAGCACGGATGCTGTTATGCCATTCCACCAAAACTTATGTCAAAGCCTTTGCAGCTAGTTTTAAAGAGATAGTACCGTTTTAGCACTTGTTGTACATAATATTAATGTAAATACTTGTAAATAGTACAAATTAGGCATGTATACAGATACTGTATGTACTGTATGTATGTGTATTAGTGCCCGGCTGATATTAGCCTTTCACCGATATATCGGTATCGGCGTATATTTTACCGATATTCCCCCGATATGAAAACTTTTTTTTTTTTAAAAATGACCCCATCGTTTTATATAACTAATATAACGTTAACCCTGTCCCTGACAACCATGTTGCTCATGTTTATCACATCTGTTTGCTATGTTAGCCAGCTATAGTTTGACAGTGCAGTCAGTAATGCAGCAGATTGAAAGGTAAACATCAGAGCATCTTTTTGCAGCTCAGCAGACAACGGTGCGGTGGTGGATTGTGTGTGGTGAGTGTTGATTTCATGCTTTGCTGTTACCTAATTGGTGAGACACAATGCTGGAAAGTAAAATAAACAACGTCCATCTTTTACTCTCCGTGGCAATGAGCTTATAGCTAACCAGCTAATGACATAGCTAATTTCATTGCTTGTCAGCTGAGTGGAAGCTAATGTGTAAACATGTATTCACCAAACTGTTTTGTTCAGGATTCACAGTTTGGGACCCCCTTCAACCGAACAATTCCAGTCGTTGCATTTATAAAATGTAATATTTAAATGTCTGGTTTTCCAGACATTAAAATAGGATACGTAATAAAAGTAGATTTAATAAATAGTATATTTGCCCTGTGTAAATAATAATATATAGGAACTGTATCTAAAATAAATGAGGGGTGATACATACTAATACAGCAGGCTGGAAAAATAGACATTTATTCATTTTAATATCCTATATATATATATATTTTGAATGTGTTGAAACTTGACACCGGGCGACGCACCCTAAAAACGGCACCGTTAGAACGGTTTCGTACTGAAGAGCCGCTTAAAAGTAAGTTTTTTTTTTTCCTCTCGTAAATGTAAATGAGTGTAAATGCCAACATCATCATATATGTCGAAAGGATTGAAGCCTGTCATGCAAAACATGAGCTCATTGATGTCATGAAGTGAGTCTGCTTTTTTATTCCATCAGTTACTCCTGGTTATATATTATACGTGTATATATATATATATATATATATATATATATATATATATATATATATATATATATAGTTTATACGTAGGGTTACGTTCTACATAAATTTAATGGTGCAACGCTCAGATATTTAGTAGAAAGTAAATTGTGACTTAGCGCCCATTTACGCCACAACTAGGCTAAGTTGTAACATACGTATAGCTGGTGCAACCGGCCCCTGATGTTTATTTAGCTGTTTATTTTATTTTAATTTATTCTGTATTTAAATGGTCAGCAGCTGACTGATACTAAACAGTACTACTGATGTTTATTTAGCTATTTATTTTATTTTTATTATTCTTTATTTTAATGGTCAGTATTTGACTGATACTAAACATATAGTACTAATGTTTATTAAGCTATTTATTGTATATTTATTTATTCTTTATTTTCTCAGTGTTCATTTCTAGAATTTGTTGACAATGTATAAAAATAATGTCAAATGTTCTTTGATAAAAATATTTGTTTAAGAAAGCAGCCTTCTGAGTACCTTTGCATAGTCATAGCGGTGCAAAATCGGTGCACAATCCACATAGAAAAGGTCTGTTTTCATCCCAGCTCAAAAAGTAGCTATATCGGTCACCATATCGGTAATCGGTGAATTTTCCCTCTCTAAAATCGGTATCGGTCTCACAAATCCCATATCGGTCAGGCTCTAATGTGTGTGTGTGTGTGTGTATATATATATACACACCGATCAGCCACATCATTAAAACCACCTGCCTAATATTGTGTATTAAAACCACCAGCCTAATACCAAAACAGCACCAACAGCACTGTATATATATATCTATATATGTGTGTGTGTGTGTGTGTGTGTTAATATATGCAATTTTAAAACATGATATGTATTGATGGAATGCATGGACTTTTCAAATGCATGAATATTTTAAAAAGCTAGTGTTTTAGCTTTAAAAATGAAATCATTTTTAAAACCAAAATGAAGAAAAAGTAATGAATATATATATAATGTCTTGTAGGGCACTTCTCACACCTTACAGTCTAGCTGATCCCACAAAAGCTCAGTGGGGTTAAGATCAATAACACTCATTTCCAATTATCTGTTGTCCAATAGCTGTGTTTCTTTGGCCACTCTAACCTTTTCTTTTGGTTTTTCTGTTTCAAAAGTGGCTATTTCTTTGCAATTCTTCCCATAAGGCCTGAACCCCTGAGTCTTCTCTTTATTGTTGTACATGCAACTGTTGTTGAGCGGGTAGAATTCAATGAATCTGTCAAACTAGAGACTCTGATGTACTTATCCTCTTGTTTAGTTGCACATCTGGCCTTCCACATCTCTTTCTGTCCTTGTTAGAGCCAGTTGTCCTTTGTCTTTGAAGACTGTAGTGTACACCTTTGTATTACATTTTCATTTTTTTGGCAATTTCAAGCATTTTATAACCTTCATTCCTCAAAACAATGATTGACTGATGAGTTTCTAGAGAAAGCTGTTTCTTTTTTGCCATTTTTGACCTAATATTGACCTTAAGACATGCCAGTCTATTGCATACTGTGCCAACTCAAAAACAAATACAAAGACAATGTTAAGCTTTATTTAACGAACCAAATAGCTTTCAGCAGTGTTGGATATAATGGCAAGTTATTTTCTAGTACCAAATTAGCAATTTAGCATGATTACTCAAGGATAAGGTGTTGGAGTGATGGCTGCTGGAAATGGGGACTGTCTAGATTTGATCAAAAATGACTTTTTTTAAAGTTTACATCAGTAATGTCCTAGAATGAAACTGAAGTAAGGCGGTCTATTTATACTTCCAGTCATACTGTTTGTGTGTTTGACACTTTTGGTTATTGACATAAAGCCAAAACATCATAATGGTACAAAACATCATAATATCCCTATTTTAGGGCAATGTACTTTGTTTCATGATGAAAAGGCACAAGATGATGGGAAAGTTCTCCTTTTTCTCATTATACTGTTGTTCATTGTCTCATCAACGCACCATCTCCTGCGGAGAAGGAAACTAATTATGTCTTCATCCCTGTTGTCACCTTCTCCTATTCTCTCCATTAGCCATAGAAATTCTAATGAGTTTAGTCCAACTTCTTTTGGCTTGGGAATAAGTGTACAAGAAAAAAAAAAAAAAAACTCCTCCCTGATTGGCACCTGCACAGAATTATCAACTTTTCTGACAACTTTTAGCTGTTTCATAAACATAGTGTGACCCTAAATTTTTTTCAACTGAAACACCTGCTAGTTGTCGTAAGCTATACGTGACACTGACACATACATAAACGCACACACACACATTCCTTGCCTTCAGCCATTTTGCTCCAGTGCCTTTTCATCAAAGCTGCTGGACGATATGAGGGCCATCTGGTCTCCTGACTTTTAATGTTTGTAGTATAAAACAACAATAAAAAGATTACAGCATCCACAGACACACACAAACACTCAGAGAGAGCGAGACATCTATTCTGCAGACAGATGGAAAACACAGCTGGAATCGACACCGTAAAAGGGTAACAGGAGGAAGAGAGGATGCTGGGACAGCGGAGAGTGACCATCAGCTTTGAAAAATGTATGTCTTATCCAACACCAGGTGTTCTGTCATTGCAGTGGACAGGAAAGACATGCTGCCTTTTGTTTTGGACAAGCTTTGATTAGCTTTAATCTCATGAATCAGTCACGCATGATATGCAGTGGCCCCAAAAAGTATTTGGACACTTACGCTACACTTAAATGCATAAATATATTTGCATTATTTAACAAATATCAAACCAAGTGGCATTTATTTTGAAGTATAGCAAATGTTAAATTTTCAAGCTAAACATTTAAATAGATATATTAGATATAAATGGTTTTAATTTAAAAGATTTAAATTGATAGTTCACCCCAATATTAACATATTCTCAGAATTTACTCACCCTTCTGTCATGTGTCTGACTTTCTTCTGCAGAACACAAATGAAGATTTTTAGAAGAATATTTCAGCTCTGTCGGTCCATACAATGCAAGTGAACGGGTCCCAAAATACAAGAAGAAGAATGTGAAAGTTGAAGGGAAGTGGAGATTGACTGAGCTGGGTGGAGAATTTATAGTAAAAAAGTTAAATATTGATCTGATTTTCACCCACACCTATTATATAGCTTCTGAAGACATTGATTTAACCACCATAGTTGTCTGGAGTACTTTTATGTTGCCTTTTTGGATTTCGGAGCTTCACAGTTTTGGCACCCATTCACTTGTATTATAGGGACCTACAGAGCTGAAATATTCTACTAAAAATCTTTGTTTGTGTTCAGCAGATGAAGGAAAGTCATACACATTTTGGATGGCATGAGAGTAGTAAATGATGAGAGAATTTTCATTTTTGGGTGAACTAACCCTTTAACATGTCCATAGGATATGAACTTTGGTTAATGTATAGGACATTTGTGTAAAAATACTATTTCCACTTACAACCTTGTAAAATAACTTGTCACTTTGAGTTAAGTGGGTTAAAGGGTTAGTTCACCCAAACATTTAAATTCTCCCATCATGTAACCTCATGCCATCCCAGATGTGTATGACTTTCTTTGACTTTCTTTTTCTACTGAACACAAATGAAGATTTTTAGAAGAATATTTGAGCTCTGTATGTAAAAGCAATCCATACAACTCCAATGGTTAAATTAATGTCTTCTAATTTAATGTCTTAGGTGAGAAGCAGATAAATATTTAAGTCCTTTTCACTATAATTGTTTTCTTCCGATCAGTCTCCGATGCCTGTCCACAACAGGACTTGGTTCCCTCCGCCTCTCAAGTGACGTAAGCACGTTGGCATGTTCAAGCGAGAACTGACGTGATTCAACCGGAAGTTCAGCTCAAATTGTTTACAAGAGAACGCTGTTCACAAGCTTCACTGTTTTTGCTTTCATTTGAACATGCCAGCATGCTTGCGTGGAAGGTCATCGGAGAGCAATTTAACCACTGGAATCGTATGGATTGTTTTTACTATGATTGTCTGTGCTTTTTGGAGCTTTAAAGTGGTATTCACCATCAACTTGCACCTACAGAGCTTAAATATTCTTAAAATCTTAATTTGTGTTCAGCAGAAGAAAGTCACACATATGGGATGGCATGAGGGTGAGTAAATGATAAGAGAATTGTCATTTTTGGGTGAACTGTCCCTTTAAAAGTAATTGAAGTACAAGGCTCAGAAAAGTTAGAATAAATGCCTAGCATCATATTTTAGCAGAAGCGGACTGGCTTGAAATGTTCTTAACTGCAAGCATTCATACATTTTAAGTGTAATTTAAACGTGTCCAAATACATATTTGGGGTCACTACTGTATATATGCAGAGAAGCATTTGCTTGTTTTTTTTTGTTTGTTTTTTTTTTTACCCATTTGTGTCCTTTTGGATTACCGGTACTTTCTTAAGCCAGAGAGCTGTGCCTAAATATTTAGCCTTATGCTTGAATTTGTAAATGGTACCAAGCCAGGAGCTTTGACAACACCACAATGTCTGAGGAAAATAACCATTTCAGACCCGATGGGAATGCTCAGTTGTTTGCTCTTTTGTTATGTTTCTACTTTTTATTCTGGTTTATTTATAGGACTCTTTCCCTTTGTACCTTCCTTTGCAGGAAGAATGTGATTTTTCTTCTTTGACATTTCAGAGGAAAAACCTAAAATTGAGAAAATGTAGAGCATACTGTACTTTGTTTCTGCTTTAGAGCAAAGTGGGTGCCCACTTTCACATGCTGTTAAAACAAAAAAACAAAACAAAACAAAATATGAGCTGCTGTCTTTGTGTTGCATTGTCTATTTTTGCTGACCTTTCCCCTCTCTCTGTAGAAAAGAGAGAAAGTGAGATCGAGCATGGTCTAGACAGGTGTGTTTCTGTTTTAGAAAGATCACAGTCTGTAAACAGGTTTAGCCATTACTCCAACTCACAGTGACAAACATTAAATATATATATTTTTTTTCTGTGAATATTGGTTTTGATTGTTTAATGAATTGCCCCTCAAAGTAATATAGGCTTTGCATAAATTATTTAAAATGATTTCTTGTTTTGTAGTTGAAAGTAGGCCTATATAATAAAAGCTAAAAGTCACCTCTGAAGAAAGGAAAACAAAATGGGAAACTTTTCTCAAGCTCCCTATGACATATGATGTTATGAACATGTCTCTCTTAACTAGCATCCTCCACTTCAGGGGAAATAAACTCTTAACATCATAGCAAAAAAAAAAAAAAAGAAAAATGGCTTTCCAACAGCTTATCAACTTGGATACCATGACTGCATGACCCTGACAAGACATTGTGACCACTCAGTCTGGGCATCATTAATAGACATATAATTTACAATGCCTTTTTGGGCAGGTGTGGGAACAGAGGAAGCCACTGAATGGCTTTCCTTACTCTTTTACCTTTTAACTAACGGAAGAGTTGGCTCAGTTTAAATGAAGTGAAAACTTTTGCATTTGCATAATACAAAAGCAGCAGCCTCTAATTAACTGCTGACAAAGTGGATTTGGTTCCCTTAAGAAAACAAGTCTGGAACACAAAGACAGGCCAAAGACAGACCTTTGTGTTTGGTGAAGTCAGGGGTGGGCTTGGTGACAATTTATTCAGCACCTTTAAAGCAAACAGTGGCCCGGTCCCCCACTCATGACTAGACTTGAACATGCAAAATCGCCAATTACAGTAAAGCTCAAAAGCTATTCAACTGACTGAGAAAATAGTAACACCTGTTTAGTTGTTGCCAAGAAGTGGCAAGATCTTTGGCTTGTCACTGGGTTTTTACCCTGATCCATTATCTAGGCTGTGTCTATTGTTATGAGGCCTGTGTCTGTGCCAGCTACAGTGATGGTGGTCTTCAGTTCGGTCTCCTCTCATCATAGACTCTCCTGTGCCTGTGCCTGTGCCTTGATTGGATTGGCTCAGTCTAAAACAGGGGGAGGGATTATAGAGTTGGATGGCTATTGGTCTGGTTTAATAGTGAGGGATTAGAGTAATTCAGGCCAATAAACAAAGACCAGACAAGAGCAGATTTTTTAAAGCTGTGTACTTTGATTAATGGTGCTTGTGTTAGGCCGGCCACTTTAGGAGACAGCGCCATTAAGAGTGATTCAAGGCATCGGGTACTGATTAGTTCCATATGGATGGAGAGTCCACTTGACCGAAAATTCAGTGGCAGACATCTTTGTTATGTGTGTTGTGTTCTCAGCGTTTGCATTTTTATGTATTGTCCATCTTTTCCTGAGGGACAACTAGACGAAAAGCTGAATTTTTAATGAAGCTGAATTGGGGCATTTGAATTTGGCTATGCTCCAGACTTTAATCAGCCAGGGGACTTCAAAGGATCTGTAAGACCTCTATGATTTCTACCCCCTCACATCACAATACTTTTCGCTTGCTGTGAGACTAGGGAATACCTTTGTGTGTGTGTGTGTGTCATTCTGTCTTGTACATGTTCAAGTGTTTAGCCTTTAAAAGCTGCACCTATGATGCGTAAAGACTCTGTACTGTGTGCATGTCTTGATAAACAAGGCTACATGTGGACGGTCTGTGCATACTGTGCAGATAACAAAATTCACGTTGCATGCCCTGCGCGCGAGACATGACGGCACACGGAAATCCGAAGTATACTTTGGCCTTTTTATAGACCTATAGAGAAGGGATATTATATGGTAGCTTTGGATTAAAAAACTAAATTAATTGTATTTTTTTTTATTTCTATTTTTTTTTACTTTGTGATTTCAATTGAGTTTTGTTAGTTTTCAATCTATGATTATTAGTTATAGTTTAATTTTATATCTTTCAGAGTTTTCAAGTTTCAATTTAGTTTTTATTTTAGTTTTAGTGTTTTGGAGTTGCCAAAGGTAATGCATTAACTGATATATTTTCAATTTGTTCAACGTTGTTAAATTTCTCATGGCTGTCTAGTGGCATTTACATGTTTCATAAAAAGGTAGGTTGTAGAGGTTTAAAATGTCATAATAAACTGTGTATTATAAACTAAAAATATATTTCATTAGTGAACATTTTTATTTGATAATTTTGGAGTCTTGAAAATTTCTTTTTGTTTAATTTTAGTTTTTCCAATTATAATAGGCCACGTCTACGCACTAATACACCAATACATTTTATACATTATGAAAACACATTAATTTCGCAACATTTAAATTTAGAAAACACTCTCTTTTACCGCATACTTTAGAAAACGATGACGTTAGGAAACCGAAAACACAGTTAAACAAAATTAAAGATGTAAAAAAAAGTTTTTGTTGTGGTTTTTATTACCAATATCAACACTGTTAGAGAAAAAAGGCAAAGAGAGAGAGGGGGGCTAGGGAAAGAGGGATAAGGTAATGGGTGAGGGAGCTAGATTCATATTACACACCAATCAGATTTTTATTTGGCTACTTCATAGTTTTGCTGTTGTAAGCAACACACAATAACATCCTCCACTGGCCAGTAAGAGAGACTGGATTTGATCCTAAATTAGAAAACATTATCCATTTAATGGAGCAATTTCAACAAGTACCCTCAGTAATTACTTAAAGACACAAGGCATGTTATCTAAAGGCCACCATATTCACCATTCCATTTACCGTCAGGCAAGAATCCATCTTAACATCATGGCGGAAAATTACTTACACAAATGAAGACATAAAAACAATTATAAATGTAAGAATAATAATTATAATGATGATAATAATCACTGAAATATAAATCATGGTTCGAGGTGAACGTGTTTTTCTATTATTTTATGTTTTAATCACAGATGTATAGGCTGCAGAGTATGAACTGCTCTGTGGAAATAAAGGGAACTGAACTCAAAGCACCTCCTGAGCTGAGATGTCTGAGGTCATTTGCAGCACTCATAGACAATACCTTTCTTGTAAAAAACATTTTCAGAAGACTGAATCAAAGAGTGAGAACCTTTTACATGTGTGTTCCACAAGACTGAACACCTCTGTATCAGCGCATCATACATGCGCTTAGACGGCTTTTCTGTCATCTTTTCTTAATAATATAATAAAGTGTTTCTTCAAGCACATGTCTGTGTGTCTACGGGCAAATTATTTGTAATATTAATTTGATAATAATAGCCTAATAATAATGATAATAATAATAAAAATGTAATACATGGGAAAACGAACCAAATATCGTCTTGACATCATCAAAGGCATCAGCTATTGGCGATCACTCTGACCATAGTTGATCCCCGAGATCAGCATCTGTTGGCACAACCCTAATGTGCATTTCACTCTATAAATGAACAAAATGTTCAAACAGTCTCCTTGCTGGTTTTTCCGACACATTCAGGATCATTACAGCTTTTCCCGGTGTCACTGCAGCTCGTTTCGTGCATGCGCTTGTAAAGGCTCATTGTTCCAGTTTAATATTTCTCTGTAATGTAGAACAGTGTTAGCAATGTTACTTATAACATTTTTTTCTCAGCCCTGGAACTCAAACCATTTTCTGAAAAAAGCAGATGTGTTTACCTCAGGACTATTGCTTTCTATCACGTATAGGTCAGGGTTCAGGCCACCAGGAGCACACCAGCTTAAGAGTGGCCCCTTACAGCTATGAAATGCATTCTGTTTTATCCATCAGAATATTGTTATTCTCATTTCATAAAAGTACAGAAAATAGGATTAGGGACCAGCTGTCCTGAGGGATGAGAGTCGACTGGCCCTCTCTTTTATCTCTGCACTGTGTGTTGGGTGCTTGGATTGCTTACAGGCACTTTGAATTGTAGCGATTAAGTCGACAGAATCTGCAACGCACAAAGCGAGATATGGAGATATGAAGGGAAAGAGGAAATCAAGAGAGAGACAGGGGAATTTACTCTGACGTTTGTCAACTGTAAGCCAGGTTTGAGTTTCTTAGCATAATGTTTTGGCCTAGAAAGCTGAGAATACATGGAGACATGGATGAGAGAGAAAAAGGTCTTAGGTTTATACATTTGGGTCCAAAAGTCCTCATTGAAAATGTGGAATTCAGAGTCTTAATTGTAACACAGAAATCAACAAAATGTTTTAGGATAAAAAAATAAAAAAAAAATAAAGAAAGAAATGTTATGATGTAAAATTAGTAAAGAATATTTAAGATTCTACACTATTTTAGGTCACTAATCAAATAGCAAATGTGTGACATTGACCATGTTAACTCCTTTGAATGAAAGGTTAAGTTTCCTTGCTTCCACTGATGTACAAAAGATGTATTTTGGAACATTCTCAAATCATGCTGGGAAAACATAACAGGTTTTGCACAAACTTGTGGAGTCCATGCCAGCTTGAGTGCATTCTATCATTGATAATAAATTAGGAGTATGCACAATAGAATCATTTTAACTAGTGGTCTCTGACTTCTGGACCTGACTAGTACAGGTTCCAGGTTTCAGGTTAGCTGAGAGAACATGTAAAAAGTTGGCAAAGGCTCTCATGTTTTTTGGTTTGACTCATTTAGTGAGAAAGAGTGAAAGAGGAGTGTTTTGATAAACCACGGTTGAGTAAGTAGAGAGAGAGCTTTGTTTTAGCTTGTAGAGGATCCGTCAGCAACTCACAGGTTCTCACACTAAAGTGAGCCTGATGGATACGAGAATCTTCCTCTCTTCAGAGAGAATAATCAGCTTTTTCTCATTCTGATCACCCTATTCTCAGGCCAGCGAGAACAAAACCAAAGGGAAGAATAAAGGCACTGAAATCAGCTTGAACTTTGAGCGACCGTTACATTGTACAGTTCCCTCAAAAAGTCTGTTTCCCAGAGCCAAAGTTAATTGGGCCATGAATCATCACATTCAGAGTATTATAAACATCCTGTTAATTGATAACAAATCATCATTACAGGTGCGATCAAAACAGATTGTTTTAGGAATCACGATCTATGGACTAACCACTGAAAATCCACAGAGTTGCACTGTATCGTTTTTTTTTTTTTTTTTTCAGTGGGAAGTCTCATTAACAAATCTGTTTCTGGTTCCATTTCATCTCGACATTAATCACAATCAACGCAAGTTTATGTGCGCTAACAGAACAGAGTAGCGGCTCTTTCTGGACCTCATTATTTGTAATCTGATGGACCATCAGCACACAGTAATATCACAGGCCAACAGAAGCAAGAGCGTTTGGAATAAATTCTGAGAGACAGTACATCTGCAAGTACCGACAGGGCTTTGTCTAAACAAAGTTAAAAGAGCTATGTGGCAGCTCTTCATACACAGCTGTGTGTCATCGAAGTGATTCCTTCACGCTGTGTTTTTTGTCACAATGCGTTTGTAAAGAAGATGTCAAGTCCAGATGAGACGTAAAAATCATAGGGCTGTTCACCTGCGATGACAGATACATGCAAACAAACACATTTCACATCCGCTTGACTCAGGCAGAAGTCTTGCACAACGTTAGCCACAGTGGTAGACGAACAGCTGGTGGGAGATGGTCTGTGAGCATGTCTGGAATTAGTTTGCCGTTTGTCAAGATGACCATCCATCAAAGTCTGCTCACTGCAGCCGGGATGAACAAAGCCAGACTCATCACAAAGCAAGCCCATTGTGAAGTTTACAAATTTGTTGTAATGCATGTCCATGACATTTATGTGATTGTGGAATTTATTGGGCATGTTAGCTGGAATAGCCAGAACAAATATGAGCAAGGTTTACTCAGCTGAGCACAGCATGCAGTTTGTCTAAAGTGTAAAGCTTAATTAAGTTACGTGGGTGGGGTGGGGTTGTGGGGTCATAAAAAATTAAGCTAAGAAATGGGTCTCAGATCAAAAGTTTGAGAATTCCTGAGCCATTATTTCAGATTAGATAAATATTTAAATAATCTTAATTAACATGTTAATTTGGTAGCCGTAAAGAATACTAAACCTAAAATAAAAACTAAATATACCGGAAAAACCGAAGGGCCACTTTGAACTCCACATGAAAGTGTTACAGATAGTGTAACGGAATGGTGATTTTAAAAGTTGGCTTGGCAAGGAAAGCGGGAGGTGTACAGAGTAAACATTGAAAATGTGTATTTTGGTGTAAAACTAAAAAGTCCTGACAAAATGATACATTCATTGCAATATACATACTTCAGACTTATAGAGCTTCTTGGGATTCTCGTGGTGGATATAAAGTAATTAAAGATGTTTTGGGATGCTCTGTAACAATATCATAAAAAGCCTATTAATGAATAGAAATAAATTATGAGACATTCAATATCTCTTAATAATGTTCGGCTGTTTTAAAATATTTCTTGTTGCTTTGTATTCATCAAAAATCATCATCATTGAGGTTAAAGCATGTGTAAAAATTAGTCGGATAGTCAGACCTGTCATTACAAAGACAAACTTTGTGTACATTATGTAAATTGTCCGTTAACCATTGGTTGACGCTTCTAAAGGCCAAAGGCAACGATACAAAGTTGAAATTCTTTGAACTTTGAGCACCTGTTACAACGCTTGATGGGACACGGTGCTGGGGGTAGCGCTGAAGCTTCACTCCATAGAGCTCAGTGTATTTGAAAATACATTTTTTAAATTATAAATACATATCTAATATACATATCTAATATCTTAGTGCTCTTGTTGAAATTTCATAGATGTTGAGATCTTTCATTTTTTTCATGTCTTTCTATTCTAAAGAATGCCCATGCTCAAATCCACTGAAAGAAAATTTCCCTACGAGGATAAAAAAGATTCTAGACAATATAACTAAAAAATATAAATTAAAATTCAAAACTACTAACCTTGGGCACCTTGTAGCATACAGTTACTTACCAGAAACACACACACCTGCACAAAATTCATAAATATCATATGATGTGTGGCTGTATCTATATGTTTCCAGGTGTGTTCGCCTGAATGAGTGCCTGTATTGAATGTCCGTGAGCAGATATGTTAACCACGAGACCTGAGTGAGTGTCACCATGCATCTGTGTGAAGTAAACGTGACAACAACCTTAGCAAAAAAAAAAAAAAAAAAAAAAATATCTCCATCACTTGCAGGATAACAAGAGGTCATTAAAAAGTGAGAGGGAGGACAGGAGTATGGGTCCACTCCGTAGGGTGGAAAATAAATTTGCCTGCTTTGTGAAAGTAAAAAAGTATTTTCTTTGTTTGGTTTTAAGGCCCAGACAGCCTCCTCTGTTTTTCATTTAATATTTTCTCTGTCTACAAGCAGAATTTGAGTGTTTGTTGAACAAGCAGTCCTCTCTTACCCTTCAATCTCTCATCTGTCTCTCTCTCCTATTTTCTCTACCTACCTCGCTCCCTTTGATGCCAATTTGGCTTTAACCGAGCATGCCCAGGTCTTTGCAGATGTGTCCCTCTCTCTGCCTCTGATTGCTGTGTTTAGGCCAAATAAAACATCACATACAGACCTACCTCTCTTTTCCATTTCTTCCCTTTCTCTTCATCACTCACTGTCTTAGAAAGCAGGCATGCAGGCAAGGCCATCCAATAATTGCACATGCTTGTTTTGTGTGATTCTAATTCCACCTCCCATCAGGGAGTGTAAGAATCTGTGAATGCAAAAAGGTCTGATCAGCCTATGTGGTCATATTTCCATATGCATAAGATAACTTTTTCATGTGATAAGTCTTTCTAGGCTACATGTTCTTTTAAGAAAGATCAATGACCCTGATTTTCAGTTTAGTCAACTCTCTGTGAGTGACTAAAACTTGGCGCTCACACAAGCCCTAATCAAAGGAAAGCATGTAACTAGTGAAAATACAAAAAACACGGTTCCCCCGCTCAGATTTGGTCTCTGGATTGGGTTCCACCAAAGTGGACAGCATCCAGACTGTGATTAAAGAGCATATGAGGTCTGATTAATATGATTGTATTCTTGATGACAGAGGTTTTGGAATAATAAATGGCTTTTTATGATACCATCATTCTTGGAAACGCTCATGCAGTTTTAGTTTGAGATTTTAATATTCATCACTCAGGTGCCAAACGTAAGATTTATTCAGCACAAGAAAAGAGTCAAGAGACATCGAGACAGATAGACAGCTTGATAGATAGATAATTGGCCTTGGAACACATGCAAAATCTAAAATATTAGCTTTTGCAATATTTCTCTGACCCTGAAAAAAAAAAAAAAAACATCAGTTTAAAGCACAGCTTGTTTTGTGAATAATCTTAGCATTTCAGTTCTGCTGGGGCTCAGATATGCAACCAGCGCACCGGTGTGTGTGTGTGTGTGTGTGTGTGTGTAAATTGCATGGGCCTCAGGCATTACTTTGGCATTTCACTGAGATGAGAAGGTTGGGGTCCTTCTGCCTGTTTAGTGAGCGCTTCAATTGTGAATCGTCACATAACCTCTGTTTTATTAAGACGAACGATAAAAAGCACACAGGATTTTAACAAGTGTGGGCTCGCTGCGTGGCTCAGAGAATGTCTTGTAGTCTTGTAGCTTATTGTATAGCCAAAAGTCAGGTTGGCAGCAGATAAGCTGGAAGAATAGGGCAAAATTGGCCTCCATCCCGGGATGTTCATCCCTCATTTCAGTTGCATCTCTCAGGGTTGGGTATTCGCTCCAATGGTCTGTGTGTTTGGGAGTCATTGTATAAAACGGCCAGTGAGAGGGGTCGTGAAGGACTCTGGCATATTTTTATGATTACATCACAACCCCATAACCCCACCACTGTTGTCTGTGTTTCGCTGCAAAGTCTGTAATTAGAGTGAGGCATGCACATTTGTGTATATGTGTGTGTACACACTCAAAGCAGAGGCCAGTCTCAGCACGAGTGAACTTCCAGTGAAGTACAGCTAAAATAAAACATGAATAATTCTCAAGAAATCACATTTCCCCCAAGCCTCAGTCTCGTATTTTAGATCTTGTAATTTATTTCCAAAACGAGCATGCAGAAATCGCTCTCAAATCTAGAGCAAATTTACATTCGCTTCTTTATCTGTTGGCCAGTTGTTAATCAGAAGATTGATTTTGATTGGTGACTTGTTGGCAAGTCACTTGGGCGGCTCTTGGCAGCAGGTGGGCCACATAATATCAGAAGTGGTCTGAGGGTTTTCTCGAATGGATGCTGTGGTGGAGTTGGGAATTGAACATGGGAGTGCTGATGTGTGTATTGTGGAGATGATGAGGTGCTTATGGCTGAGGCCATCATGCTTGAGTGGAGGGGATGCCGAGTAGCCTGTTAAAATCCAGAACGCTGTCTTATCCAGCACATGGGAATCTTGTCATAATCACGCAATTTCTATTTCGTCTCTCTTTACCCACAGCAGAGACTAAGGGATGTGCGAGGACATCACTCATTCTCTTCCTTAATGATTCCTCATCTAGAAAATTAGAACGTAATTCTGCCATCTCTTTGTTGAGAATGATTTCTCATAATATTTATGTATGTTACCCTTCAAATCGTTTTTGCTTTAATATTAGAAGTTATTGACCAGATGTCTGTGTGTTTGTAATACAAAAAAGTATGTTCTTTGTAATGTAGTAGAAAAATTATCACAAAGACAACATACTGCATGAAACCACAGGCATTTTATACAGTGTGTGCTGCATGCATCCTATTTAACAGTGTCTCTCAGCAGTGGGGATCGAGACCCAAAATGGGATAGGATCGTGAAAAGCAGGGGAAAAACTATGCTAAATAGAAATAATAAAATGTTGACGTCAAAAGGCTGCACATTACGTTTTATTTGCTGCAGAATAATCTGTTACTTGGTGAAAGCTAGCCACATTTGACAGTTGCTAACATGGACAGGTTGTGTGACATGCCCTCATCCTTGAAAACAATGAACAAAACTATATGAAGTAAAATAAAATAAAATACTAAACCTTTCTATTATGCCTATGTTGCATTAATAATTTTGCATATTGTTGGGCATACACTGTAAAAAGTGGTAACCTGCAATTTTTACCTTAAGAAGTTTCTACTTGATTCTGCTCTCTTCAGTTGGTGTGTCAGTGATGTAAAAAACGTTTTTGATTTGAATAAAAAACACAAGTTTTTTTAAGTAACATTTTTAGTTTAACATTTTTGAGGTGTATGCAGCTCACAGTAATACTGATTAATATTAAGGCAGTCAGTCAATTAAAATTTGATATCAAATTAGTCACATTATGTGCCAATTAATTAAATTAATCACTTATTAATATTTACTGAGAAAGACCTCCAAATAAGGACAATTTAGTAGATAATAAGTAAAATCATTATTTTAATTAAATAAAAATGTTAATTTCCATAAAAGTAATCACGATAAATTAACTAATATATTAATAAAGTGTTTGAAGTACATTTTTGTTTACTTCTGTATGATAAACAGTTTTGGGACTGTTTGGGTCAAAATCAAAACCAGTTGGGAACCATGGCAATATGATATATGCACAGTGCCAATTTTGCGAAAGCAACACTGTATGATTATATGCAAGTAAATGAATGGATCTGATAGGGTCACGTGGCTCTGCATGTATAGGTCAGAGGGTGCAGTGGGAGCAGTAATGGATGATAATAGGCTGCCGACGCTGGACTCTTATTTGTGTGAGGAAGTCTGGAGTGGGTCTTCAGCAGCTCCCCATTAGGTACCAGGCATTCCATTGGCTGCACAAGTGAATGCCATTCCAAACTCATGACAGAGCTCACAGCATGGGACAGCTGGGCTGTTTATATGAACCCGGGGCTGAAGATATGCTATCAGTGGGCAGTCACAATATTGAAAGAAGCCGGCATGATTTTCACATCATACAGAGGTGTTTTGCATGTTTTAGAGGCTCACGTACAGTAAGATTGATTAAGATTAATTATTTTTATCGATCAGATCTGCCAATGAATGAACAGATTTTGGTCTCAGATTCTGCCTGGCTGGCTGCTTGTGAAGTGTGGATTCTACTTCTCTCTAAAGCCCTTCAAGAAAGTTTAAAATCCTAAGACAAAACTTTCCTCATAACAAAAACACCTTTTTTAAAAGGTTGTCATAATGGGCAGAAGACCAAAAGGGACATAAGGAATGACAGTCGTTGGAGGGAGACGCTGATGTAAACATGGAGACTGTGCACAACAGTGTAGCACATGGTCAGGACGACTGGCTGGGCCCAGCAAAACTGTAAGCCCTAGGGCCTCGAAGTACTTAAATGCGGCCCTGGAGATATGGGAGTTTTTAAGCTCTTCAAATATTACAGCCAATCTGTACACAGTATTTCAAAAGGTTGTAGGACAAAAACAAACAATTTGTATCTGTTACTAACATTTACTTAATTTAAAGGAAACACCAAGCAGACTAGACTCACATTTAGTTGTAAGAGTGAGTTTCACTGGCCTTTTCACTTCTAAATCATCTCACGGTTTGCCAAAATGCTTGGGCTTTGATCCCTGAGAGAAATAAAAGCTTTACTTAGCAGCTTGAGCGGTTCCTGTGTGGAGCACCGAATCAGAGCGTCCCTCTGGTCCCGCTCTAACTGAAAGTGACAAAGCTCTCACTAACGGTGGTTGGGAAAGCACATTTCTGTTTGGTTGTGTGGAGCGGGAGGATGCCTGGGCCAGGGGTCGAGGGACAGACAGGGGTAGAGAGAGCGAGAGCACAAGACAGCATAAGAGAAAACCTTGTCACGCCAATTCTGCCAGTTCCCTCAACATTCATCAAAACGGCGGGCCATCATCTTCTGCTTGCTTTATTTTCAGAATCACTGAGCCTCTGCTGATGGAATGAATTCTCCTCTCCTTGCTTATGAAGCTAGCAGCATCAGTCTCTCTCTCTCTCTCTCTCTCTCTCTCTCTCTCTCACACACACACACACACACACACACACACTCAAACGTGCACACTCTTTGTGGTAGCCTGGGGCAATAATGAGGCAGATCTAACTCCAGCACTTTCTGTCTCTCCTTTCACATATTCATTTTCACACCCATTCATACACACACCCCTTCTCTTTCTTGGGAGATGCCAAACATTGAATGTGGGTCCTTTTTTTCTTTTCCTCTTCAGAGTCAAAATGTCACACTAAGTAATGTCGATTACGTCAGCCCTCGTTAGTGTCCATCCAGCGAGAGCTCTATCGCAGATCGTGATGTTTTCATAGGCCTCTGGAAAAGCCGTCTGCGGGAGGCCCAGCTCTAATAAAGACCCATGCTCCAGCCGAGAGATATATAAAAAATCCATCTAAAGACTGGAATCCTCAGAGAGGACAACCCACTCACCGCCCTAAAGCCCCACCCGGTGTGTGCAGTTTTTCTTTAGTCATGCATCAAACTATAATCAGTCTCACACATCATATTGCAAAAATGAAACTTCTGTTCTTCCTTCACCTGTATTCCCTCAAAGAAAGAAAACTGCAATGCAGCAGTCCAGAGCATGTTTGTAGAGTCGTTTCATTCTGGGTCTCTTGATAAGCGCTTAGCAGCTGAGTTCTTTGATAGTTTTGAGCTGGATGAAAAGAAATCATGGACGTGAGAGTGTCAGCCTTGACTTAAGTGGCTAGATAATTAAAATACTTCAAAGTTAAAACTGTGCAAGCAAGGCAGAGAGGGAAATAACTTCTCTTACATAATGAAATGGCATTCTAGTGCTTTTCACTTTTATGTATTCTAGAAGCTCCACAGCCAGCTAACAGAGGAAGGGAGAGAGAGATAAAAGGAGCCAAAAGTATATAAAAACATACAGGCATAATGTATCCCTAATGTATTCTAATGCAGAACATGATAGAAGCTTGCTTCTGTTTGAATTAACTTATGCATAATGAATCTGAAGAAGGTCACTAATATCTGCTTTTATGTCACCCAGCCACTGCACACAAAACATTTTCCCTCTCACACTTTCGCTTTAGGACAGATGAAACAATTATAAAATTTTCTGCTGCGCTAGGCCCTTACGTGCGATAAAAGGGGGAGTGGGTTGACTCGCTCTGAGGTAAGCATGTCATTAATGATTGTTATAGGGCAGTGGTTAAACATACCGCGGGGAAGGTGCAACGGCGAGGCAGTGAGGGACACATTTCCTCCATATTAACACTGAACTCAGGGTCTCTCTTCCAGCTAGCAGATTTGAGTCGATATGAGGGCTGTCACCCCGCTCGATTCTCAATTACCCAGCGAGTTCTCAGTGGAGAAGGGATGCCGGCCATTCCTGGTTGCTGTTTATTATGAAAGTTTGATCTCTGTCATATATGATGTCAAATGTGAAAAGGAGTTTAATTCAATCAGTTGTTAGATATTTAGATTGTCACTTCCATGTGTGACATTTTGGATGGATGGATGGATGGATGGGTGGATGGACGGACGGATGGATGGATGGACGGACAGATAGATCGATCTCGTAATTTAAATTTCTTTCTGCTTTGGTTTCTACACTAACACATCTGATGTACTAAAGAAGGAACTGAGGAACATCTGAAAAGTGGAATTTGGTGTCTCAAAATTTAGCCTCTTTATAGCAAAGAACAGAGCCTGGAAAATGTTGAATCAGATTTTGTGGTTTTGTGAAGTTACAATGACTCACTGCTCTTATTTCAACAAGACAACAATCGATTACATGTTAACAAGTGGCAATCATTCTTGTCAAAACTAGCAAATGTTTGTTTGTTTGCTTATGGCCAGAGTTGAGTCCTTTCATGAGAACAAGTAAATACAAGTGACTAACAGATTTACTTGTCAACAGAAATGTACCTCAGAGATCCTGAGAGAAGTGTATGTTTGTTTATATAGTGTATATTCAAAAGGAGTGTGTGCTGATTAGTAGAGTCTTAGAATAACAAGGAAACACTTCATGTTCAAGGCTCTACAGGAGAAGTAATACTATAGAAATAGCAGCAACTTTTATGTCCCATATTATGTTAAGAGGGCTGCGGCTATTACTCCGAGAGACAGTTTAGCATCTCCTACGAACCACTATGGAAAGAGCAGTCACTTAAAAGGGGCAAAAGATCCAATTATTCCAGTACAACTGGTTCTGTGGTGTACAAGTGTGCTCTTTAAATGGCTGTGTTCTGCCTGCATTGCCCCACTCCTCATGGGTAATTGACACCCTCTGCATACAATGAATGTGGACAGAGGTGGAAAACAAACATATATTCAGAGATATTCAAACTCCTTTGACTACAGCTGAAAATAGGAAATCACTCCCATACAATAGCCAGTTTCTCCATCAGCCCAATACAGTAGTTTCCAACTGAGCAACAGAATAGAGTTCAAAAAGATTTTGTGCATGTAACAGACTCCTAAATACATCTCCATGATTGCATGTTAAATGGTAGCTAATAGTTTTCAGTGAATAGGCTCTTAGGGAGGTCTGAGGAATTTGGCTGCTGTAGTCACTTCTGAGTGTGTGAGTGTGTGTGAGAGAGAGAGAGTTAGTACGGCTTACCTTCAGTTCTCGATGGCAAATTAGATTGTTTTAGATGGATTACACTATATATGTCAAAACACAATTTAACTGTTGCAGTTTTGGGCCTGTGCTTCCATCCATGGTACCATCAGCCACTGCGATAGCCCGTAATGAGGTTTTAATCATTAATCACTCATTATCATGAGGTCAGCTTCGAAACAAAATCCTGGGTCAAACAGGGTCGTGACCCTGGATCCTTTGTGATCCTAGATCACGCAGCATGATATGGAGACATCCCCGTATCTATCACTCTGTGTCTCTGACTTTCTTTTGCTCACACACACGGATCAGCAAATTCCTCTCAAAGACTAATTCTCTTTTTCCATTCCATCTACTTAAGGGAATTCTCTCTTTTCCTACATTAACAGATGTCCAGTGAGAGTGGACACTCATTATGGTTTATATGCATCAGTGCTACATTTCCATACACATATTCCAAAATGTCCTCAGCCAAAGGTTACCTTGTGAGATTTTAATGGATCTTATTTCTGAGGTTATTAAAAACAAGAAATTTAATTTCAGCTTCCCACAAGCTTCTCATTTTAAATTAATACAGCAGTTAGAAATATAATACCAAGCCAATGTACAGAGTACAATAACTTTGTAATTGATTGACAATTACAGCACACTGGCAAAAAATAAATAAATAAATAAATAAAAAGAATATACAGACTGTTTGGGAAGTGACGCTAAAGGGAGGGAAAAAATGAGATGCCGGGGAACACGATGGCTGGGTTACAAGTACATTTGTCTCTAAAAAGCATTTGGAAGGGCTCACCCATCTGCGGGATTTAAGAGACGCTTCCGTCTGCGTCGGCAGAATTAATTTGACTTAACTGACATTCATAAGCCAGACGTTGCAGTTTTACTCTGACTGGGATAAGGCTGTCTTCCGCTGTTTGCTCGGTAATTGAAATTTCCATTATGAGGTGTAAACATTTAGGAGCCACCAAGTAAATATTCATCAGAGCTGCAGTAGTGACTGAGACACATAAAAGTGTGTGTTTGTGTGTATTTGTCAAGCAGGCACTGAATTTGCATTAATGCAGTGGAATAGCGTATTTTGTTCATGTGTATATGAATATATAAGATATAAGATGTTGGCACAGTAAGGGGTTGACTGTCATGTCATACTTTTTTATTTGTAATATTTCTACATATGCAAACAATATCTTTCTTTCTTACAAACAAACACAAACAGACAAACAAACAAATGTCCTTCCTTCCAAACTTTCTTCCAATCTTCCTTCCTTCCAACAGAACTTCTGACCGAACTTCTGAATGACAATATTACCAAAAACATTTGTACCGTTAAAGTAAATGTGCTGAAATATGTCGAAAATAAATAAATAATGCTACGTATAGGAAATAAAAGAGAAAATAAAGGGAAGGTAAAAATAAATACATTATGAGAAAACAAAATATAATGGGGGGAGAATTATGTACAAAATATGGTATATACAAAATATAGTCACTTGACAGAGTAATAAATCACAGAGTAATTATAAAGAGTAATTAAGTATAAAGAGTAAAAAAGTAATAATTATTATTTATTTCTCTTAGCCCCATCTCAGGTGAGCGAGGTAATAAAGGAGCGAGTCCAGCAGCACAGCGTTCAGCTCTCCTGGCAGGAGCCAGAGCAGCCCAATGGCGTCATCACCGAATATGAGATCAAGTACTATGAGAAAGTGAGTACACACCACCCGCCCCAGAGCACAAGCTATTCATGAATGTATGTGTGTGTGTGTGTGATTCAGAAATTGAGAGACGGGTGGTAAAGAGAGAATGACTGTGTGTCTACCTGCCTGTAAGCATCCCAATACTCATGCAACCCGTCCTCTCCTGCATGGTGATTTGCATTCTCAGTGCATATAGCTTGCGGTCAAACGCTCTGGATCCTTACCCTCTAATTGTTATAATGAATTAGACACTCATAAGATTTTAATTAGACTGAGGTCTTTCACTGAGCCCATGCAAACATATACATTAACATATACAGGTTCAGCTTAGATTACTACAGCTGCTCTCATGCACATCTAAGACCACTTTAGACAGAAACACGCAAACAGGCACACCAACTTCTTAATGCCTGAGATTTTACCTGAGCATCTGTTCAATTGAAAAACAACCCACAATCCCTTGCAGGCATGCACGCTCTGTCACTAAAACATTAATCAGGAGTGTAGTCCCAAACACACACACACACATTTAATTTCCTTCACCTAACCTCAGCCAGCTCTCCTACATTGGCCGCCTCTTGCTGAATCCCCTCAAATCCATTATAAAGCAGAGCTTCATAGTGTCTACACTCAAACTCATATGTCAGCTAGCCAAGCATGAGCAGAAAGGTCCAGTACATTCGCTTAGTGGGCCTCAGTGCTTGGCCGGTTGGGTTCCAGTCTCTTAGGCAATGTGAAAGCAGGACCAGTCTGCTGAGCAGCTCTCCCTGCATGTAGTGTGTCCAGTTTGAAAATTAGAAGCAAGCTTGACTTCACTCTTAACAGCCTGTGGCATTTAATTCAACTTTTTTTCTGCTGATGTCCAGGAGAAATAATTTACTGATCTGTGGAAAAATATTTGTTACTGATGGAGCTTTGTTGTGTCATGATGTCACAGATGTGTTAACACACAGCTAAATCCATACACTTAAAGACTGCATTACATGTCTTGATATGCACAGTTTTGTTTCCTGTGTTGATGTATTTCCTATTGAAACAGGAAGTTTGGGTGAGATACTGTTTATTGAAGGGTACGTCCCTTTTCTTTTTTAAATTGCCAATAGTTTTTAATTGCATCACAGTACTGAGCTATGATTTGCTATTTGCTAGTTGGTTGCACATGGTATTAGCGGGAGGGACATTCTCATTCTTGAAAGCAGATTAGACAGAAATCAGTGCAGTGCAGCATGAGTCATCAATATTTTTAGTTATTTATTCAAGATAACTAAGCATGTACATTGTAAGTTTATATATCTGCTAAATGTAGATGATGGCTTCAAATCTAATAGACATGGACTAAAAGCCACAAAACTCCAACTTTAGAAAAATTATCTGCCATTCTTCTCCATTTTTTTACAAATGAAAAAGTTTAACAACCAAAATCCACCAAAAATTTACAACATACTAATTTCAACATGCTATGATTGTTGATGCACTAATCCTGCCAATATAAAATGGATAGTATACGAATTTGGATTAAGCCAGGGACTGCACATATTGAATGCGAATTTGCACCAAAAAAATCTAGATGCCGAGCAACGAATAGAACAGGACACAGGTGTCTTTATACACTTTTTTTAAAATCTAAAAGCTGTTTTTAACTTGATATGGCTTCTAAAACAATGTCACTTCTGTGCAAGACGCTGCGCAAGTGAAACGTGGCACAACAATCTAAAACATCCAGCTAATGTATATTTACATAAAAAAAAAAAGAATAATAATAATAACTTGCAGGATGCAGAAAGATGCTCAGGCATGTTCGGTATGAACTGCCCCTTACACTGTGTGTGGGTGTGCATGTGTTTTTTCGAAAGCTCTCTTTGACATTCCATTTGTAAATGAAGTGCCCGCTCATCAAAAACAGCTTGCTTCTGGTTACCTAGGTTATGGGTAAAATTCTGTGATATTGCCTCTGCTTGAACTCTTTACATGTGAAAAGGGCCAAATGCTCCAGTATTGGCTGCCAAACACTTGAGCGTAACCACCCCTCTCTGTAAAATTTTTTTAAATGTTGTGCTTTTGATAGCCTTTGACAAGACTGCTATTTTTTTTGTTCTTTTTTTACCTGAAGGACCAGAAGAATCGCATTTACTCCACCATTAAGACAAAGTCGACTTCAGCCACAGTCAACAATCTGAAGCCAAGCACAGTGTATGTCTTTCAAATCCGGGCGTTTACCGCCGCAGGATACGGCGCATTCTGTCCCAGACTAGAAGTCACCACCAAGGAAGAATCCACTGGATCTGGTGAGCAAACCAGTATGTGAAACGGCTATTTTGAAGCTATTATTATCTTAATTTTATTTTTTTAATTTTTTCTTAAAATTTAGCAAGCGCTAATTCTGCAAATTTGGCTCCAGTTTAGTTAGGTTTTGCTTTACATTCCATCCGATTAAAAGTAATTGCCATGGTGTTTCTGTACCTCAACATGGTACTAACAGCTCCAAGGTTGTGGATTAGATTCCCACTCTGCAAAAATGATTTTCTTACTCAGTATTTTGGACTTGTTTTCCAGTGAAATGTCTAAACATCCCTAAAACAAAATACATTTACTTGAGAAGTAAACTGCAAGACTTGTCTTGTTTTCAGGAAAAATCTAACAAAACGTGGTAAGGTTTACGCTTAAAAAAAAAAAAAAAAAAAAAAAACTTGCCAAATAAATGTAAAATTATGAAATGAAAAATAAATAAACAAGACCAAAAGACTAAAGGCCCCGATATATTTCCGGAGAAGTTCTTATTCTTTCTTCATTTAGGGGTAAAAAGAAGTTCTAAGTGGCCGAGCAACAATATACTATTTCCGAACATTCAGACACCTGCCACACTGCTGTGAGAGGCGTTTAGAAGTACATTTAAATATGAGGACGCTCAGTAAAACCTAACTAATGAGACATTAAAATGTGTTATCAATCTATGAGTAGAATTCACATGAGGTCAGTAAAAGAAGCTTTTTTAACCACTCAATGATGATTTAAAGTAATATATATGCAAAAGAAAATGTTTAATTTGTCTTTTTTGTATTATGAATTCATGACGCTAATGCGCCAACACTCTATATGTGGCCATAATATGCGCCGGTTAAACTCTGTTATTGTGATTTATGTTGACACTGATACAACTGCAAATATGACTGTATAAAAGTGTTAATGTGCAGAATAAAGAAAAAAGAATAATGATAGAGGCATATCTTACTTCAGACAGATGTGTGAATGGCTTTCGCTGCAAATGACACATGAGTGAATGGGCACTTGAGAGTATTTGAGAAGATTTGATTCCTTTAGACGAATTAAACAAAACAAAAAATAGCATGATACAGTCTTGGAAAATGTCTCTAAGCAAACGATCGTACAGATGTAGGTAAATTCGCACCAGCTTGCTAATAACTCTACACGCCGATGTGTTCCTGTTGACTGATTTTGACCTACTGCACACAGAATGAGCTTTCGGCCTCAAGGTAGGTGGAGCTCTAGGTCACACCTACCAATGATGTGGACCAATGACAGTAAGAAGGTGCTTTGCAGCCGATAATAATTTTTCCTAAAAGATTGCCCCAGCGAGCTGTTATGAACCACCGAAACGAACGCAAAAAAAACCTCTTTTTGGACAGATTTTGTTCTAAATGACATCACACCCATTCGTTTTTTTTTATTTCGTAGGAAGTATATCGATGCCTTTAGTAAGAAAACTATACTTTGCCATTGCTAACACCATGCTCGTCCAGCTACTGAACACCACCAAACACCACTAAACATCACAATAAAAATCAAAACATTTTGTTGGATCTCTCTGAAAGCAAGACTTAATATCTTGTCATTTTGCTTCTCAAGTAAATTTACCTCGTTTTTAAGGATGTTTAATATTTTATTTTCTGGAAAACAAGACAAACATTTTGAATAACAAAATGACGCATATACTGATGAAGACCTTGAATACGCTGTAAGTTGCTTTGGATAAAAAAGTGTCTTCCAAATGCGCAAATATCCACTTTCTTCCAGATAAAACTCTGCCTAAGACACTGTATTTTATTTGATAAGATGTTCTGTTCTTTCTGCAGTTTGTCAAAGAGTGCAGTATTTTAGAATCTGGGATACAAACAAAAAAAACTTACCTGAATGTGTCATTGTGTCAAATGCAGGGCAGTGTATTTCCATCTGGAACTATTAAGCCCACTTTCAGAAACAGTAGAACCGTCCACTCAGCAAGACCCTAAAATAGAGCCAGCCCCTCAAAAAGGGGGTTACAAACAGTCCCATGCTTTTTGAATGGCTACATTACTCTTTTCAATTGAGCACAACACATTTAAAATAGTTTTAGTTTTGCTATAAATGGATAGTTCACCCAAAATTTAAAATTCTGTCATCATTTAATTGTCAACAATTAATTCAGAAATTTCATTTTTGGGAGAACTATCCCTTTCAGCTATCCTGCTGTATCCTTTTTTTTAAACATATTGTAAACTAAGTTTATAGGATTTCAGCTGACAGCTTGTTCTTGTTCAGTAATATCTTCTATGATTATTTGTGTTTGATTTGCAGCAACAGTCATTTCGAGTGAGCAGAACCCGGTCATCATCATTGCGGTGGTGGCGGTGGCTGGTACCATCATCCTGGTCTTCATGGTTTTTGGTTTCATCATAGGGAGAAGGTACGCTCTCGCGGCCCCCATTGACTCTCCGCTACTGTGAGTCTCATACGCTCTGTCTCAGTTTGCCTGTTGTCTCCCTCAAAGGCCACAAGCTGTGAAGTTCACTTCTCACACCCTCATCCACCTGCGTGTGATCACACCCTCACCCACCATTATGTAGTACACTGTGGGAATGACCTCAAATGCAATTACCCCTTGTCACAAGCCCATGCTGTTACACCGGATTGTGTGTGGTTACGCTGTACCGTGACAGCATACACCCAGAATAGAATTCAGAACTATGAATCCTTCCTTCTGAAAAGTCACAACTTTTTACCTGTTACTTATTGCTAAACCAGAAATGTCAGTGTTTTCCTATCTAAAAAAAATCACTCATTATGTTATTATGTTATTATCATTGGAGAATGCTAATTGACATGAATCCTTGAATCCGATTTTCACAATCCCGATTCAGACCATCTTTGTTGTTGGTATGAAATCTGATTAAAATCTGATTTTTGTTAATGCGTCTCAGTCTGAACGATCAGATCGGATTTCTCGTGGGGTTTTTTTTGTTCCATCATTTGTTGTGCAACGGTTTGTTATGTCAGGTGTTGCAACAAGAAGACCTCTGTCATATGTCATTGCATATATCACCCTATCCCATTTTTTTATGCTGTCTGTTTGATACTGCTCTCATGAAAACATAATCACTGGCGAAGCATCCATATTGCTAAATTTTCATGCATGGTGAACCTATTCAAAAGGCTACTCTGTAAAAAGTGGTAACCTGCCATTATTAATAATTATAATTAATAATTAATAATTTTTTTTTAAATAATTAATAATAATAAAATTTTTTAATAATATAATAATTTTCTTTATTTATCACACATTATACATTTGCACATATACAGTGAAATTCTTCTTTTTCACATATCCCAGCTAAGCTGGGGTCAGAGTGCAGGGTCAGCCATGATACGGCGCCCCTGGAGCAGATAGGGTCAAGGGCCTTGCTCAAGGGCCCAACAGTGGCATCTTGGCAGTGCTAGGGCTTGAACCCCCGACCTTCTGATCAGTAACCCAGAGCCTTAACCGCTGAGCTACCACTGCCCCCCTAAAGTCATAGTATTACAAGAGCTACCACCTAAAGTCATAGTATTACAAGAATAAAGTCAAAATGTTTTGAGAATAATCTCATTTCATGCCTTTTACAAGACTAAATTCATAAAGTTTCAAGTAACTTTATGAGATTAAAGTCTTAATATTTTGATCATAAAGTCAAAATTATGAGAATAAAGTAGCATATTGTGTGAATAAAAGAAAAAAAAAAAAACACAAGATTAAATAGTGCGTCATTATCACAACGATAGAATCAGCAGCTTCGTTAATGCAAGAAATGAATGTGGAGGATTTAGTTAAATCATACTTTGGGATAGGATTTAGCAATAAAAAAATCCTTGGTCTTTTGGCACATAAGCTCAGAGATATTAGTATCCGGACACTGCAGCGGTTTTATTTGAAATTACATTTATTTAGGAGAAAGAACCAGACATTCGTGCAGTACTGCTTGGCATGGGTGATGCATTCTGCTTTTTTGTTGTATTTTGCTCTCAAAACAATAGTAGAACTGAGAGGATGTTACCACATGTAATGTCTTGAAATGGGCCTGTATAATTCACAGCAGTTCCCGTTATTTCTTTTATTCATTTGTGTAAGCACCTTGCACCTCCCTTGACAGGTGTCTACAGATTGAAAACTCCTGTACTAATGCACACCTCATTCCTGAACTGAGAGCTCGCAAAGACTTCCCACAAATTCAGCTTGGCTAAATTGACAACAAAGTTGCACAGCCAATGTTTTCACCCATTAGTGGTGTTTACTGTATGTAAAAACCAAGATGCTCCACTTTGATGTTGTCCACCACATCACTTTGATGTAACTTTCCTCACGACTTATTCTGAAAACTTTTCGACTTTATTCTCTATGACCTAATCCTTGAAATCATAAATTTTTATTTTGACGTGGCACTAAAACATAGAATTTAGATGCACATAATCAAATTTTTTAGGTTGACATTTTTTTCAGTGTACTATGACAAAAAAAAAAAAAAAAAAAAGAAAAAAGAAAGAAAAACATTGGTCTAAATTCTAAAAATCGGATTTAAGAAAAAAGAAAACTGATTTCCCCTGCAGTGTGAACAAAGCTATATTGCTTCCCTGCATGACCATCAGCACTGAATGCTCTAAATGCTTCGGCATTCAATGTCAGTTAAATTCATTACTGAGTTATTCCCAACAATAAGGCAGGATAATTTCCAGCTCTAGGCAAATGTTACTGATTCCTGAAGTTTATTTTTCCAAAGCCTTTGCATTCAAGCCTTTCTGATAGACAATGCGTCAACATATGCAATGCAAATATTTGGCATCTACTGTAATTCATTTATCTCAAAGCTCATAGCATGAAACAGAATGGAACACAGAACAGAAATTCAAGGTATTTCTATTCTGTGTCAAGAAAGGTATTCTGGTAAAATCCAAATTTTTTCAGGATTTCTTCGCAGGTTGAGATTGAGCAGAGACACATTGCACACCGTAGCGTTTTGATGCTTGAAATCATATGTCTGGTCACTGCATGCCATTAATGAATTTCACTTTGTTTCTTCTGTAGGCACTGTGGCTATAGTAAGGCAGATCAGGAAGGGGACGAGGAGCTCTACTTTCAATGTGAGTGCCAGCTTTCATCAGCTCATTATACACATACAATTCAGTGGTGCTCCTGGAGATTGACCATCCTGCAGAGTTTAGTTCCAACTCTAATCAAACACCTGAACCAGTTAATCGAGGTCTTTGGGCTCACTCTCAAAAATTACAGGCAAGGCTGGAACTAAACTCTATAGGAAGGTTGGAGCAAGACTGAACTGACGTGCTAGACATCATTGACCATGTTCAGGTTAGCCATTATAGATGTACACTCTCAAAAAGGCTACAGTTTGATGGAATATCTAAACATTTTCCTTTTAATCCTCACACACAAAAAGTTCAGTGAAGTTGGAACAGGCACCCTGTTTTCAGCACAAACTGGGCTACAATAATATGTGAGCAACATGTATGTACATGTTTGTTTTTTTGAGAAAATAAAATTTATGCGTGGTTTTTGAAAAAACAAAAATTGTAAGTCACTGAAATAAGGCCATATAACACATACTAAACATTTGTTCGCAAGACTTTTGAGAACTGGATCTTGTAGCCTAGAGTTTTTGCTGCAAAAATGATGTGAAACCATCCTGATCACTCATTCATACAAAACAATATAGTCATTTAACTTTTGTAAGACTCTTATAGTGTTAGAAAGGCCATATGCGAGGAGGCGTGGATGATCATGAATAATGATGTGATTCACACCTGAGGAGACAAAGACCCCTCCCCTGAGAGAGAATGAATGTGAGGAGACTTAATGATTGAATGTATGATCTGACTATACATTTTCTTTACATAAAGACTTCACTTAAAAACTTTAGACCTACACTACCGTTTAAAAGTTTATAGATCTGAAAGATTTTTTTTATGTTTTTAAAAGAAGTCTCTTCTGCTCACCAAGGCTGCATTTATTTGATCCAAAATACAGCAAAAACAGTGATATTGTGAAATATTTTTGCAATTTAAAATAACTGTTTTCTATTTGAATATATTGTCAAATGCAATTTATTCCTGTGATCAAAGCTGAATTTTGCTTGATTTTCTAATATGGGCATATTTACAGCACATTTTACACATTTACACCCAAACAGATATTTGCAAGCACAAGCTTCGTTGATGATAATGAGGCAGCATAAACACTAGTTAAAATATTATCTAAACATTAATATTATTTTTATATCATATTACATATCATATTTATATCATACAGCATACAATTTAAATACCTGCTTTAGTCGAAACAACATTTAAATGTAAATAAAACTTGCCTATTAGGTTCAAATGTCAATACTCTGAATACTGGCTGGCAAGTCTGGAAATAGTCCAACTAGTAAAATATGTACATGTTTATATAAAATAGCATGTCAACTAATGTAAGTAAAACTAAATGACTTACTCATCCGGAATTGTATCCTCGGCAGGATCAAATCGCTCTTCAAAATGTAAACATTCATCGTCGGAGTCCCGCTCTTCTTCTGAGGAAAATGTAGACTCTTCGTCACTATCCAGTACCATCTGTAGAGATTCCTCACCTGTGTAGCGTGCCATCTTCCAAACGCACAGAAAAGTGAATGAACTTGATGTGTTTTAAGGCATTTTTGGGGGCGTTTACCATTTGCATTGATCGCCTCAGCACATTACCATATGAATAGTGCGCTCTGCTGGTGGGTGTGATCTCATTAGAGATAATGAGCTGAGCCAGGAGAAACTGTACATCGCTTTGTTTCATACAGATTACATTGCAGGAGAATATTTGTTTTAAATTTGAATTGTTTTGTTTAGACATTTTAAGCTTTCTTTCTGACATATGTTTCATGTTTGTGTGATAAGTATTCGCGGAGTTTCACTTCATTTTTGTGACGTGTTTCAGAAAGATGCTCGCGGACACAGAGACGGCTGAAAGCGCACCCTGTTTAATTTCTTTATTTTACAAAAGCACAAGGTTTTGTTGTTATTGTGAGTGTACACAAATAAAAGTAGACCCTTTATAGTTTCTAATGATGTCTTACACTTATCTGTATGCCCAAAAATGACGGAGTAGTTGTTTCCGCTGTTATGCGGAAAAAATCCAGCAGGACGCGCCGGCGCGTCCGTCAACCCCAGAGGGTTAATTCAAGTCAAAAATAGTATTTTACATCACTGAATCAATTTGAATACATTAGGTTACACCAACAAAGCTAATTTTTAAGGTTAAATCATGTAGAAATAGCTTCTTACAGGTTACCACTTTTTAAAGTGTGATGTATAGTATAATAGTATAGTGTAGTATAGTGTAGGATTGGAGGTATGGGTAGTGTTAGTATTTATTTTGCTTTGAGAGTGAGAGGTTACAGGTTTAAGTCTTGCCTCTTAAAAAAATCTATTTTTTAGTAAACCAGTCAAAATTGCAATATTTTATCTGGAATGGGAGCATTTGATTGCATATTATTTCTTTATTTAGCTGCTGTATAACTGTGCTCTAGAGAGCAGTGTTGCTCTCGCTTATGCTTTAGTATTAGAGGGATGAATAATATTTCATTTAACCAACTTTATTATTCTTTTTTAATTATTTATTTTTTTATGAGAAATATTTTTTTTTTTTCATATTTCAACCGAATGTGTTGGAACTCGATTCCGGCCCAGTTTAACTACTGGAACATTGCATAAAATCCATGAACCTTAAAGAAACCAATGACAATGGCTGTGTCTCGTTTCGAAGGCTGTGTCCTCCAGAGGTCGCATTTGTCAGCCGCATACATCATCGAGGCTGTCTCATTTCAGAAAAGCAAGTAGGACACTCCGAATGCAGCCTTCGAATGCGACCTTCTTTCACGGGAATTCGGAGGATACTTGAGGTGTATTCTTCGTGGGCACTCACAACCCACAATTCTTTGCTTCAACGGAAATGTCTAAAAAAAAATTATGCCAATTTGCCCGAAAATATGATGCTCAAACACAATTAATGTTAATTCCCAAGTTGAAGTACCTCAGTAGATGAGTGCAGAGTATATAATATGTATAATTATAGTAATATATAATTAAAACAATGTATTATAGACTAAAAGTACACCTGTAAAATCTATTTTCTTTTCTCGCTACATCATTATAACTCTCCTAAAATTTACCTCATACATTCCCTTCCAAAGGGACTTTGTTCTCTTATTACTCAAAGTGCTCGCGCTTGTTAAAGAGTGGCATGCTGTCATAGCAACCATGATAACTTCTGTTTCCGTTTGTCCTACAAAGGCCGTCTCGTTTAAACGAGGCTTGTTTAAAGGAGGACGCTCCATATACTGTAGCCTTCAAAGGACACGTCCTAGCTAGCGTGCTGCCTTCAAAACGAGACACAGCCAATATAGCTATAATAGTTGTTCCAATCTATTACATAATCACAGATTTTTAGGGGGGCTTACACGGGGGCTGATGTCCTTCTAAATAGGGCCAAGAATCACCTATGGTGAAAAGCTAGGCTACAACCCTTATAGAAACAGGCCATTAACAGATATTGAACCACTACACCCACCTCACTCCAGATCTTCAGCTAAAGAGAGCTCTCAGACCTTTCTGCGTTAAGATGTTCCTCTAGGTGTTTGACTCTTTTTGATTCCCTGCTCCCAGGCCTCTCGGCCAGTAGGAAGTTTTTCTCTCAGCAGTCCCTAATGAAGCCCCTGGAGATAGCACTAGCGACAGCCTCCCTAGATTTGCTCTGCTAATGATCAGTGCCATAGGCAAACTGCTGATTTGGAAACAAAGGTTCAAGGTGGCACAGCATGCTTGTACTGGGGCAGCTCAACCTCACTAGCATGCTGGCCCACACGCTAAGACAAGCACTGCCATTTCCTCGCAAAACACTGCCAAAAACAGCACCAAAAGCTCCAGACAACATCTGTCGAATCTTATGAAGAGAGCCTGCTCTGCAACACACAACCACAAGATGCTAGCTAGGTTGACAAAAGGCAGTTAAGACGTGCACCTGCCTTGTAAGCCCAATTCGACAATCGTATTGTGCGGGAAGCAGTGATAAAAATATTCTATCACATTTACAGCCTAGAAGGACGAAGCAATTATGGCAGGCAAGATGAAGGGAAATATCAGCTGCCATTGCGTATGGCTTGAGCACAATGCGGTCCGTGTGCTGATGTCATTGTGTAGGCCAACACAGCTTTGAAGAGCTGGGGGACTCTCTGATCCTCGGCATTGCTTTTGTTGCAAATTAGTAATTTAATTACTCGTTAACAACAGTCAATTTTAATCATTTTCATTGCAGCATGATGTAGACTATTCGTTTTTGCATCTCATTAAATGTAGCTTAATCTTGAAGTTGACAGGTAGCACTGTAATTGTATTTGATTACATAGTAAGACTGGGTGAACACATTAATTGGGGCTAAAGAGATAGAAAGTGTTGATGTTGCATATGGACAACATTAAGTAAAATATTGCTACCTGGGCTATATGGTGTGGCAAGGAGGAGGGCTGGGCCGGACCGTGCACATACAGGGCAGCTGCCTGTAGCTCTCTCTCTTTCCCGAACCTTTATCCCTCTCGTTGGCTTGATTAGCCTGATTAGGGGCCGGGCTTGCGTCATCACGGCCCGGCCCCACCCTCCTCATTGCCACATATGGTTTATCAAATTCTGTCATCATTTATTCACCCTCATCATATGACTGACTTACTTCCGTAGAACAGAAAAGGTTAGGCAAAATTTTAGCCTCAGAAACCATTCATTTTCATTGTATGGAAAAAGATGCAATTAAAGTGAATGGTGACTGAGGCTAACATCTGTTTAACATCTCCTTGAGTGTTCCATGGAAGAAAGTCAATAGGATTTGGAAGAACATGAGGGTGAGTAAATGAAGATCTAATTTTTTATTTTCTGGTGAACTATCCCTTTAACAATATTATTAGTATTCAATTTGTCTCGCTCTTTGCCTCATGGTGAGTTGCAGTGAAATATCAAACTTTTGCTGCATTCAAACAATAGCTCAGACTTACTGTATGAAATACAATATCCAGTGAGTGATAGCTTCGAATGCTGCCTGCCATGCTACATGCATAAAACCTTTTCGGATCTAATATTAGAAGGTTACCAAGAAAATGTAATACTGTTTTCATAAAATATGTGCGGGAAATAAAAGCATAGGTTTTATTATTTGATGAAAGAGACCTTTTGACATGCTATCTTCCATCACAGTGGGCTGTTTAGCCCACAACCCTTGTGTCTACCCTCCAGTAATCGCATCCGTCCATCAAGAGCTCTCTCTTTGTGTGTGGCATGCATATTTAACCATAACAGTAATTCTCTTACCCTTCTACAGTTAAATTTCCAGGCACAAAAACCTACATTGACCCTGAAACCTACGAGGATCCAAACAGGGCTGTCCATCAGTTTGCCAAGGAGCTGGATGCGTCTTGCATTAAGATTGAGAGGGTTATCGGTGCAGGTGAGCACTTCTCCTGTCTTCTTCTCCTGCCTCATTTTAGTCACACGCCTCTCTCATTTATCACAATGACAGTCAAATATTTACACTCTCGATAGAAGCCAGAACATCTCTCTGGCCCCTGGTTATGGATAGTGCTACTGTAGGATTGGTTTATAATTAATATGTCTTCTCTTATGGCCAGGATGCACATAAATGTATCGCCATTGATGAATTTCCGCCGCATCCCTTTTAGTTACAGACCACATAAGTGTGTTAGCGTGTCATCTATATAGCATATCCAATTATCTGCTCTCTTGGTTGCACTCCCCTGTGTACTGATGCATAGCATCATATAATGCTGAATCCTGCTGTTAGCATGACTGATGTGTATTAAGTTCCATAGGTACGGGTAATGGTGTTAAACTCGGTGCGGATCTCTTTAATTTAGCTTGGGGGTGGTTTGTGTGCATCACAGGAGAGTTTGGAGAGGTGTGCAGCGGACGGCTGAAGCTGCCAGGAAAGAGGGACGTGTCAGTGGCCATTAAAACGCTGAAAGTAGGCTACACTGAGAAACAAAGGCGGGACTTCCTGTGTGAGGCCAGCATAATGGGCCAGTTTGATCATCCGAATGTGGTCCATCTGGAGGGTGTAGTCACCAGAGGTGAGCAGTTCATAACTTCAGTTTTTTTGTTTGTTCGTATTTGTTTTCCAAGGCTTTCTCTGACATTAAACAGGAGAGTTATTCTAAGGTCAGTTGTGAACAGAGGTGTATAATTAATACGGAAATTGGAGGGGAAACATTATATTAATTAGGAGATATAACATTCGCCCAGTAGTTTTAACTGATTTATTGAAAAGTAGGTAAGTGCGTGCATGTTAGTTTGTTCGATTGACTGCAGTTTTAGCTGGTTTCACAGAGGCATCTGCTTAGTGTCAAAGCTGTAATTTTTGTGACCAGCAATGCAAAGATCTTAAAATATTATGATTATTGGCCAAAAATTGGGTGAACAACTTTCTATAAGTTAATACTGTTTGGGAACTCATATTGTTACAATTTCATCTTGTAATTAGGATAATATTATTTGTGGCTTTTATTTTTTATGTTATAAAGTCCAGAACTGTTTATGAATAGCTCAGAATAAAAAGAATCCACTGTTGTACAATTGTCTGTGAATTGTTTCTCATTACTGCTTTCATACAGTGTATGTTGGCTGCACTTCACTTTAATAGAGTCTGTTCTTTGCTCTTTCAGGAAAACCAGTCATGATAGTAATTGAATACATGGAAAATGGCTCATTAGATGCCTTCCTCAGGGTACGTATAAACCACCCTTGAAAATCTGGTCAGTGAATACAATATCTGTTCTGTTCCCACTGCAATTTACCATTCCATTGCTCATTCTTGTGTCGTATTACGGTCAACCCCCCCCCCAACATGTGGTGGATTGAGCGTGTCTGGTGTGCGTTGGAGATGGATAGACAATTGCATTTCTCTGTTTGTTCTTGCACAGAAACATGATGGGCAGTTCACTGTGATTCAGCTGGTGGGAATGTTGCGTGGTATTGCAGCAGGGATGAGATACCTTTCAGACATGGGCTATGTTCACCGCGATCTGGCTGCACGAAACATCCTTGTCAACAGCAATCTTGTATGTAAAGTGTCCGACTTCGGCCTGTCCAGAGTGATTGATGAGGATCCTGAAGCTGTCTATACAACGACGGTGAGTCAAGTAAGCTGCTGTTGACTCACCATACCTGTCTTAGAAACCCACGGCGCTGTCAGAATAAACAAATAAAGCCGTGCATCAGAGAAGATACAAATATAGATACAGCTTTGTGCGTGTCTATGGCAGCTCTTTGTGCACTGTGATGGTAGATCTGCTTAGACAGCTATTGAATATCTCTTCTCTGATTGATGCTTTTAGAGCCAGATTTCCCGTGGTAATACAACTGCAGGTCATACACTATGCTCTGCAACTGACCTTATAGGAATAGTTCATCCAAAATATTCCTCATGTTCTAAACACGTATGACTTTCTTTGTTCTGTGGAACACTAGATGTTCGGCAGAATGTTTGCATCAGTCACCATTCAATTTAATTGTCATCCAGGTTTGGAACAACATGAGGTTGAGTAAATAACGCATTTTCATTTTTGAGTAAACGGTTCCTTTAAACTGTAAATATTGCAATATCAACATATAAATCAATACTGAATACACTTAAATCACATAAATGCTGAAATCATGTACATTCAACTGACATTTGTAAAGTGTAAGTACTATGACAGTAGGGCTAAAACGATTAGTCGACGTTATCGACAACGGCAACAATAAAAAATTGTCGACAAAAATTTTCGTTGTCGAATAGTCGTTTGATCTTAACGTAACATAAGATCATATGAAACTAATGATTGCACACAAGAGCAGCACTGTAGCTCGCGCCTGACTGAGGAGAGGAAGAAAACACATCTTACAGTCCAGACCCACTCTAAACTTTCCAAACAGCTTCAGGTGATGTAGATCGCAAAGTATGAGGGAATTATAATGCAAAAATACGAAATAAGTAAATACAGAAGCACTCTTGTTGTGGAATAAGCAGAGCTGGAGCTGACGCTCAGCTTAAGCAAAACTTGCATGTCGAGCGTCTTTAAAGGAAACACCCCGGCGTTACATATTTAATGCAGTTCTATTTAATACGTTATAGCTTTATTAAAGTTAAAATAATAAGGAAACTGGCATTTCTCTGTGCGGTCAGCGCCTCTTCTATGAGTTGTGCGAAGTGTCCCGATCTAAGGGGGAAAGATTGAAACTGCACCCGGCTGAGGTACACTGTTGCGGGGACGCTCATCCCTCGAGTGCACGCGCTTAATGCAGATAGATTATAACGCAATGGCAACTTATTGAATCATAATATATGTCACTGTGCATTTCTTATCGTGAAGACAATTGGCAAAACGCAGCTTTATTAATAAGAGAGAGTTTTTTTTTTTTTTTTTGTGTGAGTTAAAGATGGATTGAAGTGAACAAAAAGGTGAGCCCCATTATACACTGCAAAAATATATATTTTTTATTTGTTTTTGTTTTGGCTTGTTTTCCTATATAAATATCTAAAACTCCTTTAAAACAATGTATATTTACTTTAGCAGCTATACTGCAGAATATCTTTTTTTATTTTTATTTTTTTTATCTGAGAATGTTGAATATAATATTAAAAATACAAATATTTTAAAATATCTAAAAATCCTTTAAAAAAAAAATGCATTCACCTGAGCAGCAACATATAAGATTTTTAGACTTGCTTTTAGAGAATAGATCTTGAATATAAGTATATTTTGTCTTTACTGCACTCGCAGAAGTATAACCAAGTGAAAAAATACACTTATATACAAAATACACTTATATTTAAGATACATTCTCTTAAAGCAAGTCTAAATATCTTATATGTTACTTCCCAAGTAAATGTATCTTGTTTTAAGGATTTTTAGACAATTTTAAATGGAAAAAAAGACAAATACACTTGATAATAGGATTTTTTTGTAGTGAAATTTTTTACTGAATTAAACATAATAAAAAGTATTTTTTCCCTTTAATTCAGTGAATGTCATTTAGAGGTATTTTTAAAAGATGATTTTGTCCTCTTTATTGTTAGCAAGCACGTTTAATACAACCTTTTAAGTCGGGGCACAAGCTGAATAGTCGGTTTAGAGCTAATGATTAATTGTTGCAATAATCGCCTGAATAGTCGAATAATCGTTCTAATAATCGTTAGATTAGTCGATTATCAAAATAATCATTAGTTGAAGCCCTATATGACAGTAATTTTACCTGTATAAACTCCATCAGAGCATCATACAATCTATAGATATATCAGAAATATAGCTGGAGCTTTTGAAAATCTTTGTTTAGAGTAAGCTACGGGGTGTAATGAATGGGATTTTTACTGAAGACTCTCATCTGCACTTTACTGAACAGGGTGGAAAAATCCCAGTTCGGTGGACAGCAATGGAAGCCATCCAATACCGTAAATTCACATCAGCTAGTGATGTGTGGAGCTACGGGATTGTCATGTGGGAGGTCATGTCCTACGGCGAGCGACCATACTGGGACATGTCCAATCAAGATGTAAGTTACTGTCTTCATACTGCCACATACAGATTAAATGTGATTCTGGAAATGGAAAGTTGTAGGCATAGAGTGGAAATGAAGGGTTATGCAAATTTTTACTTATTAATGCAGTTTACATCAGGGATATAGCAGTAATTATTGTCTTGATAGTTTTGTTCCAAGTCAGTCAAATCAGGTCTATATCAATTCACCAAATCATCAGAGTCATCACTGAAAGGCCCATGTAGGTTTCCTGCTACATTAATTCATACACATTTATTTATTGTAGTTCAATTATACATTTTTTCTAAGTTTAAAGTTGTGGTCTCTCCATCTCTTATGCTGTGTAAACAAAGAAAACTGGGCAACTGCAATCTGTTCCAGGCCCTTTCCCTTATTTGCCAAAAAAGGGGCATTTTAGCAAATAAGTGAAGTCTCTTGTTGGTTCAGCTTAATTTATAGTCTTGTAAAACCCTAGTGCTTCTACTTAGTCGCATCAAAATTATAATCACTTACAACAGTGTTTTCACAGGCCACAAACCTTAACAAGGAAGTAATTAATTGGTATTTGAGTACTGGGACAGTTTTCCAAGCAGGTCTGACGTTTTGAAATTTCAAGGTAGATATCAACACAATTGTCAGGAATAACCTTGTATCAATGATACATTTCGAGAATAAAAAGGTTTAATGGATCTGTGCAACAGAAAATGTGTTTTGCATGTAGAATGCCTTTTTGTATTCCAGTACACTTTCAACCTTTATAATGAGAAATGATAATGTGTGCCAAATTTATCATTAGCAAAGCTCAATCAATTCAAAGATATCTGCTTATCCATGCAAAACCTTTGAAACGATCCAGGGGCCAAGCTTTTGTCTCAGAGAAATTGGGAGAGCAAAGTGCTGTTCATCATTCTGCTCACAGCCGTTCAGGGTTTTCGAGAAATTCAGATATGGTAGCAGTTAATGATATGTATGAAGAGAAGTGTTGTTAATCCCTTGCTGTACATAGGCACTTTTCTTGTTTACGCTGCACTGTTAGGCAGATTCTTTGTCAAACTTACACAAGCTTGAACATCCTCAGAGAAGGTAAACAACCCTTATCAGTGAGACTAATGATGACTTATAATTCCCCACCCATTAGCAATGTTAGCCGTCCACAGTAGCAACTAGCTTGGATCAATTGTAAATGTTATTATTTTGCGTTCTAAGATTTACCTTTGGTGGAGTGTTGATACTTGTCAGGCTTCATCGTCATATGTTCTTATACCCAGTCAGTGGGGAGGCAAACATGTCCTTGCAGGCTGCAAAAAAGAAGGAAATATTTACATTTCTTCAACTCTTTCTATTTTGACACTTTGCCTTCCAAATCCCAAGCCTTGTTTGGAGAGACATGGCAAGAATATCAGATGAGGTTTTGGAGAAAACAAACAGTCTGCTTCCACTATTCCTTGGGAGGATATCAGAAAAATGCTAGCACTGGACAAGCCAATTCCATTTAGTTGACTGAGATTCAAGGTGTTCAGTCAGTTTAGGCCCAGCATGCTGAGTGAGAGAACAGGTGGATTTATTATTTTATGGTCCCCCTACGCTCATAAACCCAGACATGTGGAGCTAGTCAACTGCATAGATGTCCAAGCAAAAATGCGATCATCCTTGGTTTAAACTGTACCCCTGTTAGCTTAGTTAATTACACAGACTCATAATGGCATGACAGTCAAGGGCAGCTGTTGAACAGACCCTTTTTAGTGTGCTGTCTTTATTCATATCCAGTTTCAGCATTTGGTGCCCTTTCCAGGCGCTCAGTCATCTCTAATAACCAGTGTGAGAATAATCACATCTGATTACCTTCCTTTCCTCTGTCAAAGCTTGTGATGCTGGAGGTAAACCGCAAAAATTTTAGCCAGCAAAGCTGCTGTTTACAGCATCCTGATTAAAGGATGAACAAATGGAGAGAGGAAATTAAGAGAGAGCTTGAGGTGCAGGCAGGGCTGTGCCTTTGTGTATGTCTTTTTTTTTTTTTTTGGATACTAATGGCTAAGCTGCTTGTTTGAAATTGTTCTTGTCTTTTTGTGTTCTCTCTGTCTTTTGTTTTATCTCGCGTATTCTCTCAACATATCTTTTAACCTCTAGGATGAGTGTGCTTGTATTTCAGCTCAAAAACCTGCGTCTTAATGACTTAACACCCACAGTCCAGGTGCTAAATGTGCTGAAATAAGTAATTAAATGCCATAAGTATTATAATTTAATTATAATATTATAAGAGTCATTATCATTTTTTTCATCATAAAAACTGTCCTTTTAATATAAATTAGGATCATTATAGATTGTGCTTTATTCACAAAACTCGGTGCTATTTTCCATACAGTGTTAACGTTGCATTGTTATTGCCTGCTTTCTGCATTGAAGAGCGTTATAACTGGGCATAAATCCAGACCCACGGACCGCGGTTTAGTCAAGCGCACTTTCGGCATTAAAAGAGACGATTCAGGTTCTTGGATTGCACTGGAGTAGAGTCTTTTGCATCCTCCGCAACTAAGCACTCAGAAACGACCAACAAGATCAGGAATAGCATGTTACAAATTACGTTCAGCACTTGTTTGTTAGCATGTTTGCACTGTTGCTTCATTTCATATTGTAATACCTTTATCAAATTAAACTCGAAAATAAACAGCGGAAGCAGTTTTCAAATTCTTCTTTTGTTTTGTCTTGTGTCCTTTCTCTTCCTGTCTCTCAATCTCAGTCTCTTCCCACTTATTTTTTTTTTCTATTACACCTTTTCTAATTCTCCATCTCTCACTCTGATCTTGTAGGTCATAAAGGCTATTGAGGAGGGATATCGTCTTCCTGCCCCCATGGACTGCCCTTCTGGCCTCCATCAGCTCATGCTGGACTGCTGGCAGAAAGACAGAGCAGACCGGCCCAAATTCGACCAAATCGTTGGCATCCTGGACAAAATGATCCGCAACCCCAACACATTAAAAACGGCAATGGGAACGTGTACACGGTGAGGGCACCCATTCAAGTTTTACTGCCCACCATTATCCATTTCAAGGCTGTTTACAGACCGGCTTTGCTTTTATGATGTTTGGAAGTTTGCTTGTTATGTTTTATGCTCTATGCACCTGACTGCAATTTCTTTCGGTCCTTTTTATAGGTTCACGATTAAATTTGCGAACAATTCCATCTGTCCTGTACTTGATTTATCCGCTAGGGTTACAGATGAAAGATAAATCCTGGGGAATCAATAAAGCGAAACAGCCTTCATGTTCGATAACAAGGACTTTAAATCAATTGTTATAATGAGTGTTTGAGACTTTAAGGCCTTGTGGGAACTGCAGCCCCTAGTGTGGTATTAGTGAAAGAAAGTGTGCTTACAGTCACAAAAGGATCCTGGTCTCACATTAAGGATATCACCTTTTAAAACTTGGGAAAGGACCCCTGGTCCATTTAAAGCAATGTTCCAGGTTCAATACAAGTTAAGCTCAACCGACAGCATTTGTGGCATAATGTTGACTACCACAAAAATTGATTTTGACTCATCCCCCATTTATTGAAAAAAAAAAAAAAAAAAGCAAAAGTTATGTTTACAGTAAAGCTTTTAGAATGAAAGTTAATAAGGCCAGTCCATTAACATTAAAGTACACACTGTTGTATAGCCACAAGACCTAAACATTATACATGTTATTGTGACTTTACTATGATAAAAGGGATTTACCTGCATTCAGATTGCAGGTTTTACCTGTGTTATGTCTTCATGACAAGTAAATTGTAATATGGGAAATAACTTTACAAAGATAAGTAAGCTATTTAATCAGACTAAAAACATGTTAGCATGTATAATGTGTACACCTTGTGGCTATACTCGAAAAAGTGCATATTTTAATGTTTATGGACTGGCCCCATTTACTTCCATTCTAAGTGCCTTACTGTAAGCACGTTTTCTGCTTTTTTATTTTTATTTGTATTTTTTATATATATAAATGAGAGACGAGTATTTTTCTTTTTTGTGTGCGTTGATCAACATTATGACACAAATTATATCAATTCAGCTTAACCTGTATTCAACCCAGAGCAATCCTTTGTTCAAACTAACTAACTAACAAGTAAACTATGATTACACAAGACCTTAAGGTTATGGGTCACTTGAATGCAGTGACCCAAAAAAGTATTTTGGACACATAAGGCACCCTTAAGAAATGAATGAATGTCATTGCCAATTGCACATTAAATCAGGTGGCATTTATTTTAAAGAAAGGTAGCACAAGTACACTTGTAAGTTTTTAAATTATAAAACAGTAGACATACAGTATATGAACACTTAATGTATAGCACATAATGTTAATGTGATGAACTACATCTGCTGTTACTCTGCTAGGTGTAGGGCACATGTGTGAACTTGAGAGAATGACCTTGGTGCTAGATGGTTAAAATTAATTGCAAAAATGGAAAGTCTGTTCTGAAAAAAATATATTAATATTTGTCTCTTCCTGCTCTTCAGACCCATAAGCCCACTGCTAGACCAGAACTCTCCAGATTTCACTGCTTTCAGATTGGTCAGCGAGTGGTTGGAAGCCATTAAGATGGAGAGATACATAGACAACTTCACAGCTGCTGGATACAGCTCACTTGAATCAGTCGCTAGAATGACTATCGAGTAAGAGAACATTGTTTTGATCTTTCCTGCACAGACTGGAGCACCATAGACATGCTTTCTCTCACCTCAAGTGAACCGCCTATGAGTAATTCAGCACTCAGCTCATTCACAATGTGATTCTGACTATGCACAGAATTTTAATCAGTGCACTTTGAGTCATACTCAGACTTGTCATGTTTTTAGTTAATATGGCCTTTTCTCTGTTTCCTTTTGCTCCATTAATGAAATACCTCTCAGGCGCTTCATGCTCCATTGCTGTGATTTATGAACGTTGTGTTTCTCCTTTAGGGATGTAATGAGTTTGGGAATCTCATTGGTGGGCCATCAGAAGAAGATCATGAGCAGTATACAGACTATGAGAGCCCAGATGCTGCATCTTCATGGAACGGGTGTTCAGGTATGATGGGTGTCAACAGACCTCCGGATCCATTGAATCCGAACTCTCCAGGACAGCACCGCAAAGTGTGTGACCAGTGATTACCACAGCAAAAATATGATAAAACAAATCAACAACAAAGAAAAAACACTTTCGGTGTGCTCAACCTTCCAGAACTGGCGAATCATTCCTTTGTTTTTGCGAAGGATTCTGGTGAAGGTGCTGGAAACCAAGAGATGGAGAGATCAGGCGAGAGAGAATTCTACATGGACAGTAAACTCTCAATGCTCTGACGAACTCATCACATCACATTGAGATGAAGCATTTTAGAGGATTTTTATGCTTTGTATGGACTATCTTTTATTGTCACAATTGGTTGATTTGCTCATAGCTGGTATACATTTTATTTTATTTTATTATTTTTTTAATCAAAAGGGTGAATAGAAAAATAAGCAAATCCAATTGGAGAGATTACATTTGTTTTGATTTGTAATAACCACATTAAGTTGATGTGGTGCATTACTCTTCTTACTCAATTAGTGTTCGCTTGTGTTCCTGGATTGGTATGAAATTGACAGCAGGGTAAATTGTCTCATGTGGAGGGAAAGAGACAAAACCAGAGGCTGAATGTCAACAGAGGAGGTTTGCCTTCTCCAGCCAGCACTATTTACGTGAAGCTTTTTCCAGACGGAAGCAGTGGCAGTGAGACCTAGTCTTTTATATCAAGTAGAAATATACCACCACTTTATACACACATGGTTATATGAAGCTCCTGTGGGTGTTTTGACAATTCAGATATGAATTAGTACAAAGACAACTGAGAACCACTTCAGGTGGATTCTTTTTTTATGTACTACCAAAATTATTATGGTGGCAATATTCTTTATAAGTTTATATTTACCACATGAATTTGATCTTATCAGTGCTGTTGTTGAATGTGTCCTTTTTTAATAATGATTTTATTTACCATAAACGCATGTTTCCATAAAGACAGATGAAAACAAACAAACAAACAAAAAATGTTTAGGCTATTTTAATTTAGAACCAAAATTTTCAGTTTCAGTAAGGAGTTTAGTATTTTATTTCATTTTTGTTTAGTATCAGTTAGTTTATTCCTAGTGGAAGACTGACTTTTAAAATCATAATGTTGTGGTGTAGTAATAATGCCTTAAAAAAAGCAAACTATTGCTCTTATTTTTAGGTACTTAGGTTCTTTGTGAGATCATGGCTGAGTCAAGGAGAGACTGACACATATGAGCAATAATTACTCAAGGCTGGGATTGATTTGAGGTTCTGTATAGACTTTTACTCATGCACTGCTTTGAAGTTACTAATCAGCAGCAGTGCTGTGGAATTTGGCAAGTTAGAAATGTTGAACCTATATACAGTAGGTTTTCTTCACCCAGGCTGTTCTGTTTGTGTATTTCTTCTACCTTCAGCTTTACCTGTTCTTCTGTTGTGTTGAGCTCAAAGATGAGAAACAGGCTTTTTTTCCACCTCGAATATGTGTTTAAGCGAAACTTATAGTGCCATAACAACCTGCCACTCTTACAACTGAATGTTGCATTGAATTCGTCTGGTCTTTCAGTTGTATACTGTTGACACTTTTAGGTTTGATTTGCTGGGCTGACGTTAAATTCTCCTATTTACTCATCTTGGTGCACAAAAGTGTGTTTTTTACTATAAAAATGTGACACATTTTAAACATACAGAGCACACTGGAATGTTTTTCAGTATTATTGGCTAGAGTATGCCAGTCTTTTCATGCCAACCTGTGGCATTTTTCTTGATTAGAACGAAAGTCAATACTGTGAAATTGTCACAGTCACTGGAGGATTTAGCTGAATGTTTGGCTCTTCTGAGAAGCCATCATCTAATATGCTGTCATGAGCAAGTGGTAAGGTCTGAAACCAGCTGGTTTATGTGTGTCTCTCACAGATCATATCATACCCTGGTTAGAGACCTAACTACGATCCACTCTCCATCCATCTTGCTAACCTCAGTATTGAGTCCATGCCAGGCCTTTGAATCGAATGCGAGCGTAAAGGCCTCGGTCAGCACAAACCTCCTGAGCTTCAGTGGTAGCTGCAGCCACTCAGATCGCTCTCCCCATGCTCTGATCTCACACTCCGGGCCTCTCTGGGGCCCATGCAGCCCCTTATCCTCTCCTTTAGGATCCAGGGCCCCTGTAGAGATAGCAATTTGAGCCAATTTGAGATTATCGCCTGGATTCAATCAATCCCACAAAGAGGCCATCATACGGGTCAGTGAAATTCTGTCAATTTTTCCTTCTTTTTCTGCTTTGTGCTATTTTTAACTTTTCTGGTTTGACAGTAGCAGAATTTTTGTCAAGACAGTTTGTGCTGTGGATTGATTGAGTTCATGGTACACCAGGGTATCGTATTGATGGCTTAAAAACAGTAAGAATATACAGAGACCCCACCTAGAAGAAACTGAAATGGAATATTCCAAAGAGTTCAGCACTGTTGATTGTGTCAGAGTAATCACAAAACCAGAAGACAATTGTATTTGTTCTAATTGTAAAACTTGTACATTTTATTTATAATTGTTGTTTCTTTCCTTTTTTTCACACTTGCACTCTGTAGTGAGCTCATTGAAAATGCACTATATTTTTCTATCTCACATGCAGACACAATTTCAGTTGTACATATTTTCTCATTTAGGACCAAAGAGAGCTAATAGGTTTCCATTTAAGAATATTATGTTTTTTTTTTTTTTTTTTTTTTGTTTGTTTTTTTACTATTTTCTCTTAAGTTGAAAATGTACAGTAAAAATGAATTTTTCAATGTATTATTTATTTATTTTTTCTGTGACAAGAGTATGGAAGTATTTGTTGGTCAAAAATTTTTCCCCAACTGAGAAACTATATGGTCATTTACCTAGACAATTTCTTGTTACCATTTTTTTCTTTCTTTTTTTTTCTTTGTAACCTTTGTAATAGACTGTACATATATTTTTTGAAATATAATGCAATCTCTATAGCTGTGTCTGTGCCTTTAATTGCTCTCAGTGATGATGTAAAGACTGCATTTTTACATTTTGGGCCATATTTGATTTCAACGAGTACCGAAAAACATTTCAAAAGGCTAATATACTACTAGAGATTTTTTCCTTCCCTGCTAAAACCTCTCTGACTTAAATATTCACATATTACGTATTGACTTTGGGATTCACACGTTTGCATGTTAAATGCATAATAATATATTTGTGACTGTATATGATCCACGTGTATAAGCATAAATGAAAAGAAAAAGACAGAAAGGAAAAAGAAAGATGAAGGAAGAGAGGGAGAGACATTTGTTTGATGACCCTGCTCATGACAGGATCCTGGATGAGGTCACAAAAAAGACATTACCCAAAGTCTCTAATAGGGGGAAAATTAAGCCATGGCCCCTTTGGGAGTTAAACAAAGAGGCCCTAATGGATTCTTGAAGAGTATATCTCTGCAGATATTCTGGTATTTATTTTATTAACTCAAAGAGAATCTTGAGCTCATCTTGTCCAAAAAGCCAAGGGAAAACAGTGCTTAAACATACTGTATACATGGTTGCAAAGAGTCTTTGGTACAAGTTCTTACACTTTCAACAGAGGGAGGACAAGTGGAGCTGTTTCTCCGACAACAGCCCATCCCTAATCCCGGCTAATCTTTCATCTATCAAGCATTACCAGGCTGTTTACTCTTTTGAAACAGTGCAACTGATTCCATGACATTTTCAGTTCAGTGTTTGCTCTTAAGATTCTACATCCAGATCTTCTCTTGCCTTCATTGAACAAAACGAAAGGCTGCACCAGATCAAGATTTAGGGGCCAAACACATCTTTGCGCTGAAAAAGGGAGACACAGTGAATGGCATGGAATGCAGGTGTCTCGAGACACGTTTTTAAATGTTGAATTTCTTAAAAATGCTGTGCTCCCACGCAAGACTCTAAAAAAAAAAGGAATTGCAATGCAATGGCAAAAGATATCCGTCTAGAACATGTTAACATTGAAAAACTATTTAAAAAATACAGTGCAAATGTAACCAATAAGCATTTTGTGTGAACAGCCATTTATCCTCAAAAAAATCATACTTAAAAAAAAATTGAATGTGCCCAAGCTTGAACAATCAAATCATTATCCTGCAATGTACATCTAATCAAACCCTCAACAATCAGACATAATTCTTAAAGCTAAAATTGTCTGGAAAATACTTAGAAACCCTGTCAAGCCTTAATTCATTTCTCTTTTCAATCTGCGGAATAAAATATCACAGACCCCTGATTTAGATAACAGTTGGGCTGTTTATTAGATTGGGTATTTGGGGAACTCTGGCAAGGTAAATACCAGGTAACCTGTGGACATTTTCTGCAAATTACTCCACATGTAAGGGACAATTTGATGTACTGTAGCGGAGGAACTTGATAGGCAATTTTTGATAGCAAGTCATGTGAGTGTCAAGGCGAGATGTTGCCCAGCTGTTGCTTTAAGTCTCACATCTGGATTCTTGTTTGTGTTCTGTCCAATTTCACATTCTTCAAAGTGTACAACAGTCTGTCTCAAATTTCTTTATCTTGTACACTGCTGTCTGTGTTTGTACAGTCTGACTGGAAACTAATGCTGCTTTTCCTTTGTAAAGTCTATGGAGTTTAAAACAACAGCGTAAGCAAGACTCTTAAGGAAATGGCAAGTTTGGTTGGGCACGCTACTTTTTGATTTATCTGTATAGTCATTCATGTAGGAGGGGACTGGGCCATTGGACAATGGGCTATAGTTTCAAAAGTGGACTTCTGAACAAATAATTTACTCAATAATGGGGTGGGGGAAATAGCTTTTAGAGATCACAGTTTTCCGATAACAAGCTTTTGCTTTGTTTTTCACAGTCCTTTGTACTATTTTGCTCCTGCTGATTTTTTTCTGATAGTGAAAAAAATTGCCAGGTGGCAGGTCCAATCTTCATTAATATATTCACTTTACCAGAGATTGAACACTCGTCTGAGCCATATTCTCTCCCACATATCACACATCACACTCTGTGTCTTCAACAAAGTGCTAATTAAAAACTTGGTCTGTGGGTCTTTTGCCAATGTATGCATTATTACATTGTTCTGGCATCTGTATAAAGGTGAGAATGAGAGGCTATGTATTAGACACTTCTTACAGCTCTAGAGCATAGAAATGAGGTGTGTGTGTGTGTGTGTGTGTGTTTGACATTAATGAATGAGGTAGCTGTCATAAACTGTTCATACTGTCAGGTGTGCAAGTGCTACATGACTTGAACGCATTCATATGTCAGCTTTCACTAATGAAAATAGCTCAGCATGAAACCTGCTTAATGTTTCCTTAGAGATTCAATCTAACCTAGCTCTACAACACAACACAAAGGCATTTAAAGTTGTAATATACTAGGAGTAGCTAATTGCACATTTTACTGAGAACAATTAAATTAATCAATGGTCATTCAGTTTCATGAATGCAATTGTATTGTCATTGGAATACAACAGATCCAGCTACACTACAGTTTGATAAATGTGTATAAATTGTGTGAACTGTCCTTTCTCCTTTTATTATTTTTTCCCCCAATTTTTAATATACTCATTCTTTGCTGGTTATACAATACTCATGTGAATGTGATGAACCATATAATTGGAAAGGTGCAGAAAAGTTTCTGTGTAATTACCATCCGCATGCACTGTGATGCAATAATGATAGCAGAGTCCTTTCATTGCCAGGGGATTCAGCATTCCTCTTATAATGACATTAATAATCAGCCATTCATATCAACATGGTGAAAGGATATATCTTATGTGTTGAACGAAGACACTCAGCTCAAGGCATACGCAGATATAACCAACATCTCCATTTACAAATGCAAATGCTATGTTTCCCCGAGTGGAATTTCAAGTCAATATTATGGCTTTTACTCTTTTATATATCCAAGAGTTTAACAGTGAATGGAGAGCGATAGCGTGACTGGACTGATTGTATTGTTTATTAAAAGCCTTTTAGATGGTCTTATCGTATCGCTGCTACACCAAGACAATTTCAGTCTGAAGGATTTAAGTGCCAAGGATCCACACATTTCCTTTTTTATGGCCAGCCTCATGGCACCTTATGACATTAAGTATTTAAAGGAGCCAGTAAAATATGTATTCCCTCTCTGCCATCCTCTCGCATCTCCTGAGCAGATGATCAATTTCACAGGCTGCCTGATGCCTGTGGATCTCTGATGGATCTGGCAGATATGATGGGTACCTCAAAGGCACAGAGGATTGGGATGAGTAATAAGGTTGCCACCATTAGCCAGCCTGTGGAACAGACAGCTCATATTTGGAAGGACAGAGATTTCATTTGTAATGGTAAATTGACCGCAGGTGTGAATGGAAGTAAAAATTACAATGGCACTTGTATCATCTGAGACCCAAAGGGATTTCAAAGATAAATGGATCAGCATTACATTTCCAAAACCAAGAAACAAAATAGGTCCTTGTCAATTTTAGACTTTGGAAACATATTTTCATGTGAAAATATTAAATATTATTGTCCTTTCCTGTATATTGAACCACACTGCTGTTAATACAAAAGCTAGATTATTGGTTCTCAACTGGTAGGGTGCGACCCACCTAATATTTTGTTCTGAGAGGGTTGTGGAAAGCAGGAAAAAACAATGATTAAATGTTAATGATAAAAAGTGGTAACATGAAATTGTTACCTTAAGGAGCTATTTCTACATGATCTAGCCCTTAAAATTAGTTTTGTTAATGTAACCTGGTGTATTCAAACTGATTCAGTGATGTTAAATATGATTTCTGTCTTGAATCAAACCAGTTAATTTAGATGTTATCACAAAAGCATATTTTTAAAGTTAACTGTTGTTGTTTTTTTGTTTTTGTTTTTTTCCAGTGTAGGATAGAAAAAATAACTAGGTATATCAACTTTTATGAGGGTGGAGAAAATGCAATTTTTTTTTACTGATGACTTTAAAGGCTGTGCAATCCAATCAAACAGTATTTTGGTGCAAATTCATCTGTCAGTTGATAGTATGGCACTCTAAAAAGTGGTAACCTCCAAACGTAACTTGACTACAAACAGTTTAGATGTTACCACATGAAGTAGATTTTTAGTTTTCAGTGTAGTACAATATTTAGGCCAGTGTTTGTTCTTTATGCATTTATTTATTAATTTTCCTGTTATGACATCTTTGTGCCCTTGAAAAAAAAAATTTGCTTCATGTGGTAAAATCTAAATTAACTGATTTTATTCAAGTCAAAAATATTTTTAAACATCAATGAATTTACCTGAATACATTATGTTACACCAGCAAAGATAATTGTAAGGGTTAGATCAGGTAGAAATAGATCCTTAAAGTAACTCTTGCAGGTTACCACTTTTTAGAGTGTATTAAATTTCATATAAATTTTAAGGACATTTCTGTGACTTTTGTACGATAACCAACTTTGTACGATAACCAACTTTGGGTGCTGTGTTGAGAACCACTGAGCTAGAGTACTTTTCAGAAAGAGAAAACAAAGTAAAATGATAATCAAAGTGTGCAATATGGTTTAATAATTGCACATTAAAATAGATGCATGGCATCTTAAAATCCCATCCTCCAAAACAATTTTTTTTTTTTTTTTTTTTTAAATAGCAGTGGTTGGAGAGGAAAAGAAATCTAGAATATCTGACATTCGCAATATGCACATGTCAAATTGCTGGATCTGCGTGGGCTTTCTGAATATGAAGGGTCAGAGATAGTGGCCACGCAAGTGTCTGCCTGGCCTTAGATTTCACCAGACAGTAATGCAAGGCACGAAATGCTCAACAGATGGGAGAATAGCCCATTGTGGATAGGGCTCAGGGAAGGATGTGTAACAGCATTGTGACACCATTATCAGTTCATCTCACAAAAGATGTGGGATATTACTCATAATAATGGGCAGAGTATGGAGAATCCCAGAGGCTTTGATGATCTGGGATATAAAATGAAATAGTGAAAATCTGCCAATCTCAGTGCCATCTGATCACCAAAACACACTATTTAAACAACTGACCACAGGTCCCAGTTACAGTAATAAGAATGTAGACAATAAATAAATATGGTCACACTTTACATTATGCTCACCATGTTACACACCTAACCTGGTGTGGTGGTGGTATAGTGGACTAAAGCACATAACTGGTAATCAGAAGGCTGCTGGTTCAATCCCCACAGCCATCACCATTGTGTCCTTGAGCAAGGCACTTAACTCCAGGTTGCTCCAGGGGGATTGTCCCTGTAATAAGTGCACTGTAAGTCGCTTTGGATAAAAGCATCTGCCAAATGCATAAATGTAAACATAATAATATAATTTAACTTAAAGTATGTCATTTCTGCGCCACTAGCACCACCGAATGGAACTGCAAAAATAAACAATATTTTCAAAACAGCTTTCAGAGTACGCCCATCGTCTGCTGTTGTTCGAACCATCAGATATTCCCAACTCACACCATTGGTTGAGTAACGTTGTTTGGGCGGGTCTAAGTGGGTCAATTCTAAACAAACATACAGTTTTTATAGTGCCACAGAGACAGTGTTGACAGTTGTTTTTAGAAAATGAACCTATGAATGGCTTACTTATAGTTGTCTCTGCATATTGAGCTTGGATAGAAGTATTTTAACACTAAAATGTTACATACTTCAGCTTTAATTACAATTGTAATAACAATATAATACATTTATAATTACAAGCTGCTGTACAAACTATTTACATATTACGTAAATGTTGTTTATTATATTTTTCAGCTCAGTAAATGCAATTAAACTGTAATTTGAAAACTGTTATACGAAGTGTGACCATGAATACATACATAGCTTCATATGTAGATGTATACACAGTCAGGCAAGAATGTGGACAAGGTTGTGTTGCATTCATTTCAATAAAAAAAAAAAAAAAAATATATATATATATATATATATATATATATATATATATATATATATATATATATATATAGCCTTGTAAACTCAAAATAAATGTCATGCCCCATTATTCTGACATTCATACTGTATGTTCAGGCTTTTAATTGTTAACACATTCAGTCAGCTATTGATGCATAACCCAAACAGCTTAACCAAACACTTGTCACAATACTGATTATGCACTAAGCACATACTCTGTGATTGTTTTTTTTTAATCAATTCCTTCGATTGTAAATCTGGCTTGGCAATCGTATTCTTTGAATTTTACCAAACATCCATGTGAACTTGATGGATGAAAGCCCAAACAGATTAATTTCATTCCACTAAACAGCAGACATGAATAGCACTGAGAAGGATCTGGTACATGAACACTGAACTGTTTGACAGTTTCTCATTGCTATTGCTATCCTGGTGCAATTTGCCTTGTTTTTACTCATTTCAGTAATTACACATTGCCAACCGCACAACAATCAGCCTGAATGCGTAACAGAGGAAAAAGACAGAGACATAAGTTGCAACTCTCTAATATGCAGTGAATCATCTACACGGCAGCACTGCGAGGCAGTAGTCATGTTAGTAACAGATGTTTGGCTGATGCTTTGGTAAGATGGCAGGTTCAGATAAACCCAGCTGACAACAACTCAACTGCGGCAAATAATCAAGGCTTAACGTACAGTCACCCACTCATATGAATAAGAGGCAGTCATTAGGCTAGTATGTTTTGAGGGGGCTTGGATATGAGAGGAGCAAAGATAGATGGAGTGAGGAGGTGGGACACAGCGAGAGAGAGAGAGGAAGAAAGAAAAAGAGAGAAAACTGAGGCTGTAGCAGTTCACCACCCGGTGAGCAGCATGGGTCGATACCCTGAAGCCTCTGTAGGGGGTAGTGATACTGAAGCCATTGATTGGGCCCCAGTCTGTTACTGATGTGTTTAAATGGGAACATAGCTGAACTTTAAGAAGGGAAGTGGAGTTCTAAGAGGCAACAACAGAGATGAAGTATTGATTACTCCCAGGGGTATGAGGATGTGTAATCCCACAACAGCACGAGGGAATTTGCCATAAAATTCTTCTAAATTGAGCTATCTTCAAAAATCAAGAGAGGACTATTATAGCTTTCAGGGCTGGTGTGTTATTCTACAAATTTAGCCCTCATTGTTGTTAGGAATAAGTGTTTTCCTGTTATAGGTAATAGGTAAGGGAGTGCTTTGACTAAGTGATAAGCTGTAGTTGTCGGTGCAAAAAATTATTTTATCCTTAGGTATCTAAATCCAAACGAATTACTTTGTGAGTGTGCATTATGTCTGTGCTGGTTCTATTGTCATAATGTTTTGAGAATGAGCACACATGTGGTTTGAAAGATAATGAAAGCCTCTTTATACTTAAAGGGGTAGGTAACCCCCCAAAAATGAAGATTGTATCATTATTTACTCACCCTCATACTGTTCCAAACCCATACACTGAGTAAAACAAAATTCTTACTTACAAAAATACAAAATTTTGTAACGTTTATGCTTATTTCAATAATAATAATAATAATAATAATAATAACAAAATATATGCCAATGGGGTAAGAAATTAAAAACTTGTTTCAAAGGAAAAACAAGTATAGTTTTCTTACCCTTTGGCAATTTTTCTTTTTTTTTTAAGCATATGAACCCTACAAATTTTTATTAGATTTCTCTGAAAACAAGACTTAATATCTAATGTAATTCTGCTTCTTAAGTTATTTTATATTGCTTTAAAGATGTTTAGATGTTTTAACTGGAAAAACAAGACAAAAAAATATATAGGTACAAAAATAATTTATCAGTGTATGGCACAAAAGGAGATATTTGGCTAAATATTAGCGACTGACAGCCTCGAGGCGGTCGCACACTGGACGAGAAGTGCCACGTCACGACTAGGGCAAGGCACAGGTATCAAACACAGGGCACTTTGATGCGGTTCAGGTGGCAGACAGTACACACAAAGTTACCAAGGTTTTTTCAAGGTCAGATTTTATGGAAAATATGTGAGTTGCGCTCAATGGCGCTGCAGAAATTTGAGCAACCTCCTTAGTCGTAGATGGGCGCTGCTGACAGATGCCGAGGGGTCGACGCCGGTGTGCTTACTTTCATAGAAAACTATTGTTTTTAATTTTAGAACGCGTTATGTCATCCACCAGATGCGTCCGGTGTGCGACCCCCTTCAGTCTCCATTCACTTATATTGTAATTGTCAACATCCCTCAAAATGTCTCCTCTTGTTTTCCATGGAATAAAGAAAAGTTAAGCAAGGAATTTAATGAGGGTGAAGGTGAGTGAATGATGACAAAATTTTATTTTTATATGAACTGTCCTTTTAATAAAGGTCTACAGACTATGAAAACAAACAAAGAAAAAAGTGCATTTACCAGAATTGCATTACATTTTAGTTTGGCTTTCTGACATTCTGTTTCTAAACTTCCACATCAAAATAAAGAGCATTCGTGCCTGCATTGTGCTTAGTCGACCTCTAGTGTATTGTCCCCTTTGAAAAACTGCCTTGATGATATATGGGGTACATATCCCCTCCTAAACTTATGTAGTGTGTTCATTGTAAACTGGGTTAGCTTACTGTCACCTTTACCTGTGGAGCATTGCACGTTAAGATAAGGATCATGGGAAATAATATCCCCCTTGAACAAAGCTTATGATGTTCTGAGTCTAGCATTAAAACATGACCTGAGCAATACAGTTACAGTACATCTAACTGATCAGTGAAAACATGGTCTACTTGCATCCTTGGGAGGAAACAGATAAGAAATAATCAAGCAATGATGACTATGCTGTGATGAGGAGGAGCACTCACGGCCCGGCCCCCAATCGGGCTAATCAGCCGAGGAAAGGGATAAAAATGAACCGGTTGTGACAGTTCAAGAGAGAGAGCCACACACAGCTGCTTTGTGTGTGTGTTTATGTTTGTGTCTTTTTAAGTTTTCATTAAATATTACCTCTATTTTTCAGCCGGTTCCCTCCTCCTCCTTTCCCATTTTAACCCCTCTGTTACATTGGTGCCGAAACCTGGGAAGGAGGAGCCGCGGCCATCCGCTGGGGGACAGAGGAGTCGCTGCCGGCCACCTGGATGCAGAGGAACGGCCGCCATCCGCGAGGGGAGGAGAGGCTCGCTGCCGGCCATCTGGAGCGGTGGAGCCGCTGCCAGGGGCGGAGGAGCTCGCTACCGGCCACCAGAACGTGGAGGGGTCGGAGGAATGGCCGCTGTCTGTGAGGGGAGGAGGGGCTCGCTGCCGGCCGCCTGGAGCGGTGGAGCTGCTGCCAGGGGTGGTGGGGCTCGCTACCCATTTTAACCCCCGTTACACACACTTTGTATTTAGAACCGTGAAAGCTATAACATTATTTTAGAAAAGGCAAATTCTTAGCCTATATTTTGGGTGTGACTCATTGGTCCTATTTTAAGAGTGCTAGCACTAAGCGCAGCACTATACCATAATCATAAGCACAAAGTCAGTGTGCACAGCCATGAAGTTTTGGTATTTTCGTGCAAGCATGCGCTAAGTCTTGGCGCAACTGGGTTGGAACGTGCTAATGGCTGGGTCAAGTGCAATTTAATTTGGAGGTTCTTCTCTGGTTATTGCAGTGTCTGTGTCCTATTATATGGTCCATTCCCTCAAGCACCAGCGATATAATCAAAGACGTCACATTCATAAAAGGTTGATAGTGTAAATGGACTGTATGCAATGAATTAGAAGAATAGAAATATGGACACAGAAATAGGAACTTAATTTGATGTTCCACTATATAGTTAGAGTACGGACATGAACTTTATTACCACCTGCTGTTGGAATCTCCACACTGCAAATGCAGGAACTGAATTTAGACTTTGCACTGAGAACAGACCTGCTTTTGAAACATCTTAGCACAGTGACCTATTTCTCAGGAAAATGGCAAATTGCGCTTTGCGCCAATTCATTTACATGCAATACACCCACAGTTTGCGCACATACACCCACAGTTAGCACAAACACTCCCACCCACGGCCACTTGCACTTTGCACTGGCACAAAAATTGCACTTAGAATTTGCACTGTCACGAAAATTGGATAAGACGTAGCGCATGGTTGTTACATGTAGAGCTAACGCGTAGAAAATAGAGCCCATTTTATGTTTAAAGAATTCAACTCCTACTTGTTTTATGTTATATATTTTCCACATTTATGTCTAAATATGCATATGGGCTAGCAGTTACACTGTAGACATTCCCTCTTGAACATTCCCTCCCAGACTTTTTCTTAATTTGGTGAACAACGCCAACAGTTTACATAATTCATTACAGCTCCCATTTATGCAGATTGCATGATCAGTAAATTAACCTCTTGGCCTCCATTCAGAAATAATTGTTCAGAAGAAACCTTGATTTTGGTGATAGCTGTTTATTCTGTTGTGGTGAGTATTATACATCTGTTGGAAATAGGGTTGAGGCAGGGTACGTGCACAGGCATTATGGCAAGGAGGAATGTTCTGGAAAATTATACAAATGGTTTTGTCACAGCTCTTATAACAGAGGAATTTTAGTTTGATGTATGCAGAGCACTTACAGATGAGATTTATCAAGAACTCACACATCTTTCAAAGAAATGAGTGAGATAATTGAACAGTTGCGAGCGTCGCACTTACTGTCACATTCATTATGCACTGAAATAAACCAGCCACTTATTTGTTGCACATGACTATATACTGTATATGATGCTGAAGTGCAGTGGCTGCCGAAATAGTTTCCTATTCTCACTAAATAAAGAAGATGATCCAAAGGCTACGCATTTAATCCATGAAGAGAGAGAAGCATAATTTAATATTTTTTGCAGTCTCCATGGACACAAATACACAGTGTAACATATTTCCTTATTGCATTGTACTGACAGGCTTCATGGCATGTGTCCCAGCCAAAATAAAACCCTTAAAATACAGAGATTTTCATATGATTACTTCCCTGCGCTTGCGGCCATATATTCTTCGTGTGTTAATAAGTTTACGAGAGTGAGATGGGGAGAGAGAATTGCTAAAAGCTTACAATTTGCTGTCCAAGAAGCCATCCTGACGTAAACATACATGCTTGAGGTTTTAAAAAAACACTACCTTGCTACTTGCGGAGGCCACTGATATATAATATAGAACTGGATTGCTCATGAGGTCATAACAGTATAGCCACTGCGCCACTATATTGCTATGCCCAAATATTCTAGTGTCCCTATTGAATTAATAGGAAATCAACTCATTTCAGCGCATAAACATTATCACTCATTCACCGATTTAATATCTGAAATCTGCATTTACTTTCCTACAACGCAAATGTCCTACACATGTATTTATTTATTTATTTAAAGTCAGGAATTTCTTGTGTTTCTTGAAAGCTGAGTGAGTTATGTATATCTATATCAAACAGTATCAACCGCTAACAAACTTCAGTGGCGAACAGATCAGATGAATGTAAACCAGTTCACTGAAACCGAGGAAAGATACAAACAGACATTTTCAGACTTATTTATTGTGAACATCTAAGTGTTTGTTCAGAGTTACTTGTTTTATGTTTCAACAAAAAGTGACTTGAATAAGAGCGCACATTCTCTCCCTCTATCATAGGTGCGCAGCTGGCATGCTGAGAGAGAGAGACACGCAAAGTTGGTTAAAATTAAACTGATATGCTAGGTTTAAATGGCAAACTAACACGTTTATGTCATGTATACATATATGACTACAAAGAGCACTTTAACATGAAAACCAGCAAATCCCGGGCATTTAAGGCAATATATAAATCCCTGTCTGACTTTTTTAAAGTTCCTTTTGGAGGTAAGGACGTATTGTCACCCTAAACAAGAAGATATTACAGATTTTCCTACGTTATAACTTGTGGACAGTTTTGCTGCTTCCTTTGGTGATTGTTGTGCTGTACTGCCCAATGGGGCAGGTGAATGCTCCGACATCGCGATCAGCGTATATATTCTCCCTTCGAAACGAATATTATCCATAACAAGCAAATTAAAAATTAAACCTGATTGTCACTAGAGGGCGAAATGCAACTGTCGTATCTGCAGGTCGGAGACAGTGAAACGGGGACGTTTTCTACCGTCAGTCAGTGATGCTCTATGAGATTTTGGGCATACCAAGATGGCCGTTTGAACACTTCCGGTAGCTTCACCTCATGCAAGCAGTTTAACGTTGTGCCAGCGATCCAGTTATATATGTATATATATCATTGGCGGAGGCACCTGGGGCAGTCCTGTCACTTGGTGCCCTTTGATATAACATGACAAATAATAATAATAATAAAAATAAACACCTTTAAGAAATTAGTAGTTCACTAGAACTGTGAGACAATTTTATTATGCAGTCATTTATATTCATTCAAGTTAGATCGGGTGCCTGTTCTGCTTGCACAGTAAAAGAAAATGCTACATATACTGTATATTCTAAGGTATTCAAATCTGCTAAATGTTAAAGAAAATATTATTGGAAAAGCAGTAAACCATGTTTTGGATAGAATTTGTTTTTGGCAATCGTTGCATCATTGTGATGTATTTTAATGCAACATTCATGAGTCCCTCCGGCCTTTTGTGCATAAACATTTTTGCGTGCATGTTCTTACATTGCAAAATCAATGAGATGTCGGAGATGAAAGGCATTCTGCATTGCATACCGTGCTTTAATTTCGCAGTCCTGTGTTTACGCTGAGGGAACTCATCTCTCTCAGAGAGGAGCTCGGGAATAGCAATCAGGATGCTGTGGGGCATCTCATAATGCAATCGCCAGATCTCAGAGCTATTTCTGTATGTTGCCACATGTAAAGATGACTATCGTTCTGCGGAGAGACAGTCATTGGTTTGGCATCTGTAGGTCACAGGAGGTATTGTCAGAGAACGTTTCCTCGTACATAACCAGAGCTAATTCCTCTATTTCAGAGGTCAATGCTGAAGGACATCTCTGCCTCTGTGTTTAAGAATAGCAATGGATCGGTTTGAGATTGAGATGTGTGTTCTTTTGAATTTTTCTTCTAAGTGCTAACCAGGTGTGATGTGACAAGTTTCCAGAGACAAGGAATTGGTTTGTCCACACTGAACACAAAACTGCTGCATGACATGACACAATAACAGCCACACACACACACACACACACACACACACACACACACACACACACACACACACACAAAATAATCATAAAAAAACAACTAATTAATATAGTTGTGTGAAGCTGGAATTTGGACCACTGAAATTTCACTGTGGGCGGTGCTACACTTGTGATGCTGCAGAAATAGAAACAAAGCAAAACAAATGTCCTAGTTATGGTTCGTTTGCAAAAACAACATAACTGCTGAATTACATGAAAAAAAAAAAAACTTTTATCGCTCGTCACTTTAATATATAAAAATAAAGCATTTCTAGCAGCCTGATATCATTGCTTCCTTGCATGTCTTGCGGCAGTTCCGAGGTAAAATATCCACTCTGTGTTGCTAAAAGTGATTAAAATTTTCTCCCAAACAGATGAGTTTTTTTATGTTAATGCTCTATCTAGTCAAACATTAAAACATATTGCCTTGCAAGTCATGCACTACAGTAAAAGTGTTTTGATGTCATAAGATACATTGTGTGAGCAGCAGGGCAAAAAGTGTGTTTATGCACTGATAATCTGCCGTTTTACTTGTGATTTGTGTGAAAGTGAATAATAGTTGTTGTTGTCATGCCTCTACTGTTCATTTCACCAAAAAAACAATGAACCACGTAAAAATTTCAGTATAGTAACATGATTCTATTAGACCAGGTTGCTTTCTAGGATCCTGAAATGCCAAAAAAAAAAAAAAAATGTGCTGTGATCTCTATGTACTATGCATACAAGATTGTTGTTCTACTGTCCCTATACAAATAATTAAATAATCAAATTTATAGCATTTCTGGTTAGGACACAGTGTAAGGCTGCAGGGTTATTATGTTTATGAAGTGTATTTCAACATTTATCTAATATATATTTTTTTAATTCTTCAATATCAATCATTAAAAAGTAATATTGTCCTACAGTAAGCAAAAGAGAGCTGTGAAATTGGATGTAAATTAAAATCAAATCTTGACAAAAACTAGGTTTGGCTCAAACTTATCTCCTCCTCACTAAAACATCCAAAAAGTAAAACTTGATAGGTTTAAGAGATCAGCCATTAAGTGTTGTTTGATTGCAGCCAGCGGGCAAAACACAGCACCATCCACCCTGCCAAGCAGCCAATCAGCAATGTAGAGTGAGCGAGGCTCTGTCATTTACAGTGCTGGATTTTCACTGGATGCACACAGTTTGTTCTGGACAGTAATACTAATTCCATTTTAATGTGTCATTAAAATAAACCCATAAATCTCCAAGTACTGCAGTAATTGAGATTTAGAAATTTACTGGCTTCAGTGGAGACATAATCCTACTTTTCTGGACAGGAGTGCATGGAAAAGAACGAGAGACTCCTAGCAAACATGAGGGAAACAGACATTGTTCCCTATCTGTCACTCACTCGACGTTGTGTCGATGTAGTGACACTAGGGGTCACTCTTGGGAGCCCGAGACACCTCTGGTCTTTGATAAAAGGCCAATGAAAATTGGTGAATGGTAACTGCATGCCACTCCCCCGGACATACGGGTATAAAAGGAGCTAGTATGCAACCACTCATTCAGATTTTCTCTTCAGAGTCGAACGGTCATGCTCATTGAGCTGAGTATCACTGTTCATTCACCTCTGCTGGATCTGATGGCGCATTTCAGCAGCTTCTCCCTCCTCTGCACTGGTGCACTGCAGAGAACGCCCCTGGGCGCTTCGGCAGAAAAACTAGAGAGTATATTTTCTGAAAGAGCATTTTTCCCCTCTAAAAGATTATATTTCTCTAAAAGAGCGCACACACGAAACGTCTTTTTAAAGACGCATCTTTCTAAAGATGCCTTTCAGATTGTGTGTTATTCCTGGTTGCGGTTGTTTTCTCTCAACTTCGGATGGTCATGATCGCTGTCTTTCGTGTCTGGGCGCGACCCACATGGAGGCAGCTTTTGTGAATGGTTCAAGTTCTCACTGCGAGAACATGACCATGGCAACGTTGCGGTCGCGCCTCGGTCCTTCTACCTACGGGTATGAGGCCAGTGCAGCTAGCACTGGGGGCGATTTGGGGACCCCAATGGGATTGTCTCTGCCATGTATCCCCCCGCGGTCCTCCCATTCCCCAACACGCTCGTCTGCCCCAGTCGGGCTTCCGGATGAGTTCGCCGGCTCGTCGCATGGCGAGTCTGGCTTCTTGTTCGGAGCTCGTGAAGATGATGAGCTCTCGAGTGCAGCATTGGAGAGCGGGCTTGTCCAGTCGGACGCAGAAGCCTCAGCTGGGCTTCCCCCTTCGGGGACGATCGCCCAGTCACAGACCAATGCCGAAATGATGGACATGCTTTCCCGGGCGACCGCGAGTGTCGGGCTAGAGTGGAACCCTCCGCTCTCCCCTGAACCCTCGTGGCTTGATGATTGGTTTCTGGGCTCGCAGCGGCGCTCAAAACAGCCGCACCCCACTCCAGTGCCATTCTTCCCAGAAGTGCATGAGGAGCTGACGAAGTCGTGGGAGGCACCTTTCACTGCCCGGCCCCGACTCCTGCTCTCACTACCCTCGATGGCGGGGGGGCCAAGGGCTATACGGTGATTCCCCCAGTGGATAAGGCGCTCGCGGTGCACTTATGCCCGCAGAGTGCCGCCACCTGGCGTGGACTCCCTAAGCTCCTGTCCAAGCCCTGTAGGCTCACGTTGTCCCTGACGGCTAAAGCCTACAGTGCTGCTGGACAAGCCGCCTCTGCCCTGCATGCCATGGCTCTCCTGCAGGTCCACCAAGCCAAGGCACTGAAAGAACTGCACGAGGGTAGTTCCGCACCAGATTTGATGCACGAACTGCACTCGGCGACCGGCCTCGCCCTCCGGGCGACGAAGGTCACGGCGTGGACTCTCGGGTGGACAATGGCCACACTAGTGGTCCAGGAGCGCCACCTGTGGCTCAACCTGGTCAAGATGGGCGAGGCCGACAAGACACAGTTCCTTGCTGCCCCCATTTCCCAGGCGGGCCTATTCGGCGACACCGTTGAGGACCTTGTCCAGCAGTTCTCGATGGTGAAGCAGCAGACGGAGGCAATCTGGCACATCTTGCCCCGGCGCTGCTCAAGATCCCGCACCCCGTCTGCTTGTCGCCAAGGGCATCCCCCTGCGGTGACTGCACTGGCTCCGCCGCAGCCCGCCTCTTCGGCCCGGCCCCGGCGTGGAGCCCACCGCAGGAAGCCGACACCACCCGTCTCACAGCCGGTGCCGAAGAACCCACGGAGGTCCTCGAAGCACCCCTGAGATGGGACGAGGGAACCCACTCACATGGAGCTGGTAGGAAGACCACTCCATCCCCCGGTGGAGGGCTGGGTGGAAAATCTTTTGTTGCCTTTTTGTTTGATTTCGCTGCATGCCCAAGTGGCTGCGGTACACAATAGTTCAGCAAAAGAGCTGCTTCCTTCCTCCCTGGGTCACATACCCGGTGTGTACGGTCATCACAACGACTACCGTGCACGGGCTTTTTCTTGCAGGATTGGCGCTCCAGCGGTGCCCTTTCCACCCGAGTGCCCAGCTGTGGCACACAGCCACCCCCGATGTGGCAGCCCCCACGGGATACGAGGACAGGCCTCTTCCTCCCCCATCCCAGGCTGTTCCGGGGGTGGTCACAAGGAGCCAGGTAAGTGCTTCGATATCCCTAGACTCAGCACGGCCACGACGTGCTGTGGCACCTAGCGCTCCGCCCCGCCGCGAGGCCCCACCTGCCGGTATGTCCGACGATGTTGTCCCCTTGGTCCCCCTCACGCGGAATTTGGACGCGTGGCTTGCGCTTTCCAATCCATCATGGTGGCTGGGCTGGACCGTCCGACTCTGCTACACGATTCAATTCGCCAGGCGCCTGCCCAGGTTCAGTGGTATTCACTTTACCTTGGTCAAGGGCTAAAACGCTGCCACCCTGCGTGCGGAGATCGCTACCATCCTACGGAACGACGCGATAGAACCTGTCCCTCCAGCCGAGATGAAGAAGGGGTTTTACAGCCCCTACTTCATCATAACGAAAAAAGGTGGTGGATTGCGGCCAATCTTGGACCTGCAAGTACTGAACCGGGCTTTACACAGACTCCCGTTCAAGATGCTGACGCAAAGACGCATTCTGGCGAGCGTCAGGCATCAAGATTGGTTTGCGGCGGTAGACCTGAAGGATGCGTACTTTCACATCTCGATCCTTCCTCGACACAGACCCTTCCTGCAGTTCGCATTCGAGGGTGAGGCGTATCAATACAAAGTCCTCCCTTACGGCCTGTCCCTGTCTCCTCATGTCTTACGAAGATCGCAGAGGCTGCTCTTGCCCTGTTAAGGGAGGTGGGCATTCGCATTCTCAACTATCTCAACGACTGGCTAATCCTAGCTCACTCTCGAGACGTGTTATGTGCACACAGGAACCTGGTGCTCTCACACCTCAGCCAACTAGGGCTTTGGGTCAACTGGGAAAAGAGCAAGCTCCTCCCGGTTCAGAGCATCTCTTTTTTCGGTTTGGAGTTGGACTCAGTCTCCTTGACGGGGCGCCTTACGAACGAGCGCACCCAGTCGGTGCTGGCCTGTTTGAAGGCGTTCAGACAGGGAACAGTGGTTCCACTGAAAATTTTTCAGAGGCTCCTGGGGCATATGGCATCCTTGGCGGTGGCCACCCCGCTCGGGTTGATGCATATGAGGCCGCTTCAGCACTGGCTCCAGACTCGAGTCCCGAGACGGCATGGCACCACGGGACACACCGCGTGGCCATTACGTCGGTCTGTCACCATCTTTTCAGCCCTTGGACCGACCTCTCGTTTCTACGAACAAGTGTTCCCCTAGAACTGGTCTCCAGGCACGTTGTGGTCACGAAAGATGCCTCCAAAACAGGTTGGGGCGCTGTTTGCAATGGGCATGCAGCCGCCGGCCTCTGGACAGGTCCGCGACTGCATTGGCACATCAACTGCCTCGAGTTACTGGCAATTCTGCTCGCCCTGCGGAGGTTCCGGCCGTTGATCCAGGGCAAGCATGTGTTAGTTCGGATGGACAGCACGGCAGCGGTAGCATATGTCAACCGCCAAGGCGGTCTGCGCTCTCACTGTATGTCACAACTCGCCCACCGTCTCCTCCTCTGGAGTCAGCAGCACTTCAAGTCGCTGCGAGCCACTCACATCCCGGGCAACCTCAACACTACAGCTGACGCGCTGTCACGGCAGGTTTCCCCTCAGGGGAGAGTGGAGACTCCATCCTCAGGTTGGTCCAGCTGATTTGGAGTCAATTCGGATGGCCACAGATGGACCTGTTCGCCTCCCAAAAATCCTCCCACTGCCTGCTCTGGTACGCCCTCACCGAGGCTCCCCTCAGCATAGACGCGCTGGCACACAGCTGGGCCCCATGGCCTACGCAAATATGCATTTCCCCCAGTGAGCCTACTTACACAGACTCTATGCAAGGTCAGGGAGGACGAGGAGCAGGTCATCCTGGTAACACCCTGCTGGCCCACCCAGATGTGGTTCTCAGACCTCACGCTCCTCGCGACAGCTCCCCCCTGGCGAATTCCCCTGAGGAAGGACCTTCTTTCTCAGGGACGGGGCACCCTCTGGCACCCACGCCCAGACCTCTGGAATCTCCATGTCTGGTCCCTGGATGGGACGCGGAAGACCTAAGTGGTCTACCACCTGCAGTGGTAGACACGATCACTCAGGCTAGGGTCCCCTCTACGAGGCACCTGTATGCCTTTAAGTGGCGTCTATTCGCTAAGTGGTGTTCTTCCTGACACGAAGACCCCCAGAGATGCGCAGTCGGATCAGTGCTTTCCTTCCTGCAGGAGAGGCTGGAAGGGAGGCTGTCCCCCTCCACCTTGAAGGTGTACGTTGCCGCCATAGCAGCACACCACGACGCAGTTGACGGTAAGTCCTTAGGGAAGCACGACCTGATCATCGGGTTCCTAAGAGGCACCAGGAGGCTGAATCCCTCTAGACCGCACCTCGTTCCCTCAATGGATCTCTCTGTAGTTCTTCAGGGTCTATAGAGAGCCCCCTTTGAGCCTTCACAGTCAGCCGAGCTTAAGGCACTCTCCTTGAAGACTGCCCTCCTGACTGCACTCACTTCCATCAAGAGGGTAGGTGACCTGTAAGCGTTCTCTGTCAGCGAAACGTGCCTGGAGTTCGGTCCGGGTTATTCTCAAGTGATCCTGAGACCCCGACCGGGCTATGTGCCCAAGGTTCCCACCACCCCTTTTAGGGACCAGGTGGTGAACCTGCAAGCATTGCCCCAGGAGGAGGCAGACCCAGCCCTGTCGTTGCTGTGTCCGGTGCGTGCTTTACGCATCTATTTGGATCGCACGCAGAGCTTTAGAGTCTCTGAGCAGCTCTTTGTCTGCTTTGGTGCACAGTGGAAAGGAAGCGCTGTCTCCAAGCAGAGGATAACCCACTGGCTCGTTGGCGCTATAACTATGGCATATCTCGCCCAAAAATATGCCGCCCCCAGTAGGGAAATGAGCCCATTCTACCCGTTGTGTAGCGGCTTCTTGGGCCCTGGCCAGAGGTGCCTCTCTAACAGACATTGCAGAGCAGCGGGCTGGGCAACACCCAACACCTTAGCAAGGTTCTACAACCTCCGGGTGGAACCGGTTTCATCCCAGGTAGTGGCACGCAACACAAGCGGATAAGCCCAGGATAGCTGGCTGGGTGTATCGCTTGCACATAGCGCCTTCCACCTCCTTTTGAGCTGAAGACGTGCGCCGTTAATTCCCAGTAGTGTTCACAAAATTTGTTCCCTGGTTGACTTCCTCCGAGCCCTGTGGCAGTCCAGTTTTCGGAGAGACTCACTGCCAGCCCAGTACACGCGCTAAGAGCCCGGTTCTGGGGTAGGTGCTCCACATGTGGCGGTTCCCTCTAAGGCTAACCCCATACGATCTATATCCTCCACTAGTTCGTTTCCCTGCTGGCAAACTGCGTCTTCCTTGGACAGAGCCCCTCTGCCCCAGTCTCCATGTCTGTAGTAACTCCTCCCCCATTGGGCAGGATCTACCTTGAAGGCTTTCCACATGGTTGGAAAGACCATGTGACGTATTCTTCCACTTAAATATCCCCCCCTCTCTTGGGGCGAGGTGTGTTCCCCGCGGTGTCTTCCCCTTGGGAGGGATACCCCCCCGACTAGACCTGGCGGCCCAGTCGGATAATCCCCCTTCTTTTTTAGGGAGTGGAAAAATAGAAGGGGAAAAGAGGCCACGACTGGGTTAAGCCTGTCTTTATCTTTGGGCAGTCGACTTGTCCCCAAAAAGGGCCGTTCAACACTCATAACTGTGTTGGGGGAGGTTACATGTTGACCTGGTGTGCTGGCTATGAGGCACACAGCAAGTCTGCCCACCACACACCGCCAGTTCACGTAACACAGTTCAGCCTTGTGGCGTTTTGTATAGGGACCCCTAGTGTCACTACATCGACACCAACATCGAGTGAGTGACAGATAGGGAACGTCATGGTTACTGGTGTAACCTCCATTCCCTGATGTAAGGAACGAGACGTTGTGTCCCTCCTGCCACAACGCGGAACTACCCGCTGAAATGGCCGGACCTTATATCGGCTCCTCAGCATAAAATCTGAATGAGTGGTTGCATACCAGCTCCTTTTATACCCGTATGTCTGGGGGAGTGGCATGCAAATACCACTCACCAATTTTCATTGGCCTTTTATCAAAGACCAGAGGTGTCTCGGTCTCCCAAGAGTGACCCCTAGTGTCACTACATCGACACAACGTCTCGTTCCCTCCATCAGGGAACGGAGGTTACACCAGTAACCAGGATGTCAACAATCTGCACCTTCACAGCTACAAGGAGAAGGTGTTATGCTTTGAACGCAAGTCAGTGGGACATGTTCCAGCTACAGGCAGAGCAAGCAGTCTTACCTCCGTGGATGATTTACAGGGAAGAATCCAAATGACATTATTTTCTTCAAACAAACGGACTAATTGACAACTTTGCCATGTCAAAGAATCTTTGTTCTCATAATTTCCATGTCAACGGCCAGTAAATGGATGCCCCATTCCATTTTGCACTGCATGTGCTGGCGATACTCCTCTTCCGACCAGAAAAACGAACGGTTTATAACATCCACTTTCATTCGTCCAGAATAGACAGCCTCAATAGATTAGACAGGTTGTAAAGGATTGAAGGGGTAACCGGTTTATGCACCACACGCCTTTGTTTAGAGTATTCCTCCTGTATTCAAGGATCCACACCATAAAATGTCTGTTAAAGACCACACGAAATCGCTTGATGAGTACAGTTTTTTGTCCTGTGTTGACGTATTTCCTATTTAAAGAAAGTGTGGGCAGGACATATCGAAAGCCTTCTCCTTCTTTCTTTCTTATTTCTTTCTTTCTTTTTTAAAATTTGAATTTGAAACATTTGAAAACAGCCTTTTCGTTTTCAAAATGTCCTATGTCCGCATTGCCATTTTCATACATTTTCCATATGAAAATGCTTCAATCCCCTTACTGTACAGTGTTGGGTGTAATGCATTACTAAGTAATTACTGTAATTAAATAAATTTTTCATTGAAAAAAGGGATTACTCTGAATTATTCAGTAATTACAGTTACTTCTGATGTAATTGCGTTAAATACTGAATAGACCAATTCTATATAAAACAATAGTGAATTTAAAATAGAAATTTAATGTCTAATGTTAAAATATATGTTTTCTAATTTAATGCTACCCCCTTAAATTCTTTGACCAGTTCATGACTAATTTATTTGATTTATTTGAAAGCATTAAAAGAACAGTTTCATGTCTATCCTTGTATTTTTCATCTGTTCGAGTTTGATAAGGTTTTTAGAAAGTAATTAGTAATAAGTAATGCAATTACTTTTCAGACAGAGTAATTAGTACAGTAATCTAATTACACTGTAGAAGATGTAATTAGTAGTTAGTAATTAATGACTTTTTTAGAGTAACTTACCCAACACTGGTCATGTCCATGTAAGGTCTGAAAACAAAATTGTCCTCATGTTCTGCCACCAGATAGCAATTCAGAGTAAACCTCCAGTCGCCTTCGAAGGAATGCAATTTGAAGTTTGTACAAAGTAACATTTACCTTTAACAATGCTATCAAAGTGGATTACAGGCAATGGTGCTACAGTGTGGGCCACCATCTTGATTATTTTGGGTTGAATGGATCACATGACAACAAATACGTCATCGTTCTCGAATATCTCTGTTTTTCCTGTCCACATTACAATACGAAGATGCCATTTTAAAATCTATCCACTTGGGAGAGTGTTTTCGAAAAGCTCAGTTTTCGCTGGACAAAAACGCAGTCTCTTAAAGAAAAAGAAGCATTTTCAAACGAAAACATATTTGTGTGGATGTGGTCTTAAATGCGTTTATCTATTTAAACTAAATGTTAATTTAGATGTACACTAGCACATAGATGGTTTCAAAGTTAACAGACATGGACTAAAAGCCATATAAGTCCAGTTTTGATTTCATGGGGTCTTTAAACATTCACATAAATGCACTGTCACGTGAACAGAAAGTCTGAACAGCAATACACATCTCTTGACTTAAGCTAAATCATCAGGGTAGTTTGCGTGTAGACCAGATGATTCTTGGTGTGGAAGCAGCTCATATGGTTTGGGGTTTTGATAGAATTAGAGGATGTTCCAGAGCTCAGACTCTGCTAAGGATGAGTGGTTGGGAATGCCAATGTCCCTTAAATATCCCCTGCATTTTTTTATTTTATTTTTTTGCCCAGAGGTATACACATGGATGGATACACATTGAAAGACAGCTGGATAAGGAATCCACAGTGCTGTCCTGCTTGGCAGGAGCTGCATTAATTATATGAAAACATATTTGGCTCACCCTGTGAGCCTCAAATTAAATACATTCCAATCTGATTACAATAACAACAACAAAATACGTCATGGTTACTGGTGTAACCTCCGTTCCCTGATGGAGGGAACGAGACGTTGGTGTCGATGTAGTGACACTAGGGGTCACTCTTGGGAGCCCGAGACACCTCTGGTCTTTGATAAAAGGCCAATGAAAATTGGCGAGTGGTATTTGCATGCCACTCCCCCGAACATACGGGTATAAAAGGAGCTGGTATGCAACCACTCATTCAGGTTTTACGCTGAGGAGCCGATATAAGGTCCGGCCATTTCAGCGGGTAGTTCAGCGTTGTGGCAGGAGGGACCAACGTCTCGTTCCCTCCATCAGGGAACGGAGGTTACACCAGTAACCATGACGTTCCCTATCTGTCACTCACTCGACGTTGGTGTCGATGTAGTGACACTAGGGGTCCCTATACAAAACGCCACAAGGCTGAACTGTGTTACGTGAACTGGCGGTGTGTGGTGGGCAGACTTGCTGTGTGCCTCATAGCCAGCACACCAGGTCGACACGTAACCTCCCCCAACACAGTTATGAGTGTCGAACGGCCCTTTTTGGGGACAAGTCGACTACCCAGAGATAGAGACAGGCTTAACCCAGTCATGGCCTCTTTCCCCTTCTCTTTTTCCACTCCCTAAAAAGAAGGGGGATTATCCGACTGGGCCGCCAGGTCTAGTCGGGGGGTGTCCCTCCCAAGGGGAGGACACCGCGGAGACCACACCTCGCCCCAAGAGAGGGGGGGATATTTAAGTGGAAGAATACATCACATGGTCTTTCCAACCATGTGGAGAGCCTTCAAGGTAGATCCTACCCAATGGGGGAGGAGTTACTACAACATGGAGACTGAGGGGCTCTGCCCAAGGAAGACGCAGTTTGCCAGCAGGGAAACGAACTAGCGGAAGATATAGATTGCATGGGATTAGCCTTACAGGGAACCGCCACATGCGGAGCACCTACCCCAGAACCGGGCTCTTAGTGAGCGCGTGTACTGGGCCGGCAGCGAGTCCCTCCGAAAACTCGACTGCCACAGGGCTCGGAGGAAGTCAACCAGGGAACAACCTTTGTGAACACTACTGGGAATTAACAGCGCACGTTCTTCAGCTCAAAAGGAGGTGGAAGGCGCTATGTGCAAGCGATACACCCGGCCGGCTATCCCGGGCTTATCCGCTTGTGTTGCGTGCCACTACCTGGGACGAAACCGGTTCCACCCAGAGGTTGTAGAACCTTGCAAAGGTGTTGGGTGTTGCCCAGCCCGCTGCTCTGCAATGTCTGTTAGAGAGGCACCTCTGGCCAGGGCCCAAGAAGCCGCTACACCACGAGTAGAATGGGCTCGTAGCCCTACCGGGGGCGGCATGTTTTGGGCGAGACATGCCATAGTTATGGCGTCAATGAGCCAGTGGGCGATCCTCTGCTTGGAGACAGCGCTTCCTTTCCGCTGTGCACCGAAGCAGACAAAGAGCTGCTCAGAGAGTCTAAAGCTCTGCATGCGATCCAAATAGATGCGCAAAGCGCGCACTGGACACAGCAACGCCAGGGCTGGGTCTGCCTCCTCCTGGGGCAGTGCTTGCAGGTTCACCACCTGGTCTCTAAAAGGAGTGGTGGGAACCTTGGGCACATAGCCCGGTCGGGGGTCTCAGGATCACATGAGAATAGCCCGGACCGAACTCCAGGCACGTTTCGCTGACAGAGAACGCTTGCAGGTCACCTACCCTCTTGATGGAAGTGAGCGCAGTCAGGAGGGCAGTCTTCAAGGAGAGTGCCTTAAGCCTGGCTGACTGCAAAACTCAAAGGGGGCTCTCTGTAGACCCTGAAAAACTACAGAGGTCCGATGAGGGAACAAGGCGTGGCCTGGAGGGATTCAGCCTCCTGGCGCCTCTTAGGAACCTGATGATCAGATCACGCTTCCCTAAGGACTCACCGTCGACTGCGTCATGGTGTGCTGCTATGGCAGCAACGTACACCTTCAAGGTGGAAGGGGACAGCCTCCCTTCCAACCTCTCTTGAAGGAAGGAAAGCACTGATCTGACTGCCCACCTCTGGGGGTCTTCCTGATGGGAAGAACACCACTTAGCGAACAGACACCACTTAAAAGGCATACAGGCGCCTCGTAGAGGGAGCCCTAGCCTGAGTGAATGTGTCTACCACCGCAGGTGGGAGACGGCTTAGGTCTTCCGCGTCCCGTCCAGGGGCCAGACATGGAGAATCCAGAGGTCTGGGCGCGGGTGCCAGATGGTGCCCCTTCCCTGAGAAAGAAGGGCCTTTCTCAGGGGAATTTGCCCGGGGGGAGCTGTCACGAGGAGCGTGAGGTCCGAGCACCACGTCTGGGCGGGCCAGTAGGGTGCTTACCAGGACGACCTTCTCCTCGTCCTCCCTGACCTTGCACAGGGTCTGTGCGAGCAGGCTCACTGGGGAAAACGCATATTTGCGAATGCCAGGGGACCAGCTGTGCCAGCGCATCTATGCCGAGGAAGGCCTCGGTGAGGGCGTACCAGAGCGGGCAGTGGGAGGATTCTTGGGAGGCGAACAGGTGCACCTGTGCCTGACTGAATCGACTCCAAATCAGCTGGACCACCTGAAGGTGGAGTCTCCACTCTCCCTTGAGGGTAACCTGTTGTTACGGTACGTCCGCCGAAGTGTTGAGGTTGCCCGGGATGTGAGTGGCTTGCAGCGACTTGGTGCTGCTAACTCCGTTGGAGGAGACGGCGGGCGAGTTATGACATACAGCGGGAGCGCAGACCGCCTTGGCGGTTAACATATGCTACCGCTGCCATGCTGTCTGTCCGAACTAGCACGTGCTTGCCCTGGATCAACGGCCGGAACCTCCGCAGGGCGAGCAGAATTGCCAGTAACTCGAGGCAGTTGATGTGCCAACGCAGCTGCGGACCCGTCTAGAGGCCGGCAGCTGCGTGCCCGTTGCCAACAGCGCCCCAGCCCATTTTGGAGGCGTCTGTCGTGACCACGACGCGCCTGGAGACCAGTTCTAGCGGAACACCTGCTCGTGGAAACGAGAGGTCAGTCCAAGGGCTGAAAGACGGTGACAGACCGACGTAATGGCCACGCGGTGTGTCCCGTGGTACCATGCCTGTCTCGGGACTCGAGCCTGGAGCCAGTGCTGAAGCGGCCTCATATGCATCAACCCGAGCGGGGTGGCCACCGCCGAGGACGCCATATGCCCCAGGAGCCTCTGAAAATGTTTCAGTGGAACCGCTGTTTTCTGTTTGAACGCCTTCAAACAGGCCAGCACCGACTGGGCACGCTCGTTCATAAGGTGCGCCGTCAAGGAGACTGAGTCCAACTCCAAACCAAGAAAAGAGATGCTCTGAACCGGGAGGAGCTTGCTCTTTTCCCAGCTGACCCGAAGCCCTAGTCGGCTGAGGTGTGAGAGCACCAGGTCCCTGTGTGCGCATAACCCGTCTCGAGAGTGAGCTAGGATTAGCCAGTCGTCGAGATAGTTGAGAATGCGAATGCCCACCTCCCTTAACGGGGCAAGGGCAGCTTCTGCGATCTTCGTAAAGACGCGAGGAGACAGGGACAGGCCGAAAGGGAGGACTTGTACCGATACGCCTGACCCTCGAACGCAAACCGCAGGAAGGGTCTGTGTCGAGGAAGGATCGAGACGTGAAAGTACGCATCCTTCGAGTCTACCGCCGCGAACCAATCTTGATGCCGGACGCTCGCTAGAATGCGTCTTTGCGTCAGCATCTTGAACGGGAGTCTGTGTAAGGCCCGGTTCAGTACTCGCAGGTCCAATATTGGCCGCAACCCACCGCCTTTTTTCGGTACAATGAAGTAGGGGCTGTAAAACCCCCTCTTCATCTCGGCTGGAGGGACAGGTTCTATCGCGTCCTTCCGTAGGAGGGTAGCGATCTCCGCGCAAGGTAGCAGCATTTCCATCTTTCACCAAGGTGAAGTGGACACCGCTGGACCTGGGCGGATGCCCAGCGAAGTGAATCGTGCAGCCGAGTCGGACAGTCCGGACCAGCCCTCGCGACGGACTGGAAAGCGCAAGCCATGCACCCGAGTTCCGCGCAAGGGGGACCAAAGGGACAACGTCATCGGATGTACCGGCGGGTGGGGCCTCGCGGCGGGGCGGAGCTTGAGGTGCCACACCCCATCGTGGCCGTGCTGAGTCCGAGGACATCGAAGCACTTACCTGGCTCCTTGTGACCACCCCCGGAACAGCCTGGGACGGGGGAGGAAGAGGCCTGTCCTCATGACCCGTGGAGACTGTCACATCAGGGGCGGATTTGTGCCACAGCTGGGCGCTCAGGGCGGGAGACCGCCGCTGGAGCGCCAACCTGCCAAATGGAGTGGTGGACGGTGGTCGTGATGCCAGCCGTACACACCGAATATGTGACCCAGGGAACAAGGAAACCACTCTTGCGGAGCTCTTGAGTACTGCAGCCACTTGGGCATGCAGCGCAATTAAATGCAAAAGGTAACAAAAAGAAGATCTGCTTACCAGCTCCAGAGCAGCGGGTTTCGTTGTCCCTGGGTCGCCCGTCTCAGGGGCGCTTCGAAGACCTCCGTGGGTTCTTCGGTGCCGGCTGTGAGACGGGTGGCGTCGGCTTCCTGCGGTGGGCTCCACGCCGGGGCCGGGCCGGAGGGGCGGGCTGCGGCGGAGCCGGTGCAGTCACCGCAGGGGGACGCCTTCGGCGATGAGTAGATGGGGGGATCTTGAGCCACGCCGGGGCAGGACAAGCCGGCTAGCATCCATCTACTGCTCTACCATCGAGAACTGCTGGGCAAAGTCCTCGACAGTGTCGCCGAATAGGCCAGCCTGGAAAATGGGGGCAGCAAGGAATCGTGTCCTGTCGGCCTCACCCATCTCGACCAGGTTGAGCCAAAGGTGGTGCTCCTGGACCACTAGTGTGGCCATCGTCCGCCCGGGAGACCGCGCCGTGACCTCCGTCGCTCGGAGAGCGAGGTCGGTCGTCGAGCGCAGTTCCTGCATCAATCCCGGGGTGGAACTACCCTCGTGCAGTTCCTTTAGCGCCTTGGCAGACTTGCAGGAGAGCCATGGCGTGCAGGGCGGAGGCGGCTTGTCCAGCAGCGCCGTAGGCTTTGACCGTCAGAGACGACGTAAACCTACAGGCCTTGGACGGGGGCTTTGGGCACCCACGCCAGGTGGCGGCACTCTGCGGGCATAGGTGCACCGCGAGCGCCTTTATCCACCGGGGGATTGCCGAATAACCCTTGGCCGCCCCACCATCGAGGGTAGTGAGAGCGGGAAAGCTGAAAAGATCGGGACCGGGCAGTAAAAGGTGCCTCCCGCGATCTTGTCAGCTCTTCATGCACTTCCGGGAAGAAAGGAACGGGGCGGGGCGTGGCTTTGAGCGGCGCCGCGAGCCCAGGAACCAATCACAGAGCCGCGAGGGTTCAGGGAAGAGCGGTGAAATCCACTCTAACCGACGCTCGCGGCTGTCCGGGAAAGCATGTCGTCATCTCCGCGTCAGCCTGTGACTGGGCGATCGACCCCGAAGGGAGGAGCCCAGCCGAGGCTTCCGACTGGACGAGCCCGCTCTCCGATGCTGCGCTCGAGAGCTCATCACTTTCGCGGGCTCCGAATAAGAGGTCGAACTCGCCGTGAGACGAGCCAGCGGACTCACCCGGAAGCCCGATCGGGGCAGACGAGCGTGCTGGGGAATGGGAGTTCCGCGGGGGATACCCGGCGGAGGCGGTCCCATTGGGGTCCCCAAATCGCCCCCAGTGCTAGCCGCGCTGGCCTCAAACCCGTGGGTAAAAGGACCGAGGCGGGAGCCTCTGGGGTGGCTCGCTTCCTTACGAAGGCGAGCCGCGACCGCAACGTTGCCATGGACACATTCTCGCAATGAGAATGTGACCATCCACGAACGCTGTCTCCGCGTGAGCAGTGCTCAGACACGAAAGACAGTGATCGTGACCGTTAGAAGGCGAGAGATAACGAGCACAACCAGGAATAACACACAATTGGAAAAGCATCTTTAAAAAGACGCGTCTTTAAAAAGACGTTCCGTGTGTGCGCTCTTTTAGAGAAATATATACTCTTTTAGAGGGGAAAAATGCTCTTTCAGAAAATATACTAGTTTTTCTGCCGAAGCGCCCAGGGGCGTTCTCTGCAGTGCACCAGTGCAGAGGAGGGAGAAGCCGCTGAAATGCGCCGTCAGATCCAGCAGAGGTGAATGAACAGTAGTATTCAGCTCAATGAGCATGACCGTTCGGCTCCGAAGAGAAAATCTGAATGAGTGGTTGCATACCAGCTCCTTTTATACCCGTATGTTCGGGGGAGTGGCATGCAAATACCACTCGCCAATTTTCATTGGCCTTTTATCAAAGACCAGAGGTGTCTCGGGCTCCCAAGAGTGACCCCTAGTGTCACTACATCGACACCAACGTCGAGTGAGTGACAGATAGGGAACATGGATAAGGAAACATTTTGTTCAACTTTAGAATCTCTGCATGCATCTCGTACCTTGTCTGCTGAATCCAATCAAACAGTTATTTAGACAGAGTTTGAAATACAGATTATCCTTTGATTACTTCCCCTGTGCTTGTGGCCATATGTGCTACTTGTGTTCATTAGTTTATAGGAGGTGGTTCGTCCACCTTTGGTCCACATCTGGCACTCAGATCTCAACTGTGGCTCCCCATAGTTGTTTGCATGCGACAGCGGCCACAACCCGGTTAACGGTTTCAACAGGCCGGCTAAATCAGGTGAGGGTAGCCATTGGGTCTTTGTCTCTTGGTGAGATAGGGATTTGTCTATCCCAGCATATGAAGACAGATTCCGGTGGATTATGCGGATGAGACCAGTGGAAGGTCCAAAGGTCAAGCAGGCGGTTTCTGCAAGCATTGTGGAACGTGAAAAGCATGACAAAACACAGAAGATGTCCTGTCATCCACTGCACCTAGTCCCATCTCCAGACGTCACTACATCGACACAATGTCGAGTGAGTGACAGAAGGGGAACGTCTCGGTTACTGTCGTAACCTCCGTTCCCTGATGGAGGGAACGAGATGTTGTGTCCCCCCTGCAACAACGCTGTACTTCCCGCTGAAATGTCCGGGACCCTGTCTCGGCTTCTCAGCACAAAACCTGAATGAGTGATTGCGAGCCAGCTCCTTTTATACCCGTATGTCCGGGGGAGTGGCATGCAAATTCCACTCACCAATTCTCATTGGCCTTTTCTCAAAGATCTGAGAAAATCAGGGAACGGAGGTTACGACAGTATCCGAGACGTTTCTTAGTGTATGTATTTCAATAACAGGCAATGAACTTTGGAAGGTTTCAGAATAAATAACATATGATTACTACAGTTGTTGCTTTCAGAAACATGTTTTCAGATTACATAATCACAGATATTTAGGGGGGCTCATGAAAGAATGGGAGGCCTGAAGCCCTGTATATAGGGTCTAGAATTGCCTATGCATTTTTATTGGTGTCCCACAGCTACATATCTTTGTCAAAATGTTAATACTCTACCGGTCAAAAGTTTTGAAACACTTGACTGAAATGTTTCTCATGATCTTAAAAATATTTTGATCTGAAGGTGTATGCTTAAATGTTTGAAATTAGTTTTGTAGTCAAAAATATAATTGTGCCACCATATTAATTTATTTCATTATAAAACTCAAATTTAATAAAAAATAAAAAATAAAAAAAAAAGTTTTTGAAATTGATGACTTGGACCAAATATAAAGAAAAGCAGCCAATAAGTGCCCAACATAGATGGGAACTCCAATACTGTTTAAAAAGCATCCCAGGGTGATACCTCAAGAAGTTGGTTGAGAAAATGTCAAGAGTACATGTCTGCAAATTCTAGGCAAAGGGTGACTACTTTGAAGATACTAAAATATAACACAGTTTTGATTTATTTTGGATTTTGTTTAGTGACAACATAATTCCCATTGTTTCATTTATGTTATTCCATAGTTTTGATGACTTTACTATTATTCTAAAATGTGAAGAAAAAAAAGAAAAGAAAAATGATAATAAAAATAAGTGTTTCAAAGCTTTTGACCAGTAGTAAATGTCAGGTACACTCCAGTCCAAAGACAGCCTTTCTGCCTCTGGGGGATTTCACTGTGACTTTTCTCCCTCCATCCTGCCCTCCATTTAGTCAAGATTGAGGGAAGTTGGTTGAAAGGAATCACATCTTTAAAAGGTGCACCCTGACAATAAAAGCACATTAACTTGCTAGCATGAGCTCCTTGCCCATTACTGCTGTGGAACTTAGCAGGTCAGGGTTAGCAGGACCACTGAGACCAGCACCAAGACTGCATGACCAGCCGCAGTCTGCTGCTGTCAGCCGCTGAGGTCTAGCAGAGGCAGATAATAAAAGATGCCAAGCACACTGATGGATTCCAATCCCATTTCATATTAACCATATCCAAGAATATTAAAATATAAAATCTTCAGCTGCCCACTCTGAAGCCGTCAACAAAAGGAGAAGATAAAGGCTGACCGTAGCCAAGACCCAGGGACCCTGCTCTCTCTTCACAATAGCCTTTTCAAACACATATCTAGAGTCTTAGATGCTTTGATCAAAAAGCTGACTGCTGAAAAATTAAACAGAGAAAGGTAACAATGCCATAGAAGTTTTTGGACCCACATGTGGAGACAAACTGAGAGCTTTATTGTCCATACCCAAACTTTTGTGCTTGCTTCTTGAACAATTTGGAATGTCCTCAATTATGATATTCCGAGGGTCTTCTCCACCACAGGGGTCTCTCACCTCGCTCTAATCTCAAAATATGCAGACTAAATTTACCAATGAGAGAGGGTGTCCAAAGCCCCCCATACCCAAGCAGAACTGAGATAATTATCCCAGGATTTCTCTGATCCCCAACATTTCTCACATCTCTGTGAGAGAATCGGCCACTTGTCAAAGGCACACTCACCCTGCCTGCAGGAGACATAATTACACAGCCTTATTTTTGCCTGTGGAGGCCCCCCTCTTCACAATAGATTTAAGGGTGTGGTGACTTTTTTTAAAGACATGCCTCTGTGTAATCCTTGGGATGACTTCATTTGATTACTTCTTAGACATTAATCACAATTTAAGATCGGCCCAGAAGCTCAAAATGGAGTTAGTACTAGGGCATTTTTTAAGGGCCAAAAAACAGATTAAACTTTTTAAACGAAGCTTTGCATGCGAGAACAAAAGGAATAGAGCAAACAACTATAGATTACTGATTAATTTTAGCTTGGCCATTAAGGGCTATCATTAATATTCCTTAAAGTTACATTTAAAACAAATACAAATATCACAGTAATGATGCCAAACGGTCCTGCAATGCTGTTCTCTGCCCTTCTCTAAAAATCCGAGACTACATTCTATCCTATAAAGGCAAGTGACAAATCAACAATGACGAAGACATAAAAATAGTGAATACAGCAGAGGTGCTAAATAGTGGTGTGGGGAAAATCGAAAACAGCAAGTCAGAGTATTGTGTTAATTTACCTCACAATACTGTACTGATATTCTAACACCAAGAATACATATTTTAGTTATTTTCTCACATAACAGTTTTTGCTTTAATTAATTTATAAGGATGTCCATGCAGATTATCTGTACAGTTAGACTGCAAGGATTTCCGTGTAACAATAAGAACACTGGAACCAAGGTTTGCTATTCTGTCGTTTATTTACTGATATTGATGTGTCTATGCTTTACGCTACTTCTATAGCTCTATGAGTAACTAAAACATGAAGTTCAGCACTTGTTGTGACAAGGACTGATTTCCAGTGAAGATGAATGAGAAACAAGGGAGTAAAAGGTTGCAATATGTCAAAGTTCTGAATCACAATACCCTAAACAAGAAAAATCACACTTTTACAGTATATTATTATGACCTAGATATCAATATAAAATCGTATCACCAATTCCTTGCCAGTTCCCACCCAAAGGCCTGTAGTGCCCCTACAGGATTACCAAACAACACTCATTTCTGCCCTAGTCATGAAACTAATACCTCACTTCCTACTTATGACTGAAGGTTGGAGGAAAGACACCAAATGTGGGAGAGAGGGATGAGTCTCATAGGACTTCAGCTTCTTCCCCTGCCCCTCAGCCACTTGAGAAAGTGCTCAGCAAAAACTTCAAATCTCTGCCTGAGCTGCAAACTGGGTCAGCCAGTTATCACTGCCACCACACTGCTGCATGGATCTCTGCATTTTGAAGAAGAATGCAGAAAAAGTGCTGTAGCAGCCCGAACAGTAAGGCTTAGCACATGGTCGACAGGTTGCGTATAGATCTATGCATTTTGCATGTTATGTCTATATGCACTGCAGCTTATTTCCTCTCGAGTCCTGCAGTGGTTAGCATATGGCAATGACCCAGTGTGCTGCATATAAATCAGATTACTGTACTCCTTTGGGAACACCTGTATTTGTCTCTCAAATTAAAAGCTGCTACTGCAGAAAACAGCATATTATATGTAAAAAAAACATATGTTGATAAGCCATCTGGTCCCTGGTGGGCTCGCAAGTCATTATAGGGGAGTTTACCTACAACACAGCAGCAACAGCTGTGCATAAGAAAAGTTCACACGATTACAGTCACTTTGAATTGTGACACCTGGCAAGAAATTAAAAGGAAAAACTGTGAAAGACTGCCCTCGTATTCGTTTATCTTTCACAGGGCTTTTAAGAGATATGTTTTAAACAATAATGAATCAACCACAGGCTCTGCTGTTTAAAATTCCTGCCTCTGGTTGGCAGTGGGAAGGATGTGGTATATTATAAAGCCCACGCAGGGCTGTTAGTTAGTTTTAGACAGGCTGAAGTGTAAGGGCGCAGTCACTCTAGAGGAATGCTACATGCCACATCCAGGAGTTTTCAAACTATTAAACTCTGCATAGTTTATTTTTCTTTGGTTAAAGTCATCAGCCTGTCAGCCCACCATAACACTTGAAACATACTGTAAACTCCAGCACCAATGATTGTAGCAGAATGGGGCTAACTGATGTTTTATGATACGCATCCATGTTCCCTGTCATGTTTTGTTCTTACATTCATTCCATCAGCACTGTTGAAATGATGCTGGCACTGGTAATGATGATGACGATGATGTGAAGATGAAGAACCCAAGTGCAGTTTATTTACAAGTGCAGTAATCCAAATGTGATGATTAAACAAAACAAACGTACTTGACTTGACTTGGAGCAAAACACATCCACATACATTCAATTCTTGACAAAAACACAATGGAAAACATGAGGCTTAAATACAAGACATGGGAGAACATAAACCAATGAACAGACAGAACTGATAACAAGCTAACAAGACAATTAACCAATAAACCATTGAAAACGCGACACATGAACATGGAGGGAAAACATGAATCACATGACAAGGGAAACAGGAACTAAACATTTCAAAATAAAAGACATGAATCAACAAAATACACATGACAATTGTAGGCTTGATCTATTTTGGAAAAGACAATTTATTGACATTAATTGTTGGTGACCAGGGTTAAGGTAAAACAGGAGGTTTAATAGGTGCAACTGCCAGTGCTGGGTGTAATCTGATAACAAAGTAATTAGTTATGTTAATTTTATTCAAAATTAGTGTAAAACATTACATTTTAAAATTTTTAAATCAGTTTTAAGTTACTGAATTTCAATTGAATTAATTACTTTTAAGTGCATTACTTTGGTTACACATATTTCTAAATAAGATTTTTATGTAGAATACATTTAAAGCATGAATAATGTTCTTATGTATATATGTTTGCTTTTCTGCAACAGCTGAAAGGTGTGTAGACATTACAATAGATATTATTTTGAATTTGTTTAGTGCAAACATTTTCTGTGAAATTTGCTTTAGAAAGTAACCTAAAAGTAAAGTAATTTTTAATATGATTACTTTTTGATGAAGTAACCAGTAAAGTAATGTGATTACAATTTTATAGAAGTAATTTGTAATCTGTAATGGATTACTTTGTGAGTAATGTATCCAACACTGGCAATTGCCAGTTAGTGAGAGCAGGGTGATTAAATTATTTGTAGGTATTCTACCTATGTAGATGTCCACAGGGTCGCTCCACTTAGTACATGAACATTTCATGCAGCGTGATTTTAATGACAACCAAGTCATTCACACCAAGCTGCATATGTCTGGAATGAACATCATGTGGCAACTTGGGTCAAATGTATTTATGAAACTTCTTGAGTAAGAGGGCTAATCTAAGATAAGTTTTTGCCTTTCAAATGTTGCTGTATAGAGCAGACTGATTTGAGTTAAGACAAAGATTTCATGATATGCATGAAACAAAACATATCACCTACTCTAAATTAATTAGTCTTGTATTAAAACAGAAAGGTTCAGATGTTCAAAATAACACAATTGTGGCTGTTTTGAGATGTGCATGTCACTGCCCTATCTATTGTAGATCTTGATACAACAGTTCCACATGCTGCAATACATTCAGAAAGGAAACTGAAGGAACTGACTTCAAATATGGACCAGAGTTGTTGTATATATATATATATATATATAACATTTGCTGATATTCCTGTGAGAATTTGTCCCTTAGGCAGCATGAGTTTTTCATTATTAATACTGCTGCAATAAAACATTTTTTCTTTTTTAAGTTCACCTAAAGCTTAATGTATCTTTTAAAATGCCAGAGGAGTAGCTTTTTTGAGAATATAACGGGAAACCACCCTTTTAATAAGGGGACCCATTACAATATGTTTTTAAAAGGTAAGTACTGTACAGTAAAACTTAAAAAAGTGCTACTCCATATGATTAATCAGAAATACAAATGGATTTCTTACTAACTTACTTGCTTTGTTTCATTGAAGTGCATACTGTAATGTTTCTCTCGCTCTCTCTCTCTAGAAAAATATAATAAAAATCTTTCTAGGTCTGTCCATGCTTACCCCCATAATTCAGGCTGTTTTGTTGCCTTTGTAATTTGACTTTCATTCAAACTCCATGAGATCCTTGTAATTACGGACCATAATTAAGTTTGTGGCGATGTGATGCATAGCTAGGTCTGGCATGAACATTAAGGGAAAGCTGAGTGCTTGTAATGTTTGTGTCGCACACTGACATTGATGTAGAGCTGCAAAGACAACAACTGTGGTGCGCTATTTCAATGTTTGGGAGAGTGAAATGAGAGGTGACACTTCTGAGTTGAGGCAAAGGGGCGTGCTCAACTGCTGATTCGTCCCGGGTGCTTGTAATTAACTTTCCCATGATGGGTTCACAATTAATACACTATGGTGTTTATGACAGTTCCGTTAACGTTCACAGTGTTCATGGCAGAAGACACGGGGAGAGATTTGGGCTTTTATCTAACAGGCTTAAATTGGAAGTTCCTCCCTCCTGTTTTCTCCAACTGAAGGATCTAAGGATCTAATTTGAGTTCTTAAAAGCAACCTGTCTGTGTGTGTGTGTGTGTGTGTGTGTGTGTGTGTGTGTGTGTGTGTGTGTGTGTGTGTGTTCGTTCGCGCAGCTTCCGGAGAGAGCGCAAACATGCATCTGTTTTGTACTTCATATATGTTTTGTATTTCTTTTTCATTATTTTCCAACTGCAGTATCTACCTGTCTGTCGGTCGGTCGGTCGGTCAGCATAAAGGGTTAGTCCGACTGAGGGAGTCTTGTTGGTAAATCTATATGACTGGTGGGGACAGCAGCACAGCAGCATTCAAAACACAACAATGCTGATCTTCCCATCAGGGCACATGCACACTCAAACATGGTACTGGGGCTTCTCAAAGAGGCAGTGAGGAACAAGTATGGGACATACCAGGTCAAATGAGACCAACTGATCTTGGTGTCCAAGCCCTGGCAATCTTTCCTGTGGCTGGGGACCAAGCCCTGCAGAAACAAGCCCCAATCTGCTTTCACCAGTACCCAGTACAAATAGGTAAGGGAAGGTGTATGAAGATCTAGCCAGATCACGGACAATAAAAACTAACCTGCCTTTTCTTTGCTTTTTGCCTTCAGCTGGGTCCCTGGCAGCTTTTCTCTCAGCATGCTAAATGCTTATAGCAAAATCCACTGGTCCCTCATTCTGGGAACAAGCTGCTCAGACAAGACATATTGAGATGGGCTCGGAGTAAACTTTTGGCCCATCCCATGGATGCCCAGAAAAAGCATGAATAAAGCATGACTTCTACTGGGCAGAGAGGTCACTGAGTTCGCCATTGGCTTTGGTTAATTGTATGCACAGTGGTCCACACTCAGACCTCTAGCAATTGTTCGTTTCCACGCACAGTAGGGGAAAAGAAAGAACACCCTGCAATTGCCTTGATACTTCTGGGTCAACACAAAAGAGCTGGAATGCCTTCAGGTCCTGTTGGATTTGGTTCATGTCCCCCGAGAGCTGATATTTTTATTGTGGGCTAGTATGGAGTGAGATATTAATCCTAATTAGGCAATACTTATGTCCCTATTGACCATTTTGTTCTTGCTACTAGACTGCAGGATATTCCCCCCTGTCCAATGTTGTGAAAGGCCATTTGCATCCACAAGGAATATTCACAGAAGGGATAGTGGCAGACGGGCTTCTACAGGGTAAAAGAGAGAGATTTTATTAGGTGATAGGGATAGTTCACCCAAAAATGTTATCAACATTTACACTTGCTTATGACTTTATTTTGTGGAACATATTGTGAAAGGAGATGTTAGACAGAATGTTAGCCTCAGTAACCGTTCACTTTCATTGCATCTTTTTTTTTTTTCATACAATGAAGAAAGTGAATGGTGACTGAGGCTGTCAGTCGCTAACATTCTGCTTGACATTTGGGTGAGTAAATGATGGCAGAAATTAAATTTATGGATAAACTATCCCTTTGATGTTTGTGATTTCATGGAAATGTTCAGGCTGATTTTCTCTGGATAAGTGTTTGAAAATGAACTTACTAAAATAAATAAATGCAGTAAGAAAACACAAACTGCTTTATTTAAGTTACTTGTCGTAATTAAATTTAAAAAGTCTGCAGCCTTTGACTTGAAGTATGTATGGCATGTCAACTATTCTTGTGGTTGTGAATAAATACATTCCTTAAACTAAGTCAAGTATCTGGACAGAATTTAGGTCCTTAATTGCCCAAGTAATTCAAAAGTAATTTTAATCAAATTTTTACCCCTCCTTTCCCCTCTTTTTTTCTGTGGAATCTCAAAGCAGCACTCCAACTGTGCTGAATTTGCCCGATGGAGCTCACATAAATCGTTTATGACTGGTGACAAGAGGTTTTTAAAGCCTTTAATTTCCTTAACATAATATGTGGTAATTAGGCTAAATACACTGGTGTTTAGTTCTGTAAATGAGTGGGGAAAACAATTACTCCTTTTCACCAAAATGTGTCAGGGTTGGGACTCAAGTCTGTTCGTACAGCAATGACAACATTGTACTGAAAGTACTATAAGAATACTTGATGCCTGATCAGTGTCTGATACCATTAGCACTGTTCCATCCTCATAGTGGTTTCAGAACTATAAACACTGATTTTCATTCTATATTTCAGAAAACATCTGTTACAGGTTTTACTGCATTTAACAGTCTTAACATGTGACATTGAAATGTATACAGTATGTAACAGGGGTCCCTGGTCTGTATTTCTATCCCCCAAGGGGGTCCTTGGTCTGAAAAAAAAAAAAAAAAAAAAAAGGACCCCTGTTTTATAGATTGCATTTCAAAGGCCTACTTTGAAAGGTAAAGCAAGCACATAAACCACATAAAAGCACAATGGAAATGTTTCATGTACACCCAAATTAGTGGAAAAATGAGCAGAAAGAACCAAGCCAATTGAAGGTTATTTGTAACATCTAATGGAGTTGAGGACTGAGTTTTATTCCAGGCCAATGCATGACTGATATGCATGGCTTACTTTAGTAATTGTCTTGGTGCACTGGACCCAGAGATAGCCATACTGTAGCAATCTTTGCAGTCCAGTAATGTATGCCCTAAAATGGTTTTCAGTGTGAATTATCACTTCACGCTTTCCCTTGGGCATGTCTGGGCCTCAGGAGAGCTCAGCACTGTCAAGGTAAGCATCAGTAGCAAATACAAAAACAGCACCGGTCAGGTCTCAGACAGTTAAGAACACATACACATATCCAATTATAAATTATACCATTAGTCTAGCAAGAGGATAATAGCTGTTTTAAAAATCAGATGACTGCAACATGATGTGTAAATGGTTAATGCAGCACTTTGCAGGTATTTGTATGTGTGAGATTTATATCCTCATCCCTAATGTAGGAATCAATAATACAGCATTCTACCATCTTTTAAAATAAAATTTACAGTGATATAGCCTGCCTATCTCTGATCCACTGGCCTTTTTACATAATGAACCAACTTATTTCAAGTTATGCAGTAAAAGACACCCACTCCTCTGGCACTGAGCACTATATTCTGGTTAAATTTTGGTCAATTCTTGTTTCATTCTTGGCTCAGAGTTTCTAAGTGTGCCCTAGGGTCTTGCGAAAGTTTGTCTATATAATGCATAGAATCAAAAATTCTTACAGAAGTTCTATAGGAGACTCAATGCTCAAAGCTTGGCAGATGAAAAGCAAATAACTGGATCAGTTGAGACTCCTATGCAAAATTTAAAGAATACATTTATAATTCTTTGAATATGTGCATGCATTGTATATTTTATATAATGATTTTGGAAATGCAACCAATAATATTTGAGAACATGTAGCATTGCGGGAAATTATTTTGCCTTTGATCCTCTAATGCCAGTGAAACAGTAAATAGAGATGAAAAATGTATGAGAGAGAGAGAAGGCAAACAAAGAAGAAGAAAATAGACAACAAAAGGCCAAGCAAGTAAGAAACCTCCTACAACAGTACTGACATCATTACGTGCCTGATATTCTTTTTCATCATAGAGCATGTTTGCCCACATATACAGCCACTCCTGCACAAGATTAAAAAAGACTGATGTTGGACCTTGTCATACAAGGGGATGAGGCGAGGTATGTTTATGTCCTGTTCTTGTCCCCGTTCAACGCTTGTTCACTGCTTTCAAAACATCAGTACACAATGTTCTAAACATTCAGCAATAAATACCATGACCCACTGTTGACTATATATGAAATTTAAACCAAATGAAATACTTTTTAAGTAAAACAAGATCTTATCAATTTTGGCACTCTAAAATATGAACTGCCCTATTCAGTTAATGAAGCTGAGTAGGGCTTATCTCTTCATTGCAGTCTCATCTCTTATTATAATAAGCATTATACTTCACCAGTCCATTGTACATTATTTAACTTGATATAATCTTCTTTCTTTTCTGGTAACACTTTAGAATAATGTTTCATACTTAAAGGGATATATTTTCTCATCATTTACTACCCTCATGAAATTCCAGGTGTGTATGACTTTCTTTCTTCAGCAGAACACATTTAAAGAAAAATAGAAAAGATATCTAAGCTCAGTAGGTCCTTAAAATACAAGTGGATGGTGATCAGACTTTTGAAACTCCAAAAAGAACAGGCAGTCAGAATAAACATCATCCAAACAACTCCAGCGGTTAAATTAATGTCTTATAAAGAGAAATTATTGCTTTTGGTGTGAAAAAGATCAATATTTATGTACTTTTTAAATATAAATCGGTCAGCAGCAATATATGCATGTGACGTAATGGTGAGAATGCTGAGTTCATGCAGTCTCTCTTGTGACAAATTCACGTTGACATGTTACGGACGTAATATCACGTTCTTCTCTCTGTTGAGACGTCTAGGATAAGCACACAAACGCACCATTATGAGTAAAGAAAATGATACAAATGCAGATCTAAACCAAAACCAAGGAAGCTTCTGCACAGTGTTCCTGCTAGTCAGTTGTAAACAGCGCTGCTCTTCCGGGTGTGTCGCATGTACGTCAGTTTTCACTTGAATATCCCAACGCAATTACATTACACACGCATTTCATCGCCAACTGGTAACTATGCGTTATAGTTAAAAAAATACGTCAATATTGATCTTTTTTGCACCAAAAGCGATCGTTTCTATTTAGAAGACATTATTTTAACTGCTGGACTCGTTTGGATGATGTCCATCCACATTTTAAGGAACTACTGGGCTGAGATATTTTCTATTTTTCTTCAAATGTGTTCTGCTGAAGAAAGGAAGTCATACACACCTGAAATATCATGAGGGTGAGTAAGTGATGAGAGAATTTAAATTTTTGGGTGAACTAACCCTTTAATAGGTAACTATGCAGGAACTAATGCAGGACAAATGAGTAGTACTGCATTAACAATTTAGTAACAAGAATTAACTAATCAGTAAATAATATCGAACTGTAGTGGTTTGCTTTTAGCTAATCAATAATTGTGGAATTTTCTATGCAACATAGATAACTTTTAAATAACTGTGGGTAAATAATAATAATGTGGCATGGGGGGGCGTGGTCATGTGTCGGTCTGCAGGAGAGGGAGAGCAGTAAGGCTCATCACCTGAGTTGTAATTATCTCTACCACCTGTCTCTCATTATAGTGATGGTGGAGGGAGACCTGAAAAGGCAACCCAGAGTGTCAGGGAGAGGAGAGAGTGTCCAGAAAGTATGACGGCACAGTAAGAGTGTTGGCTGTTTAGAGTGCTTTCATTTAGTTAAAATCATTTGCTTTATTATCGACGGTTACCGTCGATTGTGTATGTGTGAGAATAAAAGGACTAACCTTGAATATGCTTCATTGTCTCCTGACTCCTCCATTGCCCACGTACTAAGAACCTTCACAGTGGTGCCGAAAACCCGGCTTTGGAGGAGAACACCATTATGGAGTCCTCACCCTTGGGAGAAGTCTTCAAGACCCTCACCAGCATCCAACAAAACCAGCAACAGGCCCTCATGGAGGTACGTCTGGAGCAGGAACAATGCTTCCAACTCCTGCTCCAGGCACAAGCGGAGGACCGGCAGGTGCTCCGGAGCCTGATCGCCAGGGAGGGGGCTGGCGCTGCAACCTCCCCGGAGCCTACACCACCGGTGGCCCTAACAAAGATGGGGCCAAACGACGATCTGGAGGCCTTCCTCGACCTGTTTGAGAAGACCTCAGAGGTTTGGAGATGGCCTCCCGATCAGTGGGTGGCCCGCCTGTTGCCCATACTCTCCGGGGAGGCGCAGCTAGTGGCACAGCAACTTCCTGCCACCAGCCTCCTGGATTACAGTCACCTGAAGGAGGCCATCCAGCAATGGGTCGGTCGGACCCCAGAGCAGAGTCGGCAGTTTTTCCGGTCTTTGAGCTTCGGGAAGCACAGCCGCCTGTTCACTTTTGCGCTGTGATGCCTGCCAGAAATGGTTGCTGGTTGGGGGAATCTGCGGCATCATGGAAGTCATTGATCTGGTGGTACTGGAGCAGTTAGATGTTGCATATGCCGCTGCCAATCGTTACTGTAAATGATGATGTTGTCCAGATATGCGCTGGCTTATGTCTTGTACAGTCTGAGGATTTTGTCCATAAGGCACTGAAACGTGGCCAGGGCTCCAAACAAACCAAATGGAAGAGTCACAAATTGGTGTAATCCGAACGTTGTGGAAAAATCAGTCTTTTCTCGGGACATTGGAGTTAAAGGGATCTGCTAATAACCCTTTGTTAAGTCCAGCGTTGAGTAAAATTGAGCTGCGCCCAACCGATCGAGTAACTCGTCAATACGCGGCATTGTATAAGCGTCAAACTTGGACACCGCATTCACTTTCCGGTAGTCAACACAGAAGTGGACCGAGCCATTGCTCTTTGGTACCAGAACTACCGGGCTGGCCCAATCGCTGTGCGACTCTTGTATTATGCCCATTTTGAGCATTGCCTCTAATTCTTCCTGAACAACCTTTTTCTTGTGTTCAGGAAGACGATAGGGGCGGCTACGAACCACCACCCCCGGGGTGGTCTCGATATGTTGCTCTATGAAGTTCGTATGACCGGTAAGGGAAATTAGAGGGTTCATGGAAATTGGCCCATTCATTTCATTTGCCATTGGGTGCATCATGGACGCGAGGGACAATACCAGGTCCGTGTACCGCCCGTTAGCCATCAGGATTATACGTCGAATGGACATATTTGTTTTTTGGGGCATTTCTGAGGTAATGCTCGAGGTTCCCTTTTTAATGGGCAAATGGATGCAAATAGGGGGTGACTTTGATCTGCAGGTGGTCTGCCAACTGACCACTGAGACCCCCAGAGTCCCATGAAACCACTATTTTTCCCCTAACCAACTATTTCTCCCAAATGACCCCTGACCACCCAGGCCACACCCCCCAAGTCCCACAATTTGTCCCCTAAACAACTATTTCTCCCAAATGACCCCTGAGACCCCCTGACCACTCGTGCCACACCCCCAAGTCCCACAGACCCACTATTTGTCCCCTAACTGACTATTTCTTCCAACTGACCCCTAAGACCCCCTGACCACCCAGGCCATGCCCCCGAGTCCCACAGACCCACTATTTGTCCCCTAACCAACTATTTCTCCCAAATAGGTATTTATACTCTGTGTAATCACAGGCCACATGTTTGGTGCCCGCCCACACCCTTAAAAAGGCATATTTTCAAGTTTGAAAAACATCACAGGAGACGTCTGCCCTCTTAGTAAGTGATCGAGGGGCACCAGTTGTGCGACCGTGCAAAATTTAGCCTCAATTGGAGCTCACAGCGTGAAGTTAGAGCACATCCCACGTACAATTTATACCATGCATTTTCATAGCGAGTCCATGGACACCACTCCAAAAGGTCCAAATGACTCCAATTTGAAATCTATAGCTTAACAGGGGCCCCCTAGTCAGTGTGCAAAGTTTCAAGGCTCTGTGACTTGGTGAAGTTGTCATTTGACCCATCCTTGGACTGTATGTGTCTATTTTTCATTGATTAGATTTGCTGATTTTTTTACAGTACTTCCCAATCCATGAGGGACATGGCTTTTTGATATGTCATTTCTCAAAGCCCAGCGGTAAATCGTTCGAAGCCCCCAGGTCTTAGCACCAAATTTAGCACCAAATTTAACCCCGTCAACGAAACCGGTGTAGAATCTTATTGGTTTAATGGGCAAGTGGGACGTCTAAAAAGGGGGTTCCAAAGGCCGTAGGACCTTGAAATTTGAGATTCTCGATCGTCAGGGGCCCCCAAGTCAATAATAAAAAAAAATCTTTATTCCAGAGGCTTGTGCTTTTATTATGACACAATAGGGGCCCCGGACTACCAGCACGTGAAGTTTGGGGCCCAGAGGAGCTTTCTAGAAAAAGTCCTTCTGCAATTTATTTCATTAATTTTCTACAATGGGTTGGTGGACGGTGCTCCAAAAGGTCCGAACGACTCAAAATTGACATATGTGTATCGTCAGAGTGTGCAGTTACATGACCTTTTGACCTTTTTTTTTTCATTAAATTGGCCCATTTAGGGACTGTGTCCACGGATCTGTTGTGAAAAATGCATTGGTTCAAAGGGCAAGTGGGACGTCTGGAAAAGAGGGGTCAAAAGGTCGCAGGATCTTGAAACTCCAGATCCTCGAGCCTCAGGGGCCCCCGAATCAGGCCCCAGTATTTGGGGTCTCTAGAACCTTCCTGAGTGTATATTCAAACCCTAAGCCTAGTTGTCTCTAATCATTCATGAGGTTCTGTCAGGCTGTCAGTGCAAGAGGCTTGTGTGAGAGAATCTTGCTTAAACTCCAAAAAAGACTTTTCCTTTTTTCTAGAGCCTCGTGCTCTCGATATGTGTTTCGAGGGACATCAGGCTACCACTGTGTGAAATTTGGGGGCCGTGGGAGCTTTCTAGAAAATGTCCATCTGCAATTTATTTCATTTATTTTCTACAATGGGTTGGTGGGCGGTGCTCTGAAAGGTCCGAATGACTCAAAATTGACATATGTGTATCGTCAGGGTGTCCTTAGACAGCGTGCAAAGTTTCAAGTCCAAATGACTTCGTTAACTGCTTAATTGGCTGACTTGTGTATGAAAAGTTATTTTCTGGAATATTTTTCAGTACTTCCCAGTCACTGAGGAACACGGCTTTTTAATATGTTGTGTCTGAGGGCACGACGATGAAGCATTCGAAGTCCCCAGGTCTTTGCACCAATTTTAAGCCTGTCCATGAAACTGTTGTGGAATTACATTGGTTCAATGGACAAGTGGGACGTCTCGAAAAGAGGGTTCGGAGGGTCGCAGGACCTTGAAATTTGAGATCCTCAATCGTCAGGAGCCCCGAGTCAGGTCCTAGAATTTGGAGGCCCTGGGTGCTTGCTAAGTATTAAAGCCTCTGATGAATATACTGTTGCACACGGGCCTACAAGTCAGCCTGTTTCATTGATTCCTATGGCAGACAGAGAGTTCTGTTAAAAATAATGAAAAATACTTTTCTGTGCCCTAGGCCTTAGTCCTCTTAATATGTCGATAAAGGGCACTTGACGTGTCACTGTGTGAAATTTGGGGTCCTTATGACCTCACGGAGCAATGCCAGAGTGCCTCCCATGTACAATTTATGCAATTCATGTCTGTAATGCTTTCATGGACACCACTCAAAATGCTCCAACTGACTCCAATTTTAAAGGTTTTTCTTCTCAGGGGCCCCTTAGACAGTGTGAAAAGTTTGAAGTCTTTTTGACATGGTTAAGTGCTTTATTGGCTGACCTGTGAGTGTAATGTGACAAGAATTTTTCATGAATATGTTTCTTGATTTTTTTACAGTACTTGCCTAACACTGAGGGACACAGCTTTTTAATATGCTGTATCTGAAGGCCCCACAAAGGAGTATTCGATGCCTGAAGTTGCTGGCATATGATTTAAGGGTTTTTTCACTGAATCATACAGGAAGTGCCCACTTCTAATGTTTTTAAACGGCGCCAAATACATGGTTCCTAGACAATAATTTTTTTAGCAAATTATGCATATTTATGAGTTGTAAGTTACATAAACATGTTCTGTACAGTATGTTGAGTGCTGTACTAGAGGTTCTACAGGTAAATACTAATAAATAATTTTTCCCCCCTCAATATCTCTTCTTCATACTGGAAGGTCCCACGTACAATGTTTTTAAATGGCGCCAAATACATGGTTCGTGGAAAGTCATTTTTTAAGCAAATTATGCATATTTATGAGTTGTAAGTTGCAGAGACATGTTGTATTGTGTATGCTGAGTGCTGACAAGGGGATTTTATCAATACAATTTAATGTAAATGATACTTAAAGTCACTCAAATGAATTATCCACAAACCTAGTATTGTGTTGCATAGTTTTGAATAAATGTACATAATAAAGTGTACTGTACTGCTCCACTCCAACCTCAATTGCATGTATAGACTTGAATTTGGAGTCCCACACCCATACCCCAAATTCAAGTCTATTACAATGGTAATGATTAGTAATTGAGAATTGAGTCTCCATAGAACAAATTGCTTTTGGACACCTTCATTTTTTAAGCAAATTATGCAGATTTATGAATTGTAAGTTACATAAACATGTTGTCGAAAATGTCACACAAAAAAACTCCAATTAAATTTTTTTGGATGAAATTGTAACGTGTGCTGGAACTGGCAATGATGAAGACAAAGACGATGATGAAGATGAGAACCCAAGTGCAGTTTATTTACAAAGTACGTGAAATCCAAAACCCTAACTACACATGTGAACTAAACATAAACAAGAACTTGACCAAAACCTGACTTGACATAAACTTGACTTGACATAAACGTGGCCTGACATAAACATCTACACTCACATTCAATACTTGACAACCAGACAATGAAAACATGAGGGCTTAAATACAAGACATGGGAGAACATAAACCAATGAACAAACAGAACTCATAACAAGCTAATTAAACAATAAACCAATGAAAACATGACACATGAACATGGAGGGAAAACAGAAATCACATGACAAGGGAAACAGGAACTAAACATTTCAAAATAAAAGACATGAATGAAAAAAATACACATGACAGAAATATTCGACTTCCTCAGATCTTCTTGAAATTCACACCATAGAAAGAGGAGGCTGAGATTGGAACAGGAGCACAGGTTTCACCTTCCTAAGTCTATCCAGAGCTGAGATCTGGACATCCCACATTCAATTTATCCCATTCAAAATTTTAGGAGGTTCGAGGACAGTAACGTTTTGAGGTTTTGAAGGGTGTATGTTGTTCAGGGGTCATCATAAAGTCACCTAAATGTGATTGTGAGTCATAAATTTGATCCTGGAGTTATAAACATGATGTCTACAAAACACCTATTTTAGCCCATTAAATAGATTGGAAGTGGGACGGCCCACTGGCAATTTATTTGCATTGTCTGAAATAGTCACTAGGTGGACATCTGTTTTTTCATGTGTGGGATACAGGAATATACTGAATATCATATTTAGGTGACTGTAGAACTCCCCCTGAACAATGTACACCCTTCGAAACATAAAAATTCCACTTTCCACAAAACCACTATTTCTGTGAATAGGATACATTTTACGTGGGATGTCCAGATCTCAGCTCTGGATAGACTAAGGAAGCTGAAACCTGTATTTCTATTCTAATCTCAGCCTCATCTTTCTATTGTGTGAATTTTAAGAAGATTGGAGAAAGTCAAAAATGTTGCACTTACAAAAATAAACTTTTTAGCACTTTTGCACAGTGCAATTCTCAATATCTATCTACCTATCTATTGGTGGACATCAGCAGGTCCATACAATAAATTGGAAATGGACATTTAGTATGTTGGTGGACACAGGGGTAATAGACTAATACAATAAATTAGAAATGGACATTTATTATGTTGGTGGTTAACAGACCTAGGTCTTTCGGGTCAAAGTGGCAAAATAGTTGGTTAGGGCGTAGATAGTGGGTCTGTGGATAGCCCCGTCCCCTCCGGGTGGTCCGGGGGTCTCATTGGTGAAATTGGGCAAAATAGTTGGTTAGGGGGCAGATAGTGGGTCTGTGGACAGCCCCGTCCCCTCCGAGTGGTCTGGGGGTCTCATTGGTGAAATTGGGCAAAATAGTTGGTTAGGGGGCAGATAGTGGGTCTGTGGACAGCCCCGTCCCCTCTGAGTGGTCTGGGGGTCTCATTGGTCAAATTGGGTAAAACAGTTGGTTAGGGGGCAGATAGTGGGTCTGTGGACAGCCCCATCCCCTCCGGGTGGTCCGGGGGTCTCATTGGTCAAATTGGTCAAAATAGTTGGTTAGGGGGCAGATAGTGGGTCTGTGGACAGCTGTAACTAGTTCTTAGTTTGGGGCAATGGAGGAGTCAGGAGACAATGAAGCAGGTTCAAGGTCAGTCCTTTTATTGTTCTTCTGAATTGTACACACAATCGATGGTGACCATCGATAACAAAGGAATAGGATTTAATAACTGAATGTACTCTAAACATAAACAAACACCATCTCTCTCTGGGTTCGGGCTGTTGTGCTTGCCGAACACTCTCTCCCCTTCTGATGCTTCGGTGTGCCTTTTAAATCTACCTCCGCCATCACTATAATGAGAGACAGGTGTTAGAAATAATTATGAGCCAGGTGATGAGCCTTACCGCTCTCCCTCTCCCACAGACTGACACATGACCATGCCCCCGTGCCAAAGTCCAGTATTTCCCCTCTCCTAAAATTTCTCTATCATCTATGTGGCTTTCTCAGTCACATGAGTATTCTAATCAAAGGTAGCCAAGGATACGGCTTAGTTAACACGTGTACTGAGCTGGCAGCAAGTTTCAGGGGGCCAACTGTGTGCCAGTGCATGTATACGGAGAGGTGCCTCGGTCAGGGCGTACCAGAGCGGATAGTGGGAGGATTCTTGGGAGGCGAACAGGTCTACCTGTGCCTGCCCGAATCGACTCCAAATCAGCTGGACCACCTGAGGGTGGAGTCTCCACTCTCCCCTGAGGGTAACCTGCCATGGCAGCACGTCCGCTGCAGTGTTGAGGTCGCCCAGGATGTGAGTGGCTCGCAGCGACTTGAGGTGCTGCTGACTCCAGAGGAGGAGACGGCGGGCGAGTTGTGACATACAACGGGAGCACAGACCACCTTGACGGTTGACATATGCTACCATTGCCATGTTGTCTGTCCGAATTAACACATGCTTGCCCTGGATCAACGGTCGAAACCTCCACAGGGCGAGCAGAATTGCCAGCAACTCGAGGCAGTTGATGTGCCAACGTAGATGCGGGCCCAACCAGTTGCATACAGCGCCCCAGCCAGTTTTGGATGTGTCTGTTTTAACCACGACGTGCCTGGAGACCAGCTCTAGGGGAATGCCTGACCGTAGAAAAGTGAGGTCGGTCCAAGGGCCGAAGAGGCGGTGACAGATCGGCATGATGGCCACGCAATGTGTCCCGCGGCGCCATGCCCATCTCGGGACTCAAGTCTGAAGCCAGTGCTGAAGTGGTCTCATATGCATCAACCCGAGCAGAGTGGCCACCGCTGAGGATGCCATATGCCCAAGGAGCCTCTGAAACAGTTTCAGTGGAACCGCTGTTTTCTGTCTGAACGCCTTCAAACAGGTCAGCACCGACTGTGCGCACTCACCCGTGAGACGCACTGTCAACGAGACTGAGTCCAACTCCAAGCCGAGAAAAGAGATGTTCTGAACCGGGAGGAGCTTGCTCTTTTCCCAGTTGACCCGAAGCCCTAGATGTGAATGCCCACTTCCCTTAGCAGGGCAAGGGCTGCCTTTGCAACCTTCATGAAGACGTGAGGGGACAAGGACAGGCTGAAAGGGAGGACCTTGTACTGATACGCCTGACCCTTGAATGCAAACCACAGGAAGGGTCTGTGTCGAGGTAGAATCGAGACGTGGAAGTATGCGTCCTTCAGGTCTACCACCGCAAAACAATCTTGATGCCGGACGCTCGCTAGAATGCATTTTTGCATCAGCATCTTGAACGGGAGTCTGTGTAAAGCCCAGTTCAGCTCTGCGCGCAAGGTAGCGGCATTCTCGACCTTCACCGAGGTGAAGTGGATGCTGCTGAACCTGGGTGGACCCCTGGCAAAGTGAATCGTGTAGCCGAGTCGGACAGTCCGGATCAACCATCGCGACAGGTTGGAAAGTGCAAGCCACGCGTCCAAGCTCCGGGTGAGGGGAACCAAGGGGACAATCTCGTCGGAATTACCGGCGGATGGCGCCTCGCGGCAGGGCAGAGCCTGAGGTGCGACACCGTGTCGTGGCCGTGCTGAGTTCAGGGACATCAAAGTACTTACCTGGTTCCTTGTGACCACCCCCGGAACAGCCTGTGGAGAATGTCACATCGGGGGGGCGGATTTGTGCCACAGCTGGGTATGCAGGGGCGGGGAGACCACCGCTGGAGCGCAAAACATGCCAAAATGGAGTGGTGGATGGTGGTCGTGATGACGGCCATGCACACTGGGTATATGATCCAGGGAACAAGGAAACCGCTCTTGCTGAACTCTTGGGTACCGCAGCCACTTGGGCATGTGGCGCAATTAAATGCAAAGGTAACAAAAGATTCTCCTCCCGGCCCTCCACCGGGGGATGGAGTGGTCTGCTTACCAGCTCCAGAGCAGCAGGTTTCGTTGTCCCTGGGTCGCCTGTCTCAGGGGCGCTTCGAAGCCTTTCGTGGGTTCATGGCGGCCGTGTGACAAGTAGCGTCTGCTTCCTGCGGAGGGCTCCACGCCGGGGCTGGGCTGCAGGTGCGGGCTGCGGCGGAGCCGGTGCAGTCACCACAGGGGGACGCCCTTGGCGATGAGCAGACGGGGTGCGGGATCTTGAGCCGCGCCGGGGCGCAGGATCTTGAGCCGTGCCAGGGCAGGATGTGCCGGATAGCCTCCGTCTGCTGCTTCACCGCTGAGAACTGCTGGGAAAAGTCCTCAACGATGTTGCCGGACTGGCCAACCTGGGAAATGGGGGTGCCAAGGAACCGTGCCTTGTCTGCCTCACCCATCTCGACCAGGTTGAGCCAAACGTGGCGCTTCTGGACCACCAAGTTGGACATCGCCCGCCCGAGAGACCGCACCATGACCTTTGTCACCCGGAGAGCGAGGTCGGTCGCCGAGCGCAGCTCCTGCATCAATCCCGGGGTGGAACTACCCTCGTGCAGTTCCTTTAGCGCCTTGGCTTGGTGGACTTGCAGGAGAGCCATGGCGTGCAGGGCGGAGGCGGCTTGTCCAGCGGCACCATAGGCTTTGGCCGTCAGGGACGATGTAAACCTACAGGCCTTGGATGGGAGCTTTGGGCGCCCACGCCAGATGGCGGCGCTCTGCGGGCATGGGTGCACCGCAAGCGCCTTATCCACCGGGGGGATTGCCGAATAGCCCTTGGCTGCCCCACCATCGAGGGTAGTGAGGGTGGAAAGATCAGGTCCGGGCAGTAAAAGGTGCCTCCCATGAACTTGTCAGCTCCTCATGCACTTCCGGGAAGAAAGGAACAGGGGTGGGGCGTGGCTGTGAGTGCAGCGAGCCCAGGAACCAATCATCGAGCCACGAGGGTTCAGGGGAGAGCGGAGGGTTCCACTCTAGCCCGATGCTCGCGGCTGCCCGGGAAAGCATGTCCGTCAACTCCGCATCAGCCTGTGACTGGGCAACCGCACCTGAAGGGAGGAGCCCAGCTGAGGCTTCCGCGTCCGACTGGACGAGCCTGCTCTCCGATGCTGTGCTCGAGAGCTCATCACCTTCGCAGGCTCCGAATAAGAGGTCAAACTCGCCGTGAGACAAGCCGGCGGACTCATCCGGAAGCCCGATCGGGGCAGATGAGCGTGCTGGGGAATGGGAGGTCCGTGGGGGGATACACGGCGGAGTTGGTCCCATTGGGGTCCCCAGATCGCCCCCAGTGCTAGCCGCACTGGCCTCATACCCGTAGGTAGAAAGACCAGGGCGGGGAGCCTCTGGGGTGGCTTGCTTTCTTATGAAGGCAAGCCACGACCGCATCATTGCCATGGACATGTTCTCACAATGAGTACATGACCATCCACGAACGCTGTCTCCGTGTGAGCAGCGCCCAGATGCGAAAGACAGTGATCGTGGCCGTCAGAAGGCGAGAGATAACGAGCGCAACCAGGAATAACACACAAACAGGAAGGCGTCTTTAAAAAGACGTTCCGTGTGTGCCGCTCTTTTAGAGAAATATACTCTTTTTTAGAATATACTCTTTTATTTCTGCCTAAACGCCCAGGGGCGTTCTCTGCAGTGCACCAGTGCAGAGGGGGGAGAAGCCGCTGAAATGCGCCGTCAGATCCAGCAGAGGTGAATGAACAGCCGTAGGAATTCAGCTCAGTGAGCATTGACCATTCAGCTCCGAAGAGAAAATCTGAATGAGTGGTTGCATACCAGCTCCTTTTATACCCGTATATCCAGGGGAGTGGTATGCAAATACCACTCACCAATTTTCATTGGCCTTTTATCAAAGACCAGAGGTGTTTCGGGCTACCAAGAGTGACCCCTAGTGTCACTACATCGACACAACGTCGAGTGAGTGACAGATAGGGAACGGTGGATTACCTTCAAAATTGGTGCCGCTCTTTGGAGGACACAGAAAAACTTGAGTGGGCCCTACTGAGAGACATCCCAGAGTGGAAAGACATTCAGAGCAGCCTCGAACACTTCTACTCCAGAATCCCCTCTTTCAGTTTGACTGACGAAACCACGCTCTTTGATGAGGGGGCTTGCATGAAACACATTGTCACTCGTCGCATCACTGAGTGGAACATGAACAAGACAGCCGTGTCTGAGCGATAGACAGACATTTTTCGTGAGCTGGAGAGCAAGACTATCAACATCTGAGTCTTAGCCAAGGTCGTGGAGTTTGTTTTATGCCTGTCTGGGACATCTGCATCTGTGGAGCGTGTGTTCTCATTAATGAACGCAGCATGGACACCAGATAAATCTCGACTCAGTGTAACAGTCATGAAGGCAATGCTTTTTGTACATCTTAATTTTGGACTGGACTGCTCTGCATTTTACGATAAACTCTTGAAAGACAAGCACACACTGAGAAAAACTGCTGCCAGCGAAAAGTACAAGGTGACAACAGTTACAGATGCAGATGCCTCTACTTCGCATTAATCTGCGCCTAGATAAGGATATGTCAATTTCATTTTTGCTGGGATGGGGCTGTCCTGTTTTCCACAAGCAGGAATGGTGTGGAAACGGGTGCCTTGGACACGGGTCGGGACTGATATTAGTAGCCTCCGGTCTCTGGTATATTTAAATAAATGTGCTTTCACCGAATGGACCCAAGAAGACCCGAATTCTTTTAAAATATGACATCTTTCTATTATTGTTTCAGATGTTTAACAATATTTTATTATTTTAAACAAATATGTATTAAATAATTCTATGACAACGTTATTATCTCACTTTTTCTCTGTTCTCTGACAATCCGTGCTTCTAGGTGTAAATTACCAAACCCTCCCCCTGTATACTTGATGCATGCAGGTTGTGCAGACGTTGCTGCCTTTTAATATTCGTGTCCAGTCGGGTTCGAAAAAAAACTGCTGTCAGACTCGGGCCTAATTTTATCGGGTCTGTCTCAGGTCGGGTTTTTCTTTTTTTTAAACGTCTTTATGTACGTCAGGTTCTGATAAGTAGTGATTTGGCTCGATTCGGGTTGGGTACAGATCTTAGGACCCGGGAAGATCTCTAATTCATGATACATATATACAGTACAAATATATATATATATATATATATATATATATATATATATATATATATATATATATATATACACACACAGTGTATGTATATATATATATATATATATATATATATATATATATATATATATACACACACAGTGATTGAAAAATATGTTTGAAACCTTATTTGAGAATAATGATTAAGGATATTCTGTGTATTTATGGTGTAAGGAAAGTATTTTAAGAGACCTATTTTTATCTTGATGGTTACACAAGTAAAATATATATATATATATATATATATATATATATATATATATATATATATATATATATATATATATATATATTTGAGTCATAATTACTTATTTTATTTTTTTCAAATATATAAATGTTTTCAAAAATGTATGAAGCCAACATTAATACAAATATTTTATTCATAAAAACTTGGCCCCTACATTGTAAACTAGATTTTTAAAATAATTTTCCTTTTAATTATCTCTAACAAGAACATAGAGGCACGATGTCATGATTCTCTGAAGATGCATTTTCAGGTTGACAGTAAAAAATTTTTTTTTTTTTTTCACATTTTAGACACTGGATTTTAAGGAGTTTAATGTTGTGATGAGTAAAAAATTTGTAGTTATTATTGTTTACCCATAGTTAGTTTATAGTTCTCCATGAGGCAAAGAAAATTCAGTAATTATTGATTAGATAACAGTGAACTACAACAGACATCACTTCGATATTAGGCTACTAACTGACAGTGGCGGGCCGTGCATTAAAAGTCTAGGTCTTCAGTGTGATTCATGCCATTAAGAAAACACAGTTTCACAATGAATAAGACACCCTATGCCTTTGGGCATCATGCATTATTTCGCAGCTAACTAATAATACCAATTGACATTTTAAAAACACGCCACGCATGAAAGCAAGAACTTGAAATGACACTTAATGCTCAAGCAAGCCTAATTTTAAGTCTATAATGCCTGGAAAATTCTATCTAATAATATTTGCGATTTAAATGTTGCTTGCAATAAGTGTCATTTTGTCAGGTTACACGGTTATGCTGCATTCCATTCAAGTTGGATGTGGGATATTCCTACTTGATATCTCCAACCATAAATGCGTTCCATTCCCCGATATTCGGAACTGCAACGCTTCCGTTAGATTAGCAAGGGTTTGTCTCTCATTAGAGGTCTCCTAGCAACCCAACTGATAAACAATGCTGCAGCGCTGTACGTTTATCAAAAGAGATTATAATGTTTTATACACCTGTTTCTGCAGGCGTTAATATTATGTAATGTGGAAACAAACTCATTTATCGATATTACTTAATAAAGTGAATGTTTATCATTTACTTTGTATATCTCCCTGAGTGTCGACATGTTTGTGTGACATCATGCCCCTGCATCTCGGTGAAATCGGAGTTGAGAATTTCTGCACAAGCCTACAAGTTGTAATTCTGATTTCAAGATGCATTCCATTGCACTTTTCCTAGTAGGAAGTTGTAAAATCCGACTTTCCGAGTTGAATGGAACACAGCACTACTTTTCAAAACTTGATCCGGCACTGAATGCTCAAGCAGCCTAATTTACACTTAGAAAACTCCTGATGTTGCTATAACAATGCAAAAAGCACTTACCAATTTGCTTGAAGTGAAAATCAGTCCTCCTTTCCTGATTAATAAATTAATCAATCACACGGTCATGCAGAACATCTCGTGTTTTTAAATCCATAAGGATCTCTTTCTCAGTGGCGATAGCGGCAGTGATGACAGTCGACTCCTCAGCAAGATCTCACGCTCTTTGCTTTCAAATCACTTAAAGCATGATTGCGTCACTCAAGGCCAGCTATAAGGCCTCGACCGGGATATATCCTAAAGATCACACCTACCAAGAACAAATAAATCAATCTAATTGGCTAATGAACAATCTGACAATCTGACTTTAGTTGCTCATTCATTTGCACAGTTGAGGGATTCTGAAGAAATTCTGAAGGCCCAAGGGGGTGAAGCTCAAACTCACGCGCTGCTTCGGGCTTCGGGGATGCGATTTGTGAAACAGTTGTCACACTTTGCATGTAAGCATCAAGGAATAAATTCTGACTGGATAAACTTTTCGTTTTTCTCTATTTGTTTGTAGATTAATTAAGATTGGAAAGCAATTAAAAATACATAGTCAAAAAGGTGATTGTGAATGAAAGGATGACATTTTTTTATTTATTTTAAATTTTTTAAATATCAGGGCTTTGCTGGCCCTGATAATTCGCCACTGCTTACTGAGTAGTTAATCGTTTTTCCATATTAGTTACTAAATTGTTAATCTAGTACTACTCATTTGTCCTGCATTACTTTCTTGCATAGTTACCTATTAAGCATGAAACAGTGTTCTAAATTGATACCTATTTTCCTTCTTCACTGAGCAATAATTTGAGTGTAATACTGTATATTTTAGTATTTTTAATCCTGTTACTTGTGCATTTTAGTTCAGACCAGTGAATGTTTAAGCTTTTATAAGTGCTTGGCTTCATGGTTTAAGCAAACCTAATAGGATTTTTGTTACACTTCCTCATTTAGTTCATTTGAATGTCAGAGACAGTTTAGGGAAATGGCATCATTATGCTTTATTTACATAATTTTTAATTTAAGCGATGGTCACTGTTGGATATTTGGAAATAATGAACTGTGCTTGGCTCAAATGAAAAATGCAAAGCACAGTTTAATTGCCTTTTGTAGAATCTGGTATTTTTCAATTATTGGAAATGACTTGTGGTTTCAAGACAAAATATAGGCCTAATATATAAAATAAAGAACCAATTATGTGTTACAATCACACAAAAACGTGTTCTCCTGGGGCATCATGCAGAGGAACGTAGCCACAGTCTAAACAGTTAGCTATAGTTAGCTAACATGCTAACATTCTAGCTCATAAATAATGCCATACTAGAAATATGCACTTGAGATATATTCAGCTGAACACAATTCTGTATATTTTTTTTATATTATGTTGATAAAAAAAAAATCACAAGAACTGACCAAGGTATGAAAAATTTGCATGATTAGTGAGACTAAAAATGGCCATTTTGTGATGCCACACAGTCCAGTTTTTACCTGTCAGGTTACCCACATAATAAACTGTGTTGAATCTCTGCATCTGACTCTCTCTTTCTCTGTAACAAATACCTTTAGGACCAGGTGCAGTTGTCCATAACTGGGTGACTTACTGACAAGCCCCATTTTGACATTCCTGTCCAAAGAGAGAGATGCCATCTTGAGATCTTCATTCTGCCACCAATCAAACCAGCCTTTTCCATGTACTGTAGTTGATAAATGCCATACCCCCACCTCCATCTCATGCCAGCCAGTGAATACCTTTCATGTTTGGAATGAGGAAAATAAACAAGTCACCTGAAAAAAAAAAAAAAAAACAACTATTTTGTTGAATGTCAAATAATTTTGAGGAGATTATTCTTTTATTTCTTCTTGTTACATGAACACCCTCACTGCTTCAGTTCCCTGAGGAGGTCTCTTGCATTCTCCCTGCATTCAAAGCCATTATTTGTGCTTTAAATTGATAAGTGGATGAGAGGGGCATTAAACACTTAATTATTAATTTCACATTGTGACATGAATAAACAAGACCAGATCAAAAATCTGAAATGGATCAGAATGACTTTTTGTGGGCAACAAAGGGCTAAAGTGGTGAGAGGAATAAAAATGTTTCGCTGTGTTTGACAGGAAGCGAAAGAGTTGAGGCCCTGTGGATCTAAATTTATGCTAATGACCTACTATAAGCCTGAGGAAATTGCTGTTGGTATTGTAAAGGAACAAGCATTTACTATTATCCAATGAAATGCTTTCTTGGGTCAGATCAAAAGAAATAAAATTATGGTCCTTTGTTTCAGCTTTTGAAGGGATGGCACTTTATAACAGCTATTCTTCTGTAAAAGAAGAGTCGAGAAGTGAATTAGGATTGATCGTGTAACCATGTTAACTATATTTTATTGATGTGTATCTCTATGGGCTACAGTAGTCTACCAAATTGTTCAAATTGTTATGCCTTTTCTGACCATGTAACTACTCATACTGTATACTGTATTTATATATTTATCATTCTGTGCTTTTGTTTTCACATGGAACACAAAAAGAGGTAGTTCAACTGCAGTCAGGCTATGCCTTTAGCAACACTACAAGGTACTTATAAAAAGTAACTAACTATATTGATGTTATTTAATGAAGAACATCTTTATTTTAATAATTTTAATATAAATAATGTGGGGGCTTGGGTAGCTCAGTGAAAATTGATGCTGACTACCACCCCTGGAGTCACGAGTTTGAATCCAGAGTGTGCTGAGTGACTCCAGCCAGGTCTCCTAAGCAACCAAATTGGCCCGGTTGCTAGGGAGGGTAGAGTCACATGGGGTAACCTCCTCGTGGTCATGATTAGTGGTTCTCGCTCTCAATGGGGCTTGTGGTAAGTTGTGCGTGGATCGCAGAGAGTAGCATGAGTCTCCACATGCTGGGAGTCTCCACGGTGTCATGCACAACGAGACACGCGATAAGATGCGCGGATTGATGGTCTCAGAAGTGGAGGCAACTGAGACTTGTCCTATGCCACCCGGATTGATGTGAGTAACCGTGCCACCACGAGGACCTACTAAGTAGTGGGAATTGGGCATTCCAAATTGGGAGAAAAGGGGGATAAAAATAAAAAAAAAATAATAATAATATAAATAATGTAATCAGTTAATATTTAGCTCAGTTGAGAGTATTTGTCTGGCACAAAACAATGAAGATCTCAAATAGGGTGACAGTGAGAATGACAAAATGTGCATTTATACTACACAACGAAATACAACTTATAATAAATTGAACAGTTAACAGAAAAAACATTTATACCAAATTGTGATGATGAGCCTGTGGAGCACTCTCCCATCAAGGGATTTTACTATGTTCAAAGGACTTATTTATTGTTTTAACTCACCATTTTGAAATATTTATTGGGGTTTTGTTCATTTCAGTTATTTAATGTGTTTTAATGTGCAAATATTGTTTATCAATCCTACCTATTGTATTTGATTCACTTTTTTACTCTCAATTTAACTCTCATTTATCTTTTGTTCTTATGTATTTATTCAATTATATTATATTTACGTATGTAGAGGTGTGAGTTAATTTTAAGTTAAACTAAATGGTGTGTTCCAAATAGAAAAGGCGGGACATTTTTCTATTTAAGCCATCCACCACTTGGGGAAATGTAACCTTGTTTTTATGATTACTTTTATACACTATTTATTTGCACATTTTGCACCAATGCCACTCCTGCTTCTAGGTGTGATCTCTCCTTGTGACTGCTTGGTCCCTATCACACAAATACAAATAATAAAACTAGCAAACACACTATTTTATATAACAAAATTGAAAATAAAGTGATGAACACAAGCAAATTAACTAAATACTGTATATTTTGCTCCAAAAAGTATATGGCCGCAATGACTTGAGCACAGGGGTCAAGTGAATTGGTAAATCGTCATGGTTACTGGTGTAACCTCCGTTCCCTGATGGAGGGAACAAGACGTTGGTGTCGATGTAGTGACACTAGGGGTCACTCTTGGGAGCCCAAGACACCTCTGGTCTTTGATAAAAGGCCAATGAAAATTGGCGAGTGATATTTGCATGCCACTCCCCCGGACATATGGGTATAAAAGGAGCTGGTATGCAATCACTCATTCAGGTTTTACGCTGAGGAGCCGATATAAGGTCCGGCCATTTCAGCGGGTAGTTCAGCGTTGTGGCAGGAGGGACCAACGTCTCGTTCCCTCCATCAGGGAATGGAGGTTACACCAGTAACCATGATGTTCCCTATCTGTCACTCACTCGACGTTGGTGTCGATGTAGTGACACTAGGGGTCCCTATACAAAACGCCACAAGGCTGAACTGTGTTACGTGAACTGGCGGTGTGTGGTGGTGGTGACTTGCTGTGTGCCTCATAGCCAGCACACCAGGTCAACACGTAACCTCCCTCAACACAGTTATGAATGTCAAATGGCCCTTTCTGGGGACAAGTCGACAACCCAAAGATAGAAACAGGCTTAACCCAGTCGTTGCCTCTTTTCCCCTTCTCTTTTTCCACTCCCTAAAAAAGAAGGGGGATTATCTGACTGGGCCGCCAGGTCTAGTGGGGGGGTGTCCCTCCCAAGGGGAGGACACCGTGGAGACCACACCTCGCCCCAAGAGAGGGGGGATATTTAAGTGGAAGAATACGTCACATGGTCTTTCCAACCATGTGGAGAGCCTTCAAGGTAGATCCTGCCCAATGGGGGAGGAGTTACTACAACATGGAGACTGGGGCAGAGGGGCTCTGCCCAAGGAAGACGCAGTTTGCCAGCAGGGAAACGAATTAGCGGAAGATATAGATGGGGTTAGCCTTACAGGGAACCGCCACATGCGGAGCACCTACCCCAGAACCGGGCTCTTAGTTAGCGCGTGTACTGGGCCGGCAGCGAGTCTCTCCGAAAACTCGACTGCCACAGGGCTCGGAGGAAGTCAACCAGGGAACAAATTTTGTGAACACTACTGGGAATTAAAGGCGCACGTCTTCAGCTCAAAAGGAGGTGGAAGGTGCTATGTGCAAGCGATACACCCGGCCGGCTATCCCGGGCTAATCCGCTTGTGTTGCGTGCCACTACCTGGGACGAAACCGGTTCCACCCGGAGGTTGTAGAACCTTGCAAAGGTGTTGGGTGTTGCCCAGCCCGCTGCTGTGCAAATGTCTGTTAGAAAGGCACCTCTGGCCAAGGCCCAAGAAGCCGCTACACCACGGGTAGAATGGGCTCGTAGCCCTACCGGGGGCAGCATGTTTTAGGCAAGATATGCCATAATTATGGCATCAACGAGCCAGTGGGTGATCCTCTGCTTGGAGACAGTGCTTCCTTTCCGCTGTGCACCAAAAGCAGACAAAGAGCTGCTCAGAGATTCTAAAGTTCTGCGTGCGATCCAAATAGATGTGTAAAGCGCGCACCGGACACAGCTATGACAGGGCTGGGTCTGCCTCCTCCTGGGGCAGCACTTGCAGGTTCACCACCTAGTCCCTAAAGGGGTGGTGGGAACCTTGGGCACATAGCCCGGTCAGGGTCTCAGGATCACGTGAGAGTAACCTGGACCGAACTCCAGGCACGTTTCGCTGACAAAGAATGCTTACAGGTCACCTACCCTCTTGATCGAAGTGAGCGCAGTCAGGAGGGCAGTCTTCAAGGAGAGTGCCTTAAGCTCGGCTGACTGCAAAGGCTCAGAGGGGGCTCTCTGTAGACCCTGAAGAACTACAGAGGTCCGATGAGGGAACGAGATGCGGCCTGGAGGGATTCAGCCTCCTGTTGCCTCTTAGGAACCTGATGATCAGGTCGTGCTTCCCTAAGGACTTACCGTCGACTGCGTCGTGGTGTGCTGCTATGGCAGCAGCATACACTTTCAAGGTGGAAGGGGACAGCCTCCCTTCCAACCTCTCTTGCAGGAAGGAAAGCACTGACCTGACTGCGCATCTCTGGGGGTCTTCCCGACGGGAAGAACACCACTTAGCGAACAGACGCCATTTAAAGGCATACAGGCACCTCGTAGAGGGAGCCCTAGCCTGAGTGATCGTGTCTACCATCGCAGGTGGGAGACAGCTTAGGTCTTCCACGTCCCATCTAGGGGCCAGACATGGAGATTCCAGAGGTCTGGGCGTGGGTGCCGGATGATGCCCCTTCCCTGAGAAAGAAGGTCCTTCCTCAGGGGAATTTGCAAGGGGGGAGCTGTCGCGAGGAGCATGAGGTCCGAGCACCACATCTGGACAGGCCAGTAGGGTGCTATCAGGATGACCTGCTCCTTGTCCTTCCTGACCTTGCACAGGGTCTGTGCAAGCAGGCTCATGGGGGGAAATGCATATTTGCGAATGCCAGGGGGCCAGCTGTGTGCCAGCGCATCTATGCCGAGGGAGGCCTCGGTCAGGGCGTACCAGAGCGGGTAGTGGGGAGGATTCTTGGGAGGCGAACAGGTGCACCTGTGCCTGTCGAATCGACTCCAAATCAGCTGGACCACCTGAAGGTGGAGTCTCCACTCTCCCCTGAGGGTAACCTGTTGTGACGGCGCATCCGCCATAGTTTTGAGGTTGCCTGGGATGTGAGTGGCTTGCAGCAACTTGAGGTGCTGCTGACTCCAGAGGAGGAGACGGCGGGCGAGTTGAACATACAACGAGAGCGCAAACCACCTTGGTGGTTGACATATGCTACCGTTGTCGTGTTGTCTGTCTGAACTAACACGTGCTTGCCCTGGATCAACGGCCGAAACCTTCGCAGGGCGAGCAGAATTGCCAACAACTCGAGGCAGTTGATGTGCCAATACAGTCGTGGACCCGTCCAGAGGCCGGCAGCTGCGTGCCCGTTGCAAATGGTGCCCCAGCCCGTTTTGGAGGCATCTGTCGTGACCACGACGCGCCTGGGGACCAGTTCTAGAGGAACACCTGCCCGTAGGAACGAGATGTCGGTCCAAGGGTTGAAAAGACGATGACAGACCAACGTGATGGCCACGCGGTGTGTCCCGTGGCACCGTGGCCGTCTCGGGACTCGAGTCTGGAGCCAGTGCTGAAGCGGCCTCATATGCATCAACCCGAGCGGGGTGGCCACCGCCGAGGATGCCATATGCCCTAGGAGCCTCTGAAGAAGTTTCAGTGTTCCCTGTTTGAACGCCTTCAAACAGGCCAGCACCAACTGGGTGCACTCATTCGTAAGGCGCACCATCAAGGAGACTGAGTCCAACTCCAAACCAAGAAAAGAGATGCTCTGAACCAGGAGGAGCTTGCTCTTTTCCCAGTTGACCCTAAACCCTAGTCGGCTGAGGTGTGAGAGCACCAGGTCCCTGTGTGCGCAAAACACATCTTGAGAGTGAGCTAGGATTAGCCAGTCATTGAGATAGTTGAGAACGCGAATGCCCACCTCCCTTAATGGGGCAAGGGCAGCCTCGGCGACCTTCGTAAAGACGCGAGGAGACAGGGACAGGCCGAAAGGGAGGACTTTGTACTGATACGCCTGACCCTCGAAAGCGAACTGCAGGAATGGTCTGTGTCGAGGAAGGATCGAGGCGTGGAAGTACGCATCCTTCAGGTCTACCGCCGCGAAACAATCTTGATGCCGGACGCTTGCCAGAATGCGTTTTCGCGTCAGCATCTTGAACGGGAGTCTGTGTAAAGCCTAGTTCAGAACTCACAGGTCCAAGATTGGCCTCAACCCACCGCCTTTTTTCAGTACAGTGAAGTAGGAGCTGAAAAAACCCCTTCTTCATCTCGGCTGGAGGGACAGGTTCTATCGCGTAGGAGGGTAGCGATCTCCACGCAAGGTAGCAGCGTTTCCGTCTTTCACCAAGGTGAAGTGGACACCACTGAACCTGGGCGGATGCCCGGCGAAGTGAATCGCGCAGCTGAGTCAGACAGTCCGGACCAGCCCTTGTGACGGATTGGAAAGTGCAGGCCATGCGTCCAAGTTCCGCGCAAGGGGGACCAAAGGGACAACATCATCGGATATACACTATATTGCCAAAAGTATTCGCTCATCTGCCTTTAGACGCATATGAACTTAAGTGACATCCCATTCTTAATCCATAGGGTTTAATATGACGTCGGCCCACCCTTTGCAGCTATAACAGCTTCAACTCTTCTGGGAAGGCTTTCCACAAGGTTTAGGAGTGTGTTTATGGGAATTTTTGACCATTCTTCCAGAAGCACATTTGTGAGGTCAGACACTGATGTTGGACGAGAAGGCCTGGCTCGCAGTCTTCGCTCTAATTCATCCCAAAGGTGCTCTATCGGGTTGAGGTCAGGACTCTGTGCAGGCCAGTCAAGTTCTTCCACACCAAACTCGCTCATCCATGTCTTTATGGACCTTGCTTTGTGCACTGGTGCGCAATCGTGTTGGAACAGGAAGGGGCCATCCCCAAACTGTTCCCAAAAAGTTGGGAGCATGGAATTGTCCAAAATCTCTTGGTATGCTGAAGCATTCAGAGTTCCTTTCACTGGAACTAAGGGGCCAAGCCCAGCTCCTGAAAAACAACCCCACACCATAATCCCCCCTCCACCAAACTTCACAGTTGGCACAATGCAGTCAGACAAGTACCGTTCTCCTGGCAACCGCCAAACCCAGACTCGTCCATCAGATTGCCAGATGGAGAAGCGTGATTCGTCACTCCAGAGAACGCGTCTCCACTGCTCTAGAGTCCAGTGGCGGCGTGCTTTACACCACTGCATCCGACGCTTTGCATTGCACTTGGTGATGTATGGCTTGGATGCAGCTGCTTGGCCATGGAAACCCATTCCATGAAGCTCTCTATGCACTGTTCTTGAGCTAATCTGAAGGCCACATGACCTTTGGAGGTCTGTAGCGATTGATTCTGCAGAAAGTTGGCGATCTCTGCGCACTATGCGCCTCAGCATCCGCTGACCCCGCTCTGTCATTTTACGTGGCCTACCACTTCGTGGCTGATTTGCTGTCATTCCCAATCGCTTCCACTTTGGTATAATACCACTGACAGTTGACTGTGGAATATTTAGTAGTGAGGAAATTTCATGACTGGACTTGTTGCACAGGTGGCATCCTATCACAGTACCACGCTGGAATTCACTGAGCTCCTGAGAGCAGCCCATTCTTTCACAAATGTTTGTAGAAGCAGTCTGCATGCCTAGGTGCTTCATTTTATACACCTGTGGCCATGGAAGTGATTGGAACACCTGAATTCAATTATTTGGATGGGTGAGCGAATACTTTTGGCAATATAGTGTACCAGCAGGTGGGGCCTCGTGGCGGGGTGGAGCTCGAGGTGCCACACCACGTTGTGGCCGTGCTGAGTCTAAGGACATCGAAGCACTTACCTGGCTCCTTGTGACCACCCCCAGAACAGCCTGGGACGGGGGAGGAAGAGGCCTGTCCTCATGACCCGTGGAGACTGTCACATCGGGGGTGGATTTGTGCCACAGCTGGGCACTCAGGGGCAGGAGACCGCCGCTGGAGCACCAAACCTGCCAAATGGAGTTGTGGACGGTGGTCGTGATGACGGCCGTACACACCGGATACGTGACCCAGGGAACAAGGAAACTGCTCTTGCTGAGCTCTTGAGTACTGCAGCCACTTGGGCATGCTGCGCAAAATGTAAAAGGTAACAAAAAGATGAAGATCTGCTTACCAGCTCCAGAGCAGTGGGTTTCGTTGTCCCTGGGTTGCCCGTCTCAAGGGCACTTTGAAGCCTTTCACGGGTTCTGGGCAGCCGCGAGACGGGTGGCGTCTGCTTCCTGCGGTGGGCTCCACACCGGGGCCGGGCCGAAGGGGGCGGGCTGCAGCAGAGCCAGTGCAGTCACCGCAGGGGGACGCCCTTGGCGATGAGTAGACAGGGTGCAGGATCTTGAGCTGCGCTGGGGCAGGATATGCCGGCTACCATACATCTACTGCTCTAACATCGAGAACTGCTGGGCAAAGTCCTCGACGGTTTCGCCGAATAGGCCCGCCTGGGAAATGGGGGCAGCAAGGAATCGTGTCTTGTCAGCCTCACCCATCTCGACCAGGTTGAGCCAAAGGTGGCGCTCCTGGACCACTATTGTGCCCATCGTCCGACCGAGAGACCGCGCCATGACCTCCGTCACTCGGAGAGCGAGGTCGGTCACCGAGCGCAGTTCCTGCATCAATCCCGGGGCGGAACTACCCTTGTGCAGTTCCTTTAGTGCCCTGGTGGACTTGCAGGAGAGCCATGGCGTGCAGGGCAGAGGCGGCTTCTCCAGCAGCACCGTAGGCCTTGGCCGTCAGAGACGACATAAACCTACAGGCCTTGGACGGGGGCTTTGGGCACCCGCGCCAGGTGGCGGCGCTCTGCGGGCATAGGTGCACCGCGAGCGCCTTTATCCACCGGGGGATTGCCGAATAGCCCTTGGCCGCCCCACCATCGAGGGTAGTGAGGGTGGGGAAGCTGAAAAGATCGGGACCGGGCAGTAAAAAGTGCCTCCCGTGACCTTGTCAGCTCTTCATGCACTTCTGGGAAGAAAGGAACGGGGGCGGGGCGTGGCTTTGAGTGGTGAAATCCACTCTAACCGACGCTCGCGGCTGCCCGGGAAAGCATGTCGTCATCTCCGTGTCAGCCTGTGACTGGGCAATCGACCCCGAAGGGAGGAGCCCAGCTGAGGCTCCTGACTGGACGAGCCCGCTCTCCGATGCTGCGCTCGAGAGCTCATCACTTTCGCGGGCTCCGAATAAGAGGTCGAACTCGCTGTGAGATGAGCCGGCGGACTCACCCAGAAGCCTGATCGGCCAGATGAGCGTGCTGGGGAATGGGAGGTCCGCGGGGGGATACCCGGCGGAGGCGGTCCCATTGGGGTCCCCAAATCACCCCCAGTGCTAGCCGCGCTGGCCTCATACCCGTGGGTAAAAGGACCGAGGCGGAAGCCTCTGGGGTGGCTCGCTTTCTTACGAAGGTGAGCCGCGACCGCAACGTTGCCATGGACATATTCTCGCAATGAGAACATGACCATCCACGAACGCTGTCTCCACGTGAGCAGTGCCCAGACACGAAAGACAGTGATCGTGACCGTTAGAAGGCGAGAGATAATGAGCACAACCAGGAATAACACACAATCGGAAAAGCATCTTTAAAAAGACGCGTCTTTAAAAAAACATTCCGTGTGTGCGCTCTTTTAGAGAAATATATACTCTTTTAGAGGGAAAAATGCTCTTTCAGAAAATATACTCTCTAGTTTTTCTGCCAAAGCGCCCAGGGGCGTTCTCTGCAGTGCACCAGTGCAGAGGGGGCAGAAGCCGCTGAAATGCGCCGTCAGATCCAGCAGAGGTGAATGAACAGTAGTATTCAGCTCAGTGAGCATGACCGTTTGGCTCCGAAGAGAAAATCTGAATGAGTGGTTGCATACCAGCTCCTTTTATACCCGTATGTCTGGGGGAGTGGCGTGCAAATACCACTCGCCAATTTTCATTGGCCTTTTATCAAAGACCAGAGGTGTCTCGGGCTCCCAAGAGTGACCCCTAGTGTCACTACATCGACACCAAGGTCGAGTGAGTGACAGATAGGGAACATTTATTTGAACTGGGACATGTACAGTAACTATGTACATAAACTGTCCAAATGTATCAATACCCTGAAAGGAATTGGGACTTCCTGAATCTACAAATTAGTTAATCGTCAACCAATTAGTTGAATCAGTTAATGTAAAGCGAACCTTTTCACTTCTATCTTTTGGACTTCTAAAAGCTACATATGATACAGATGGTGTGTTTGATGATCTCTCGGCTCTCGGCTTTATAGTAAAAGTCTTTGTGAGCAATACAATGTGACAAAAAAGCAATGTAGCATTTTTGATGCTATACCTCTCCTCGTTGTAAATAGTAGCTCCTTACCAAAAAAGCTACAATACACTATTATGATATCAGCTGAGCTACTGAACATGCTACTGTTTGGTTAGTAGTGTTGCTACTTTCAGTGAGTTACTCACCATTGCTGATATGGCAGGGGTAGTACTGTAAGCTGGAGAAGGAAAGCAGTGGACAGATAGGCTTGCTAAGATGCCTGTGTAGAGGCTTGGAGTGTCTCACACAAATCCTGCTATCAGCATTAATCTCATACTAATTTTACTGACCCACTCTAGACCTGTGGAGAGATTAGAAGAACCTTGTGGTCAGCTGTGATTAGACTCTGAGCCACACCAGAGTCTAATGGCCACAGCACAAACACACACACATCCAATGATACATTACAAGAGGTCAGGACTCTACAGCACATACTTTTAGTACTTTTAACCAAATCTGCTATGAAATGATGGTTTGGGTATGGAGTAGGGACTGATTTGACCATATGATAAAAAAGATGTAAATGTGAGCTAGTGTGGGAGAAATAGATAGGATGTGTTTAGGTATTTGTTATCTGACTTAAGTAGCCTACTGTATTTTTTTGCTCAAATTTCAGATCTCCAACACTCCCAGATGCTTGACAGCAGATGTAATTTTTTATTTATTTATTTATTTTTTTTGTCAATGCAATGACTAAAGATCTGCTCAGTGGATGTGAAATAATTGAAGAAGAAACATGAGAGCAGTGTTGCTTTCACAAGAAATACAGGTTGTAGGTCATGCAAAATAGAGCAAATGGCTGCTACATTATGTCTTATAAATCCTCCATTTGAGATTTGTGTGGACTTGTGGCCACAAGGGCCAGGACTTGACTAAATCAATCAAACAGTGGAGGCAATGTATGTGTGAGCAAGAGTGAAAGAGATGGCATTTGCCCATCGTAATCACATTTTTGAAAGTTATTCTTACATAAGCCCTATTCGGATGGCAAATGTTTCTCAGGGTGACATCTGTAAAAGTAAATTTTCATGGCTCCTCTGTGATAAAACTCATACGTTCGGATGACAATTAAATCACAGGGAATGAGGTTGCGAACATTTACAGCATACATTTTCACATATGCCCAAGCCAAAATTCTTGTGAAGAGCAATTAATATAATCAAGAAACTGTAGGGACAAGACAAATAAATCTGTCAATGGGAATACGCATATCATTTCAGTTGCGTGCTCTCGCCTAAGTGCACACTAGGCGAGATAGAATCCGCACATATCAAGGACAGTAAAGATAGTTCAAATGGTTTTCTCATGTTTTATCTATCAAAATGATGTACATCATTTGGAATTGTCACTGTCAGTGTTTAAATAGTGGCGGTGGAAATGAAACCTTTTAAATAAGATAGACATTGACCTGTCAACTTTTCTGGAACTAGTCGACCTGTATAAATGAGTAGTCATGCAAGCCCTATGTATAAATGTATTTAGTACACGTTTCTATATTAAAATGTTATATATTACAATTTTATTACATTGCTGCCATAATAATGGACCATTTCAAAAGTTTACGTGATCTGGCTCTCGTTTTTCTTTCTCTTCCACTTAAGAGTTCCTACTCACTGTGGTGGAGTGGCGATTATTGAAATTTATTTCAAAAATTTCTGTTACACAACCCTCCAAATTTCACAATGGTCCATTACCGCTAGAGCTGTTACCACATGCAGCGCAGACGTACGGCACTTAGCAGTGGTCAAAAAGGATTTCTAAAACGACTTTTGGATAAGAAATTCAGAGATGTGGATTTGTATGGAAATTAAATTACCACACAATCTTGGTTTTTGTCAAGAACAGTAGGTAATTCGACCAGGAACCTTCCCGCGGGAGGTGGGAGAAAAACACATACACTTCGGATTCGGACAGCAATAAAATCATTGACTACCCCCTGTAAATGCTGGAATTACCTCACTTCCCCATGTCAAATAATTGCCATCCGTATAGGGCTATAAAGTGTACATGTAACATTACAGTGTACATGTGTACAAGTGACATTAAACAGATTTCTTATTGCCACCGGTGATGAGTTCAATACTCAGACACAATCGCATAGCGGAACTCTCATTTATTAATAACTGATGGAGAAAATTTGCCTCAGGAATACATTTTTAATGGCAAATTTATTTATAATTAAATCCAGATGGTAACAGTAAAAATACATTTATTTACACTCTTTGTATGGCTGAACTTAAAACTCAACATGTATGACATATAAGTGCAACACTGTCGGTTTTATTATAACAGTGTTCACTCTTCTTTGGACCAGTATTTAGAAATACAATGAACAAAACACAGAACAGAATGAAACTGTTATATGTCCAATACGATAAACGTGATGCTGTTATTTATATTTAATTAATCTCATTTTTTATTAATGCAATAAAATTAACCTATGAATTTCACAAATTCATCCTTTATTATTATGCTGATGTCTGCTCAGCTTAGTTCAGATGTATGGCAATGTTTTGTTGCCTTGTTTGTTGTAGTATTTGAATTTTTGCAACAAAAAAAATAAATAAATAAATAACAAATTCAATATTCTATAAACCTCAAAGGATTTGTAAACATTTATATGTCTCTAAAGTTGTTCATACATAAAAGGGTATTCATATTATATGTTTCAGTATCTATTCAAATAAACAAACATTTACATGTCCAAAAACTACAATTTACTTACTAATAATGAGATGCTGAATTATCTGATGACAAATGATATAAACGGATTTGAATCATATGCAGGGCATGGTAAGATATGGCACAATTATGTTTCTGTAATGTACATTACTGTAATGTACATGTTGTTGTTATAAATGCATGTGTGTGTGTGGGCGAGTTTGGATGGTTTACGAGGAAATTAGGGTTAGGGGATATAATCTGTAGTTCGAACAGTATAAAAATCATTATGTCTATGGAGAGTCCTCATAAGGATAGCCTCACCAACATGTGTGTGTGTGTGTGTGTGTGTGTGTGTGTCAGCAAGTGTTAGCATGTGTAAATGTGTCTGTGTACATGTGTGGGTGAGTGCCCACCAAGGGCATAGCCACGAAATTATTTTGGGTGGGCCTCAATAAAAATGGATGGGCCAAGTTTTCGGCCAAAACAACAAAGCGGCACATCCAAACAGTTCTTTAACACTTTCAGAAATCAGAATTTATATATATTTCTTAACTATTTTATAAATATATATTTTAAATCAAAGAATAATCTCTAATATTCTGGGTGGGCCTGAGTCTAATTTGGGTGGGTCCATGCCAACCCCAACCCACCCTTAGCTATGCCACTGGTGCCCACACTCTCCAGAGGAGGGAGATTCAACTTTCACTGCAGCAATTTAATTGTGATATTAATATTAAGGATGTCAGATAAACAAAGTTCTGTAATCTCTTCCTGTGGTAGCAGACACACCAGGGGCTGCAGCTTAACACAGCATAGTGGTGCTAATGGAGAACGACCTTAAGCCTCTCCTATTCGCTTTGCATGGGAACATTCACTGCTCTGTTTCAAGGGGCATTGTGAGATGCATTGAACAAAATTAATAAAGGAATAGAAATAATGTCAACTATAATTGAGTTAATCTGAGCTTTAAGACATTTATTTGTTAAATACACTATACATGAGTTCAATCATAGTTTTAATTTTGTGGGTGTATGTACAGTATTGTTTGATGAATAACACCATATTGAAGCAGCTCGTAATTATTTAATTGTTTAAACTAAATTTTTACACTTCCAAGAAGTGTAGTTAGTTGTGCTTGCTCATGCAAAAGAGACAGATAGCAATTTGATCACTCAACCCCAACTCAACAGGTGGTTTTAAACGTATACAAGATGCAACTCGGCCAAGTGTAAATGCATCTGATAGTTCAGGCCTCACACTGAACTACATATGGACCACCGGAGATGTGTCTCCTTTTCATCAAACAAATGTGCAAACGTACACAAATTAATTAGAATGTACTGCTTCACATCCTGATGTAAAACACTCAGTCAGCCTAAGCTGAAGTGGTGAGCACTATATTCTTCCACCAGTTCTGACTGATGTTTAACTCTTTGGTTTCGAAAATTTAACACTGACTACAAAGACAGTACGGCACAAAACAGCTGGTACCATTTGTACCACAGTTGTCAAATTTAGCCATCTCCTGTTTATTTTGAATTAAGTGCAGCAAAATATCACTACCCATTATTATCATCATGAAGTTAAAGGAATGTTCCGGGTTCAATATAAGTTAAACTCAAGTGACAGCGTTTGTGGCATAATACTGATTACCACAAAAATGTATTTGGACTTGTCCCTCATTTTCTTTAAAAAATCTTGGTTCCAGTGAGGCACTTACAATGAAAGTGAATGGGGGCCTATTTTTTAATGTTAAAATACTCACTGTTCCAAAAGTATAGCCACAAGACATAAAGGATATGCGTGTAAACATGATTTTAGTTTGATAAAATCGCTTACTAACCTTTTCTTTGTAAAGTTATAGCCAATTTTACAACTTGGTTACCATGATGAAATTTCTATCTGTAAACCCTCCAAAAATTGGCCTGATTTACTTTTATTGTCCCCATTCACATCTGTTGTAAGTGTCTCACTGTAACTTGTTTTTTTAAAGATAAGGAGGGATGAGTCAAAATACATTTTTGTGGTAATCAGCATTATGCCACAAATGCTGTCAATTGATCGTAACTTGCATTGAACCCGGAACATTCCTTTAACTCAGTTAAATTTTAATATACAGTGCTGTGGAAAAGTGTTTGCCCCCATCCTGATTTCTTCTGTTTTTATATTTATATCATACTAAATTGTTTAGAAAATTCAAACAAAATCTAACATAACACAAAGGCAATCTGAGTAAACACAAAATACAGTTTTTAAATGGTGTTTTAAATAAATGTTATTTACTGAAGCAAAAAATGGCCTGTGTGAAAAAGTATTTGCCCTTAGTTACTAAATCCCCAAATCAATGAAACTGCATTCATAATGGGGTTCAGCTGTTCTAGACACACCCAGGCCTGATTACGCCAGACCTGTTCAATCAAATCAACACATACATAGAACTTTTTCAGCAGCATGAAGTTGGCTAAAAGGTCTCACCCAGTAGCACACTATGCCAAGGTCAAAATAAATTCCAGAAATGCTGAGGAAAAAGGTGATTGAAATACATCAGTCTGGGAAGGGTTATAAAGCTATTTCAAAGGCTCTGAGACTCCAAAGAACCAAAGTGAGAGCCATTATCTCCAAATGGAGAACACTTGGCACAGTAGTGAACCTTCTCAGAAGTGGCCAACCTTCCAAAATTCTTCCAAGAGGGCAGCGACGACTCATCCAGGAAGTCACAAAAAAGCCAATGACAACATCCAAGGAACTGCAGGCCTCTCTCGCATCAATAAAGATCACTGTTCATGACTCCACTATCAGAAAGACACTGGCCAAAAATTGCATTCATGGAAGTGTGTCGAGGCCAAAACCACTGCTAGTCCAGATGAACATTAAGGCTCATCTGAATTTCGCCAAAACACACCTTGATGATCCTCAAACCTTTTGTTCTGTGGACTAATGAGTCGAAAGTGGAACTGTTTGGAAGACAGGGGTCCCGTTACATCTGGCATAAATCAAACACAGAATAGAACATCATACCTACTGTTAAGCATGGTGGTGGTAATATGATGTGTGGGGATGCTTTTCTACTTCAGGGCCAGGGCGACTTGCAATAATTGAGGGAAACATGAATTCTGCACTCTACCAGAAAATCCTAAAGGAGAATGTCCGGTCATGAGTCCGTGAGTTCAAATCAAATCAAATCAAATCACTTTTATTGTCACACAGCCATATACACAAGTGCAATGGTGTGTGAAATTCTTGGGTGCAGTTCCGATCAACATAGCAGTTGTGACAGTGATGAGACATATAACAATTTACAATAAACATCAAATTTACACAACACAATTTAAAGTTTAATATACACATAATTACACACAACACAATATACAAATAATAACATACACTGTACAGTATACAATACACACAATATAGATACACATTATTCAATAAAAAAGTATATATAGTATATATAGAATGTACAGTAGGTTGTATTGTACTGTATTGACATTCAGGCTGTCGGTTGATAGTAAATTGTTAAGAGAGAATATAATATGATAATAATATAATTTATGACAGTCCGGTGTGAGATATAAGAGTAAGAGTAATAAAGTGCAGTGCTGGTGTATTTGATCATGGGAGATCAAGAGTTCAAAAGTCTGATTGCTTGGGGGAAGAAGCTATCATGAATTTGGCTGGTGCGGGTCCTGATGCTGTGATACCGCCTGCCTGATGGTAGCAGTGAGAACAGCCCATGGCACGAGTCTCTGATGATCCTCCGAGCTTTTTTCACAAACCGCCTGGTATATATGTCCTGGAGGGAGGGAAACTCACCTCCGATGATGTGTCTGGCAGTTCGCACCACCCTTTGCAGTGCTTTGCGGTTGTGGGCAGTGCTATTGCCGTACCAGGCGGAGATGCAGCCAGTCAGGATGCTCTCTACAGTGCAGGTGTAGAACCGTGTGAGGATGTGGCGGTTCATTCCAAACTTCCTCAGCCGTCTCAGGAAGAAAAGGCGCTGATGAGCCTTCTTCACAACGACTTCAGTGTGGATGGACCATGGACCTCTGTGATGTGGACACCCAGGAACCTGAAGCTGCTGACTCTCTCCACTGGTGCTCCATTGATGGTGATGGGACTGTGTTCTCTGTCTTTTCTTCTGAAGTCCACCACAAGCTCCTTTGTCTTACTGACGTTGAGGGAGAGGTTGTGCTCCTGACACCAGTGTGTCAGAGTGTGCACCTCCTCTCTTTGGCTGTTTCATCATTGTCAGTGATCAGACCTACCACCGTCATGTCATCAGCAAACTTAATGATGGCATTGGAGCTATGTGTTGCCACACAGTCATGTGTGTACAAGGAATACAAGAGTGGGCTGAGAACACAGCCCTGTGGGGCTCCAGTGTTGAGGGTCAGTGATGAGGAGATGTTGCTGCCTATTCTAACCACCTGGCGTCTGCTTGACAGGAAGTCCAGGATCCAGCTGCACAGCGAGCTGTTTAAGCCTAGAGCCCGGAGTTTCTCATCAAGCTTGGAGGGCACTATGGTGTTGAATGCTGAGCTGTAGTCTACAAACAACATTCTCACATAAGTGTTATTTTTTTCCAGGCGGGAGAGAGCAGTGTGTATTGTAGATGCAATGGCATCATCAGTGGAGCGGTTGTTGTGGTAAGCAAACTGCAATGGGTCTAGAGAGAGAGGCAGCACAGAGCAGATGTAATCTCTGATTAGTCTCTCAAAGCATTTGCTGATGATGGGGGTCAGAGCAACAGGATGCCAGTCATTTAAGCAAGTGATTTTTGATTACTTTGGAACAGGCACAATGGTGGACATTTTAAAGCATGTGAACATCGCTATTAATCCATGGCTTCTGGTTCAGATAGATCCATATTGTTCTGGTCGGAACGATGTCCTCTACACACTTTCTGATGAAACACATTACGCTATCAGCGTAAAGCTTGATGTCGTCATCAGAGGCGGACCGGAACATCTCCCAGTCTGCGTGATCAAAACAGTCTTATAGCGTAGAGTCTGATTGGTCCGACCAGCACTGGATCTTTCTGAGGGTGGGTGCTTCCTGTTTCAGTTTCTGCCTTAAAGCGGGCAGAAGCAGAATGGAAGAGTGATCCGATTTGCCAAATGGTGGGCAGGGGAGGGATTTGTAGCCATCCCGGAAGGGAGAGAAGCAATGGTCCAAAACCCGGTCCCCTCATGTGTTGAAACTAATGTGTTGGTGGTATTTTGGTGCGACAGATTTGAAACTGGCTTTATCAAAGTCCCCGGTCACAATGAACGTGGCCTCAGGGTGCGTGGTTTCCTGTTTGCTTATAATCCCATACAGTTCCTTGAGTGCCCGATCTGTGTCGGCTTGTGGCGGGATGTACACAGCAGGGAAAATGACCGCTGTGAATTCCCTCGGTAGCCAGAATGGTCGACACAGAAGCATAAGTAATTCCAGATCAAGAGAGCAGAAAGACTTGATAGAATGTACGTTCCTCTGATCACACCAGGATTTGTTGATCATAAAACATACACCACCACCTCTGCTTTTACCTGAGAGGTCTTTCGCTCTGTCCGCTCGGTGCACGGAGAACCCCGTGGGTTCGATGGCTGAGTCTGGAATCTCCGCAGACATCCAAGTTTCCGTAAGGCAGGTAATGCAGCAGTCCCTCGTCTCTTGTTGGAAAGAGATCTGCGCTTTCAGCTCACAGAGCTTGTTATCCAGAGACTGAACATTTGCCAGTAGAATACTGGGTAGTGGGGGTCGATTTGCACGGCGTCTTACTCTGATGAGAATGCCGGCTCTGTTTCCCCTTTTCCTCCAGCATTTCCGCATCCGGGCTGGCCAGACAAAGGGCTCTGCTTGCGTGTTTGTAAACAGCGGGTCGGCATTGAGGAATTTGAAGTCCGGTTTACGGTGTGTAATTGCTGAACCAATGTCCAAAAGTGTTTGTCTGTCATAGACAATAAGGCAGACAACATCCAAGACAAAAAACATAAGAATTGTAAACAAAACAAACAAAACACTACCATGTTGTGTCGGAGCTCGCAACGCAGCAGCCATACTCGGCGCCATCTTGAGTCCAAAAAAAAAAAGAGTTGAAGCTCAAGCACAACTGGCTTATGAAGCAAGACAATGATCCAAAGCATAGGAGTAAGTCCACCTCTGAATGGATCAAAAGAAGCAAAATTAAAGTTTTGGAATGGCCTAGTCAAAGTTCTGACTTGAATCTGATTGAAATGCTGTGGCAGGACCTTAAACGGGCAGTTCATGCTCAAAAACCCTCCAATATGGCTGAACTAAAGCAGTTCTGCAAAGAAGAGTGGGCCAAAATTCCACCACAGCGTTGTGAAAGAGCCAAAGAACCAAGCAACACAAAGAACGCAACGCAAGGAAACGCAACGACACGCAAGTACATCTCCAGACTTTTGCTCAAAGTGCTGGTGTATTAGTTAAATACTTTGGGTAATCTGATTGCAAATCGATGTAGACTCAAAGAAGGATAAATGGTTCTTAAGGCATTGTCACCAGACTCCATAAAGTTCATTTTCTCTGTATTGATCATTTATTTCACATTCTGTCACTACTCACCAACCTGTTTCATGTTTTATGTGTTAGATTAGTTTATGTTTAGAATAGCAATAAGTTTGTCTGTATTCAAAGATAATTTGACTGTGGTATAATTTGTTAAATAATCTCATCCCTGTTTTTAAAAGATTTCGCTTCAAAGCTGTACCTAAATATGTGTAATGTTATTTTCAATAAGCCATGAGAATAATATTACTCCAATAAGTGAATTAATCATAATTCCCTTATTAAAGCTAATTCCTTACAATAGAAATTGTGAGTGGATACAATGAGATGTTTTTTTTACGATTTTAATGGTGGAGAATTTTATAAAGAAAAATAATCTAGTTGTTTGTCATTTATCTAATTTATAATGGTTGTCGAATGCGACTAATTCCATTCTAAATTTCCTTACATAATAATGTAGAATAAGAACAGTTCAATTTAATTCCTAGCTCACACATACTGTTTTCCTTACATATAATGGTGGGGGTACGTGGGCACTTTAACCCATCCCGTGTACATTTATACTACCAAATTTCCTAAATATATTGGTGGTCGAATGCGGCCAAAATTTGTAAACAAATTAATAAATTATTTACATATAAATTCGCTACAGGGCCTTTGAATATTGTCTTGAACAATGGGATGCCTTAGAGTCTAAAAGGTTGAGAACCACCAACATGATCACGCGGGAAGTCTGCATGTTGTTTCCGAGAGTTTGCGCACCCTAGGACCGCCACATTATGCCAAATCACTGACAAGCGCCATCTCCTATCACACATTTTTTTAATCAGCTCCAGCATGTTTATCTTCCCTTTTGGTCAGCACTGTGGGAGACTCAGGTTCGGATCCCGCATTGAAACCAGGAAGTAATTGCGTTTGCATAATTATTGTGGAGCGCGATTCAGAAGTTGCATTTTTCCCTCTAACATTGCATTTTTACTCCACTGATGGTTAGGTTTAGGTTTGGGGGTTGAGTTGGGGGGTACAGTTAGTTAAATTTGCATTCCTCTACAGTGTATTATGCCTATACAGTTAAAAACAACTAGCTTCACAAGTCGCTTTTGGCAGTCTTGGTGGACATTACACCATTTTTTTGCATTCCAAAAATTCAACATACTGTTTCCGATTTCACGGTGAGATCAGTCTGGAACCACTGCCTTATATGTTTGCTGGTCCAACTAACATAAATCCCCACAAGAATCTTTAAAACCTCTACGCCAGACTAACACAATTGCATTCTGAGACACTTTTAATGTATCTTGGTAACACCAGCTTTTGAGTCTCTTGCAAGAAAGTTCACTGACCTTTCATAAAGTATTATGTAATATTTTATATCGAAAAGTGTAAATCAGAACCACGAGAAAGCACCATGCTTGGTTGATTGACTTCTGATATAAAGGCAGTTGCTGGGAGGGACTCTTGTTGCCTTTAACATACTTTTTGGCACTCTGTCAAAAATGTTCTTAGGGGTCTAAATTTCGATGGATGAGGGACTGGAATGTCATGCTGGCCTCAAAATTATGTCGTCTCTCTACTATCAAATGCATATTTAATTCAAAAACTGACTCAACCCCAACAAATTGGACAAAATGAATGTTTTAAAAGTGTTGAGCACCACATGAAGAGTGAGAGAGAAGGGAGAGTGAGAGAGAAGTTGATTAAAGTAAGCTAAGATGTTAATATGTGATTTCAGAAGAAATTATTGAAATTCAATTTACATTCTGCCCCTTTCCAGGAAAGCCATTTAAGATTGTTTTCTCCGACTTGTCCTCACTTTCATCAGAAACATCTGCTCTGTGCTGCCTCCATCACTAGACCCATTGCAGTTTGCTTACCGCAACAACCGCTCCACTGATGATGACATTGCATCTACAATACACACTGCTGGAAAAAAGAACACTTATGTGAGAATGTTGTTTGTAGACTACAGCTCAGCATTCAACACCATAGTGCCCTCCAAGCTTGATGAGAAACTCCGGGCTCTGGGCTTAAACAGCTCGCTGTGCAGCTGGATCCTGGACTTCCTGTCAAGCAGACGCCAGGTGGTTAGAATAGGCAGCAACATCTCCTCATCATTGACCCTCAACACTGGAGCCCCGCAGGGCTGTGTTCTCAGCCCACTCCTGTATTCCCTGTACACAGATGACTGTGTGGCAACACACAGCTCCAATGCCATCATTAAGTTTGCTGATGACACGACGGTGGTAGGTCTGATCACTGACAATGATGAAACAGCCAAAGAGAGGAGGTGCACACTCTGACACACTGGTGTCAGGAGCACAACCTCTCCCTCAACGTCAGTAATACAAAGGAGCTTGTGGTGGACTTCAGGAGAAGAGATAGAGAACACAGTCCCATCACCATCAATGGAGCACCAGTGGAGAGAGTCAGCAGCTTCAGGTTCCTGGGTGTCCACATCAGCGCCTCTTCTTCCTGAGATGGCTGAGGAAGTTTGGAATGAACCGCCACATCCTCACACGGTTCTACACCTGCACTGTAGAGAGCATCCTGACTGGCTGCATCTCCACCTGGTACGGAAATAGCACCGTCCACAACCGCAAAGCACTGCAAAGGGTGGTGCAAACTGCCAGACAAATCATCGGAGGTGAGTTTCCCTCCCTCCAGGACATATATACCAGGCGGTGTGTGAAAAAAGCTCGGAGGTTCATCAGAGACTCCAGCCACCCGAGCCATGGGCTGTTCTCACTGCTACCATCAGGCAGGCGGTATCGCAGCATCAGGACCCACACCAGCTGACTTCATGATAGCTTCTTCCCCCAAGCAATCAGACTTTTGAACTCTTGATCTCCCACGATCAAAATACATCAGCACTGCACTTTATTACTCTTACTCTTATATCTCACACTGGACAGTCATAAATTATATTATTATTATATTACAGTGCATCCGGAAAGTATTCACAGCGCTTCACTTTTTCCACATTTTGTTATGTTACAGCCTTATTCCAAAATGGATTAAATTCATTATTTTCCTCAAAATTCTACAAACAATACCCCATAATGACAACGTGAAAGAAGTTTGTTTGAAATCTTTGCAAATTTATTAAAAATAAAAAACAAAACAAATCACTTGTACATAAGTATTCACAGCCTTTGCCATGACACTCAAAATTGAGCTCAGGTGCATCCTATTTCCACTGATCATCCTTGAGATGTTTCTACAACTTGATTGGAGTCGACCTGTGGTAAATTCAGTTGATTGGACATGATTTGGAAAGGCACACACCTGTCAATATAAGGTCCCACAGTTAACAGTGCATATCAGAGCACAAACCAAGCCATGAAGTCCAAGGACTTTTCTGTAGACCTCCGAGACAGGATTGTATCGAGGCACAGATCTGGGGAAGGGTACAGAAAAATTTCTGCAGCATTGAAGGTCCCAATGAGCACAGTGGCCTCCATCATCCATAAATGGAAGAAGTTTGGAACCACCAGGACTCTTCCTAGAGCTGGCCGCCCGACCAAACTGAGCGATCGGGGGAGAAGGGCCTTAGTCAGGGAGGTGACCAAGAACCCGATGGTCACTCTGACAGAGCTCCAGCATTTCTCTGTGGAGAGAGGAGAAACTTCCAGAAGAACAACCATCTCTGCAGCACTCCACCAATCAGGCATGTATGGTAGAGTGGCCAGATGGAAGCCACTCCTCAGTAAAAGGCACATGACAGCCCGCCTGGAGTTTGCCAAAAGGCACCTGAAGGACTCTCAGACCATGAGAAACAAAGATTGAACTCTTTGGCCTGAATGGCAAGTGTCATGTCTGGAGGAAACCAGGCAACGCTCATCACCTGGCCAATACCATCCCTACAGTGAAGCATGGTGGTGGCAGCATCATGCTGTGGGGATGTTTTTCAGCGGCAGGAACTGGGAGACTAGTCAGGATCGAGGGAAAGATGAATGCAGCAATGTATAGAGACATCCTTGATGAAAACCTGCTCCAGAGCGCTCTAGACCTCAGACTGGGGCGAAGGTTCATCTTCCAACAGGACAATGACCCTAAGCACACAGCCAAGATAACAAAGGAGTGGCTACGGGACAACTCTGTGAATGTCCTTGAGTGGCCCAGCCAGAGCCCAAACTTGAACCCGATTGAACATCTCTGGAGAGATCTGAAAATGGCTGTGCACTAATGCTCCCCATCCAACCTGATGGAGCTTGAGAGGTCCTGCAAAGAAAAATGGGAGAAACTGCCCAAAAATAGGTGTGCCAAGCTTGTAGCATCATACTCAAAAAGACTTGAGGCTGTAATTGGTGCCAAAGGTGCTTCAACAAAGTATTGAGCAAAGGCTGTGAATACTTATGTACATGTGATTTTTTTCCTTTTTTATTTTTAATAAATTTGCAAAGATTTCAAACAAACTGCTTTCACGTTGTCATTATGGGGTATTGTTTGTAGAATTTTGAGGAAAATAATGAATTTAATTCATTTTGGAATAAGGCTGTAACATAACAAAATGTGGAAAAAGTGAAGTGCTGTGAATACTTTCCGGATGCACTGTATATTCTCTCTTAACAACACACTGGCAACTTACTATCAGCCGACAGCCTGAATGTCAATACAGTAAAATACAACCAACTGTACATTTTATATACACTATATATACTTTTTTATTGTATAATGTGTATTCTATATTGTGTGTATTGTATACTGTACATTGTATGTTATTATTTGTATATTGTGTTATGTGTAATTAGGTGTATATTAGATTTTAAATTGTGTTGTAAATCTGATGTTTATTGTAAATTGGTATATGTCTCATCACTGTCACGACTACTATGTTGCTCGGAACTGCACCCAAGAATTTCACACACTATTGCACTTGTGTATATGGTTGTGTGACAATAAAAGTGATTTGATTTGATTTGATTTGACCTGATTGTCAGGAGGGAAGTAACATCTTGTTGGCAGGAATTTTAGCGGTAAACAAATCAACACCTGAGCAGACAGGATTAGCAAGGGTTTTATTTGATCAGAGCAGGACTCCAGATGACACTCTTGAGGAAGAATGCATTATGAACTGACTAAGCTGCCCAGGCTGAATTAGACCAGCAGGATAATCTAAAATGCACATGGCTACATGAGGTGTGTAGACATGAGGGGTGTACATTTTGTGTGCGTTTGAGGAACTCAAAAATTTCAGCAATTAAGAATGTTATCTTGACATTACATGATAAAAGTTCAAGTTAACAAATAGAAATAGATATAATATATCTTGCAGTAATCATACAGCAAGATCAACCTCAGCAGCTCTCTGATGTCACTGAAGTAATATTGTTTCATTGTCACAATGTCACATATTGTCATCTGGTGTGACAGCATCTCACAGCATTCTAAATCAACAAAATAATTTTTTACTTTTATAAACTAAAAAATAAATTTAAAATGTATTTTCATTGACTCAGTATGAACAAGCTGCCTTTTATTTCATGAACTTTTAATAAAGAATATTTAAACATTTGATTAAATTTAACATTACTTCACTCTTTCAGTTCCCATTTTTCCAAGTTAGGAAAGCAATTCAATCCCTTGCAAAAGCACTGCCAGTGATGGACATGACCTTTAGGAATTTCCAAATTTCTTTCTGAGGCAGGTTATATGTCTTTCAAGGGTTGTCTAATGAAATACAGTTCACAATTACTTTTACCAGGGTTCTTTCATTCCTTCTTTCTTTCTCCGTCTCTTTACCCACTCTTCCCCCATCCGCCCTAAATCTCTCTTTTTGTCTTTCTCTTTTCATATTTTCAGGCGAGGAGGGCAGGTGAAACACTTGATCACATTGCCTGAATTTATCTTTAAATAATTCACACACAGGCCTATGGGTTAACTACCCTGGGGCAGAGGAACCATGGCTGTTTGAAGTGCTATCATATGGCAATATTTGTTGTCTCAGAGGTAACCTTGTCTTGATTAAGGCAATGGCCTAAAAGACAGATCGATTGACTTTCTTGCATGGATGAAATCACGACTTGAAAGTCCAATAGGGGTGGATTGGACTTCATCTTTGCTAGGAAAACTCCTACAACAAATCCATTCAGATTCAACACAGCAGTCCAGGGGCCTCATGTATAAAACTCTGCTTAGATTTCTTCCTAAAAGTGTGCGTAAGCACAAAAGTCAGATTTTGCGTATGCACAAAAAAAAAAAAAAAAAAAAACTAAATTCTAATATATAAAACCACACGTACGCCAAAACCTGCACATAGTTCCCTTCAGGCTATGGGGGGCCTGGCCCACCCAATCAGGAGCTTGGACAACCCTGGCCCCACCCCCCCCATAACAACCAATCACAAAATTGGTGCGATGTTCAATTCAGCTCCAGATTTTCTTTTCTTTTCTTTTCTTTTTTTGTTTTTAAGTGTAGGCTGTCGAAACAATAGCCTTAGCCTCTATCACCTTGCTACCTTTGCCATTAACAAACGTGCTGAATGACAAAGCAATATTAATAACGATACTGTCATTTTAACAGTCAGTGAACATATTACTAAACACTTGTACATTAAACAAAGCACAACATGCACAGATTTCTTATTCCAAAAGGACAAAAGAAAAGCACTTTTGCTCACCAGGACGCAGCTACCACCTCTTCCATTTGTGGCAACGAGGTCGGAGAAATAGTTGGGTCAAGTTCAACTGCATCTTCGGATGGTGTCAAAAACAACTGTAGATTTTATCACAACAGGTGCAGGTCCGAGACTGTGCATCAAACTATTGATATCACTACTATAATATTTACAACATTAGCTTTCTTGTTTTAGAAAATTCAGTCACAAACTCATCCATGTCCAGTTCATGTGTTATTGATTTTTCATGAGCTAAAAGTACAAGATTTTTTTTTCCTCTCGTGAAGCACTGTGCGGTGAAACGGTGTAAACATTCTTGCCAGAGTGGAGAATGAGCTCTCACATGAAACAGTAGAAACGCCCATGACCAGGGCAGACATATACAGTTTATGAAGACCTGGAAATGCATCTTTGTATTCCTGCAAGTTTGCAAACAGCCGAACAGTCAGCATCAGTTGGAAGCTTTTTGGTAAGCATTGGTCTGGCAACAAGAATTTCACTATGCAGCTCACTTTTTGCAACACCTGCAAGACTACAGAAAGGCTCAAACAGCTGAATGTCAAGAAATTTGTTGGATTTTGGCATCAAACCTGAGATGGCGTGCATCAGCTCTAAATTCTTTGTGGAAAACCTGTTTTCCATCTCTGATACAGCTGTATCAACAACGTTTAACATCTGTCGCCTTAGAGCTTCAGTGGAACATTCAGAGCCTGACTGCCCTACTTGCCCTATAGGTGATAAAATGACAGAGTCAGCATAGAAGGGATTAATAATCCTTAGATGTTTTGGTGAGGGCTCATCAGTAGACATGCCAGTGCTGTACTTCTGCAGTTGACTGTCATTTTCTCTGAGATTTCTCAGTGCACTAAGAGATACCTGCAGTACTTCAGCTGCACTGCACAAATCAACATGATGAGACTGTAGGATGGCATTGGCTGGTTTCAAAATGGCAAGAAGATGAATCAGAAATTTGCCAACTTAAAAAAAATGGCATTGCTTCAGCTGAGAGAGAAGCCCAGAAGCTTCTTTTGCAAGGTCAGCCGAGGCATTGTCATCATTGGAAACCTTGGAAAGAATGTCAAGAATGACTTCCTCGCTCTCCACAACACATTTGGTAACTTCAAAATGACTTGTCCAGCGGATTTCTAACAACCTCTTGAGATATGGGCAACTGTACCTCTGACAGACAAAATGATGCCTGAAAAAAAGAGTACAGGGAGCCTGACAAGTCAAAGAAACTTTTGGCACAAGGTTCACTTTAAATTGCATGTATGATGGAGAGGTGAAGCTGGTGGTTATAGCAGTGGATGTAGGGGATATGCCTGCCCAACCTTTTTTGCAATAAAGCCTGAACACTGCCTCGCACCCCACTCATCACTGATGCTCCATCATAACACTGGCTCAGCATATTGTCAGAAATGAATCCTGTATGAGACAAGTGTCTTAATATTTCGGTGGTGATGTAATCCGCATCAAGCTGCTGTAGTTCTAACAAGCCAATGAGATGTTCCTCTGGCACACCACTGCACACAAAGCAGATTACAACAGACACATTTTCAATGTTGCACCGATCCCTTGTACCATCACTTTTTAAACAGAATGCAGCTGAATCAGCAGTGTCATATTTCTGTTTTAATTTTTTCAGAACCATGGATGCCAAAATTTCAATCACTTCATTCTGAATGGTTTTGTAAGTGTACTTTTCATTTTCTGGGATACTTGACGTAATGTCAGCAAGGTATTTATGTTTTTCCAACATATATTTAAACAGCTTGGCAAAAAGCCCTGCAGCTATGCAATCCTCCTCATTGTCAAATGTTTCCCGATCTCCACATAGTGGAAGCTCATTGACTGCTAAAAATTTCACAACACCTGCCACGCTTTTTATGTAATATCGATTCTTTTCTATCTGTTGGGGGCCGAGTAAACATGCTACAGTCTCCCCTGACACCTGTCAGCAGCGAAATTCTGCCCACATGGTTGAGGCTTGTAAATGAGCCTGGCTACAAGCATGTTTTTGAAGACTGCGGTCACGTTCTAATGCTGCTTTCCAGTTTCTAAAACCCATCGAAACTTAAATATTCTTCTCGGAGAAAGCAACACCAAATACTCGACATGGAAAACAAAAGCATGGGTCACGCTCTACAGAATAGTCAAGCCACGGTCGTGACTGATACTAAGCAGCTGAAAAACATCTCTCCCTCCTACCAAGAAAAGTTCAGGGGTATGATTTCAGAGCTGGCTGATGAGGATTTGCCTTGTTTAAATTATTTGGGACAGAATTGCTGCATTTTTGTGTAGGTGTAATTGTGTTTTTGACACCATCCGAAGATGCCGTTGAACTTGACCCAACTATTTCTCCGACCTCGTTGCCGCAAATGGAAGAGGTGGTAGCTGCGTCCTGGTGCTTTTCTTTTGTCCTTTTGGAATAAGAAATCTGTGCATGTTGTGCTTTGTTTAATGTACAAGTGTTTAGTAATATGTTCACTGTTAAAACAACTGTTAAAACAACAGTATCGTTATTAATATTGCTTTGTCATTCAACACGTTTGTTAACAGCAAAGGTAGCAAGGTGAATGAGGCTAAGGCTATTGTTTCAACAGCCTACACTTAAAAAAAACAAAAAAGAAAAAGAAAATCTGGAGCTGAATTGAACATCGCACCAATTTTGTGATTGGTTGTTATGGGGGGGTGGGGCCAGGGTTGTCCAAGCACCTGATTGGGTGGGCCAGGCCCACCCAGGCCCCCCATAGCCTGAAGGGAACTATGTGCAGGTTTTGGCGTATGTGTGGTTTTATATATTAGAATTTAGTTTTTTTTTTTTGTTGAGCCGGGCCTGATGATGACACGGGAAAGTTCACGCAGCGCATCCCAAACCAATATTTCCCTTTTACAGCTTATAATGCCCTTTCAATTAGTTACATAAAAATAATATAGCCTACTATTGGCTTGATAACGATTACTTCTGTTTCAAGTGCTTACCTACATACTTTTTTATTCTAAATGTGAATTAAATAAAAATCAGAGTTTAGAATCAATCTGTTCAGTTCATTATTTGTCCAGCTGAAGTCGCCAATTCACACAGACCAGTAAAAGAGTGCGTACGCACAGTCGGAAGTGTGGCCGGAGGGTGCACAAATATTTAAGGCAAGTTTATTTTTTTTTATAAATTACGATATGTTCATGGGAAATTGCTTACGCACATTTCAATGCCCATTTTGTGCGTACGCAACGTTTATACATCAGGCCCCTGATCTTTTCTCAGATTAGAATGATGAACTGCTTTAATATTAAAATCAACAGCAATTATTCACACAAAGGAAACAGATGTGCCCTCTAAATGTATTCATAAAGATACATTGTGCTATATATTTTACAGAACATCAGCCAGATATAAACCTTTGCCTGTGGATAGTCGGAGAAAAGTGGCTATGTGTCAGACTCTGTGGTGTAGTAAAAAAGCTATTTTACTGTAATCCATATCTCTCGCTGACTGCTATTGCTCCCTTGAGACTCGTACTTACACAAGTATGTGAGAACATGTGGTCACTGAGCCCTGGATGCACCAGATTTCCATGAAAACACCAGGGATCAAAAGAGTCATCATCAGGGAGCTCATGATAACTTGACATGTCATCTCAAGTTATAACACATCCAGACATGTGATGGGGCCAGAAACTGGTTTTCCATGAAAATGTAGACCAAAAGACCAAAGGCACAGCATTTAAATACTGTATACAGATCTGTATGTGTTCAATGTTATACTCGTTGTGAGCATCATCCTTACTGCATGTTAAGACCAAGTTTGTGTTTGACTGCTCAGTGACCCCCATCTTTGGTTGGGACTTTGAAAGTCAAAATGAATACAAATGAAATCATGATTGAATTAACCATTTTCCAGTCAGAGTTTCACATCCCTTTGATGAAACAGTCCCTGCATTTCATAATGGTATAAATTGGGCACTTTGAAGGGTGAACCATCATGATAGTCATGCTGTGAGACCACTTCAAGGTGAATTTCCAATAAAACTGATTCAAAAAGTGAGTTTCGAATGACCCTTATTATTGATTCCCACACCTTTTAGCCCTCCAAAGCTCTCACAGTGGATGGTAAAGTCTTCGAAGGGAATAGGGCATAGGGATGATCCCTTCTGAACCCAGTGTTTTCATGCTTTGCTCTGTCATTCTTCTAAAGTCTCGTTGACTACTTGCATAGCCTGCTGTAAATATTGGATAATTTGATGCACATGCTGTGTGCACGTTTAAGTCGTATTTCCTGTTATCAAAAATAAATTAATTGTAAATTAAAATTATTTTATATATATATATATATATATATATAGAGAGAGAGAGAGAGAGAGAGAGAGAGAGAGATAGATATCCACATTGAATTTTTAAGGCTCTTCTCTGACCACCTGCTCCCACACACAACTCATTGGAAGTATTGTCCACAGCACAAGAAATCTAATCGGGTGCAGACCTCTATAACAGATGACAGAACAGAGCACTTATTCACTGTTAAGCACGTAGTGCCTACAGACTGTTTATATAATTAAATCGCAGAATTTTGCGCTTTAATAATCACACTGGGCCATTTAAACAACTGCTTATCCGGAGGTGTTAAGATACTGTCAATAACACACAGAAACTGAAAAGCCTTCATGTCAAACTAAAACCTCAATTTAAGTTGCAACAGAAATATGTTAATACTGTATAGTAAAATGTAATATTCACTCAAACTTATATTCACAATAATAATAACTTTAATAATATTTTTTAAGCAATATCTCACAAGCAAGAGTGCTGTTGTAGAGAATAAATGTTTTCTTGATGCTTTTATTTATACTGTAATGCTCTGTTGTGCAGCACTCTATTTGACAAAAGATAAGACAAATATTGTGTTTTAAATTATGCTATGAGGATCTTTACAGAAGCACTTTATTAAAAAAAAAAAAAATGCAATGGTTTGTTAAAAAACAATTGTTCTAATTTCACTGTATTAAAGTTTTATAAATTAATTTGATTAGACCCTATTTTTATGCTTGTGGAATTTAATTGTTGAATTGAACTTCAAAACATGGAATTCAGAAAAATCTAAACTAGATTTGGAAAAAAATAAAACAGTTCATACTGCCCTACTTGAAAAAATAAAAAAATAAAACAATGTTTTCTTAATTGAAATACACCAATACCATACACCATGAGGGAAACATGCAGGTTTTAATTTATTATTAACATTGATATTTTAACTTTTTAAATAGGAAATGGTGTGTTCAAGATCATATTACCGTTTTTGCTATGATATCAGTATTTCTGGTATTGGTAACGACTACTGAAATTTGGGTATGGTGACAACCCTATTTCAGAGCTTATCCAAATGTATAAAAGTCTACAATTTAACGCTGCATGATTATGACACATATCATAATTGTTGCTATTTTAATTGTGATTCATTTTCTTAATATAATTTACAGTAAACTACTTATTTTGTCTGGGGCATCTGCTTGACATAATTTAATATAGGTTACCCATCCAAAACAAGCTGAAAACTGTTTCTGAATAACTTTAATGCTATTTATATATCAGTAAGTAAAGACAGTGCCTAAACAGTTAACTTCACATTAATAGCATGTGAAACAAAGCTGAAAACGAGCAACAGACATATTTGTGATTGGTTACAATGCTATACCGCTGCAAAAATGTTCAAAAAATGTCTGTCAAATTAATGTTGTAAATAGCTTTGACACTCTTGACAAAAAGGAATAAAACAAAATGTAATGCTGTAATTGACACATTTCATGATTAAATAATTGTGGTAGCTATTTTTTTATTTTATTTATTGTGCTGCCCTACTACATGTACACGCTATGTACAAATAACTACAATTGCTTATCAGATCACCCTGATACATAATTCCAGAAAAACTACCAAACACGCACATATTAGAAAACCTTCCATGTGTCACTCTTGTCCAGATGTGCCAATGTGTTTTTACATAAAACAGACAACATTGTGGGTTGATAGCTTTTAATTTTAGGCTGAAAGCAGAACAATTAATGTTCACATCTGTGTCATTTTCCTAAACCCAGCTCCTCGGCTAGGGCCAAGAGAACAGAATATTTGATGAGCCAATGTAAATGTGAGCAATCACTTCACTACAAAACATGAGGATTCCACGTGAGGCTTCTGACCACCTGGGAAATCACTCTTTAGGCATCTATAGACGCTCTCGCTTCAGTGCTTCATCTGAAGCAGGCAAGGCCAAGAAGTTACATGCAGGCCTCTGAATGCACATTAGGATGATGCGACTGAGAGAGCTGCTGTGCTGCTGTGCGGTAGTTGCTTAGTGGTGAAGGGGAATGCATATTCATGTGGTGTTGCCAGGTTCAGAAAGTTGAAACTGGAGGGTGGGAAGCTCAGTGGAGGGGCTGCTAGCCGACATGGCGGCAGTCATCAGGAGCGATGCTTGTCTCTAGATGGATATCACAGTGATGAAAGATGAAGTGTGCGCAGCCATCCAAATCTAACAGACAGGCTGAATGCTGAGCACAAAGCTGCCAATGGCAAAATTTCACACATACACTACCGTTCAAAAGTTTAGGGTCACTTACTCATTCTCTATTTTATTATTATTATTATTATTATTTTTTTTTTTTTTTTTTTTCACATTTTAGAATAATAGTAAAGTCATCACAACTATGGAATAATAGAAATGGAAATATGGGAATTATGTTGTGACTAAAAAAAATCCAAAAAAAATCAAAACTATGTTATATTTTAGCATTTTCAAAGTGGCCACCCTTTGCCTAGATTTTGCAGAAATGAACTCTTGGCATTTTATAATGTCCCCTTTTAACATTTTCTTCTTCTGAGAGTGGGGGTCTGTGGTGGTTCCCCATTGTGCCCCCTTAGTGTGCCGCCAGCAGCCTCCTAAATGTGGCGCCCATATGCGTTGCATACATTGCGTATGGTTTTTGCGCCTCTACACATACCCATAAACACACTTACACTCATCTTTCTCTCACCCCTCTCTTATTCTTTCAGTGTTTTTTCTCTCACTCTTTCCAGGGCTGCCAACTCTCACGCGCTGAGCGTGAGAGTCACGCAATTGACACTGTTCTCACGGTCTCACGCCACACATCCCTTTTCTCACGCAGTGATAACATCGTGGAGCAAAGAGGGCACTGAGAGCACATGGACATACAAGACAGAGCAGACAGCACCGTGCAGCAGCGGGTTATTGAGACCAATCAGGGGGAAAGCAGCAGCACAGTGTCTCTCCCTCTCCTCTTTTTAGCCTTCACGTGGTGTGCAATATTTGAGTGCTACTCACGCACAACATCTCAGATGTAGATGCTCAATAGTTCGGTTCACTTATAATATGCATTTAGAATGGAACTGGAGGTGCTTTTTTACAGAATTTGAATAAGTGAATTAAACTACTGTGAACTTGCCTACAAACAGACACATACTGGACTTCCGGGAGAGTTTAGAATGTCATAATAAAAGCGTGAGGGTTTAAAAGTTAAAGGTGCACGACTGAGATACTATATTACTATATATTACTATAATAATATATTATTATTATTATCATTTGTTTACAAATTATAATAATATTTAAGTTGAATGGGTTCCAAAAAATAACTGTGTGAATGAAAAGTGAACTGATATCTTACAACTAAATTGAACAAAAAAGAGATCTGAATCCTATAATGTCCAGATACAAGTAAAAAAAAAATGCTTCTTTTCTACTGAAGACTTGAAGGCTGGAATTACTGTTCATTTACTGCAGAGCCCGCCAGATCCACCTCCGTTCCTGCTTGGTGTCCATAAGACATGGGATACTTCATATGCCACTGCCTGAACCTTGGACTTAGGATAGACCTCACTGAAATTACCTGCTGGTTGAACTGCGATGCACCTCACTGATCTCTGCCTGCATCACCTTGGTCTAATGATGGACTACCCTTACAAAACAAAAATATATGTGAATATATTGGAAAATATAATGTGATATATTAAATAATACATTTTCATATATGGGAATCTAGTGTTTATATTTTTCAATATTCTGCAACATATGCATGAACCATGTATGGCTATTGATACATATAAAATATATATATAGCAATAACAAGAAAAAAACTGTACTACATTTTTACATGTATTAGCTTAATTGAAACACTCAAATCATTTCTCTTTCATTAGTTAACGCATGGGTTTACATACAGCATTAAATGTCTAAAAAATATATTTCCAATATGCCTACAAAGGTCCCCAATTCTTTACAGATTCAGGCAAATGAGGACATAAATTTAATTTCTGTGACAGATTTGCTTTCCACATAGTATTTCAAACTGTTGGACAAAATGTACAACCATTTTTTTTTACATTTTTCACACATTAATATATATATATATATATATATATATATATATATATATATATATATATATATATATATATATATATATATATATATATATATATATATATATATATATATATATATATATATATATATATATATACACACACACACACACACACACACACATCCTGCCTAAATGTTTTAGTCCTCCACACTGTATCTTGGTGGTATGCATGCATAGAGGCTTGCATATTGTAGCAGATCAATTACCACACATTTTTCTTTAAACATTGTCACATCAAATATCTGTTTCCTGCCCTGCAAAACTAATTTCAGACCAACTACATTTTCTACATTGATCAATGCACAATGTGATCTATCATACTCTCTTCCAAGAGCAAAGCATTTTCTGTTACCTTGTTGCTCTACTATAATGTAATAGTAAACAGTGATTATGTGTCCATTCTGAAACAAAACAGTGAAGCTGTTCCTTTTCGCTACTCTAGTGAATTCATGTGTGTAATACAGTTGTCTTTTGACTAGAAGTCTACTGAATATTTTCACAACTCTATCCACAGTGACTGAAAGTTGCTCCCTCGTGGCCAGTATCTCTTCACTAGTAAGTTTTCGTGAATAACGCAAACCAAGGGTAGCAATCTGATCTGTTACTCATTCAAACTGCGTCAGTCTTTTTTGACCAGTTAAATTGTTATACAGCTCGATGCATTCAGGCACAGCATTTCTCAGTGCGTCATTCCTCAAAAGAGGCAATACTTGTCTATATGTGAATTCTTTCATTATCTGTAAAGGAACACATTGAGTGCCATGAAACATTTTTAGAATTTCCCCATTAAATGACTCAAAAATATATTTTGAATGTGCCCACAAAGGTCCCCAATTCTTTACAGATTCAGGCAAATGAAGACATAAATGTACATTAAATGACACATTTTGCTTTCCTACAGTATTTTAGACAAAATATACAACCAGTTTTTCACATCTTTTTAACTCCTCTGTTGTAATAATGTCCTTACATAGTAAGAACATGAATGTTACAAGGATTAACCAGTGCTGGTAAAATACCTGGGGCAGAATTCCCTTTAGCACAAAGATGCTATAAAACAGTAGCCAGTTCTGCCATTCACTAGCCTTCCAAAACCTCCTTTGCTGAAGAGATTGGGGCAGTCTTGTCACATTGCAAGGAGGCTTAATATGTAAGAGTTGCTGATCAAGTTCAGTCACGCTTGTCCCAGTATAATATGGTTTCTCATGGTTTTCACTGTCCAGCCACATGCTTGCCATTTGCCGAACCAGACCAAGATGTATATTATGCATATGATCAGGAGGCATGCCAGATATGATGTCAAAGTGTGGAATGTTTATAAGACACATGGGCCCTTTAACAGAGCCTGCCTTGCATCACTTATGGCTGAAGCATGGTCCCTTTTTGGAACATCTTTGTATGGGTATGCCCTAACAGTACCATTTCCCTTTTGAACTTGTTCTCCAGGATGTAGACATAGGCTGCACCTGTATTGACCATTAAACTGGGTCATTTTTTGTAGTATAAGCCTGGCAACTGAATCACACACCATAAGAGCTGCCACCACTGTACCTTGTTCCAAAATGCCGTTTCTTTTTACCTGGAAGCTAACAGATGTCAACTTCTGACATTCTAGAGTGAACGGCTTTAAAAATGTATTAACATTTGGCTTTTTACTGCCAAACCACAAGCCAAAGAGTAAAACATTTTCTTTGCATACAGGGTAAGGAAGCTCATTTACAATCCCTTGTAATGGCCAAATACTATAGAGTGATGATTTAAATACAGGCACTCCATCGCAGGTGAGTGTTAAGGAATATCCATGAGGACAATCAAGCAGGCCTCCATTTTTGTTCAGATTTTGGTACATTTTACCACTACATATGTCTTCATAATGTTCAGAATTACGTGCGCCATTTCCTGACTTTTCCTGACAACCTGAAATATCTTCTCTTTGAAGAAGATTTTCCAACTGTGTTTGGATTGGTAAGTATATGAAGAAGTTTCCATTCTTCAGTGAGCTATCTTTATCCCATGCTGTGTGGCACACTGTACACTGCCCTTCACTACTTTTGTCACCAATGTAATACTCACAGACTGGACAATATATGTGACATTGTAGGTGACATTTTCTTGGCTTAAGCTCTTTTAAGAACAGATACCTTGAGGCTTACAGTGCATTTTCTGGACAGTGAATATTAATCAAATCTAGAAGATCAGAAAAGGCCACATCAGTGAGTCTGTGTCTCAAAACAAAATCAAGTATAAGTAAAAAACTCTGACCTTTGGTTAGTCGTGAACCATTGTAAAGTGGCTCTTCATTTACCCGAGGAAGCTTTACATTACCAACTTCTCCCAAGCATAATTCCTCATTTTCGGACTCATCAGTATGGTCTTCATATATAAGGTAAAGTTGTTCTCCACTGCCATGAATGGATTCAGAGTCAGAGTCAGAGTCAGTAAAAGACTGCCTTGGTTCAAACTCACCGATACTGTTCTCCAAGTTATCAGATAACTCTGATGCTGGGCTCAAATTTGGTAGATTCTTTAAGTAAAGATCACACACTGTGGAACATTCATCCTCAAACAAGAGTGGAGATGTAGGATATCTGGGTGTGAATTCATCACTGTCTGCATGAAGGCTCTGTAATAGGGAGAAAAGAAAAATTCAATTCTGACCAGAAAAATCAGACAATAAAACAATAAAATCATATAGATGCATTAAATATAGACAGGTATGTGGAGCTGAGGAGGGCGGGGCCGGGCTGGAGTGAGGCACACCCGGTCCCCAATCAGCCTGATGGGGCGCGCGTGGGTTAAAGGCGGCCGGGGACGACAGTTCGAGAGAGAGAGAGAATTGCAGGCAGCTGTGCTGTGTGTTTTTGGTTGTGTGTTTCGTTTAAATTGTTTATTAAATTATTATTTATATTATTAAGCCAGTTCTCGCCTCCTCCTTTAACTGAGAAGTGTTACACTGGTGCCTTGATCGGTGAGGATTTCTTTCGGAATCCCCACCCGGGAGATTATTTTGAAGAGTGCCTCCACAACACTGCGTGCTGAGATGTTGCGAAGAGGCACTGCTTCCGGATATCGCGTTGCATAGTCCACTAGGACCAATACAAAGCGATGTCCGCGTGCTGACCGTTCTAATGGCCCGACGAGGTCCATTCCAATTCTCTCAAAGGGGACCTCGATCAAAGGGAGAGGGCGCAATGGCACTTTTGGGGTGGCCGGTGGGTTAACCAGCTGGCATTCGCGGCATGACACACACCACATGCGGACAACGCCGCCAATGCCCGGCCAATAGAAACGGGCTATTAGACGGTTCAGTGTTTTCCTTTCTCCTAGGTGACCCGCCATGGGATTATAATGAGCCGCCTGGAATACCATTTCCCGACGGCTCCTTGGAATCAAAAGTTGGGTTGTATCCTCTTTGGTCAGAGTGTCCTGTGTCACTTGATACAACCGCTCATTTATAATTGCAAAATAGGGGTATGAAAGTGCGACGTCAGGCTGGAGTCGTTGACCATCGATGACTCTCACTTGGTCAAAGGCGTGTTTGAGGGTTTCGTCTCGCGACTGCTCCAAAGGGAAATCCCCGTCAGGGAATTCCCTGAGAAGGGGAGGGGCTGCAGCCTCTCCCCCTCTCTCGTCATCATGACGTGGAGCTGTCGAGGACGGCCCCGGCTCCGCCTCCCCTGCCAGAGCATCGCACATCACACATCTCCCTATTTTCATATAGGACCCATCCACGCAAATTCCCTTTAATAAAACTCTAAAATCAGGCCAATCAGTCCCCAAAATCAGCGGATGGGTGAGGCGGGAACTAACCGCAGCCTCCACTCTATGCTTTTTCCCCCGAAATTTAATTGTCAGGGTCACCATCGGATACTTGTGAATATCCCCGTGTACACATTTCACCTTCACCGTTTTAGTTGTGACCAATGCCTCGGGTTGAACCAGGCATTGGTGGATAGTGGTTTGATTACAACCGGTATCCACCAACGCTTGGTGAGTACCCCTCTTGACACTTACCGGTATCCGGTACGCTCCGGCCCAGTCGGGGGCAGCCTGTGGGAGGTCAGAGACCCGCACCACCGTCCCCAGCTCCATCAGAGGGCACTAATCTCGGAAGTGGCTCGGGTCTCCGCACCTCCAGCAGGCCGGCCCAGGCGCTACGCCCGCACTTGCGTTGGCGGGCGCCCCCCCCCTGAGGGGGAGAGCGGCGGGGCATAGGAGTAGGGGAAGGTGTCGCCTCCCACACCCGGGGAACTGGTCTCAGGGGCTGAGGTCCTCCTCGTCTGCGTGGGGCAGGAACGGGACCTGGAGAGAGAGCAGAACAAGAGGAGAGAGGGGAGGGGGAAGAAACAGAGGGAGGAGAGAAAATGTAGAAGGGCTCTTCCGCCCTCAGGATCACTGCCACGTGGTCCTCCGCAAGTCGGATAGCTTCCTCCAATGATGCCGGGCGGTGGCACTGGACCCACTCCGCCGTCCCTTTTGGCAGTCGAACTATGAACTGTTCCAGTACCACCTGGTTGATAATTCCCTGGATGTCACGATCCCCCACTAGCAGCCATCTTCAGCAGGTGTCACGGAGCTGCTGGGCAAAGGCAAACGGGCGGTCGGAGCTCTCCAACTTCAAGCTCCGGAAAAGTTGATGACTTTCCTCCAGAGTGCGACCAATCTGTTGCAAGATGGCTCTTTTTAAATCTCCGTAGGCCAGGAGGCTCGACGCTGGCAGTTGTTGAGCCGCGAGCTGGGCTTCCCCGGACAATAGTGGGATCAATCGGGCTGCCCATTGGCCGAGCGGCCAGCCCCAGATCTTGGTGGTCCGCTCAAACAAATCCAGGAAGGCCTCAGGGTCATCTGCCGCCCCCATTTTCTGTAATGCTGGCAGGGGTAATGGCGTGGGAGTGTCCGGGGTCGCGGCTGAGGATGCCCCCTGGCTGAGGAGGCTCCGGATCGCCTGCCGGTTCTCGGCTTGAGCATGCATGAGCTCGATAAACCGGCGGTCTTGATCTTGTCGGAGCTCAAGCAGCGTCTGTTAGTGGTTCTGATGTAGGCTGGCGAGGGCTTGGAGGATCTCCACCAACTGGGAGGACTCTACGGGGCAACTTCCGTCCATCTTCAAACCTTTTCCCGGGTTTCGGCACCAGTGTAACACTTCTCAGTGGAAAGGAGGAGGCGAGAACCGGCTTAATAATATAAATAATAATTTAATAAACAATTTAAACAAAACACACAACCAAAAACACACAGCACAGCTGCCTGCAATTCTCTCTTTCTCAAACTGTCGTCCCCGGCCGCCTTCAACCCTCGCGTGCCCCATCTGGCTGATTGGGGACTGGGTGTGCCTCACTCCAGCCCGGCCCCGTCCTCCTCGGCTCCACACTCCTCCCGGCGTTGCCTCAGGCCGGGGAGCACCCGGCATGACGTACATCCCCCACCCTTCCTCTCCGGGGGGGGGGGGGGGGGGCATGCCGGCGGGTCATCCCCGCTTTCCTCGACCTGGGAGGAGACAGGAGGGGAAAAACAACAAAACAAAATGGCGAGGGAAAGGCCAACACGAAGCGACAGAGAGAGAGAGAGAGGAGAGAGAGAAAAAAAAAGAAACTCACCGGTTCTCTGATGCGCCGTCACGTGGTCCTCGATCACTACTCCACCCTCTCAGGCGGACTGCAGCCGCTCCTCCCCGGGCGGACCAGAGTCAGACCTCCGACCCCCAGCAGACAGAACGCCCCTCCGCGTTCCCGGCATCCCGTGGGGACACTCCTCCGCCCCTGGCAGCGGCCCTACCACTCCAGGCGGTCGGGGAGTCGCTTCCCTCCTCCCCCCGCGGATGGCGGTCTTCTCTCGAACCCTCCGCGTTCCCGGGGGACGGCAGGGCACTCCTCCGCCCCCGGTAGTGGCTCCCTCGCTCCAGGCGGTCGGGGAGTCCCGTCCCCACTCGCCTCGCGGACGGTGGCCGTTCCCTGCGTCCGGGTGGTCGGGCTACTCCGTCCCCCGTCGGATGGCAGCGGCACTCCCCTGGGTGGACAGCAGTGTCGAGGACTCTGCGACGGGAATCCCTCCTTCTTCCCGGGTTTCGGCACCAGTGTAACACTTCTCAGTGGAAAGGAGGAGGCGAGAACCGGCTTAATAATATAAATAATAATTTAATAAACAATTTAAACGAAACACATAACCAAAAACACACAGCACAGCTGCCTGCAATTCTCTCTCTCTCGAACTGTCATCCCCGGCCGCCTTTAACCCTCGCGTGCCCCAACAGGCTGACTGGGGACCGGGTGTGCCTCACTCCTGCCTGGCCCCGCCCTCCTCGGCTCCACAAGGTAATTTTAGAAAAATGTTGAAACTCTAAAGAGCTTTACCAGATGATTTAAATTGTTTTGGAGAAGGCAGCTATGGAATTGTGCTAGCTACCTCTTGTGAGCTATATGGACAATGACATTGTTTCAAGTAGCAAGGGGGTGAAACTACAAGCAAAAGCACAAATAAACACAATAAAACAAACAAATTAATTAAATACACAGTGCTTTTCAGGGCTTCAGGTAGGACTATCAGTAGTTTTCAGGTAGAAAAATGGAATAAAGTAATCAAATGTAAACTAACACTGCATACTCTTCAATGTATAAATTAAATATAGATTAATCCTTATTAAAGTTACAAAAGTTATTCAGTCAAGAGCGGTGAGTGATTTTTTTCTGTCATTTGTTCTGTTGTTTGATTAACATTAAAAACACAGACAGCAGCAGGAATATTAGGCTGCTGTCACTTTAAGAGCTAATGCACAGATCCAATACACTGTGACACATATGTTGACTTTCTCGACTGTTTACATTCACTTAAGACAAAACCAACTGTGTTTACTACGATACTCGCCAAGACGGGCATTTTGACATAAGTTTGTGTGAATATGTCCATTCAAGTGCAAGAAGACGTGAAAGAGAACTCAATTCGGTTTTCTGGGCGCACACTTCAGATGTTTGCGCACAGAAAACATGTCGTACATGTCTGCGAGTACCGAATTGAGTTCTCTTTTGCGTCTTCTTGCGCTTGACTATTTAAATTAGCGAGGGTTAAAAACACGTGCAGATGATAAACTTTCGTGACAATGCAGCACTGGCCCGATCAGACAAGTGACAATTCCATCAACTGGCCCGAGCATCATTCATGCTGGCACCAGGCCATTGGGTAATCCTTATTGTGGAGCCCTGTAAATAATACATCATTTAACTGTAGACCACACAGCTGAGACTTACAGAGACTTCTGCTCCTGACACATTTTGTTGTCCACTGAGTGGAGTCCAAGCTTCAGATTCATCATCAGTCATCTGAAAATTATGTTACAAAAATAAATGCCCATAGATAGTCAACAAAATAACCTCCACGTGACCAAAGTTACCATTATGTAACTTAGTTCTGAACAATATTTTTAAGACAAAACCTTACACATAGAATGTTCAATTTAGTTGTAAGATATCAGCTCACTTTTCATTCACACAGTTATTTTTTGGAACCCATTCAACTTAAATATTAATATAATTTGTAAACAAATGATAATAATAATAATATATTATATTATTATTAATATATATATAATATATCTCAATCGTGCACCTTTAACTTTTAAACCCTCACGCTTTTATTTTGACATTCTGAACTCTCCAGGAAGTCATGTATGTGTCTGTTTGTAGGCAATTCGCTTCTTATTCAAGTCCTGGTAAATAAAAAAAAAAAAAAAAAAGCACCTACAGTGCCATTCTACATGCATATTATAAGTGAACCGAACTATTGAGCATCTACATCTGAGATGTTGTTGGTGAGTAGCGCTCAAATATTGCACAATGCTGTGAAGGCTAAAAATAGGCGCGCGTGTGTGTAAACAGAGCAGCACCATTCAATAACGCGCTGGTGCTGCACGTGCATAATATATATTTACTTATAAAACACAGCCTTTTGTGATTCACAGAGCTATGGCACGTCTTCAAGTGGCTTTGAATAAAATGCGTGAGTCATATGAACTACTTTAATTGTGTTTTGATGGTTCTTTTATGTCATTTTTTGAGCTTGACAGTAACGAAAATGACTAACACACAGTATCGGATTTGGATCGGGCTCGGCGGACCGATACCCGATCCGTCTAAAAATGTCAGTATCAGAGCCGATACCGGTGCATCCCTAGCCCTTAGGCAAGACCATTCTAGCAACATCACACAAGCAGAGTGCTGTTGGTTTTTCGAAAATCAGCACAGATGTGATTCAGCCGGAGGTAATCAGCCCTCAAAATATACTGTGTTTTGTAGCTTGTAATGATGTTAATTTTTTTTTAAATATTTTTTACATTAAAACTTCTATCTTCCAACATTAACGTAGAAAAAGAATCTACCCTGAAATCTGCTGAGAGGGAACTTTTAAAAGCGGACACGCCATAAGACCTTAAGAGACCCAGGAAACCCAATCGCCTGTTTATTGATTAAGAAGAGGATTCAACTTCTACTGGAGACATGAACTATCATATTCCAAGAAAGGTAATTGATCAGCTATACAATGCACTAGGTAGAGAGACTGAATTGATGAGACCAAAGACACCATCTACAGGCTACTGCCTTCTCCATTCTGTCGTTTAGATGTTGCATTACTTAGCACTGCTTTGAAATACAGTAGATTTTGTTTATAGAGCCACGTCGTACTATATATATGTCAGAGTTCTCTAACATGATTACTTTTTAATACATTAGGAATTAAAAATGACCTCAGAACTGTGTATTGGTTCATCTATAAACAAAAGTAAATATCTTTACCCTGTAGAACAAACTGAAACTTGCAGCTCAAAGACAAGCTAAGGAATAGATTCTTTCTGAAGACAACCAACTTACCCCAGCAATCCAGAGTCCAGGAGAATCTTCAATGAATGAAAATGCTGCCCAAATCACAGAACTTCAGAACCAGGTCAAGGCTTTGCAGAAGGAAAATAGCAGACTGCGCAACATGGTAGTTAAAGGCAAGTATTTCTTTTAGATAAAATAGTAATCCATGTATTCACATCCACCTTTGACTTAATATATAGCCACTGCAGTTGCCACCTCTATAAATTTGTAGCACATTTTTTAAATTAAAATTATTTTACAGAGATTCCAGCTTTGTTAGTGGACATGAGATAAATTCTAAACAAGAATAATCCCTCAAAAGATGTCAGCATCTGTGAGGTTGAAAGTGAGGGTGAAACTGCACCTTGCAAATCTTCAGAAGTAAATATTTTTGCAATTGGTACATTCTGAGTTGAAATTAAAAACATAACGAGTAACATTGTTGCTTGTGGTTTTTTGTATTTTTACAAATATTAAGGTGAAACTTGGCACCACCACTGTCTCAGCTCATTGTTGGGTGACTGCAAAAGCACAAACTACAGCCAGTGGGATGGCATGAGTGCTGCTGATGGGCCTTTTCAGTGTTGATGTTCTCCTTAAGTCCAACCTCACCGGGGGGAATCAACAAGGTCGATTCCACTGCAGAGTGACGCCAGGCTCTTGATCAGAAAAAACTGCAAGCTTTACTTGGTAAAGGTTTTCCCATTTCTCTAATAATTAAATAGGTTTTTGGATAGGTATTCTAAATGTTAAAGGACAAATAGCCTTTAGATTACAGGAGTTAGTAGGACACCCAAGGACAAGGAGTGAGGTGGACACCCAACGTCTGAATTATTGCAAAGAAAGAACTATTAGGAGACGCATCATATGGATTTGGTACCACAGGCCAAAGTTTACAAACCCTATTCTTCCACTATTTGCATTCCCCCAGTATTCAACAAACCAGCTCATGATTTAATGTAGATATTTTGAAAATGTATATGATTTCTGCTGTCTTTTGTGAATGTCTAATTATTTGTTTTGTTCCCTAGATGCTGTTGTAAACCACCATCCAGGGACCAAGATATCAGATATAAGAAAAACAATCAACAAAAGAATTTGTGAATGAAGGCACCAACTGAAGCGAAAAAACATGGACTCTTAATCAGGATAACACTGTTGGGCCCTTTATTTCTTGTTTCCTTTATTTCCTTGTTCCATACCTTATTTTTAATGAGTTATTAGTTCATGTTTAAAGTTGGATGGCTGAAGACGAATAAGTTTGACAACATGGTTTTGAGATGTTGTATTGAACAATAGTTACCCATGGATGGAGAATGACAAATTTGTTTGTTTCAAAACAGAATTAAAGATTTTTTGGATTGATTACTCAGTCTATTCCTTTTTCTTTTCTTTTTTTTGTAAATATATATATATATATATATATATATATATATATATATATATATATATATATATATACACACACACACACATATGGATATATATTACAGAATATATTTCAGATTTGTGTGTATATATATATATATATATATATATATATATATATATATATATATATATATATATATATTTAACATATGTGTTCCCATATATATATGTTAAAATATAGTGCATGTATGTTCAAATGTATGTATACTCAATATACGTAGATATATTTGCAACTATATGAATATATATATATATATATATATATATATATACACACACTACCGGTCAAATGTTTTGAAACACTTGACTGAAATGTTTCTCATGATCTTAAAATCTTTTGATCTGAAGGCGTATGCTTAAATGTTTGAAATTAGTTTTGTAGACAAAAATATAATTGTGCCACAACAGTTTTTGAAATTGATGACTTGGACCAAATAATAAAGAAAAGCAGTCAATAAGTGCCCAACATAGATGGGAACTCCTTCAATACTGTTTAAAAAGCATCCCAGTGTGATACCTCAAGAAGTTGGTTGAGAAAATGTCAAGAGTACATGTCTGCAAATTCTAGGCAAAGGGTGACTACTCTGAAGATGCTAAAATATAACACAGTTTTGATTTATTTTTGATTTTTTTAGTCACAACATAATTCCCATAGTTCCATTTATGTTATTCCATAGTTTTGATGACTTTACTATTATTCTAAAATGTGAAGAAAAAAATTATAATAAAGAATGAGTGCTTCAAAACTTTTGACCGGTAGTGTATATGGATATGTATTTCAGTATATATTTTGCTCAGAATTGAGTACATATATTTCACATACATGTTCCCATATATATGTTAAAATATAGTGCATATATGTTCAAATGTATTTATACTCAATATGTATATATTTACAAATATTTAATTACATAAATGTTCACGTATATGGATATATATTACAGTATATATTTCCTCAGAATTGTGTACATATATTGCTCATACATGTTCCCATATAAATGTGACTATATGTACAACGTATATGTTAAAATACGTATATGCACACACTACCATTTTTTATCACATGCACATCTATATAAGTGTATTATTGAATATAAAATGACATACATTACAATATATAAGGAAACATATTGTCATATATTTCCCAATATATGAAAAGCGGCAATTCCTTATGTATTACTCAGTATATTGTAATATATTAACACAATGTATTATTCTATATAATTATGAATATACTGAAATTTATTTAATATAATGAGCCTTAATATATAAAGAAATATATTTTCTTTGCATAAGGGTACACTCTAAAATGGAATACACAGACTTTCAATTATTTGACAACAAAAGCCTTCATCAGCCAGCTAACAAAGGACAATGCATCAATGTGAACTTCTGCAGTTAATCCAGGCTGAACTTCAAAGACATTAGTCATTAATCTTACAGTTCATACAAAATCTTTGTTTAAACACTGGCCCTTAACACTTACTTAGTTTACTAATTTTAAACCATGACCTGCACTACACATAAATAACTAATATTGGCATTATATTCATGCTGGTTAGCCACAGGGGAAGTGGCCCCCACTGTGAGCCTGGTTTCTCCCAAGGTTATTTTTCTCCATTAACCAACATCTTATGGAGTTTTGTGTTCCTTGCCACAGTCGCCTTCGGCTTGCTCACTGGGGTTCTAAATAGAATTATGAATTAATTAATTTAATTATTTATTTTTTATACACAATTTACAATCATATTTAATCAAATCACACAATGATGACTCTAAGACTTTATAGATATTACAGTTTTCATTTTCTGTTAATGCATGATTTTCTATAAAGCTGCTTTGAAACGATGTGTGTTATGAAAAGCACTATACAAATAAAAATTACTTGACTTGACTATTTCGTTACATTGTTATAAAAATCTTTCCAGGGAAATATTGTTTTTGAAGGCCTCCAAAAGTACCGCCGGTCCTTATACACAAATAACGCAGTCTGCATAGGGCACCAACTCTAGTGCCTAGGGGGGCACTAGAAACTCCACCAGCTGCCCTTCCTCGCATGGTATAGTCACAGAACACAGACGATCGCTTCGCAGCTCCCACTGCATCACAGCAACACCCCCCCCCTCCCCCAGCCTCTTTAAAGTGTGAAATGGCCTTATATTTTCCCCAATCTACTGCCATTGATGAGGGTAATGTCTAGGTAACCCTCTCATGTCAAGATACTCGCACAGTTATGCAGAGTAAAAGATTCTTTTACATTTTCTTTTTTTTATAAATAGTCATTCCTGATGACAAATTCAAGAGCTCAAATAAATATTTTACATAATTAAAGTGATAACTTCAGCTCTATATATGCTACTGTCTGTCCTGGGATATTGTTATCTCGTGGTAAAATACATCAATTGGCTCTGCTGCTAAGAGCTGATTGGTTGGTCTAGTGGTAGTATTATTGTCATTGATGAAAAAGGTTGTGGTTTCAAGTCCACCTTTTGTAACTTTATATTTAAAAAACAAAACAAGATTGCATCTGCACATCTGTGGATGTACAGTATATCTTGAGTAGAGACTCATGTGTTTGCATATTTCTTTTCGATTCAACTTGAAAGGAGCGAGCAGAGCACGCGTGTGCATGAGAGAATATTACAGCTGTCTCTCAACACCACTGATAACATCCACGAGCACTCATCATACAATTCAAAATAACACATTATCACACCCGATCGCCACTCCTTTTAACACACACAAACGAAATGGAAATTCATGCTAAAAATGTTCCCAAACCCCCCTGTACACAAAGAGAAAGTACCATCCACCCAACCACGCAAAAAGTTATATGTGCCTTAACATGGACTTCTGTCAAGACTTTACTGTACCCTAGAAACATGGGATGCACATGAGATTTCAAGAAGACTATATATATATATATATATATATATATATATATATATATATATATATATATATATATATATATATACATACAGTGCATCCGGAAAGTATTCACAGTGCATCACTTTTTCCACATTTTGTTATGTTACAGCCTTATTCCAAAATGGATTAAATTCATTATTTTCCTCAAAATTCTACAAACAATACCCCATAATGACAACGTGAAAGAAGTTTGTTTGAAATCTTTGCAAATTTATTAAAAATAAAAAACTAACTTAATCACATGTATATAAGTATTCACAGCCTTTGCCATGACACTCAAAATTGAGCTCAGGTGCATCCTGTTTCCACTGATCATCCATGAGATGTTTCTACAACTTGATTGGAGCCCACCTGTGGTAAATTCAGTTGATTGGACATGATTTGGAAAGGCACACACCTGTCTATATAAGGTCCCACAGTTAACAGTGCATGTCAGAGCACAAACCAAGCCATGGAATTGTCTGTTGACCTCCGAGACAGGATTGTATCGAGGCACAGATCTGGGGAAGGGTACGGAAAAATTTCTGCAGCATTGAGGGTCCCAATGAGCACAGTGGCCTCCATCATCCATAAATGGAAGAAGTTTGGAACCACCATGACTCTTCCTAGAGCTGGCCGCCTGGCCAAACTGAGCAATCGGGGGAGAAGGGCCCTAGTCAGGAAGGTGACCAAGAACCTGATGGTCACTCTGACAGAGCTCCAGCATTTCTCTGTGGAGAGAGGAGAACCTTCCAGAAGATCAACCATCTCTGCAGCACTCCACCAATCAGGCCTGTATGGTAGAGTGGCCAGACGGAAGCCACTCCTCAGTAAAAGGCACATGACAGCCTGCCTGGAGTTTGCCAAAAGGCACCTGAAGGACTCTCAGACCATGAGAAACAAAGATTGAACTCTTTGGCCTGAATGGCAAGCGTCATGTCTGGAGGAAACCAGGCACCGCTCATCACCTGGCCAATACCATCCCTACAGTGAAGCATGGTGGTGGCAGCATCATGCTGTGGGGATGTTTTTCAGCGGCAGGAACTGGGAGACTAGTCAGGATCGAAGGAAAGATGAATGCAGCCTGCTCCAGAGCATCATTAACATGACTGTTCTGGTCATGCCACCAAAATAGTGCCAACCCCGCATCTCAGAATAGCATTCTGAGATTATATTCTTCTCACCACAATTGTACAGAGCGGTTATCTGAGTTACCGTAGACTTGTCAGTTGCCATTCTCTGTTGAACTCTCTCATCAACAAGGCATTTCCGTCCACAGAACTGCCCCTCACTGGATGTTTTTTTTTTTTTTTTTTTTGGTTTTGGCACTATTCGGAGTAAATTCTAGAGACTGTTGTATGTGAAAATCCCAGGAGATCAGCAGTTACAGAAATACTCAAACCAGCCCATCTGGCACCAACAATCATGCCACAGTCCAAATCTCTGAGATCAAAATGTTTTCCCCCATTCTGATGGTTGATGTGAACATTAACTGAAGCTCCTGACCTGTATCGGCATGATTTTATGCACTGCACTGCTGCCACACGATTGGCTGATTAGATAATCGCATGGATGATTGTTGGTGCCAGTCGGGCTGGTTTGAGTATTTCTGTAACTGCTGATCTCCTGGAATTTTCACACACAACAGTCTCTAGAATTTACTCAGAATGGAGCCAAAAAAAAAAAAAAAACATCCAGTAACATCCAGTTCTGTGGATGGAAATGCCTTGTTGATGAGAGAGGTCAACAGAGAATGGACAGACTGGTTCAAACTGACAAAGTCTATGGTAACTCAGATAACCGCTCTGTACAATTGTGGTGAGAAGAATAGGCTGGCGCTGGTTTGGTGGCACGAGGGGGACCTACACAATATTAGGCAGGTGGTTGTAATGCTGTGGCTGATCGAAAAAGCTATGTGAAACAAATAACAAAGACAGTAAGAGTAACAAAGTCACATAGTCAGTAACTAAGACATAGGCTATAACTTTAACATTCTAATATTACTGCAACTGAACAGGATTGACATTACCAGTTGTACAAACAACACTATAAAAAAGAACTCAGTGCTACACACACAAATGTGTCTTGATGTGACTTGATACTTTAAGTAGACTTAAAGTATTTTATGCTCTCCATCATTAATAAGCTGAAAGGCGAGCGGCGAAAGCATCAACAGGAACATGCATGTGTGAAAGTGTTGACATGAGAGGGCTAACTTCTAGACACGACCACTGACGAGTGCCTATGAGCAAAGATGGCAGCCTCCATTTTGCGGCCGTTGTGCAAAGGTGCTATAATTTGTTCCTGGGAGGCAGCAGATGTCCTGGCCTGCCAGGAACAATGCATGGCGCCTTTCAACCATCGTACAATTTTGCATACTTATGGGGATGTTAACGGATCGCTTTCTCCAGGTATTTTTGGAGCTCCTTAGGCATGATTCTGTAGACATTTCACCCTAAAACTTGAGCTCATGTGTGCCCATATGTTCAACAACATCTCCAGCTTTGGCTTCGAATTTTGGTAAGCACAGACCAATTTCAGTAACAGATCTTTTAACCTACTGTCACCGAATTCACAGAGCAATTGGATATTGTAACTGGAAAACAAGACCAAAAAAAAGAAAAGAAAAGAAAAATCAAGAAAATTATTTTTTGCAGTTTATTTCTCTCTCTCTCTCTCTCTCTCTCTCTCTCTCTCACACACACACACACACACACAACCACTTATCTTTGCATTCAACAACAACACCCACACATACTCAGCTTAAAAAATGTGGCTAATAATCCGATACAACTTCATTGTCCCCTCATCAATATCAGAGGCAGACATGTTAATGAGCAGAAACCAGACCCAATGTTTATTAATCATCTCTCTGCAGACCCTCTCAACCACAATTTGCCTGATGACCCTTTTTTCAGCTTACTATCACACTTAAAGGTTATTTCATTTTACAGCCTCCTGTGATTGGGGTGTGAGAATGCAATATAATGATGAAAATCCTTTGAAAATAATCACATAAAAAGAAGAAAAACTTTTATAATTCCTTAAAAAAACTGGAGGAAAAAGTTAGCTTTAGTAAATTTTTTCGTGGATTTCCATTTTTCATGTTCAGTTTCTTATAACATATATAACAGTTAATTCCTTTCCTCTAATCTGATTGTATAAGCGCCATTTCAAGATTTTTGTCTAATTAAAACAGCACTGGGACGCTTCACTGTTTGTATCACCCCACTTATCTGTGTTTGTGGCATTTCAGACAAGCTATCAGTCTGCAATCGATCCTGCTTTGGCTTCGTTGGAACAATTTCATTAGCAGAGAAAAAAAAGACAAAATGCAAGTTACTTTAAATTAACTTCTTGTTTATAGAACTGTTGTATAAAAGCAAATCACATTCGCAATCATGCGGTTGTACTGAGTAGCAGCACTCTTGCTTGTGTAATATTGCTTAACACATACATTAATAACACATTTTTACCACACTCTCGTTGACCTTGCTGAATCAATAAATCATTAAACTACCCCTCTCAATCCTCCATCTCATACAATTTAGGGGCAAAAGTGCCTGAACTCTTTCATGCTTCGTTATCATTCCTGAAGGATTAAAAAACAAATTACGACCAACACAACTTGAGTGGCTCGACAGGGCAGTGCAAGACATACACACTCTCACAAACACAGAGGCATTGCAAATCTGCCAGGCTTAAGGTGAGGATCCGGAAACTGATCTGTGACCCCCAACTCTGGTGTTTTTAAGAAAATTGCGAGTAGGACACGCACGCTGGAAAAGATGCAGTAAATTTATACAGCGTGTCTAAGGGATGTAATCTTAAATTCATTTCACAATGTTATTTAATTAAAAACCTGTGCATGAGTGAAATAAATCTGCTGATGGTAATTATTTGCAAATGAACTTGCAAGCAGATTTGGAGAGGCCCAGATGTTATGAAAATCATAGGAGGCTACTGCCAGCTCGTTCTTCCTCCTCTCTCACAGGTTAACGAATTTGTGTTTATTTCTGCCTAAATTACCATAATAAAGAAAAACCACCCTCGGAGGAAACAAATAAGAAACATAATGCTACATATAATATAATAAATCACTAATTAAAAATGGTACAGAAGGGAAAGATGTGAGACAAACAATTTCATGTTGTCAGAGAACAAACAGTTCTTTCTATTTTCCACTTCCAACTCTGCTCCAATTACCTCACCCGCTGACCTGTAGATCAACCAATCATGTTGCCCTGTCAACCCTGATCGCCTGGACCTGCAAGCAGGCCAGTAGCTCAATATATTATTACAGCATTGCTCAAACCCCCGCAGACTGCTTTGAATACCCCATTCATTCCTATGAATATACCTTTATACAGTAATTGTGGAAAAAAACTGACATTGTAGCTCCATGCCAAAACCTAGTGTTGCCCTCCATAGTCTTACTGTATACAGCCTACAAGAGCAGCTGATTTCTAAGGCAGCATACTGTTGGGCCTCATGTGTTCAGATAGAAGACAAAGGCAGGCCTAACAGTCATAAAAACATAACTCAAGCCCCCACCTTCTAAGTCGTAAATTTTACTGATAAAAATCGCGCCAAAATCAAACAAAGGGAGTCCAAAACAGACTACAGATCCATGAAGCCTTGCCCTCTAAAGGATCGAACTCTCAACTCCTATTGGATGAGGCACACCACAGAATGTCCCTCAAACATGACATCATCAGGACTTCAAATAATTCTGAAATGCTTCCAGAGTTGCTTCCAGTGACTTAGTTCACCAAATACGGACGTAGCTTTTTGCTGCTCTCCGGTGCAACCTCGTGGCTTAAGGAAGTAATGTCCGACTTGAAACTGTAGCCATACAATCTCCATCTCGCTGGACGAGTTGAGATTACTCTGTGTTCAACCGAACACTCTAACGGATCCGAAGGAGACCGCCGAGCAATTCGCATCTTCATCCGTTTGCCTACAGAAGTGAAGAGATTAAAGATTCCTCTTCCATCTTCAATCAAGTCGACATTTCTGAGTTCTCCGCCAGCCCGCCGAGAATCAACAGCCGTACCGCCCGCCGACAGCGCGAGGAAACGGCCTCCCGTCATCACCCGAGCCTCAAGGAACCCGGTCAGAGTTAAAGGACGGAGGAAAACACATTCTACCTGTGTCCTCATGCTATTCAAGTAAGAGGTTACGTCTGGGCAGAGATAGAATATTATAGCGTGTTATTCTTGTGTTTCAAGGTTTTTGCTTATACAGTTTACGGACGCCATGTCCGCTAAATATTAATACTCAGGGTATTAATTATCACGAATTTGTTTTGCTGTATTGTGGTTCAACCAAATTGGATTGTTGTGCATTTTCGCCATCGCGGGTGAGACAGCAACTGAGTTCATCCATTAGAGTCAAATAACGCAGGACTTTTACGAGCCCCGCTCGTAAAACCGCGTCTCTGAGTGATGAACAGGGCTGCTTTATCTCCAGCTATCGCGAAATCAGCTTTCGGGCTGTCACTTAATAATCTCTCTCTCTCTCTCTCTCTCTCTCTCTCTCTCTCTCACTAACCACACTGACACACACACACACACACACTGATACATACACACCTTATGTGTTATAGGATTATTTTTATTTCCATATCTAATCATATCACTGTTTAGTTTGTAGTTGTAAGTCGGAAGTTTATTGACTGCATTGTATTAATTATTAATTGATATTACTGCATAAATAAACTTTTGTTTATATTACAAAGAGAAGTGTTTTGGTTTGTTTTGCATATGCCTGTGTCATGCTGACGGGATGTCAGTGCTCGTATTCAAACCTTCATTCATTGCTTTTTTTCCCGAAAATCGATATTCTTCGGATGCCGATTTTCCTAAGCAAACAATCTAATATTGAGACTGTTTTAATATTCGGTTATTAGTCCCTGATTTAAGGGTGGTGCCCCGTCAATGTTAATCCTTATTAATATTATATTGATTTTTGATAATTGATAATTATCATTGATTGAATTTGAATGATCAATAAGCTAGTGTTAATTGTAATTAATGTTTCATCGATGTTAACAATTAACGACTATCTTTGATAATTGTTGATTTAAAGGATTAAAAAAGCTAACATTGATTCTCATCAATGTTCTATTGATTTTAATAATTAATAATTATCTTTGATAATTATTAATTATTGCTAATAACCAAACTTGCTCCTAAACGTAGCACACTACATTTACTGGAGCCCCATATGAGGTTTTAATGAGTTAGATCCAATTAATTAATTTAAATATTGATTAATAACTACAGAAATAATTACCAATTATTTCTGATAGTAACACTGATCTAAACAACCAGTAAAGCCCTACATAATAATTGGTGCCCCGTGTGAGGAATCCTACGTGCCAGTTCTGTCACAGTGTGTATGCATAAGAATCCAAAGTAATAACTTGAAATCCTTACTTCAAAGTTTGGTTCTGTTTGACAATTTACTTCTCAAAACTTGCCAAACATAAGCCAGTGTGGTGTGAAAGTGCTCTTAAGAGTGAATTAGGGGTTGGTAAATTTATTATAGTCTGCTTAAAATCTGCTGTTGTTGTTATTTAACTCCTAACGCTTTCATCTAAATGTTACAGAGAGGTGCCAAGTCACTTCATTGACATCCACCAAAGAGAGAACACAGTGAAATTTGCACATTACATAACAGTAGACCGTAAGCCACAGGTTGAAGCCTCTCAACTGTGCTTTTGTGCTAGCATTATATCAACTGTAAAACAACAAGCTGTCAGAGCCACTATCACAAGAATTTTTATGGCCCCAGTAAAATGAGTCACCAATCGCCCTGCGTGATTGGAGCTAAAGCTCCACAGAGGTTAGTCGACCCAGCACTGCAAGATGTAGTTGCTGCTGTCCTCCGTCTCTCCATAGAGGAGAGAAATAATCTTAATGGCTACAATGTTAGTCGTTGTGATGAATCATTGCAGGAACTTGTTGATTATGTCAACAACCCGGTCGGGAAGCCAATGCGCACAATCCTGGGCCTTGTGGGCCAAATGTTCCTTCTTCATCACCGCAAAACCCAACTGCAAACCGCCGAGCACCAGGTCCAGCTCGCACAGCTGCAGAGCAGCTATCAAGTGGTGCAGAATGAAAATCTCAGCCTGCACCAAGAAATTAGATGCACTCAAGCTGAGAAAGTCCAGGCACAGGAAGATAATGCCCGGATGCAGGAGGAAAACGAAGCCCTGCGCAGGCAGCTTCAAGCTGCCCAGCTATGAGTAGAGTCAGATCAGGTAAGTGCAGCTGAAATGCACCGCACGACATCTGACATAGAAGAGGGCTCCCTTTTTAGCGCTACGCGTAGAAATGTGCCCCTGAGAAACCCAGGAATACACGCTAGGAGCAGAGCTGCCCCTAGTGGTACAGTCTCTGACTTCGTCCTCCAAGACACCTTTCAAAATCCTCCAGCGGCCCGCTGGTTGGATGCAGGTGCCCCTCCTTATAGTTGCCTTCCTCAGTCAGTTTTCAGTCACGCCACCTTGCGTTTCAAACCGACTGATTCCACACCATGAAGGGGGGACAATTATTTTCAAGCCCAGAGTGGTGTAAGCGGCTCGAATATCCCATTAGCCAGGGAGCTGTACGCAACCCAGGGTCCACCCCCATGCGTCGATTGGACTCCTTCCCCACCACGAAGGGGAGGAAGTCGTCCTCATCGTTATAGCGATCCGAGTGACTATGATGTTTCGGATGACTCGGACGACCCGTGGTCATACCGACACCAACACTTGCGAATCCGACAACTCGAGTCCCTCCCAGGGGACATAGAACGCTTTGACCCAAATAATCGAGATTCAAACATCGACAATTATCTTAGGGAAATTGAACACTGCCTGATTGATTTGCCTTATGCTTCGTCACATGAAAAACTGAAGCTTATATGGAAGACCACGGTAAGGAGTGTCCATGCGTTCATGGAAACGCTACCGACTGGTACACGAAACCGCTACTCAGCTCTGTGTAAAGCCCTACGCGAGGAGTATTCGCTGTATATCGACGAAGCCTCTGCTACCATAGCTGCTTTCGCCGTCACCCAGAAGAGGCACGAGCCTCCACGTGAATATTATAGACGCCTGAGAACCACATACTTCCAAGGAAGTAACGAACCAGGTCTGGAGGAGGAACGAGCTTTCAAGTCTCTTTTCCTTCACAACCTCAACGAATGTGTGCGATATGACGTCACGATGCACTGCAGAATGGGCAACCCCACCATGCAGGAAATCAGAAGATACGCGCAACTGGCATGGGAGACATGCATGCGCCCTGCCCGAGGGTACGAAGGCGACGCCAGAGCCCTGGGGATCCAAGCCTCATGTGCAGACCTAGCGTTTGAAGGCAACAAAATACCTCGCGTTACGGTGAATGCTAGAACTGGACCCCAGAGGCGCCGATCACCCCGCCAGCAGGGTAGGCAACAGAACCAGGGGGGTGGTGACCAGACACACCCCCCAGGGTCACGGCAGGCCTAAACAACAAAACGTTCGCCGGCTGAAAGGAAATGCGCGGTTCGAACAAAAACTCAAACAAGAAGGTGAGTGGGTAGAGAACAAGATTTGAGAGAGGAAATGGAGGATATAAAGAGACGCTTGACTGAGTTAGTAACTAAGCTTGATGTGCTCCGTTGTTCACCAGGTCCGTCGACCTCAAAGGAACACGGCACTGAAACCCCGTCAGTATGATTAGACAATGTACCCCCTCCCATTAACGCCAAAGTTTACTTTGTAGGTCGGGAAAAGGGGAACAGTGTCCAAGTTGCTCCCCAAAACAGTCACTCCTAACATGCCACACCCTCCTTTTCTGACCTTCTTGGGCGATCTGTACCGTAAGGGCAACGCCTGACACGTGGGTCATTCAACTCCCACACACTACTCAACACCGGTTCTGAAATAGTCTAATGGGTTCCAACACCTTTGCAGAGGTGGCTAGAGCAAAGCTCTCCCTTGGCAAACCATTATAGACAGAGACCTGCAATGTAAGCATCACAAGCTACACGCAAGATAGGTCGTCTATCACAAAACGGGCCTGGATTGACACCTTTCAAGGGATGATGCTAACAGACCCTGTTTACATATGTCCCATTAATACAGAACCACTGTTAGTTGGCCAGGACCTACTGAACCGATTGGCTCCGCTCATTGACTGCCGTCGTGGACATGTGGGCTCATGTTGACATACCGAGACCACTTGGTCCAGAAAACAGTTCGCCAGCTTCAGATACACATGTCGCCATCGTCCAAAAATCCAGCAGAGACGACGACTCCAATAAGAACAATTACAGGGCCTGGGTAAAACCCTTCAGGGTACTATAGTCACTGTAAATTTGCAATCCGTTCTTATCAATAACACTTTGCACACTTTAGGGACTTTGTCAGAGAAAACAACTTATGCGTGTATTGTTAGAGATCTAATGCAGGACCTCCTCAGGGAAATTAGCTCCTCAGTCAACAGTCTGAGTGGTGAAAGGATTCCAGCTTACCTGGTCTCCCTAGACCTTTTCGAACAAATCCTTAGATCTGCTACTATCTCCATTGTGCAACCTTCACAGATACACATGGCATATAGTTTTGGCATTGAAATTCCAATCCATGTAAATCCTCAGAACCTCAAAATAGGATTTATCCTCAATCTACCGTCATAGGCAGAATACACTATATTGCCAAAAGTATTCGCTCACCCATCCAAATAATTGAATTCAGATGTTCCAATCACTTCCATGGCCACAGGTGTATAAAAGGAAGCACCTAGGCATGCAGACTGCTTCTACAAACATTTGTGAAAGAATGGGCCGCTCTCAGGAGCTCAGTTAATTCCAGCGTGGTACTGTGATAGGATGCCACCTGTGCAACAAGTCCAGTCGTGAAATTTCCTCGCTACAAAATATTCCACAGTCAACTGTCAGTGGTATTATAACAAAGTGGAAGCGATTGGGAATGACAGCAACTCAGCCACGAAGTGGTAGGCCACGTAAAATGACAGAGCGGGGTCAGCGGATGCTGAGGCGCATAGTGCACAGAGGTCACCAACTTTCTGCAGAGTCAATCGCTACAGACCTCCAAAGTTCATGTGGCCTTCAGATTAGCTCAAGAACAGTGCGTAGAGAGCTTCATGGAATGGGTTTCCATGGCCGAGCAGCTGCATCCAAGCCATACATCACCAAGTGCAATGCAAAGCATCGGATGCAGTGGTGTAAAGCACGCCGCCACTGGACTCTAGAGCAGTGGAGACACGTTCTCTGGAGTGACAAATCACGCTTCTCCATCTGGCACTCTGATGGACGAGTCTGGGTTTGGCAGTTGCCAGGAGAACGGTACTTGTCTGACTGCATTGTGCCAACTGTGAAGTTTGGTGGAGGGGGGATTATGGTGTGGGGTTGTTTTTCAGGAGCTGGGCTTGGCCCCTTAGTTCCAGTGAAAGGAACTCTGAATGCTTCAGCATACCAAGAGATTTTGGACAATTCCATGCTCCCAACTTTGTGGGAACAGTTTGGGGATGGCCCCTTCCTGTTCCAACATGACTGCGCACCAGTGCACAAAGCAAGGTCCATAAAGACATGGATGAGCGAGTTTGGTATGGAAGAACTTGACTGGCCTGCACAGAGTCCTGACCTCAACCCGACAGAGCACCTTTGGGATGAATTAGAGCGAAGACTGCGAGCCAGGCCTTCTCGTCCAACATCAGTGTCTGACCTCACAAATGCGCTTCTGGAAGAATGGCCAAAAATTCCCATAAACACACTCCTAAACCTTGTGGAAAGCCTTCCCAGAAGAGTTGAAGCTGTTATAGCTGCAAAGGGTGGGCCGACGTCATATTAAACCCTATGGATTAAGAATGGGATGTCACTTAAGTTCATATGCGTCTAAAGGCAGATGAGCGAATACTTTTGGCAATATAGTGTATATATAGACTAAAATCTGTATTTAATGTTGGTTTTCAGAGAGGTAATGCACACATTCACCTCAAAACACCACCAACACTCGCCTACCATGATAAGGACCCCTCGCTCTACCTTATCTCTAACCTAAACATGTGTACTAAGACAAAGTACATTCATTGGGTTTGTCAAAACGCAACCCCTTTGTTAGAGAGGTGACTAACTACCTCTGCGGCCAAAGAGCCGAATTCCATGAACAAGTGTCATGATAGCATGTCCATCAAAGATGAAGGAACAGAGACAAAGGTAGAGCGAGCAGGCAGGCTCGTTAACACACCAGCCACCAAAGTCATTCGACTGCCATGATACAGCCACTAAACTAAGGCCACTAAACCAAGGCTACAAAACCAAATGGTGTTCTTAATGGTTCCCCAAGGAGCCAGCGTGCACACTGATGATATTGTCCTCCATCATCTCAATGTCAACAAACATGACGCAGAAATTGAGATCATGGATGCATTTAGAGGTCACAGCCTCACCGTTGATGACACCCTTCGACAGCAGCTTCAGACTGAAGGGATGGAATTAGTGAAGTTCAGTCTCAAACCGACTGGCTTGACCACTATATTTCGTAGTCACATAAGCAGATCGTCATCTTACCGAGAACACCCTATCAGTTTGGTTGCCCTCTGGCTCCTCCTTAGTGGTTGGATCATCATCGCAATTATTGCACACGCCATGTACAGGTACATTCAACACCTACAGGCCAGACTGGACTCACTTCTCATACAGCCGCATTTTACACACCAGTCTGAGCCTATCACACAGGTTAACTCCATCATTTCCAAGGATAAGCCTTTTAACCTTTAACCCTCCTTTCCTCTAACATTTTGTTCCTAGTAACCAATGTCAGGTTCTACTTTATTTTGTGTTATGACCAAAGAACAACAAAGGATTGTGTTACGGTTAATGCTGTGCCTTCCAATAACTTGAAATGTTTATGTGTGATGAATGTAGTTTTAGAATTAGCTAGAAGTTCTATGCCCAGATGTGCCTCAGTCTCTGTCCAGACGATAAAACCTCTGTGAACTCTAATGAACTGTATGGACTGTGCAACCATTTCTCTTTCCTATCAGGAATACATGGATGGCGTAAACCACAGGTTACTGTGAACCGACAAGAACTGTTCAGCCCTTCAGTTGCTCTAAAGATGCTGGACAACAACCAACTCTTCAGAACAAAGGGGAGAATGTTGGGCCTCGTGTGTTCAGATAGAAGACAAAGGCAGGCCTAACAGTCATAAAAACATAACTCAAGCCCCCACCTTCTAAGTCGTAAATTTTACTGATAAAAATCGCACCAAAATCAAACAAAGGGAGTCCAAAACAGACTACAGATCCATGAAGCCTTGCCCTCTAAAGGATCGAGCTCTCAACTCCTATTGGATGAGGCACACCACAGAACGTCCCTCAAACATGACATCATCAGGACTTCAAATAAGTCTGAAATGCTTCCAGAGTTGCTTCCAGCGACTTAGTTCACCGAATACGGACGTAGCTTTTTGCTGCTCTCCGGTGCAACCTCGTGGCTTAAGGAAGTAATGTCCGACTTGAAACTGTAGCCATACAATCTCCATCTCGCTGGACGAGTTGAGATTACTCCGTGTTCAACCGAACACTCTAACGGATCCGAAGGAGACCGTCGAGCTATTCGCATCTTCATCCGTTTGCCTACAGAAGTGAAGAGATTAAAGATTCCTCTTCCATCTTCAATCAAGTCGACATTTCTGAGTTCTCCGCCAGCCCGCCGAGAATCAACAGCCGTACCGCCCACCGACAGCACGAGGAAACGGCCTCCCGTCATCACCCGAGCCTCAAGGAACCGGGTCAGAGTTAAAGGACGGAGGAAAACACATTCTACCTGTGTCCTCATGCGATTCAAATAAGAGGTTACGTCTGGGCAGAGATAGAATATTATAGCGTGTTATTCTTGTGTTTCAAGGTTTTTGCTTGTACAGTTTACGGACCGCCATGTCCGCTAATTATTAATACTCAGGGTATTAATTATCACAAATTTGTTTTGCTGTATTGTGGTCCAACCAAATTGGATTGTTGTGCATTTTTGCCATCGCGGGTGAGACAGCAACTGAGTTCATCCATTAGAGTCAAATAACGCAGGACTTTTACGAGCCCCGCTCGTAAAACCGCGTCTCTGAGTGATGAACAGGGCTGCTTTATCTCCAGCTATCGCGAAATCAGCTTTCGGGCTGTTACTTAATAATCTCTCTCTCTCTCTCTCTCTCTCTCACTAACCACACTGACACACACACACACACACTGATACACACACACCTTATGTGTTATAGGATTATTGTTATTTCCATATCTAATCATATCACTGTTTAGTTTGTAGTTTTAAGTCGGAAGTTTATTGACTGCATTGTATTAATTATTAATTGATATTACTGCATAAATAAACTTTTGTTTATATTACAAAGAGAAGTGTTTTGGTTTGTTTTGCATACGCCTGTGTCATGCTGACGGGATGTCAGTGCTCGGATTCAAACCTCCATTCATTGTTTTTTTTCCAGAAAATCGATATTCTTCGGATGCCGATTTTCCTAAGAAAACAATCTAATATTGAGACTGTTATACTATCTGGTTATTAGTCCCTGATTCCAGGGTGGTGCCCCGGCAATATTAATCCTTATTAATAATCTATTGATTTTTGATAATTGATAATTATCTTTGATTGAATTTGAATGATCAATAAGCTAGTGTTAATTGTAATTAATGTTTCATCGATGTTAACAATTAATGACTATCTTTGATAATTGTTGATTTAAAGGATTAAAAAAAGCTAACATTGATTCTCATCAATGTTCTATTGATTTTAATAATTAATAATTATCTTTGATAATTATTAATTATTGCTAATAACCAAACTTGCTCCTAAACGTAGCACACTACATTTACTGGAGTCCCATATGAGGTTTTAATGAGTTAGATCCAATTAATTAATTTAAATATTGATTAATGACTACAGAAATAATTACCAATTATTTCTGATAGTAACACTGATCTAAACAACCAGTAAAGCCCTACAATACTAATCATCATGGAAAGTGATTGAGTGCTCAACATGGAAGACTCAAATCTCAGTTGATTTCAATAGAGACGTGATGCTCTAATAATGCAATACTGCAATAAGCATAAAGTACATATCACACAAATATTAAAATCCATTAAAATAATTTTTTTTTTAATTATACAGGGCTAATATTTATCAGTATTTATGTATTGAATTAAATAAATGTTCATCATAAAAATGTTTTATTTTTTAATTTATTTATTTATTTATTTTTATTAAGCTCATCACAGTGCATTTTGGGACTGCCTTGTCCATGAAGGTTACATGCAATGCTGCTATTTATTTTATTAATTATTTAGTATTTGTTTGTATTATTATTTATAAAGTAAAGGAATAATTCACCACAAAATGAAAATTCTATTGCCATCCCAGATGTGTATGACTTTCTTTCTTCTGCTAAATACAAACAAAAATTTTTAGAAGAATATCTCAGCCCTGTAAGTCCTCACAATGCAAGTGAATGGGCGCATACAGTTGAAGTCAGAAGTTTACATACACCTTAGCCAAATACATTTGATCACAGAAAACATTCCCTGTCTTAGGTCAGGATCACTACTTAATTTTAAGAATGTGAAATGTCAGAATAATAGTAGAGAGAATGATTTATTTCAGCTTTTATTCCCAGTGGGTCAGAAGTTTACATACACTTTGTTAGTATTTGGTAGCATTGCTTTTAAATTGTTTAACTTGGGTCAAACATTTTGGAGAGCCTTCCACAAGCTTCTCACAATATGTTGTTGAAATTTTGGCCCATTCCTCCAGACAGAACTGGTGTAACGGAGTCAGGTTTGTAGGCCTCCTTGCTCGCACACGTTTTTTCAGTTCTGCCCATACATTTTTGGATTGAGGTCAGGGCTTTGTGATGGCCTCTCCAATACTTTGACTTTGTTGTCCTTAAGCCATTTTGCCACAACTTTGGAGGTATGCTTGGGGTCATTGTCCATTTGGAAGACCCATTTGCGACCGAGCTTTAACTTCCTGGCTGATGTCTTGAGATTTTGCTTCAATATATCCACATAATTTTCCTTCCTCATGATGCCATCTATTTTGTGAAGTGCATCAGTCTGTCCTGCAGCTAAGCACCCCCACAACATGCTTCATGGCTGGGATGGTGTTCTTCATCTTGCAAGCCTCACCCTTTTTCCTCAAAACACAATGATAGTCATTATGGCCAAACAGTTTCATTAGACCAGAGGACATTTCTCCAAAATGTAAGATCTGTGTCCCCATGTGCACTTGCAAACTGTAGTCTGGCTTTTTTAGCAGTTTTGGAGCAGTGGCTTCTTCCTTGCTGAGCAGCCTTTCAGGTTATGTCGATATAGGACTCGTTTTATTGTGGATATAGATAATTGCCTACCTGTTTCCTCCAGCATCTTCACAAGGCCCTTTGTTGTTGTTCTAGGATTGATTTGCACTTGTCGCACCAAACTACTTGAATCTCTAGGAGACAGAATGCATCTCCTTCCTGAGTGGTATGATGCCTGCGTGGTCACATGGTGTTTATACTTGCGTACTATTGTTTGTATAGATGAATGTGGTACCTTCAGGCATTTGGAAATTGCTCCCAAGGATTAATCAGAATTGTGGAGGTCCACCATTTTCTTTCTTAGGTCTTGGCTGATTTATTTGATTTTCCCAAGATGTCAAGCAAAGAGGCACTGAGTTTGAAGGTAGGCCTTAAAATACATCCACAGGTACACCTCCAGTTCAGTACACCTCCTATCAGAAACTAATTGGCTAATTGTCTTAAGGATTGACATCATTTCCTGGAATTTTCCAAGCTGCTTTAAGGCACAGTTAACTTAGTGCATGTAAACTTCTGACTCACTGGAATTGTGATATAGACAATTAAAGGTGAAACAATCTGTATGTAAACTGTTGGAAAAATTACTCTTGTCATGCACAAAGTAGATGTCCTAAAAGACTTGCCAAAACTATAGTTTGCTAATATTAAATCTGTGGAGTGGTTAAAAAATGAGTTTTAATGAATTCAACCTAAATGTATGTAAACTTCTGACTTCAACTGTAAATTTTTAAGTTCCAAAAGTGCAAAAAGGCAGCATAAAAGTAAATCCACATGACTCTAGTAGTTAAATCTATATCTTCAGAAGTGAAATAATAGGTGTAGGTGAGAAAGAGATCAATATTTAAGTAATTTTGTAATATAAATTCTTCTCCCAGCCCAGTAGGTGGCGATATGCATGAAGAATGCAAATCCCCAAAAACAAATGATGAAGAATATGAAAGTGGAAGTAAAGATTTATAGTAAAAAAAAATAAAAAATAAAAAATAAAAATAAAAAACACTTAAATGTTGATCTGTTTCTCACCCACACTTATCATATTGCTTCTGAAGATATAGATTTAACTACTTGAGTCATATGGATTACTTTTATGCTGCCTTTATGTGCTTTTGGAGCCTTCACATTTATGTACCCATTCACTTGCATTTTGAGGACCTACAGAGCTGTTCAGCAGACGAAAGAAAGTCATACACATCTTGGCAAGAGGGTGAGTGAATGACGAGATCATTTTCATTGTGGGTGGACTATTACTTTAAGATTTTGGCCTAAACAACATATCTTAAGTGGCTGCTAAATTCCGTTCTCTTATGTTCTCATGGTAGTTGTTTACAGCAGGGCAGCCTGCCATATTAGTTGTTCATTTGATATATGAAATTGATGTAAACTGTATGTGTAGTGTGTGTGGGCATATGGCTATGAAATTAGATCACATTACACATTTTATGAATGACAGCCAACTGACTAATCAAATATCAAGTGTGCAGTTGTGTATATTAGATATTTGCATAGAAAAGAGGTCTCCTACAGGCATCACTCTTCCTTAATTATTGCAAGTTTTAGAAGAAATGACTAATTTGATAAAAATCAGAATTGGTATGGATGCAGGTTTGGGCTGATTTTCTCTGAGAGGGAGAGCTGAGCTGTGTGTGTTTCTCTGGCACTCAGGCAAAGCCACTTGATGCATATGCACTGGATTCATTGAATGTCTCCATTTATCACAAACAATCCCCAAAAAACGAAGTGCAGGCAGTCAGAAGAGAACATATCTGTTAAAATTATATACCACCATGACAATACATTTGATTACTCTGACATTGATTAAACTCCGATCCCTTCATATTTCCATGACTTCGCAAAAGCGGGAACAGTTGATTCAGCACGTTGCACATGTCTGGTGAAGCTCATGGGAAATGTAAAGACTAAATTTGTAAACTACATTAGTTAGACGTTTCTGGAATGCTACACCAGACTGAGATTGATCTGAAATAGCCAACATTTCTCTTTCAATGGATGGAACTTGGTTCAGGTTTCAGTTTAGGTCAGGGTTTGGCTGGTTGGTCTGTCCCCTGTTTTCATTCGCTGTGAATGGAGAAAGAAACCTTGGGAGAATTTAGGCTTACTTTGGGGGCCAGAACCCTTCTGGATACAGCATGAATATAATGCCAATATTAGTTATATACCGTACTTATGTGTAGAACAAGTCATGGTTTAAATGAGTAAACTAAGTTAATGTTAGGGGCCAATGTTTAAACAAAATGATTTTGTATGAACTGTAAGATTAGTGACAAAGTCTTTGGAGTCCAACCTGTATAAACAGTGGAAGTCCACGTAGATGTGTCTTTTGTTATTTGGCTGATTAAGGCTTTAGTTGGCAGTTAATTCTTTGTCTATGTCTTCCATTTTAAGAGAGTGTATTCTATCCTTTGATGAAGACGATACAGGCAACAGTCAGTGAGGGGCATCGCAGTCCAGATGGAAGCTTATGGCAGGACATTTTGGTGAAGTCAGAATCCCATGTCTTGGAGTTTGCATCAATTCATCCTCTGTGAAGTCCGTTATAGTAGACTGAAGTGAAGTCTGGCTGGCACAGGCTGCAGTTGGTCGTCATCACTCAGCGAAACGTAGCAGTGGGAGTCGGACATCAGGCAAGACCAGAGCTGGATCTGGCAGGCTCTGGGAACCTCGCGATAGGCAAAGGATCTTCCTCTTTTTGTGGATTTTGATATTCTAGGTATTATTAACAGGCTGCAATTTTGCGATCATAATGAATGTGATGGATTATATTGTGATAGAAGATCGCTTAATCTTTTCGCATGTGAGTTTCTCCTGTACTGATGGACCACCCAGCGTGAGTTCTTTAATGCATGCTGTAATTAAAATAAATCTTACCTTACACTTCACAGCAGATGCATTGGTGGACAGATTATATCACAGCAGGTGCACTGAATGTCAGATTATATATTATCAAACATATAATGTGTTTTTTAGATTTTTATAATGATTGATTATGATAGATAAGATGTGATCGCGAACGTGCTTGCTGGCTTTGCGCGCCGGCATATTTTCGTTGCAATGCAAGATGGGATTTGGAGTTTGTTTCGTCACATAAGCATACAAAATGATGAGCATAGACGGTTCTAAAACCCTAGCCCAAAGCCCATCTGATAGGGAAGCCTACAAAGTTAACATAGATTAGCATAATGCGGCCGTTCCATAGACGTTCTATGGGTGGTACACTGGCGAGGAGACAAGAGGCCGTTCTTTTTGAATGGATATCTATGGAGGAGATGCTTCACAATGCTGAATAAACTGCTTTTGTGAGGAAACTGCTCATCATTTAATGAATTAACTGCCTGTCCGCTAATCTTCAGCATGTTTTACACTAAAAAAATCCTTTTGGAGTGAACTATGTGTGGAGTTTACTATAATAAGTCACGGATGATTTTACGACCGGAAGGTGTCAGTTTACGGCTCTCTCTCTTCATTTGTATAGCATCAGCAAACTGTCTGTTATCTTCAATGATAAAAATGTGAAGGTTGTTATCTCAGTACTATAAAATCTGTAGGGCTTTACTGGTTGTTTAGATCAGTGTTACTATCAGAAATAATTGATAATTATTTCTTTAGTTATTAATTAATATTTAAATTAATTAATTGAATCTAACTCATTAAAACCTCATATGGGGCTCCAGTAAATGTAGTGTGCTACGTTTAGGAGCAGGTTTGGTTATTAGCAATAATTAATAATGATCAATGATCATTATTAATTAATAAAATCAATAGAACAATGATGAGAATCAATGTTAGCTTTTTTAATCCTTTAAATCAACAGTTATCAAAGATAATCACTAATCATTAACATCGATGAAACATTAATTAAAATTAACACTAGCTTATTGATCCTTCAAATTCAACAATCATCAAAGATAATTATCAATTATCAAAAATCAATAGATTATTAATAAGGATTAATATTGCCGGGGCACCACCCTGGAATCAGGGACTAATAACCAGATAGTATAACAGTCTCAATATTAGATTGTTTTCTTAGGAAAATCGACATCCGAAGAATATAGATTTTTAGAAGAAAAAAAACAATGAATGAAGGCTTGAATCCGAGCACTGACATCCCGTCAGCATGTGACACAGGTGTATGCAAAACAAACCAAAACACTTCTCTTTGAAATATAACAAAGTTTATTTATGCAGTAATATCAATTAATAATTAATACAATGCAGTCAATAAACTTCCAACTTCCAACTACAAACTAAACAGTGATATGATTAGATATGGAAATCAAAATAATCCTATAACACATGAGGGTGTGTGTGTGAGAGCGAGTGTGTGTGTGTGTGTGTGTGTGTGTGTGTGTGTGTGTGTGTGTGTGTAAGGAGGGACGCGCACAAAATGGCGGATGTGACTCTCATGGAGAGTATGTCACGCGCAACTTCCGGCCAGAGAATATGGCCGCAAATGTGGGCAGAGAGAAATCAGTCAATGGCGTCTACCAGTTTACCGTGTGTATCCGCTTGTACAATAGCTTAGGGACAAAGCTGAGCTTTATCACGAAGCTATCTACTAGCCAAAAATGTATGCAAGAATGTTTGTGAGGGGTCGCGTGTGTGTGTGTGTGTGTGTGTGTGTGCGGTTAGTACGAGAGAGAGAGAGAATAAAGTGACGGCCCCAATGCCGATTTCACAATCGTGGGAGAGAAAGCAGCTGTTAGTTTATCACTCAGAGACATGGTGGACGGCTCGTAAACCGTCCCGCGGTCTTTGATTCTTTAATGGATAAACTCAGTGTGCCGGTCTCACCCACGATGGCGGAAATGCACAAGAGTCCAATGTGGTTGGACTACAACACAGCAAATCTCATTCGTGATAATTAATACCTTGAGTATTAGCCGCAATAAGCGGACTCAGTGGTCCGTAAACTGTACAAGCAATAACCTTGATACACAAGAATAACACACTATAATATTCTATCTCTGCCCAGATGTAAACCTCTTACTTGAATCGTATGAGGACGTAGAATGTGTGTTCATCCGTCCTTTAACTCCGACTCGATTCCTCGAGGCTCGGGTGATGACGGGAGGCCGTTTCCTCGCTCTGTCGGCGGGCAGTACGGCTGCTGATTCTCAGCGGGCTGGCGGAGAAATAAGCGACGTCGACTTGATTGAAGATGGAAGAGAAATCTTTTATCTCTTCACTTCTGCAGGCAAACGGATGAAGGTGCGGATTGTGCAGCGGTCTCCTTCGGATCCGTTAGCGTGTTCGGTGGAACACAGAGTAATCTCAACTCGTCCAGCGAGATGGAGATTGTATGGCCACAGTTTCAAGTCGGACGTTACTTCCTTGTGCCACGAGGCTACACCTGAGAGCAGCGATGAGCTGCGTCTACACACGGCGAACAAAGTTGCTGGAAGCAAATCCCGGAAGCATTTCAGAGGTATTTCTACTCCTGATGATGTCATGGTTGAGGGACGTTCTGTTGTGTGCCTCATCCAATAGGAGTTGAGAGTTCAATCCTTTAGTGAGCAAGGCTTCATGGGATTTGTAGTCTGTTTTGGACTCCCTTTGTTTGATTTTGGCGCGGTTTTTATCAGTAAGATTTATGACTTTGTATGTGGGCCTGAGTTAGGTTTTACGACTGTGTTAGGCCTGCCTTTGTCTTCTATCTGAATACATTAGGCCCAACAGATCTCTGGCTAGCACTTCCACTTTCCCAGCCCCGGGAGTGGTCAGAATGAGTGACGGACGGAATGGGAGAAGTCTCGATTGGACTGACTAGTTTTAATATTCATTGTGTGATGTCAGAAAACATTGCCGCAGCGCTGCATCAAAACAGTGCGCTCTGATGGTAATAGCTTTATACTTTAATTTAGTGATTGTTTGAAAGTTTGTAAGAAATAAAATAAAGATATTGATAAAGATCATTATGACAACCACTGCAGTTCCTCTTTTGCTTGTAAACAGCAGCACGAATGCAGATCGCACCGGTTTGATTGTATGCGTATGATCCCAGCCTTGTGCTAATCACACCGGTTTGATCGTATGTGCGAAGGGGTTAAGTACTGTGGAGCTAAACCATTCAAAGCTTTGTAAGTAGTTGAAGGGTGATCAGGCCTTTATGTCAACGCCCCCAAACTCTGGAACAGTCTCCCCTTACATGTGACATTCACTCCTTTTCTAGCCATTTTTAAATCTTCCCTCAATAGTTATCTTTACTCTTTAGCTTTTGATACAGTTTGACATGAGGCTGTATTTTGTCTGTTATTGTTTCATCTTTTTTTATTTGCATATTATTTTATTGTTAATAAATAAACAATTTTATTGTTATTTTATGTTTTTATTATTATGTTTTATTGTATTGTACAGCATGTTTGATCAGATTCTGTTGTTTTAAAATGTGCTTTAGAAATAAAATTTGACTCGACTTGATTGTTCGTTGGTTCCTTTATTTTTCTCAATGTGAGTAAAAGCCATACATTTTTATACGAGCCAACTTGTACGATTTCTTACAAATTTGCCATCTTGCACTTAATAATTATGACCTGTCATGAGACCGAGTTAGATTGCCAGTGAATGAGCAAATATGGCAGATTTCAAGTAACACACTTTCATGGGAGTCGTGCGCCAACCAAGCAAGCTTGTCTCTTTCTCTGTGACCCAACCTGTGTCACATAAACACACACATCTCTGTAGTTTGACCATCCATATAATAACACCCAGCCTGGTTTGAACTCAGTTTGGCCTGAAGACATCACAAAGCTTCCTCCCTCATTGGATCCAATCCATCATGCCTTCAAGTCCTCTGACCTGCTGCTTGGATCTGCTGTTTCATAAACACAACTGGACTTTGTTAAGAGCTGGCTGCTGCTCACTCTGAAACCTGAAGAAGGGAAATTCACCACCAGCAGAATTCCAGCAGCTGGGGACGTTTAATTCCTATTTATGTTTTGCCAATTTCCTAAATTCTTGGGATGCATCCAGTGGGATCACTCACTACAATTTATCATTATAGAATCTTTTTTAGCCCCTCACTCAGATCAATTTTAAAACTAGGTGTCTGGTTCTTCTGAGAGAAGCAGGGGTTGGGCCTTTAACACATCGAATTTTGGCACAGAATCATTTGTTCCTCTGAAATGTTCCACCGAACCCAGTCAAAAGTGCCATCGCAATTATGATTAATGTTGTATGCCTGACAAAGTAAGCAACTAGCGGAAATATGAGCAGTACTTCTTTGATTTAACACAGAGAGAGAACAGGGTGACAGCAATAAATAATGACCTGGGGGTTTTGGACATTATTTGTTTATGAAAATCAAAAATTTGACCATGAATTTGATAGAGCTGAGTGATGTTTTGTTTTGAGAAAGAGAATGAGAATGAGAATGAGAATGAGAACAGTGGAGAGAGAAAAAAATAATTTAGTGAGTTATTGGGTGGGTTAATATCATAAGACTAGGAGATTGAAATCTATTCAATATCAGGTTTATGTGTCTCACATTGAGAAGATGAATCTTAAACTTGGATCCCTAGTTTTACTCAAAAACTAATCCTAATCCCAGTATTACATTCTGTATATTGTTTTAAAGCATATTGCTGTATTACCTCATGCATATTTCACAGCTGCAGTCCAACACAGTTAACTACACTGTAACATTACTACTGTACAACTAGACTTGGCAAACTACTGCAACTGAGATGTGTCTTTATGTTTTCTCCTTTTCAATGTGTTTATACCAAAATGACTGTCAAACAATGGCACATTAAATCAATAAGTTAAAGAAATATGGGTAACGTTTTAAAATATGTGTAACATGCTGTATGGGACAATAGTTCAATATGTTAACATTAGTTAAAGCATTAGGTGTCATGGATTAACACTGAGCAATAACTCTTTAAAGCAATTTGTAGTCTCGATTAAAGTCATTTATAAAAATACATTTGTTTAATGTTAGCTCGTGTTAGTTCATAATGCATTTTCTCATTTTATAGTATGCAACTTACTATTTAAAAAATATATTAGAATATCAAGACTAAGTAAATGCTGTAAAAGTATAGTCAATAGTTCATGCTGCCATTTGCATTAACAAATGTTAATACTGTATGTACAACCATATTGTAAAGTGTTACTGAGATACAGTATGAAAAACCCACTAAATAAATACTTATGAGTTAAAGAAGATTACATTCACACATTAGCACAGTGCTAATGTCTTTTGTCAAATTTCCTGGTCCTAAACACTCAATTTCCAAGAATTTTCATATGTAAATATTCCTACCTTCCTGCAGTTTTCTTCCAGTTACTGTATTTATTAGCCCTGGTAAGCCCGTGCGTTAATACGGCCTTGTCTATGGGTTACCTGAATGACTTGTTGACTAATCGATCTTAAAGATGCCTGTATAGGAATCGTTTCGAACAACTAACGGTGATCGGGCATGTTTCTTTGGTGTCATTTAGATAAATCACATTCTTGTGTTCAAAAACATCTAGATGGAGGGGCAGACTTACAGTCTCTTCAATGGGCTGTACTGCAGTTTAAAGGAATAGTTCACCCAAAAATGAAAATTTGCTGATAATTTACTCACCCTCAGGCCATCCAAGATGTATCTGAGTTTCTTTCTTCATCAAAACAGAATTTAAGATTTTTAGGATTTCATTTCAGGCCTCCTCCTTTAAACAATGCAAGTGAATGTACTCCATTTTTTGACGGTCCAAAATACATATTTAGGGTACATCAAAATAATTCACACGACTCCAGTCAACAAATAATGTTCTTCTGAACCCAAACGACTGATTATTTTTAGAAACAAAACAATACTTATATACTTTTTAACTACAAATTCTGTACATCTCTGTGACACGCGCTCATGAGAGGGATGACGTAAGCTCGTTGGTAAGGCCACGCATGGAGGAGGAGGCAGGAAGCGCGTCATTGGAGTACAATGTACAAAAAATGGAGTACATTCACTTGCATTGTTTAAAGGAGGAGGCCTGAAATGAAATCTTAAAAATCTTAAACACACATGTACCGAAACCACACAAAACCTAAACCAGCTTGTGTGTGTGTGTGTGTGCGCGCGCGCTCGCGCCATTGTACCATGCTACTGCCCTTTTATGTAGTGTTGTCAGTAGCAGAAACATTGTGATATTTCTAATGGGAAGTAATGAGTCAACAAAAACTGTCATAGAGCCATCAGTCTTGCCTATAAATTTCTACATTCGTAACTAATTCCTTCCACTGCAGGGAAGAAGTATCCAGTTCAGGAAGAATACAGTTCAGCAACAATAAAGTCAGTCTTACACATTTTATTGTTTAAAATTCTACAGTTTTTTGTTCATATTTAATTTGTGTTTTTAAACATTTCCACTTTTAACTGAATATTTTAATTGCTTCCAGTGCTTGGATTTTACTGTTTTGTTTGTAAAAAATTACTTGAAAATATCTAGTGTGACAGAGTTTTCTACAAAGTGATGTTTTTGTGTGGTTTTTCACATTGAATCAACGTTACTAGGATACATGTGTCTGTCAGCGAGTCTCAGAAAGCAAATGTAAAACAACAGAGGACTTGCACACATCTTTATGATTGACACCTCCTTCCCTTTGTTTTTGTTTTTCCCCCTTTCTCTTATATTTTTCTCTAGAAGTACATTCAAATTAACTAAAACTCCTCAAACAATAAATCAGTCATTTTAAAACTCTCTAAATATTCATGAAAGTTTAATACAATAATTTCAGGCCATGCAGTTTACATTGTCAGGGTAACTTAAACAAAGATGAATGATTTGTATTTTGAAAATCAATAAGTTAAAGAAGTATGGGTAACATTGATTTAAATGAAAAATACTATATAAAATCTATTTAGTGCCAATGTATTTTCAGATTTAAAATGTTGAAAGTTTAATGAAGTTATACAATAAATGTAATTTTTTTTGACAAAAACAGTGTCTTCATTTTACAGTATGTAATTATTTTATAGTTATTCATTTACAGTATTAAAATTCATGCAGTAATGCCTGTTACAGTAGTATAATATATGCTGTGATAAAAAATACAGCATCATATTACTCTGACAATTACAGTACTGTGATTATTACTGTAATAACAATTACTGTATTTTATAGGTACTTACTAGCTAATTGCTGCCAGCCAGTTACTGTACATTTCACAGTGTTCTTTTTACAGTGCATCATTTATTTCAAACATCCCATTTCGGGGGCCTGGGTAGCTCAGTGAGTAAAGATGCTGACTACCACCCCCGGAGTTCACGAGTTCGAATCCCAGGGTGTGCTGAGTGACTCCAGCCAGGTCTCCTAAACAACCAAATTGGCCAGGTAGATGGTCACTATAATATGGTTTGCCCTCGATGGGGTGCGTGGATGCCGCGGTGGATGGTGTGAAGCCTCCACACGCGCTATGTCTCTGCGGTAATGCGCTCAACAAGTCACATGATAAGATGCGTGGGTTGATGGTCTCAGATGCGGAGGCAACTGAGATTAGTCCTTCGCCACTCGGATTGAGGTGAGTCACTACGCCACCACGAGGACTTAGAGTGCATTAGGAATTGGGCATTTCAAATTGGGGAGAAAAAAAAAAGAAAAAAACACAACCCCCCAATTCAATAAATCAATAGAATAAATAAAAAAAATAAATGTCAATAAAATGAACAGGAATGAACAGTGATAATTAATTTTGTGTACAAACAAGACTTAGAATAAACATTTTGCTCCCACCTCTAAGCGTAAATTTTCTCACAGTGAAAAAAAAAAAAAACTGTACTCAGCCTTTGATCTGTGTCTGTCTGTGTGTGCGTGCATGTGTGTAAGCATGCTTAGTGTGTGCTAAGTATTATTGCCTCACCCTTTCATTTGTGTGTGTGTGTGTGTGTGTGTGTGTTCTCAGTTCTGAATGTGTTATGGTCTCACCTCTTCATTTCTGTGCGTGTTCTGCATTGTGGCTGATTTTATTTGACAAATTCTATAAAAAATGGTCTCTTTTATAGTCTCACCTTTTCATTGCTGTGTGTGATTTTGTGTGTGTGTGTGTGTGTGTGTGTGAGAGAGAGAGAGAGAGAGCATGTGTGTTACACATTGTGGATATGCTATCACCCTTTCATTTCTGTGTGTGTGTGTGTTCTGCATTGTGGGTGATTTATTGATTTTAATTGACAAATAATAAAAAAAATGCTCATTTTATCCTCTCACCCAGTAATTTCCTATGTGGGGTCATCACGAGTGTGAGTTTTTTTTGTTATCACACCACCACACAACCTCAGTTTGTGTGTGTACACATAGCAAATGTAGGAAAAGTCACCAACTCTCATGCCACTGAGATGAAGGAAACCATGTTTTCAAGGGAGCAAATTTCAAAAGGGCATAAGGGTTAAAAGTGGCAAGATGCTCAAAAACAGGTAAACACCAAAGACGTCCGTCTGAATGTGTATGGCTGTAGCAACAAGTTGCAACTTTTCTGAGAGTGGTTTACCATGCAGACTTAGACAGTTTGCATGGTAAACCCCTCTCAGAAAAGATACACGAGCATGCTAATTAAAGCACCGTCATTAAAACTATATATAAAAAATACAAATAAAACATTCTAGATAAAGTAGTTGACTAATTGACTCCTTAATCTGTAGTTAACTGATGTTGGGAAAAGCAGTTAAAACAGGAAAGGGATGCAAGTCTGAAATGTGAGATCACTTTTGACCCTCTTTCCCAGTAAATTCATGCTGATATCATGTGAGCTATGTTTTGGTGTTCTGGTTTTGTTGGCTTGCACCGGCTTTCCATCAAAGGCCATAACATGACCTCTCTTGACCCCAGTATGGTCCACAGGGGTGCTGTCATGGCAGTATTTCGTTCAGTATCACATGTAGAAGTCTGAAGGACTATACCCCTGTGTATGTGTTTGTAAGTGATACCCACAACCCAATCTCTCAACAGTATCCCACAGGCTATTAGTGTTGTTTAGAACTCCTTGCCCAAAACATGTTATAATAGACAGTGAAGGCTAGCACAGGCCCTCTTGTCAGGTGAATTAATGAACACTGGATCCTTTATACACAGGGGATGGCATGTCTGAACTGGCAGGCATATTTGGATACAGTGACAATGAAGCTGTGCCTTAGCAGTGCTGATAACTAGAAGTCATATTTCATTGTTTTCATATAAACATTCACTGCCCCTAAAAGTATCAGCTTTTCTTGAAGTCTGGAATATGTTGTTTATAACCTTTTGCTTTCAAGTGAATTTAACCATCTGTTTCCTCAATTTCACCATCCTTATCTCAGTCTCTTTTTAATTATTTCCATGAATTAGGCTGGACAGACTTAATTTAAAACTTTGCTTCAAATTAAAGTGGATTTAGGTTTTAGTGATGCAAACTTTACAGAGACAAATTACTTTGAGTTCATTTTCTTGGAGTGTATTTTTTATTTTATTTTTAATAAAAATATACAGGACATGATTCATGGGCCAAAATGTATTATTCATTTTCAGATAAAAATGTATTCTGAGATGAAAGATGGTATGAGAAGTTGTTGATCCATTTGTAAACTATAAATTATTAATGACAATGGACTTCATCCTTAAAGAAATAACTTCTCATTCAGGCACAATTAATTAAAGTAACGTTGATTCTTTCTCCTGTTTCGGCAACAACTAAATTGCTGGATGAAATGTCAATGTCTTTTAACACATTTTTAGACTGATTCACTGGATCAGAGGTGACGATCATTTAAGCACTTTTTTCCATGGCTGATTTTCTAATCTTAATGTTATTGTTTTCATTTCAGTTTTGACTTGGAAATGGGCAAAAACTCTTCTATAGAATTGATCTCTCTCTCTCTCTCTCTCTCTCTCTATCTCTCTTAGTACACAATTGTAGACTTATTTATCACAACAGTAAAAGATCATAGATCATGTTAATTATTATTAACTTAATATTCATTTTGGCATCTTTTAACTTTACAACTTTACAAGAACAATTAGCATGTCTGTGCAAATATCCATAAATGTCACCTAAAATGACACCTATTCACTGGATGAAGTGATAATTCAAAGTCTGCTAAGGCTGGAGAAAGTTTTGAACTGAATCTACCATCCACTGAAAACTCATTGATCTTGCAATCAGATTGTTTCTTAATAGCATAGGCTTTACTGAGCACTGTGGTCTGTGTACTGAATAGATATTTTGCCATATTTTGTGTGTATTTGTGAGTGTGTGTGAATGTGTTTAGGATGAAGTGCCATTTTGCTTTCTATGCACCAGAATGTACTGTACATTAGTGTTCATGTAGCACATATCACATGAATGTAATCAATAAAAATTTCAACAACAATATCTGTAAAACCACAATATTAATTAATAAGTTAATAATATTTTTAAGACTTTTTGTTCACTAATTACTCCATAATTTACAATGTAATTATGGAGTAATTAGTGAACAATATTGTAATATTGTATTACAAACATTGTAACAAAGTTTGTAATACAATAAATTATAAATTGTAGTCAGAACAAATTATTATTGTTAATTACTTTGACTATTTTGACTTAAAATAATGGATTTCTCAGTGTTTCACTTATTAAGGCAATGCAGGACAATGGTGTGTCACCAGGTTGTTTTTTTTACCCTGAAATTGCTCAGGTTTAATACTGTAAGGAATTAGTAGGTGGAATAGGCGACCACTTTTGTGGAAAAGCAATTCTGAACACAAAAGACTGGAGGAGAGTGGCTTTTTGATGATGAGAAATTGGCACAGGATAAAGACTCATGGTTTTGTGTAAAATCACAGTTTTCAGACATGTTGAAAAGAAAAGTGGATGTGATTTCGCCACTGGTTCTCTCATCGTAGACACTCAAAAATAATAAAGTCTCAACATACAGTACAGTAACTTTGTTCAGCTTCAGCACAATGAAAGAAACTGAGAATTCCTGTACATATATTAACAAAGAATGTATGTTCTTTTTTAAATAGGTACTGAATGGGTAGTAATTCACTGATCATTATTGTGTGGGTTTTAAACAAACCATTCATGACTGATCTCAATTCAATATCTGTATGTTGACACAAACCAGAATAAATTAATGGGACCAGTGTACTTTGAAACTGACTTATATAGAATTCGAATATACCATACATATGGATTTAAAAAAAAAAAAAAAATTCCAATGGCAATTCCCATGATATGTGCTATAATTGTAAGAGTTTTCCATTGGTCCCCCAGACTCTGTGACCAGTTTAGCCAAATAAGACTTGTGTGCTTTTGTGACAGTTTTTAGAGATAAGTGTCATTGTGACCTTTCAATCACTGGGTACAAAATATGTGTCTAGTTTTGTGTAAAAACGTGGAATTTGTCCGTGACACAATTTGAGTGAAAATTTAACAAGGAGAAAGATAATTTTGTTATTCTTGAATAGATTAGTTTGGTATGTTCTTATCTCAAGCCAACACATTCCTTCACTTTTCATGGATATACATCAGGCCATATGTGAGCACATCCCCCTCCACACACCACCAGTATGTAATGTCTGGCCTTCGGCAAACACTTTCTGCAGTTTTCATAAGTCACTAAGCATTGTGTGAATGCCATGTAATGAAGCAGTTGGCCTTCCTACTTAAATAAATAATCTCTTCACATTAAACAATAAGAAGCTGAGAGACTGTTTAGAAGCAAACTCGATCTCCGTGGGAGTTAGTGAAATGTAATTACTGGAAACACTGGTTGAACCTAATACAGAATGCAGCATAATAGAATAGAAATTGTAAGCTCCAAAAAACGAATGAATGGATATTGGAAAATATATATATATTAAAAAAAAAAATTTTTTTTTAAATATATATATGTGTATATGTAACCAGGTGAAAAATAAGACAACATTTAAATTGTGAAACTGGTTATTAAAATCCTTAATTAAGTGTATTGTCCATATGGTGTGCACAGATGTCCTTCTCATCTAGTCTGGCCCTTTCAGAAACAGGAATGCGAGTTACCGTTCTGCCCAGAAGTTAGTGATGGGAAGATCAGATCATTTTACTGATTTGAATCTTTGAGTCTCGTTCAGCAAAATGAACGAATCTTTATTCAAGTCATTTCGTTCATTTGAGCAGAATTATATTAAAATGTTACATTTTCAAAAGCCAGATCCCCCCCCCCAACATGTCTACTTATGCAAACTGTGATTATAGTCCCAATAAGGAAAAATTGGTAATGCAGCCAAGGACAAATTATGAGAAACAGAAAGATTAGTTCACCTCTGGAATCTTCTTGTCCGAGTCGTTCGTTCTTTTGTCACTGCATAGCATATACGGCTGTCATGTGCCAAAAGAACGAACGACTCGGACCAGAAGACTCGAGAGGTGAACTAATCATTTCTGTTTCCTGTGTGAGCAATGCATAGCGTATATGGCTGTCACGTGACAAAAGAATGAACGACTCAGACCAGAAGACTCGAGAGGTGAACTAATCATTTCTGTTTCCTGTACAGCGCCTGTGCAGTTTTCACGTAACAAACGAACAGAGGTTGCGCAATGCACATGCGTGGCCAACACAAAATGAACGAATCACTCTCCGAGACTACTCGTTCTTCTGAGTCACATAAAAGATTTGTTCAAAATGAAGGAATCGTTCATGAACAACCCATCACTACCAGAAGTGTTGCGAGAGTTTACATGCGAGCAGCACAATTTACAACGCAATTCAGGTGGTGCTTATGCAGTGAAAAATGTATACGTTAAAAGTCAATAAAACAACAAAATAGTGAGAAATATGTACTTATAAGTGACATATAAACTGTTTTGCAGTGTGTTTGTGAAACGGATGGCTGTGGGTCTTGCCGATCGATACCGATTTCAATTGAGACGTTTCTCCTCGTATGAAAGCAAATCTCATCATTATTTCTCAAAGAGCGTAAGTGTTGATGAAGTATCAATATCTAAGTTACGTTGAAATCATTTTGTGCACAACTGTATGTGAATTAGGGTGGTTTAAGTGTGTTTTTCTTGTTTGATCAAGAGGTGGAGAAAAACATGCTCCATAGGCCCTCTGTGTGTATTTCCAAGTGCATGTGAAGCATCAGAGTGGGTTTTATTGACTTTTATTTGTTTTAGAAGTGTCTGTGTTCATTGAAAAGTGTATTTCCTAAAATGAATGAAGTAATAATGTTCCAGTAACTTCATGTTTTCAAAATGTTAAGGGAAAGTTTTGTATTTTGTTTTTTACTGAACACAGAGAGAGAGGGGTTCACCAAATGCTGTGTGTCAGTGTGTACATGTGCCATTGTAATGATGAGCAGTAAGTGTAACTCGTTTAATTAATTTCCAAAGTGGCACTAGTGTGTTTATTCACTACTGTGAGTGTTTAAATAGCAAAATGTTTGCAGTGCTCAAAATTTATTAATTATAACAGAGAAATGTAAAGTGTGAGTGCATGTTTTTTTCTGATTGATACTTTTTGATTGAATTGAAGCAGGCTTATGTGGTATGCCACGCATACAAATGTTATATTTGTTTATGTATGTTTTTCTCTATGATAAGAGGCTGCTACTGTTGTCTATTCTGTCTTTGCTCACTACGTTGTCTATGTTGTTCATTCTGCCAAGGTTGTCTATACTGCCTAGGGAAAGAGAGAAAAAGAGACAGACTCATTTTGTTGTTTGTACAAAACCACTCTCAATTCTGTTAATCAATATAAGATCATTTTCTTACCTGAGTTCCAAATTCCCCAAATACTGCATAATTAACACTGCGCTGTTACAAGTGCAGTCTGGAATAAAACAACCCCAATTTATAATAATTTTATCCTGTGCCCTGTTGTTGTCATTTATTCACATTACCGGACCATATATATATATATATATATTACACACACACACACACTGTCACGGATCCACCAGGCTCTTGCTCTCTCTCCCTCACTGCCAACACACTCTGCTTACTCTCCCCTGAGTGTTGATCACACGCACCTGCACTCCATTAGTGGCTAATTTAGGACTGCATATATACCCAGCCTTCACTCACACTCTTGGTCTGTTCTCATTGTCAGTATCTCAGAGACTCTAGACCTCTCTTCTATGTTCTACCCATGACTACAGACTCCCTAGTTTGCTGATACTTACCTTTTTATACTTGGTGTTTAGTGTTCTCCTCGTCAGAGTTTGATGTTGTGTATTCCCATGTTATCTCCCCGTGTTTGGACTCTCCTGTGTTGTTTACTTTCCCTACAAAGATCAAAGGACTTATGTGAGTTTTCCGATCATCTGTACATCGCTACATAACCCTGTCTGTATCTTCCTAATCAACTGTCATCATTGCTACTGTTTCTGGATTGTCTCACCTGTTCACATCGCTGCATCAAATCACCTGCTCAATAAACCCTACAGTTGAGTTCATATCTCTGCCTCTCTGAGTCTCCGTGACACACACACACAACAGTTATTGTCCAATTTATTGGATTAAAACTGCAGATATTCTTTATTGGTGATCAAATCAGTCCACATTCTGGACCCATGCATTTTTTTTTTTTTGGAAAATGGTAGAAAACTCAATGGAAGTGGTCTCCAATTTTTTTTACACACCAGACTCTTATTGTTCTGGTCCTATATTGTTAAATAAAACTCATCATTCAGCAAAAAGGTTACAGTTGGCCTATTCTGGCTGATGAATCATAATGATGAAAAGACTATAAAATAAAATTGCCATTAAAAATCAAAGATGGCGCTAGTGTGAATAAGGTCAATAGTTTTTTTTTTCTTCTTCTTTTAAAGTATTTGTCTCTCTGTGCCAGTAATGCTGAATCATACACATTGATTGTGTTGTCAGCACAATTTGTAATCTATCCTGTGTGATTATAAAATGATGTCAGCGTGTCTGTTATGAAGTCAGCAATCTGTGCAATAGCAATAGTTTACAAATCTACAAAACTAAAAAGCAACAAAGGGGTACATCTCAGTCAGAGACATTACAAGGGAATGAGATGGACCACTCGAGTATATATTTGAATAGGAGAAAATGTAAAGCCAAATATGGTCACTGTGCCCCCCACTCCCCCTGCCCTCCACAATTAGGAGCCAATCGCCTTTTTGATAGAGGCATCGTAGCGCTCAATATGACAGCTCTATGCATTAGCTAGACCAGCCAGACAAGTCTTGGTTACGTGATTTGAACTAAAGAAGCTCAATTATTGATACTTATGTTGTCATATTTTCTTCCTGATTTGAAATATGATAATGTAATGTAATCTTGACCAACAGATTTGAAGATTTTGGCCTTTCTCCATTCAAGTAGATAGGTGCAGTACTTCCATAACTGGAAATACTGTAGCTGCCCAGAGGCTTTAAAAATATGGCCCCCGTATTAACTAACTTGCCTTACGGGGACTTTGGCTCAGTTCATTTCAGTTCAGTGAGGTTTTACAGGCTGTAGGATTGCGTGCTGGGACTCTAGAATTTTTGTACAGAATTGTTCTGTTCATCCATTGTCTTTTTTGACCCACAAGACAAGCCTCCATTTTTTATAAGACTAATGGACTCCAAGAGTAGGCAAACATCTTTCCCTCTATCTTTCTGCTAACCAACTCTGCTTGCTTCTTGTTTTATTTACAGCTTGTTTTATTTACAGCTGTTTGTGACCTCTTAATGATAGGTATTGTTTTCCGCAGAATACTATAGACTAGCATGCAATAACAATGGCTATTCAAATCCATCAGCGGACAGCTTTCTTCCCCCCTCGTGTCTGATTCAGCTTTTCCTCAGTCCCAGGCTTAACTACACATGGCTCACGGCCACTGGGCTTCCCATGCCTTTCCAAAACACCCACATATGACCCAAAATGTCAGAGGGTCACAGTCCTAACCACGTACAACACACACCCCAAAACAACAGAGCAAACCCTGGAGATGCATAATTCAAAAGCACATCCATATTGCTTTCCGACAAGCGATCCCATGTGAGGCTGAGTTTTGTTGCTGTGCTTGCTTGTAGGATTTACTATAGAACTCAAATATGTTGGATAATAAACAACTGTCTGGCCTATTAAAAGGTGCTGCAACCTGCATACTTGTTTTTATCATGCTTTAAAGGTTTTCTTTTTCCTGGTGTCTTTGTAAAAAGTGAGGTATGAGAAAAATAAAGGAAATATATGAAAAAGCACAACAAAAGAACCCTTTAAATTCTCTGGATCTCACATCTTTGACTCTTTCAGCTTCATGAGTTTGGCTTCTAAGACTTTCAAACAGGAAAGCAAGCTCAGTTTTAATTTCACCCACATAACCACAATGGTTTCCTCGCCACTTAAAGATGGCAGAATGCTAATTTAACTCTCAGCCCTGTAAAACGTTTCTCATCCCTTGTGTTCTTCACAGATGCTTTTTAAAAACATCTTCTAAACCTTCAAAGACACTATTGTTCTATTTATTTCCCCTCAATCGGTCTACTGTGTGGTTTTGATATGTCTCTCTCTTCTCCCACCAAAAGTGTTTCAAGGAGGAGGCTAGAGACACTGTGGATGGCCTTGGATGTGCAGTCTTTGTAGTGTGTCCAAGACCCTTTTCTCCTCATCAGGAATTCAGCTTCAGTGTGGGCTGCCCTTGCTTTCCTTGTCTGTCTTTCTCTCCTTTAACCCTTCAAGCTGGAGTTCTGTGGCTCTAAATGACCCGGCACTTCACCTGGGCAGCTATCGATTGCTATCACGCAGGACAGAGTGGGAGATTCAGCTCTCTCAGGTAAGCAGGGGGTTTAAAGTGCTTGTGTTGGAGAAATGGAAATGGGAAGGTCATGGAAGACTGGCTCTCTGGGGTAGAAAGGCATGATATCTTGATTGAAGAATCTCAAAATGTTTTTTTTTTTTTTTTTTTTTTTTAGCTGTGCAAGGCTATGTGTGTGTGCGAGAAAATGTGTGCATGCAATGTTAAATGTAAGTTTATTTTCGTTTTTTGCCCTTGCCATGTTTGCCCCTATTTATTCTCTGCATTCACAACATCAGTCAAAATGAGAAAATACAACAGGTGGGTTTATGGAGGGTTTAGACTCAAAATTGACCAGAAAAAGTAAATAAATACATCTTTCACCTTAGTTACAACTGCTGCATCAGTTTGCAGAGTAAAAGCACTTTTATCATGATCAAATATACAATTCAACAATACAGTATATCCTGTCTAGGGACATTCAAACTTTTTGGCCACATGGTTTAATTTAATTGTTATTTTTTATTTCTTGTCATAAATAAAATATTATATATAATATAGTATACATGTGAACAAATGGGTTATGTTTGCTGTACTGTTTTTGTTTTATTCATTTCGTTTTTATAGTTGTAAAAAAACAAATTAACAAATAATATCAGCAGTCCGGTTTGCCTATGCACTGTTTGACATCTCAGACATTGTGTGCGTGTGGGTGTGTGTTTCTGCTCATCTATTCCCATGCCACTCACTTCTCCACTCTGGATGTTTAAACAGGTTTTCACAAGCTGGTCATTCCCTCTCTAGTGAAAAACTATGAGCCCCTCCACGTCTCTTGAATTTTCCGGCACCACGTGCGATTCCCCCAACATGCAAGCTTCCCACCAGTTTCCGGCTCCATATGCGATCTCCCATCCCTTTGGGTCACCTTAATTTCACATGTGCAATTTCCTCAAGTGCTGCTTCATCCCCCACCTCTTCACACTACCCATTCTGTGGAAAACCTTTCCGACAAGGTATTGGTGCTCCAACCCTCAAATCACACACACTCAACTCTCCATCTGATGGTGGCCTGGGGCAACTCACTTCTTCATCCACACACTCTCATCTCACACAATTATCAGATTCATGCATGTCTGTCCTCCTGCAAGGATATCATATTATCATATCTGCCATCCTCACCAGGGCTTCCACAATCCCAAGCGTGGTTTTCCTTTGCATAGGTACTGCACAAGCCTAGCTCACCCTAATCGAAGGGCTCATGAGCAAACATTGTTCATCTTTTGCTAAGATATTCCACAAACAACATCCACCCTTGTCGGAGGGCTCATAATAAAAAGTTGTTTATCTTTCAACAAAGGGTATTGCACAACAACGTCACCCTTATCGTAAGGATTTATGCTAAGTTATTCATCTTTTGCTAAGATGTTCCACAAACAACGTCCGCCCTCGTCGGATGGCTCATAATCAAACATTGTTTATCTTTCAACAAAGAGTATTGCACAACAACGCTGCCCTTATCGAAGGGCCCTCATATTACGTTGTTCATCCTCTGGAAAAGATATCGCACAAGCAACGGTTGCCTTCGTCGGAGGGCTCATAATCAAACATTATCAATCTTTCAGCAAAGGGGTATTGCACTACAACATCACTTTCTCGTAGGGCCCTCACATTACGTTGTTATCCTTAGCAATGATATTGCTCTTACAATCACCCTTAACATAGGGCTCCCATACATACGTTGTTTATCTTTCGGCAAAGGGCATTGCACAACAACGTTGCCCTTATTGTAGGGCCCACATGAGATGTTGTTCATCCTCTGACAAAGACATTGCTCAGACAATGACCACCCTCATCAGAAGATTCATACCATACATTAATTATCTTCAGCAAGGGATTGCACAACAACGTTGCCCTCATCGTAGGGCTCAAACGAAACATTGTCCATCCTCTGACAGATGTCGCACATTTAACGTTCATATGCAAGCATATCTTCAAGCAAGGATATTCAAAAAAGGATTGCTGTTTCAGTGTGCTAACACAGCAACCTCCACCTCCCCACTTTCACCAGTTGAGTCCAGTCCTCCACGGGGATAGGCTCCTTGCCCCCTGCCTCCTATCTCTGGCAGGATCTGGCGCTTCGAGAGGCAATCTCATCGGAGCGCCAGATGGGGCTTGTGCCAAAAGATACATTATAATTCTGAGTTCACTATCATTTCACCAAATACATGCCATGCCAACTTTACTAAGTCTGTGATTCTTTCTGATAGAACACATTTGAAGAAAAATATAAACATATCTTAGCTCAGCAGGTCCTTAAAATGCAAATGGCTGGTGATTTTCTTTTGAAGCTTCAAAAATCTCAGACAGTCAGCATAAATATCAACCATAAGAAACCAGCTGTTAAATTAATGTCTTCTAAAGCGACATAATCACTTTTGGTCTGAAAAAGATACATATTTAAGCAGGTTTTTTTATTAGAAATCATGCTTTCAGTCAGCAGTGACATGCGTTTGTGGCATAATCGCATTGGCACTTGAAACATGCAAGAACTATGGCACGTGCATCATAGCCGCAAGAGCAGCGCTGTTTACAAGTGAAAAGGTGGAACGCTGTACAGTAGCTTGGTTGGTTTTGGTTTAGATCTGTATTTATCTATTTCTTTACTCACAATGGTGCGTTTGTGTGCTTATTCTGGATGTCTATACTGAGTGGAGAACGTGAGATTACGTCTGTATCATGGCAATGTGAATACATCACACGAGAGACCGCTTGGACTCCACCATCTCAATGAAGATTACCTGAAGAGTTGGATTATAATTAAAAAGTACTTCAATATTGATCTTTTTCGCACCAAAATTGAATGTATCTCTTTAGAAGACATTAGAATTAGAACTCTAATTTAACCGCTAGTCATACTGATGATGTTTATACTGACTGTCTGTAATTTTTGGAGCTTCAAAAGAGAAATCACCATCCACTTGCATTTTAAGGACCTACTGAGCTAAGATATTTTTCTATTTTTCTTCAAATGTGTTCTGGTGAAGAAAGACAGTCACACACATCTGGGATATCATGAGGGTGAGTAAATAATGAGAGAATGAGAGAGGACTGTTTTATCAGACTGTGTTTGTCTATTGTCGTGACATTACAATTTTATAACCAGTTTATGTAGAAATCTTGGTAAATCAAAAGGTTTCACGTACGTTTTTCTGCAACTGTAAAATGACACATTTTAAAAGCTTTAGTAAAAGAGAGGCAAGCAGTGAAACAAGTCCAAAATACAGGAAGACATTTTCCAGCAGTTGTAAAGAAACCACTATGATCCTCGATGACTTCACTTAATCTGTACGATCTCCATCTGTCATTTGCTGTTAAAGAGAAAATTGAACAGAGAAAAAAAGACATACAAAGAGAGAGAGAAAGAGAGACTGAGAGGGTAGAGATGTCCACATACTTGTAAAAGATGCCCAGGCAAGGGTGGTAAAATTGTTTCTTTTGTCTTCGAGTAAAAGACATGTTTATAGGGAGGCGCCAACCCATCATAGCACATCCATCACTTCGATAGAGGGCAGAGAGGATTGAGTTTTCCCCAATTTCATACTCTGTCTCTAACGCCTCTCTCACTCACGATATGTCAGTGACATCATTTTATGAGTCACCCTGTTATAGTCTGTAAAGCTATCTGTCACAACTTGATGTACCTTTCATCACAGAGTGGGAGATATAAGGAAAAAGATAAACATTTTCCCAATTGAGTTGTCTGTGGTGACATGATAACCATTTATAACATAGAAATTCAAAGCCTCTAAATTATTTCCCTTCATAAAAATAATCAGCACTCAACAATGCAAATCTACATGCAGCATTTGACCTCTCGAAAGCTTGATTTTCTATGACGTAACCAAAAATATGACAGGTTCACAATTTCTTGCAGCAGTTTAGCATTTGATGGATCACTGAAATCTCACCTCTTTTATCTTCTGTCTGTAAACGCCTTTTGAGTGCCATGTCCCACGGCCACTAACTGATACCATCATTGCCAAATTGTGCAACCCTTTGTTGAAGTATGAAAATGTTATGGAGATTGCCTGCTTCTCGGGGCACATGGCGGGGAAATAGAGGGCATTGTCAGACCACTGGTGGTCCATCGGAACGCCAGTGGGCAGTTGGAGCACTATCTCTCTCCCTGCCACATCTGGGTCTCACATTAGCCTCTCCTGTCGCATGGAAAGGTCAAGCATGAAATGTGACGAGTCTGATTATTCAGCACACCATGAGCTCTGATCCCATTTGTACACAACGGTCTCATACTCTCTCTTAATCTCTCACTCTTGCTCTCTCTCATTCCTTTTCCTCATACCCTCAGTTATTCTATTATATCTTCCCTCAGCTACCACATCTCTTAATGCAGGCAATTAGTTAATTGCTTGGCTATTTGCGGTGTGAAATGACAGAGTGCTGGCTGTCATTTTGCTGTCATGAATGTCAGCTTATGCTTAGTATACAGGCAAGATTGCTTATGTACTGAATATCAGCACAGCTGTGGTGATGTGTCTGTACCATAACATATGTAGAGTTTGGGTGTTTCTTCAACTTTGGGAACTTTTAGCACTGTTTCAAGACAGTAAATCCTTGTTAAAATATTTTCCACACACTCAATATACTGTTTATATATACTGTATATATATATACAGAGAGAGAGAAAGTTACTGTTGACAAATAAATGCTCCACTCTGCCACAACCGGGTTCTTTTAGTAACCAACAAAAATAACTACTGTCTATGGGCGCTAGGGGAAAATGCCCCAAAAGTGCTGTTTGTGGGGTTGAAACATTTCCTGCAGATTATTGGAGATTTGGGCTTCTTTAAAATTCCACCAGGATCGTTGGGTCAGGAAAAACATCAGAAATTTATGTTTTGACATAAATTATGATATTTCACCTTTTACGGATTCCCATTAGTGTTATCGCAGCTGGTGTTAGTGGATTTGAATTTTTCACGAAGAAATCATACAAAACTGTAATAGCAAATGGCTGATTTTAATAACCACCGCTGTGACAGATATAAGGTCAGATATGATCTAACAATGATTTTTATATGAACAAGACCACCATAGAAGATCTCATAGGAAGAACAGGACCCTGTCTCCACCATTGCAGCACATTGGCTACTGTTTGTGAAAGGAATCAAAGAATATGTGAATAAAAATTAAGTCATACTGTTAAATGATGTCCTTGCATTTATTTGAATGCAGTAAGTAACAATTGTTCAATTGAAAACAGCTGTTATATTAAATCTGAATATTCAATATGTAGTGATATTGAAGTCAAATATTATGAACTGTACGTGGGTTGATAATTAAAGCAGTTAAGACACATATTGCATGTGTGATGGAAGTTTTCATTTATAAATACCCCATTTCTCATTCTTTAGAAGTGTGTGAGGATGTGTATCAACCTGTTACCTATCCTATATTAAAAAGTGTGCTTATGTTTAGTGGTTGACTGATATGCCGATGCCAATATCCAGAAAGCAGGATGGGCTTATACAATGCCGATATATCACACAATTTATTAAAGTAAATAACATAAACATAAAATTGCTAAAATATTATATATATATATATATATATATATATATATATATATATATATATATATATATATATATATATACACTGTATATATAAATACATATATATTTACTCAATTTCACACAAAACTTTAACTTTGTGAACAAAATTATTTAAAAATAAGATTGTATTTTAAATGATATATGATATATATATATATATATATATATATATATATATATATATATATATATATATATATATATATATATATTTTTTTTTTTTTTTTTTTTTTTTTTCTGATATCTGTTTAGTCATAAAATTTTAGTCATTTATTTCTGCATGAAGAAATTGTTAATTTAATAGGAAGAAAGAAATAAAAGTACACACAGTAGTCCAGCAGCCATGGATGGCATATGTGCATTAACAGTCGCATTTTCTCACAAAAGACCGAATCAAATCAATTGTACATACAGTACACAGTGAATATTACATTTACTCATAGCGCACATGAAGCAATTTTACTTTGAAGTTGCACTCACACACTCACGCGCATCCAGGTAGAGTAGCAGGAATCTACTGAGAATTTAAATGCCATGGATCACCTGCTTGGACTGTTACAGACTGACCTTCGTGATTTATGAATTATTAGAGAAACTTTTGATCCTGATCCAGAAGTTTTGATTCTGGATGATGGAATTTGCACTTCAGAGGAAGATGTTAGATGAGCGCTTGACAAGAAAACGCTGGATTTTCGTGAGGTTCGTGAATTACATCTGTTTAAACGAGATATCCACATA